>NC_142873.1:107000000-107654000 GCF_051225735.1 Oryctolagus cuniculus
TAAGGCCTGTCTTCTGTGAGGCTAGAGTAGATATTGGGAAGAACAAGGGAGGTGGCGACGCCATAGGTAACCAGCCACTTATTGATCCAGACAGCTCTTCCTGGTCTCCATAGGGGTCACGCTGATGAACTGTTTTCCCTGCAGAAGGAGTATATGGCTCTTCCAGAACCATGTTCAGTTTTGACCCAGTTCTTTGTCTCCACAGACGTAGAAAGAAGCCATCATATTGCTTTGTCCTCTGAAAGAATCTATGCCCCTGCACAGCCGTAAGTAGAATATTGTGTTACTTGACCAGCAGTAACTTGGCCAGCTCACAGTTCCTATTCCTCTGTGTTAACCTTCCTCATGTGAAGTCCGAAAGAGCTACAGGAGTGCAATTCCTCCTCTTTCTGGTGGAGCACAGCCCAGCTGGACCTGAGAGTTCAAACATCAAGCCTCGGGTTGCTCACATCGTGTTGATGCTGGCTCTCTTATTTTCCATGGCATCTCCCAGGCCTGGGATGTACCCAAGTGCCATTCTTTCAAACCATCTTGTTCAGTGTCTGTAAAAATAATTTGTCTATAGAGTGAAAATATTTGCTGTCATCAGGTTATGCTAACCTTTGCAGGGGCTTGTTGCCCTGGCCTGAAGCTCCAGCATCCCTTATGGGTACCGGTTCGAGTCCCGGCTGTTCCTCTTCTGATCCAGCTCCCTGCTGATGGCCTGGAAAAGCATTAGAAGATGGCCCAAGTGCTTGGGCTCCTGCACCCGTGTGGGAGACCCAAAAGAGTCGCTTCGGATCAGTCCAGTTGCAGCTGTTGCAGCAATTTGGGGAGAGAACCAAGCAATGGAAGACCTCTCTCTGTTTCTCCCTCTCTCTGACTTAAACTCTACCTCTCAAGTAAATAACAAAAATTTTAAAAATAAAATAAATATAAAATTTAAAATAATTAATGCAATGATATATGTAGGAGCCCTCAGTCTAATCTCTAACCAGGAGTAAGTACCCACCACGGGAAATCACCTTCCATTTCCCTGTATATGTGACTTCTCTCATCCTCATTGCCTCCTTTCTCTTCAAAGTTTTCTCAAAATTCAAAAATAATCAAGTAAATAAATAAATGAGGGGGTGGTGCTGTGGCATAGTAGGCTAAGCCTCTGCCTACAGCACCTGCATCCTATATGGGCCCGGTTCATGTCCCAGTTGCTTCTCTTCTGATCCAGCTCTCTGCTATGGCCTGGAAAAGCAGTAGAAGATGGCCCAAGTAGTTTGGGCCCCTGTATCCACATGGGAGACCTGGGTAAGGTTCCTGGCTCCTAGCTTTTGTCTGGAGCCTCAGATATTGGGAAATGAACCAACAGATGGAAGATCACACTCTCTCTCTCTCACCTCTTTCTCTCTCTCTCTCCCTCTCTCTCTCTCTCTCTCCCTCTCTCTCTGTATGTGTGTGTGTCTGCCTTTGAAATAAATAAATAAACCTTTTTAAAAAATAAATAAATGAGGGAAAGGAAAGGATCAATAAAACAAAACTTCTGAAGATATTTCTGAGTTTTCTTTTAAAAAAAAATTCCATGGTTTTTAAAAAGATTTATTTATTTGAAAGGCAACATTTACAGTGAGTGAGAGAGAGAGAGAGAGAGAGATCTTTCCATCCACTGGTTCACTCCCAAATTGCCGCAACGGCCGGAGCTAGGCAGATCTAAAGCCAAGAGCCAGGAGATTCTTTCAGGTCTCTGATGTGGATGCAGGGGCCCAAGGACTTGGGCCATTTTCTGCTGCTTTTTCCAGGCCATTAGCAGGGAGCTGGATAGGAAGTGGAGCAGCTGGGACATGTATCAGTGCCCTATAAGGTGCTGGTATTGCAGGTGGCAGCTTCACTTGCTATGCCACAATGCTGACCCTTGATTTTTCTTGTTGCATTAAAAGAGACTTTTCTTCAAAAGTGTACACATAGTGATAGTTCGATATATATGGCTTCCTGGAGGAAAAGGTTATTGTATTTTTGGAGGTAGGAGATGTTTTGTGGACCAGGAATATAAAAAGCTTTTCACTGTTCAAAAAGGGCTGCCAGTTAGCTTTCAATAGCTTACGCCCATGATCCTAGTGTGTGTCTCACTGAAAGTATACTTCAGGTAGCACTTCAATTTTTTGATACAGAAATATTATTTTTGTGTGGTAGGCAACTGTGTGGTTGGCAGAAAGGTCTGGAAAGGCAAGCAGGACAAAGTTGTGCAGAGCCATTTTATTATGCTAATTAGTTTAAATTTCTCTCCTGAAAGTGATTGTGAACCTGTCTTTATAAGTATGAATGAGATCATCAAATAATAATATTTGCATTTCTAAAATAGCATTTAGGATCAGTGTTACCAAGAAATGGGGGAGCAAAAGTAGAAGTCCTCTAAATCTGCACTGGAGCCAAAAGCCACAAACAGTCTTCAATTCCACATCAAAGTAAATAGGAGGTATTTCCAAAAGGTTTTAGAAAATGGATTAAAAGAAAAATTAATTTGTTGCAAAAAATGGAAACCCTGCAAACTTATTTCAGGATACAACTTTTCCATGAACTTTAAACTTTAAAAAGAATATTCTACGTATGAAATTCAATTATTTTTGAAAATTGGTCTTTAATTCCTTTTTGCCATGAACATTTTGAAGCACCCTGAAACATAGTTGAGCAGCAAGCACAAATTAGCACAGGGAAGTGCAGCCATACATATGGTCCCCATCAAGCAGGAAGAAGAAAAATTTTGGCTTTAAAATAAACAATTGGTGATTGCTTATATATTCAGATTTCCAAGAAAAATTCTAAAAGGAGAAAAGCACAAATTATGCAGATGCTAGGTAGCCTATGATTTTGCTGTAACAATGATGATACTGTTTAGCTGAAGTTACTGTGCAAAGGGAAATTTCATTGATATCTAGCAAAGACCTAGGGATAAAGATATTCCATGGAACATTTGGATATGAGGTCTTGGTGCCAAAGTTCCCATTTGCAGAGTTAACAGGCACCTTTGGGTAACTATTGAAGTGATTTTAGGACTTAAGATGTCTGAAGAAAAAATACCTGGAAAGTATTCCCTGGGAGGGCAGCAAAAATCACTTTGAAGAAGATAATCAAGATACTTTGGTCCTTTCTTGGGACTCTGTTTCATGTTGTACCACTGAGATATCCAGTTCAGTCTCAAGGAGCTGTAGAAACAGAGATTCCTCCAAAAGGAGACTTCCTTTAGGAATTTAATGATGCATATTGAAAGAATATTTATAGGAAATAAAGGTTAATCAATCATAGGTCTCTAGGGACAAAATAAATGGGCAGAACATAACTAGAAAAGAAAAATTCCTGTCTGGAAAATAAGGTTTGATTGAGCTATCATCAAGAAATAGAAACAAAACTTAAAAGGTCTCTGTAGACTTCAGAGGCAATGGATACCACATTATGCTGTGCTGTTCAGACTTATTGGCCAACTGTCTTGAAAGGCTTTTAGCTTCTTTTGCTTGTTTTTGTTTTTTAAATTAGTTATTTAATCTATTTATTTGAAAGGTAAGGTGACACAGAGATCTGCCATCAACTAGTCTATTTCCCAAATGCCCACAACTGCTGGGGTTGGGTCAGGCCAAAGCCAGGATCAGGAAATGTGGTATCAGGGACCCAAGTACTTGGGTCATCCTGTGCTGCTTTCCCAAGTACATTAGCAGGCAGCTGGATGGTCAGCAGAGGAGCCAAGTGTTGAGTCAGCACTCAATAGGGGATGCAGGCAACCCATTTGGTGGCTTAACCCACTCTGACACAGCATCCATCCCAAGCTTCCAGCTTTGAGGAAGGTCCATAGCCAGAGAAGGCCTTGCTGCTGGGCTGTGCTGCAGTGTCAGCAGCTGGTCTACTTTACTCTTATTATTAAGCCTTCTGATGATGCTACATGAACATAAACTAGGGGGCCATCTGTAATCTAGATCAAGTCTCAGAAAGAGCATAATGGTGAAGATATGGTTCAATTCAAGAAACATTTAATGACAGCTTCATATGGGTCAGGGTTGTTTTAGTTGCTTATGACATGTCAGTGAACACAAAAGAAATCATGTCAAGAAGTTTGCATTCTATACAGGGGAGAAGGTAATAAAGACTAAAATAGGAAATAAGTAAATTATAAAGTACATTAGAAAGTGATAAATGCATAGGAAAAGTAAAAATAGAAGAGTGAGATCAGGAGTTCTGGTGGGAGAGGAGGGGAGAGCCAGGCCTCCTGGAGCTCATGAGAATAGAGAAAAGTCTTGGCAGAGGTGAGGAGGTAGCCAGGTGGACATGTGGTTAGGAGCAGTTTATATACAGGAAGCTGCCAGAGCGAAGGTTGTTAAGGCAAGACTGTGCATACATGCTGTGTTTGAAGAACAGCGTGGAGGCCTAAATGGTTGAAGGGAAAAGGGAGAAGAACAGAAGTCAAAGAAGTAAAAATTAGAGAAATAATGGACAGTTGGATCAAATATGGCCTCCACTTTAGTAATGAGACAAAGAGAATTCAAAGCTTTGGTGCCAACTGCAAATATTCTGTCCATGAAAAAGAATTGTCACCTGGGGTGCCCATGACAAGCAATGGGGTAAGTTTTCCCACCAGCTGCAATCTATGTGCCACATCTTGTTGTCCATTGTCTTGGAAGAGGAGTCTAGGTACAAATCCGAATTTATTCATAGGCTATGCATGATATTTGCTGCTATACAGAGGGAATATGGAAACAATTGAGGGAATCCAAGAAATCCTCTGGAGTACTTTCAGATACTCCCCGTTCAGTGGGAGAAGGACAGAAAAGTTCCTGTGAGCTCAGTGCATTCAGAATCTCAAGGAATAGACTATGAATTAAGGTTTGGATTTCCTATTGGGCAAGAGTATCCACCAGCTGGGATGCAGGCTGAAGGAATATCAGGTAGCGTGGGAAAGAACCTGCTGAACAGCAGTAGCATATTCTGCACCACAATAAAGAACACCACAAAGTTGAGGAAACAAAGCTTACGAAGCTGTCTTTCAATGTTAAGCCAACATGGTCTGTTGCCATGTACTAGTTATTGAAAGTCAGACAAGTCTCTTAGCATTCCTTAGATGAAATTTCATTATTTATAAAGCAGAGCTAAATAAAGTACCTTGGTGAAATGTTGCTGAGAGGATTAAATGAGATGACGCATCCAAGTACTTAGCACAATGTTATTTTAGTATTAACAAACCAAAAGTATTTCCTCCAATATACAACATTATTATTTAATTGGTCCTAGATCGAAGCATGAATAATTCACCTGTAGGCAGGAAGGTAGGATATTTGAGTTCAGATGCTAATAATTGGGAGTCTCTGGAAGTCCTCTTCTCATGGTTTCAGTTTATTTATTGAGTTAGAAAAAAAGATCGCCACTGAGAATAAGCATGGGGAAGGAGATAATGGAAGTTTGAGTAGAAGTGAAGGTGTAAAATACTCCTTAAGAATTTTAGGAGTGTGGACACAGAATGCAAAAAGGATGATTGCCTGGAGAAGACTCATGCCTTTTCCATAAGTACAAAGTAGCATGTTCTAGTATCTGAATTTTTAGGAAAGGCTAAATCCTTCAAGCTTGTACTTCTGTGAATTCAGGTGACTATGTGTCCAGGATGCACTTCTTGAACAGTGTATCTTATTTTCCTGGACTTCAGGTCAGGCATATTCTTCTGTGCTGTGCTCTGTTTCAGGTGGAAGTAATGAAGCAAATCTTGCTATCACAACTAAAGGGCAAGCACTTTTGGCCCACACCTCTTGTGTGCCTACTCCTGCTGTTCTATTATTCCAGCTCCAACCCAGATCAATGGCCTCACTGGAAGTTTCTTAGGCACAGCCATCTGACAGCAAAGGGGAAATGGAATAGGTACTGGAAAGTGAGTCATGCATGACTAATTATGGTTTTAGTATCAAGAGCAAAACTGGAGTCTCGTGTCAGCAGCTGTGACAACATTTTGTGATACGACCTTGGCTGTAGTTCTAGAAGCTGTCTAGCTTTCCTTGCTCTTGTCTGTTTGTTCAAACCTCCTTCTACAGGTTCCTGGTGATTTTATGAACTATTCTATATCTGTCCACTATTTCACCTACTTTTTAAGAAAGCCAAAATTGGTTTCAGTTGTTTGGAACTAAGAAGCCTGAATGATAAAGGAATAAATACAACTTGCATGGGGCATGAAAATAACCAGTGACCATAAAAGCAATGTAATAAATTGGAAGAACACATCACAATGGAAATGGCAAATCGTTTATAAATGTCTAACCAAACACATGAGAAAAAAATGCTTGCTATTAACATAGGTTTCAAAAATAGAATCTATGTTGTATTCTATGAGATTGGACTAGAGTGAAGAGCAATCAGCACATCCCTCAGGGCAAATGCAGAGTTCAAAAAGTATTTTGGGATAATGATGCCCAATGGGCTAAAAATCTGGAATGGGGATGTTCACAGCAGCTTTATTACAATAGCTGCACACTAGAAACAACCATGTGCCCATCCACAGGCAAATGGAAAACCAAACACGGTGTAGTGCTGCAATGAACTACTACTATCCATTACTCCAATAAAAAGAACTACTGATATAGAATATAATACACATGTCATGAAACTTTGTTGAGTTTAAAAAGCAGACACTGTAGAGTATATACTGTACTATTTCTTTGATATTAATTTCTAGAACAGGCAAAACTAATCTAGAGTGTTAGCATTCAGATCAGTAGTAGCCTGAGACAAGGGGCAATGGCAACTGCAAAGAGTTACAGAGCAATGCACTGGCTGATAGAATGTTGCATCACTTGAGTGAGGTTGTGATTACAAGGATGCAACAACTTTTCGAGTATCATCAAATGCATCATACTTAGAATGTGTGCATTTTATTTTATGTAAATTTTACATCAAAAAAACTGAGACAGAAATCAGATGCAAGTGGCACACACATGTGATAAACACAAGCACTGCCTTAACACAAGCTCTGGTACAGACGGAATCAAACAGTTGATTTGAATCCAAAATACTCCATCCATTGGTAGCTATACAATTTTGGGCAAATTACCACAGATTACAGAGAGTTGGTATCCTCATCAATTTTATTATAAGGTTAAAAGAGATAAAGCATGCAACCGCCCAGCATGTAGTAGAAACTCAATAAATAATAATTTCAATAAACAGCCAAACCAGATTCCTTGTGCTTTAAGCAGTGCTACACACATGCTGACTTCTGAGCAAAGTATATATTGGTAACTGCTTCCATGAAGATTGCTGTCTGACAAGAAATCATCACTAGGTTGAAAGGTCACTATCTATAACAGATATGAAAAAGACTTAAGCTTGAGACTAAGGATTCCTATCCTGGCATAGATGACCGAGCATCACACAGTGCAAGAATCTATGTAAGGACATCTTTTTCTGGAATCAAGACAGTCCTGATCTGTTGCCATTTTCTAGTTTCTAGAATGACCTGGATGGGTACATCTCCCTAGAACTGGCAGGTGCTGGCAAAGACAGCTTTGAAAATAGATATTACCCACATGCTGAATTCTTTGAGGATCCATTTATTTCTCCCCATTATTATCTGGGGATTAAATAGCTTAACCAATAGCAATAATAGCTTATGTAAAAAAAAAGTTATGCTTACTCCTCAAAGTTCCTACAAGAGACAATCATAAGGATAATTAGGGGGCTGGTGCTGCGACATAGTAGGGTAGGCATCCATCTGAGACACTGGCATCCCATTTGGACACTGGTTCGAGTCCCAGCTGCTCTACTCTGGTTCCAGCTCCCTGCTAATGTGCCTGAAAAAGCAATGGAAGATGGCTCAAGTCCTTGGGACCCTGCACCTACATGGGAGACCAGCAGCAGCCATTCGGGGAATGAACCAGCAGATGGAAGATCTCTCCTTCTCCCTGTTTGTTAACTCTGCCTCTCAAATAAATAGATCTTAAAAAAGAATAATTAGTAACTCTGATCAGTTGCCAAAAATGAAAGGAAATACTGAAGGGAGCACACCTACAGAGGCCCAAACATTAGCAACATAGGCTATTTAATCTATTCAGGAAACAGCTATAAGTAGTAGAAAATATGTCATTGTGAACATAAGAAGTTTCCCTTAGGATTTAGTTAAAATTAAGTAATTGAGCCAAGTCACACTTTAACACCTAGGAAGCTAAACTATTAATTGGTAAAATCAAATATAAAGAGGATAAACAAACTGAGATCAAGCCTTATGGTTCTTCATGCAATTTTGAAGATTTAATTTCAGGATACGCAAGTACTAAGAGTATTAGGTAATTACAAACCAATAAGAAGATCCACCCAGGAGGAATAATTATATAATTTCTGCATGGCTTCATTGTGCAAGGCTTGGAGAACAGCAATAAATAGATTCCTTTATCATTATGACTGCTGCCGGCAATGACTCACCATTACATCTGAGACCACATCCTAGAATAGTGTCTTCCTCTTTGTGTATCATATAAGAAATTAAGCAAACTATATTGCCTAATAACTTCAATAGTTTTTTAGAAAACCCTGAAAATGTGATTCTTTCTGAGATCCTTGCCAGCAACAAGGTCAGAAACAGATGTGAACTAGTATTAAAAAGACAAGAATTTCTGTTTTGAAGATATTTTTTAATTTGCTTTAAATTTGTTGTCTTAACTGGTGGAAAATTAATTTATATCTTCAGTAGCCTGTGGATGATAAATATTTATAATAGTAAAATGCCATTTCTGTAAATAATTGGGGTTCAATTTCTAAATTCTTGAGGCTAACACTATAAATCACATTAAAAAACATTAAACGTTATAATCCTGCAGCCTGAGATTCAATCATAGAATATTATAACATCATAAATCTGCATATTATTAATAAGATATTATATCAGTTGAAGACTAAAAATATAACAGATCTTAAGAAACAATATGCTGTCATTAAGTTATTCTAAAGCAAAAATAAAGATCTCAATCTTTTTAACTCTCCATTTATGTACAATATGAACTGAGAATTTATAGACTTCTCCTGTAACTTGTACTTTAAGTCATCCCATTACTCTTTTTAGAAATGTTATGGCTTAACAACGACAACAACAAGAAAGTAGTAATTCCTTGCAGTACAAACCTTGGTAATCTTCCACTAAGAAATGGGCTCAGCTTTCGAGTTTTTGAATGAAGAAGACAAATAAAAGTGTATGAAATGGCAGCAAAGCATTCCTTTGCAACCCGCACTAGGATGTACCCTCCTGTTCATGTTTACCCTAGCACCTATATACAGTTTAACTTAACATGTATTAGACTTGCATGTTATGGATTCAGAGTAAAATGAAACCAACTGCTGAGCTGGAGGACCAGAGGTCTCCAAGTGCCACACATGATTACATTGGCGTAACTTCCATACTGTCGCCCTGGCTGTAATTGGCTTCTCACGTTGTCTCAAGTCACTCAGATTACCTAGTTGCAATTTCAGTTCTGCCCTTTGCTATTCTCTTTTCCTGTGACAGTTCACTGGCAAGCATATTTCTAAACCAAGCCAGCTGCTGGCAAAATACATGAAGGTCATTATAATAGGTGAATCATGTTTCACAGTATCATTTTTTATTATTCCACTCAAAGGATTTATTTTTTTAAATATAGGAAGTGGCTACAACATGACTAGTACATCTAGCATGACCGAGTCTTCTGTTTTCATGCTGGTTCCTCTCCAGGGCTTCCAGGTTACGCTTTGGTAGCTTGGCTCCACCCGGGATGAGATGCTAGAGTGTGTGGTTTGACAGCATCACTGCCTATGGGTCTGTCTGTGCTCCAGGCAACGCAGCCTCCTACTGCTGAATGCTCACGGACAATGAAACAGAAGCGCCATGCTAGGTCATTTGAACCTAGCTGGTAATTGCATATTGTTCCTGTAGGGTATATTCTGTTTCAGTGGAGGAAAGTGGATTGGAGGGTGAAGGAAAAAGGGATCCCAGAAAGAACACCTTCAGGAGTGAGGGTGTCTGGAGGGGAAGGCCATGGGGAGGAGCCACCGAGGTCCTGGGTTAAAAAGAAGATGGGGCCTGCTGATTTGGAAGCTGCGCTACCTCCAGCCACCCCACCAATGCTCGTGGAGGTCATCGTTGACAAATCACTGATTCCTGGAATGTTGCTTGAGTTCTCCTCTCTGCCTTCCCTGTTTGTCTCTGCAGTCACTGTGGGTTTTCAGAGAGTCCCTGGTAGAGAAGGGCTATTATTGCCTAGTAAATGACTGCCTTGGAGAACAACTAAGCACAACCAGTCTATCTGAATGCAGAAAAATACCAGAGAATGGAATTAAGAGAAAAGGACTTGAAATCTGACCAGAAAGGACCCTTTACTAGAAGTATGACTTGCTTTTTTAAATACACACACACACACACACACAAACACACATATATATATAATGTAGAAATTTAAAGTAATACTCTGTTTCACAGCATTGTTGGGATGATTAAGTGGAATGATATCTATGAAAGTGTGTCACAACCTGTAACACACTGTGAACAGTTTGATAAACATTCTACTGTGTGACTACTGTGTGACTGAATAAGATGCTATAAAGTTCTGAATAATGATATAGTAATTGCAGCATGCTACTTACTGTGCTTGTGGTTACTTCATAGCTGTTATTGATAAAAATAAACTATGGGTGAATGCTAATGATGGAATAGTAATTGGAGAAAAACAAAATTAAAAAATTTATTAGCATTAAAATACGTAAGTCAAGGGGGAAAGTCAAAAGAACATATATCAAAATGTTATCAGTAATTATCTCTGGATAGAGAAATTACCTGAGATTTATTGGAATGTCTGTCAGTATCCTTTTTTAGGAGAATGTATGCTCAATGCCTTAGTGCATTTGGGTGCAGTGGAAGCAACTGTGTTCTCTCATTATGCTCCACTATCAAGCTGGGCTATACATGACTGAGCCAGGGTGGCCCACTGATAGGTAGAGCCCATGAGCAGCTTTCTAACAAATAAGTTATGGAATGGAAAAAAGATAAGATAGGTAAGCTTTTCTCTGCCGAGCTGAGCCATAAATTTTAAAGTGTGGGTGCTCTGAGGCCATGCTTTCTGTCACATGAGCTAGAAAATACTGGACTGCCCAAAACTTAATACACAGTAGAATACAGAGACAAGCAGAAAGAAATCACAAATTAAGCCAAGTGGTCTTTGAGGCTCTGGAACTATGTGCTTTTTTTTACCATAGTGCTGCTAACATACCTCATTATACCTATAATAAATGACACTTTCCTTTATCAAGTTTGACTATGCTTTCTGAGTGCTCATCAAAGACAAGGAGTTTTTTGTTGGAGTTCATATAGTAGTCCCCCCTTATCTTCAAAAAATATGTTCCAACACAACTTGGGGATGCTTGAAACTGTTGCTAACTCTGAATCTTGTATGTGCTGTGTTTCTTTCATAAAAATATACATGCCCATGGTAATTTTTAACTATAAATTAGGTACAATAAGAGATTAACAATAATGATATTAAAATAGATCAATTACAACAATTTGCTATAATAACAGTTATGGGATTGGGATCTCTGTCTCTTTCTCAACTCTCATGGGGTAAGTAGCAAACACAGTGTGGATTCTCAGCACAAAAGAATGAGTCCTGTCCCAAACTGGATGGGGGAAGATTTCATCATGCTCTTTAGAACAGAAATTTAAAAGTTAGGAATTGTTTATTTCTGGAATTTTCCACTAATAGTTTTGGACTATGGTGGATGACTAAAACCGTGGATGGGGGAATGTTGTACATTTGGTTACTTTTTATACATTTTCTATGATGGGCATGCATTTCTTATATATTTGGAAATAAAAACATATTAAAAGTAGCCATACATGTATTGAAAGAGTAGACAGATTAGACAGATAAGATGCAAAACTCTTAGCACCAGCTATTTTGAATCACTCAGAAGAGTGCCATTTTATATCAAGTTTTAGAAATTATTGCTATGCACAGGACTCTACAGGAAAGGAAACCAGGGCTCACTGCAGAATATTAGCCACCTGATTTGTTTGCAAGTCTCCAGATTCAAAATAATATTGGTAATATTGATAGTGTGCTAACCCAAAGCCCAGCCTAGTTGATCTGCATTCATATCCTTATTGCAACTGAGTACTTACTTGTAGCAGTAATGGACATGGTCCAAAAAAGCTCTTTGCAAAGAAAGTATTTAAAGCAATGTGATTTCTTTGGCTTGCTCTCTATTTGGTTCAAGCATATTAATTTGCCAACTCAACAGAATCCTGTTCCTTTCCCTTCCAGAGAAAGTGCAGTAACTTTTGAATAGAAACGTATACCAGTAAGGTCTTCCTTTTCTTTCTTTCAAATTAAATGCTAATGCACTTTAAATACTTTTCAGTATAAATTCTGAATGACTGGGCATTTCCAACTTTGACTATGTATTTCTCATTTGCCTTAAATACATTTATTTTAATTTGATCTTTGTAGAAAAATAAATTTACACAAAATAGGGGTTCCAGCTAGAGGGTTTTTTTTTTTTCATTCTTACACTATTTTGTTTTGTATATTATATTAACTACCACACAACGGAGGAAACATATTTGTATTTTGGACTGGCTTATTTAATTAAGCATAATGATTTTTGTTGCATTCATTTTGTTGCAAAAGACAGGATTTCATTTTTTGTCTGAGTAGTATTCCATTGTGTATCTATACCACGTTTTCTTTATCTAGTCATCAGCTGATGGATATCTGGGTTAATGGCATGTCTTCAGCTAGGGGATTCTGAAGAAAGCTTTTGCTAGTTAAGATTTACAGTGTCTCTCATTAGCACATAGAAAAAGAACAAAGGTGGTTCTTCAATGTATTTCATTGTATTTTTAGGGGGCATATATATATAGAGAGAGTATTTCAGCTCAGTTTTTAAAGACTTATTTATTTGAAAGTCAGAATTACGGGGGGGGGGGCGAACAAGAGATATTGAAAGAGAAAGGGATATCTTCCATCGATTGGTTCACTCCCTGGATGAAGGCAATGACTCAGGCTAAAGCCAGGAGCCAGGAGACACAACCAGTAGGTGTCAGGTGCCCAAGTACGTGGGCCCTCTTCAGCTGCTTTTTGCAGGTCTCTAGAAGAGAACTCAATTGGAAGTGGAGCAGCAGGTACTTGAACCAGTGTCCCTATGGGTTGTTGGCATCACAGGTAGCAGCTTTACCTGGTACCCCACAATGCCAGCCCCTTAGTTCAGTTTTAACTGTGAAAAACATCATCCCAAAATATTCTATTTTAAATAAGCATAAATATGATGTGTGCCTCTGGTTTTTAAATTCCACTAAAAATAAGAAAGACTGGTGCTAGTTCTATAAATTATTTTGCTTTTTGTTCGGATGAATGAAATAAATCGATTTATCATCTATTATAGCCAATAATATCTCTCTAGGCTGAGCTTACAATTAAATATGACATCTTTCATATGTAGGAAATAGAGAGAAAAAATAAATTAGAAGCTTCCCAAATATTTTGTTTATTCTAAATAAAGCAATCTAATTAAAGCCTTAAGTGGGAGATTCACAAAAACCTATACCTTCCAGCTCCATTGAAATTAAATTATCAAGAGTGATATTCCAATTTGGTAAATTCAAGAGGGATTGCAGAAATACAATGATCCAGACTTTAATCTTTGAAATTGGATTTATCAAAGTCAATTCTGTGTCTGATTTCAGATTGCTATGGTTTTCACTCCCTTTTTGTTATTTGCTTCATCCTGAATTCAAGCTCACAATTCTTTTGTTGTTTTTGTAGTTTTTTCACTTTTGACTTAGTGACAGACTTTTTCACCAAACCAGATGGCACGATTTTCATCCACAAAAGAAATGTGAGGAATAGTGTCTCCAGAATCTTCCGTTCACACTGGAACAAGTGATAGTTTCCTTAAAGAGATGTGCTGGCCTCAGGGCCATATCACTCTGCAGAGGTCCTCAGTGTCTGAAGTTTTGACAGCATTACAGGCTGGAGCCTGAACCCTGGCATGCCTTAGGCAATATCTGTTTGAGGGAGTAACAATGACTGCATCTCCGGGCTGATGCAGGAAAAGGCATAGCACATCACAGGCTATTTTTTTTTTAAAGATGAAACAAGTGAGGTCCAGAAAAGAAGTATGACTTGCCTATGGGTATCTAGTTTGTGGCGGAGCTGGGCCTAAACCCAGGGTTCTGATTCCCTGCCCAGAATTCTCTCCCATGCTGTTTGGCCTTGGCAGGCTGTAATCAATTTTCACTTTTTAACACACTATATATTTTCTGTTTCTTTTCTTTCCTCTTCTTTTTTTTCCCTCATTTCCTCAAAAAGCAACACATTCTCGGAGGTTTATAGCTTTGTGTCATCAACAAGCAATCAATATTGCTCTTGGAAAGAAATTCAATGAGACATTTTAGCAAAGAATTTCAGCTGCTTTTTGCAGGGGTCTCTTCAGACCATTGAACATACTACTCTCGTAGATCATACTAGACAGCTAAATTTTACTACAAAGATAAGTAACGCAGAAGAACGCAGGTTGGGGGAGGAGTACTAATTACCAAGTACTCAACAGTACCAGAAATCCTATGAGTTAGGTAATACAGTTCCCATTTTATAGAAAAGAAAACAGAAATTAGATAGGCTAAGTAATTTTCCCAAAGATCTACTCTTATGGCAGAGTGAAAACATCAATCTAAACTTCTTTGATTCCACAGCTCATGTTCTTTTTTTTTTTTTTTTTTTTTTTTTTGACAGGCAGGTGGACAGTGAGAGAGAGACAGAGAGAAAGGTCTTCCTTTGCTGTTGGTTCACCCTCCAATAGCCGCCGCACCCGCGCGCTGTGGCCAGTGCACCACGTTGATCCGATGGCAGGAGCCAGGTACTTATCCTGGTCTCCCGTGGGGTGCAGGGCCCAAGCACTTGGGCCATCCTCCACTGCACTCCCTGGCCACAGCAGAGAGCTGGCCTGGAAGAGGGGCAACTGGGACAGAATCCAGCGCCCCGACCGGGACTAGAAGCCGGTGTGCTGGCGCCGCAAGGCGGAGGATTAGCCTAGTGAGCCGCGGCGCCGACCAGCTCATGTTCTTTGAACTAAATACCCGTAAACCAAGTAGAAAGACAGGGAAAGGTACTCTTTAGAAAGATAAAAAATATGATTCACAAATACTGCTTTAACATCCCTGACATAAATGTGTTCCATATATTATTCCTCTGGCCCTTTGGCAGTGTTCCATGGTAGAAGATCAAGTGCTTAGAAGACTCCTTTTAGTCATGTTGTTAATCAATAAAGCCACGCTATTTAAACTTGTGGGTGCTTCTGTCAGCCAAAGATAGCACTGTTTTTCTCTCCAACATAGGGAAATGTACAGAAGGTCATGGAAGCCTGGGAAAAGTATAAATTTTTCTGAATAGTTCTGTTCTTACAGTGCCAGAGTGACTTTTGATTGGCTCTGGGAGGTCACTGAGTCACATCTGAGTTCACTTATCATTCTCAGATTGCTCACCAGAGGAGACTGAGCATTAAACTTCAAGCAGTAAGCATTACACCACTGATTATTAACATTAAGAAGCTCATTTTTAGATAACTTCTCTCAGGATACAAAACAAATAAATAACAAATGGTCCTGGAACAAAAAGTGCCAAGTCACAGTTAAATGTTTTAATGCATTACTAAAAATGGCTCCTTTGAAATCATTAAAAGTGATTTGCGGCTCACTAGGCTAATCCTCCGCCTTGAAGCGCTGGCACACCGGGTTCTAGTCCCGGTCAGGGCGCCGGATTCTGTCCCAGTTGCCCCTCTTCCAGGCCAGCTCTCTGCTGTGGCCAGGGAGTGCAGTGGAGGATGGCCCAAGTGCTTGGGCCCTGCACCCCATGGGAGACCAGGATAAGTACCTGGCTCCTGCCATTGGATCAGCGCGGTGCGCCAGCTGCAGCACTACGGCCGCGGCGGCCATTGGATGGTGAACCAACAGCAAAAAGAAGACCTTTCTCTCTGTTTCTCTCTCTCACTGTCCACTCTGCCTGTCAAAAAAAAAAAAAAAAAAAAAAAAGGAAGAACGGGCCTTGTTTTCAAGAAACTCACTATTTTTTACTAGTACCATCTTCCATAACATACGAGGTCCGTAAGGTTCAGAAATTAGAATATACTTGCTCATTGAATCTATTTACCTCCAAGACTAAACCTGGAGTTGTTTGATAGATATCAAAAGTTATTCTTGTCTGGCTGCATTATGCTCTGCTTATTATGGCATTAGAAATTTAGAGGAAGGAGTCATGGACATATTTGTTCAATTACCTCTATTATTCGTTTTGAGATTGTGATTTTTGTAAATGAGATTTTTAAGGGAATGCAAACCCTTGTAATTTCTCTTATCAATTCAATGTGTTACATTTCTATTGTTAAACGTTTTCATCACATTTGCTTTAATAGAAACCTAATCCAATATATCATGTTCATAGAACTTATTCAACAAAGCAATTCATAGGGTATAATAGCTGACTATGCTATCATATATTATTCTGAGTTTCATAATTGAGAAGATAAAGACTTAGGGAGAGCCAAATGTGCAAAGTCAGGTTATTAAAGGCCTCTACCAAAAAAATTATGAAGGAAGGCTCAAGGAATTTGGCTGTAGGATAAGAGCTAAATAGCATCTTGATGACAATCTTTATGCACACAAGGAGATAGCCTACAAACTGGTTTTTACCTCAAAGGGTAGAAGAAAATGAGTTTAAATTGCAGCTCTAGGGATTTAGGTTAGCTATGAAAATGACTTGCTGACAGATGAGATGTCAGTTACTGGAACAAGATACCAAGGAAAGTTATGGAATTTCCCTTAAAAATTTTTCTAGTCTTTTTTTTATGGTTCAAATGTGACATGGCCTCAGGCAGCAAGGTGATCTAGATGCTTATCAAGTTTTCTTCCAGCTCAACCACTCCATCACTATGATGATTTCAGATACTAAAAGCATTTTTGTGCAGTGTACTTAAAGTCTCCCTTTTACTTTGCCAATAGCTCAATATAAGCATTCCATAGATAATATATTTCCTATAGAGGTAATAATCTCTATTCATGGGTTTTCTCCAAAATTCAGGTACAACCCATTTAAATGTGACTTAGTCAATGATTTAAAGGCTATAAGGCCAAACACAGGAAATCGTTAACTTTTTGAAAACTGGTATCCCCTTTGCTCATTAAGTTTCATAGTAATCCCAAAGCAGGCAGGATCCAGTGGAGATTATTATTTTAAAGCTCTGAGATGATAATTCCCCTGCTAGTACCTCCCCTGCAAGTTTCAGGCACATTATCACCAAATTAATATGATATGTGTCTTCAGGGGTTGCTCAGAATCAAAAGTTCAGCAGAGGAACAGGAATAAATGAGGTACAGCAAACCCAAGATATCATTACGTACAGTTCATCGATTTGATGACGAAGAAATAGGCTCAGAGGTCTAAGGAATTGTGTAGGATCATATAGTTTAGCAAAACACAAAGCTGAGATTAGAATTCAAGTCTTTTGGCTCACTGTACAGTGACTGTTTCATAAAATACATTCTCACTTGTCAGAGACTCAAAGCAAAAGCAATTTAAAAAATTATGTTTCAAGCATACATATACCCAGATGTTTGAAAAACTAGACAAACAATACAAAATTCCTTTCTTGTAAAAAATAAGGTTCTCACTCCACACTATGATGATGAAATTGGGGATCTTATTGCAACGAGCTACATATATCATAGTTTTTCCATTAATATGTGACTAGCGTATTCCAGATTTGTATACAAGTGAAACCCATAACTTTCCTTTAGGGTTCTTTATATGTCAATTAGCCAATTCCCCTTAATTGTTAAATGTAGGCTGTAGAGACAAAAATAATTGTGTTAACCTTGACTTCACCAAGTCTTAATTCGTGTGACCTTGGGAAAGAAACTGAACCTATATATATCTTTAGTTGCAAAATGAAGATAAGAATATTTACCTAGATTGACTGAGGTATTATTATATGTTAGGTGTTTACCACAGGCCAGGAAAACACTCAGTGCTCAGTAAATTAAAGATGCTAATTTATTTTAACTCAAAAGATACACAAACACACACACACACAGAGAGAGAGAGAGAGAGAGAGAGAGAGAGAGAGAGTGCTCTCATCTGCTTATTTACTCCCTAAGTATCTGCAGTAGCCCCTGAGAAGGGCCAGAGCTGGGAGATAGGAACTCAATTCAGGTTACCTACATTTGTGACAGGAATCTAATTACTTGAGCTGCCAATGTCCACAAAGGAAGTTGGAGTCAAGAACCAAAGCCTCAAGTCTGATATTGTGTCATAGTAGGTTTGACACCAGTATCCCATATAGACCCTGGTTCCAGTCCCAACTGCTCCATCTCCAATCCAGCTCCTTGCTAATATCATCATCATCATCATCATTATTATGCCTATATTTTAATACTCAGAAAGTTAGTCTAAAAGATGATGAAAGACATGGCTTTCCTGTTAGGCATAAAATATTAAAAAGGATCTTTCTTAGGACCACAAAACATCTCTGGAAGCTATAAAAGCCATGTTTCCATTGTGAAAAGAAAGTTCCTAGATTTCCAGCAGACCTAAGATATGTCAGAAACTCTACTAGGTATGTGAGTGTAATTATGAGGGACATAGTCATGATCACCAAGAGTTTCATGGCCTAGAGATCTAAAAATTCTTTAAACAGGTAAACTCAATTATGGAAGAAGAAGCCATGAAGACAGGACCTAGTAAGAAGGGTTAGAAGAATGGGAAAGAGCAATGGGCAGAACGGCAAACATTTATAGAGACTGGGATCAGATCAGAGGACTCTTAATTCTAAAGAAGACAATCGGAGATCAGGAACACTATCTTTTGTTTTAAACTAAAATTTTATAGACAAAAAGAGGTCAACAATCAAATTAGTTATTTAAATGCTTCATATTCATTCAGTTGGGCAATCACAAGAATCTTCAACAGGTACAAAGAGAAAAAGGGAGAGGGAAAAACAACATAATGAAGTAATTTTGGGTACCAGACCTGCCACATACACATTTGAGGGTATCACTAAGTATTTACTGAGTAAGTTTCCTTTAATAAATTTGTTATCTGTTAGAGGTACTTATCAAAGTAAGAAGGTTATTCTAGTATCATCTTGTTTTTATCAACTGGACTACTTAAAGAAACTACCCAGTTAATATTTTCAATTCTCCATTTCCTCCTGGCTGGAGAGTCTCATCGTTAATGTATCAAAAGGTAGACGCATAGATAAGGCCATTGTTGAGATCCCCAGGCATTCTATTGACTGGACAATGATCAGATTATGTGGCTCACAATTACTTGGCAGTGAGGCAAGATTCTAATTTTTGCTAATTTTAAAATATGCACGTAAGAATCTCATTAATAGCAAGCACAACAAATCATCATTCTAAATAGCCTCTGAGACTTGTATATGTATAGGAAAAATCACCTAAACTCTATAAGAGAAATCATTCACATAAGTAAACTCAAAGAAGATGGCTAGATGTCTGAAGCATTAAATGGTTATCATGATGTAGTTCACCAAATGTACCAATACAGAAGGCATACTCTTTGCAGAAGAGAGTCCCATCTACATTATGTATAAGACCCTAGATAAAAGATAGGGGAGATCCTTACATAATATATAATATTATTAAGTAGGCTTAGTTCCAAACAACATTCCTCTGAGATAAATTTCCTGAGATTCTTCGAACATACATAATATAAATACATCAGTTTTGCTTACAAAAGGTAGACAAATGGAAATAATTTATCAGATTAAACACTCTGAAATTTTATTTTTACAATAAAAATGTACCAAAACCAATCAATTACAACTAATAATGCTAATATTTATGTAGCAATTCATGCTTTGCCAAACATGTACTATAGCTCATAAAATTTGAGCTACATGGCATCTACACAAAGTGTAAAACCCAAAGAAGGCTAACTTTGGGGAGTGAGTGCAATTTTAGCTAATGGGTTATGAGGCATGTTCATTTAAGCAAAGGAATTCCCAAGTCAAGTATGAGTCTTTACTATTCAGAATTACCCATGATCTATTGCTTCTACTTCTACCCAACAGCATTAGGTGAGTTCTTCCTTTCTTTCTTATTTCTTCCTTCACAGCTGCCTTTTTATTAAGGCATGGTTTAGTAGTGTGACTGTTATAGTCTGACACGTAGAGTAGTATTTGACAGACAGGAGATGCTCAATAAATAGTTTTTTTTTTTTAATTTTTTTTTTTTTGACAGGCTGAGTGGACAGTGAGAGAGAGAGATAGATAGAAAGGTCTTCCTTTTCCATTGGTTCACCCCTCAATGGCTGCTGCGGCTGGCGCACCGCGCTGATCCAAAGCCAGGAGCCAGGTGCTTCCTCCTGTTCTCCCAGGAGGGTGCAGGGCCCAAGCACTTGGGCCATCCTCCACTGCACTCCTGGGCACAGCACAGGAAGAGGGGCAACCAGGACAGAATCTGGCGCCCCAACTGGGACTAGAACCTGGGGTGCCGGCGCCGCAGGCAGAGGATTAGCCTAGTGAGCCACTGCATCAGCTATAAATAGTTATAAACAAATAACTGAATTCCTATAACCTTACTTTATTCTGTTTCCTCAACCCATCCCATGAAATCCTAGATTTCTATAGAACCTCCTAAATGATAACATAAATCAGATTTTTTAAAAAAGATTTTATTTATTTATTTGAGAGGTAGAATTACAAACAGTGAGAGGGAGAGACAGAAAGTTC
Organism: Oryctolagus cuniculus; assembly: GCF_051225735.1. Lineage (NCBI taxonomy): Eukaryota > Metazoa > Chordata > Mammalia > Lagomorpha > Leporidae > Oryctolagus > Oryctolagus cuniculus. Next base: position 107,020,755 of record NC_142873.1, read on the forward strand.
TTCCTTCCGTTGGTTCACTCCCCGATGGCCGCAACAGCTGGGGCTATGCCGATCCGAAGCCAGGAGCTGGGTGCTTCTTCCCCGTCTCCAACGTGGGTGCAGGGGCCCAAGGACTTGGGCCATCTTCTACTGCTTTCCCAGCCACAGCAGAGAGCTGGATTGGAAGAGGAGCCGCCGCGCCGGCCCCAATGAATCAGATTTTATTTTCTTTCTTCTACCTTGCCATGGCTGTTTAAATGATTTTATTAAAGTATAGATTTGTTTCAATCCCTTGTTTATGATTTTAAGTGTATCCTTATTATTACAAACTCTTCAAACTGGCATTTAACATCAGCCATTAATAGTTCTAAGCTATGCTCACCCAATCCAGGCTTCAGTTTCTTTTTTCTTTTTTTCTTTTAAGATTTATTTATTTATTTGAAAGTCAGAGTTACACAGAGATCTGAAGCCAGGATCCAGGAGCTTCTTCCAGGTCTCCCACATGGGTGCAGGAACCCAAGCACTTGGGCCACCTTTCACTGCTTTCCCAGGCCATAAGCAGAGCACTGTATCAGAAGAGGAGTACCAGCCCGGGGCCGGCACCGCGGCTCACTAGGCTAATTCTCCGCCTTGCAGCGCCGGCACACCGGGTTCTAGTCCCGGTCGGGGCACCGGATTCTGTCCCGGTTGCCCCTCTTCCAGGCCAGCTCTCTGCTGTGGCCTGGGAGTGCAGTGGAGGATGGCCCAAGTGCTTGGGCCCTGCACCCCATGGGAGACCAGGAGAAGCACCTGGCTCCTGCCTTCGGATCAGCGTGGTGCGCCGGCGGCAGCTCAGCAGCCAATGGAGGGTGAACCAACGGCAAAGGAAGACCTTTCTCTCTCTCTCTCTCTCTGTCTCTCTCTCTCACTGTCCACTCTGCCTGTCAAAAAAAAAAAAAAAAAAAAAAAGAGGAGTACAAGCCGGGGTACCAACTGGCACCACAGGTGGAGGCTTAGCCTAATATGCCACAGCACCATCCCCAATATCACCAATTCTTAAATATTTCTTTGAAATACAATATTTCAAGATCCACTGTCACACATCACCAGTCTTTCATGCACCTACGTGTGAATCTGCAGCTCCCAGTTTTTGAGCTCTCCAAAGTCTGTCTTTTACCCTGAAGTTTCCACCACATGTAATAAATGGTCAATACCTACCTACTAAGTTTAAGTGATCCCAAAATATAAGTCATATGGTCAGCAACAACAGCAATGATTGTAATGGCTACTGCACCGTGTTACCTATGGGACTTATGTGGGAAAATGGACCTGATACTGATTTGCAAACTTTAAAGTGCTCTGATGATTCATTTATGTTTTTCTTTCTTTTTATATTCTTTTTTTTTTTTGACAGGCAGAGTGGACAGTGAGAGAGAGAGAGAGAGAGAGACAGAGAGAAAGGTCTTCCTTTTGCGGTTGGTTCACCTTCCAATGGCCACTGCGGCCGGCGCACCGCGCTCATCCAAAGCCAGGAGCCAGGTGCTTCTCCTGGTCTCTCATGTGGGTACAGGGCCCAAGCACTTGGGCCATCCTCCACTGCACTCCCGGGCCACAGCAGAGAGCTGGCCTGGAAGAGGAGCAACCAGGACAGAATCTGGCGCCTGGACCAGGACTAGAACCCAGGGTGTCGGCGCCTCAGGTGGAGGATTAGCCTATTGAGCCGCCACGCCGGCCTCATTTATGTTTGAAAGTATATGTCATGGAACTTGCTGGATGAATAAGAAGTAAAAGCTACTTGGTTATTGTGAGTTTTACTCTTGAATGTTTCATTGAGAATGAGTATGGGAAAAGGAGAGTCTTCTTTTCCCAGCAGCCAAATGCCCAGCAGATGCAAAATTTGCATCTGAACATATTTTAACATTACTCTCAGTCAAGTCACTACATTTCATGTGACAACATTTAGAAAAGTTCTCTGTGATAAATTATATTGAAGGTTAGTTTCATCATACATTTAACATACTAAGCTGATGTAGAAGGGTTTTTCAAAAACATGTATCCCAAAATAAGCAATCTTCCCTGGAAAATACTATAAATTTAAACCACGTCTATAGGGTCTCTCAGTTAGAATTCAGCTAAAAAAAATTTAAAAAAAAAGGTATTTCAAGAGAAAAAAGGAGGAAGCACTGTTGGGAGCCAGCCGGGATGGCGAGAATGGTCCTGTGTCCAGATAGAGCTGTTTCCCATGCCACTTTCTGCTTCAGACAGTCCTGGTTTTAGAGACAAGCTGGATGCAGGTTACGATATCTGAGAACCCTGCACAAATGTGGCTCATTGTGATATAATCTGATTTCAGAAGGTCTTACGCAATTCACATTCCTCGTCTGAGGCTTTCCCACATTTCTGGATAGCTGATGATACTTTATTTTATTTTTTTAAATGCAGGAAAGGAGAAAACATCTGCCCATTATCTGAGAGAACAGAGCAGCCACCTCTTTGGAGTGAGGGCTGGGTTATGAATCAGTGTTTTTCTGTTTCTTCATTTCATTTATGTGCAGGTTTACTAGACATCCTGGACTGGTTTGAAACCTCCCAATGACGTCAATGGGGCAGAGAAATTGGAGCAGCAGAGACAGCTGCAATGCAGCAAGTCTACTGAGGTTTTATTCTTTTCTCCCAGGGTGACATCTGAGACAGATATTATCAATCAAGCCCTCCTGGCTCAGCACCAAATCAAAGGCACTTTATCATTCAAGGCAGTAAAAGCTGCAATTAGATGAACTGTTCAGCTTTTTCCCTAGGAATATTTTGTCCCTGACAATTAATAATACAATTAAGACTGAATTAAACAAGAGAATGCTTACTAAAATATTTAATTTAAATATGGGAGCAATTTCCTTTATCATTTCCCTTATCAAATTATTAAAGATTAATTTCTCTACATATATTTTGAGTAAAATTTTCAAAACAATAAGACTACCTTTTTTAAAAGCATTAATAAAAGCCGAATAATAAGCTTTAACCAACCTTTAAGAAATGTCCAGGAAAAAAAATAGGTGTATGTAGTGCAAACTTTACTCTTCTTTAGGAAAGAACAAGAACAGCAAAAAAACCCTGTACAACTGACAGGAAGGAAACTGGTGTTCTGTGAATCAACATTTCTTTCAAAAACATTTAAAATAAAACCAAAAAGAAGAAAGCAGAGCCAACTGTTTTTTTGTTTGTTTGTTAAGCATAACATATTATTTTCTGACTTTTCAAGTTCTTCTAAGGAATAGTCTTATTTGCCTTAGCATATTGAAATCTGAAAAAATGCAGCACTTAATCTAATTACATTGTTTTTAAAGGAAAGGTCTCCACTCTGTCTCTTTTCCTTTCTCATTTTTTTAAAGAAGGAAACCTTACGTTACTAGGGATATTCAAAGCCAGTCAGCAAATCTAACTAATGAATGCCCCTGATGAATTTTTTTATTGTTTTCAAATATCTTGGAGAACTAGTCATAAAAACCTATTACCAGAGCCAAGAATACAGAACCAACTGCAATATGGCATTCTTTCTGGAATGTTGATAAACAATGAAATTGACAAAACAAGTATAAAAGGAGTAGGCAGAAAACTGGGAGTAAAAAATAAGGGAGAAAACATCAATATAATTCTCAAGGTTATGTAGTCAAACTCAATAGAATCTAAAGTCATTTAGTCTAGAAGGTCAAATGACCAAGGGCCAGAATCAGAAAACACTACACTTCTACAGTTGTTTATGGCTCAACAGGTATCCTCATTGCAATCTATATTATTGATAATAATATTGCTAATAATATATCAGCTAATATTATTAATGATGATATTCCTCAAACTTAATAATAGACTCCAAAAATATAAAAGATTCATATAGACTCACATGATTCATATAGATTCATAATAGACTCCAAAAATATGCAGGAGACTTGCTTTTTAAATGAGGAACCAATAGGAGAACAGATGTTTAAATGTCATTTTTGACAGTTTAGGTTCTCTAGAATAATACATTTAATGCCATCAGATCATGTTTATCCATGTTAGGGTATCTACGATGATCTTTCTTATTTGGATTTTAACCTCTTCCCTTCATTTAGCTGTGAAGCAGTCATTACATCCCAGAGCTAGCAAGTATCTTGAATATTATATCGTTTCTAAGAGAACCATCCCTAAACTTTCTTCCACTACTGGATTCATCATTGGTTTTGTTCAGCATGATAGTATTGATATGGGTATGGATGCCTGATTGATGTGAGTTTCTATCCAGCTCCACCTCTTAATAGATATATGTCCTTGGATGACTCTGCATTGGCTCACTGATAATGAAATGATTCAGGAATAAACACCTCAGAGGCACTCTAAGTGTGATAGCTATTACTTTTGTTTGTTAAAAAATGTGTATTATTGTAGTATTTCAGTGTAGGTGGTGGGCACACGCACCATAATCCAAAGAGTAAGCCAAGATAACAATGTGAGAATCATTCTTATCTCACCTGTCAAATCACCACGACCAACACCAGTGAAAACAGGAAAGGAGTCTTTCTCAGCTGTGAGGAGTCTCTTACCAGCCAGTGGCTCACCAAACCCTGCCAGTGTCATAAACAGGATAAGAACCACCAACTGGTTACCTAGCATGAAGGAGTCTACCTCTTTTGCTTTTCTCAAATTGATTTCCTCCTTCTCCAGCCTTAGATGTCCTCATTCATGTCTTTATCAGCTATTTCTTGGGTTATTGCAACAGCTTCTAAATAATTTTCCTGCCTGGGGCTCTACCTACACGATCATCTTTTAAAATTATAAATCTGTCCATGCTACTCCCTGCTTAAAAATTCCCATGATTTCTCAAAGCTTTGATGAAAAAAGTCTCTTTTTCTTAGCATAGCACAACACACCCTGTAAGATATGGGGCTTTATTAACTTTCTCACTTTACCTCCCTGATGTGACTCTTAATATCTACCCATGCCATAATCTTTTAATTCTTTCAGCTTGCTGTGCTAGTTCATGTTTTCATGTATTTTCTGCCCTTTGCCTCCACTTTCATCTTCTAATTCCTGTTAATAAATGTTTTTATGATGACTGACACTAAGCAGATTGCAATACATGTATTTATTCACATGTCTGCTTCCTTCCCAATGTGACTGTGAAATCCTGAAGAGTAATAACCACATTACTCATTTCTCTTTCCCCTAACTAGGCACAGAATGGCATGCTGTTCTTAAACATTATGTTGAGTGAAATAAGCCAATCCCAAAGGGACAAATACCACTTGTTCTCATTGATAGGTGACAACTAACTGAGCACCAAAAAGGAAACCTGTTAAAGTGAAATGAACACTATGAGAAACGGTGACTTGATCAGCCTGTTGATCACCCTGACTGTAGATAGCAGCTTAATATGTTATCCCTCTTAGTATTTTTTTTGTTTGTTCTACTTAATACTTTTGGTTGAATACTGTAATCAATACACAATTCTTCTTAAGTGCTGAAACTTAACTGAAAAGTGATCACTGTTAAATATAAGAGTGGGAATAAGAGAGGGAAGAGATGTGCAATTCGGGACATGCTCAAGCTGACTTGCCTCAAACGGTGGAGTTAGAAACATACCAGGGGATTCGAATTCAATCCCATCAAGGTGGCATGTACCAATGCCATCTCACTAGTCCCAGTGATCAATTTCTGTTCACAATTGATCGTAATGATAGGACTAAGAGACAAAGGGATCACATAAACAAGAATAGTGTCTGAAAATACTAGCTGATAGAATAAAAAAGGGAGAGAATGGTCCAACATGGTAAGTGAGATACACAGCAGACCCATAGAATGGCAGATGTCCTAAACAGCACTCTGGCCTCAGAATCAGCCCTTAAGGCATGCGGATCCGGCTGAAAAGCCCATGAGAGTATTTCAGGCATGGAAAGCCAAGACACTCTGGGGGAAAAAAAAAAAAAAAACCTAAATGAAAGATCTCCACGAGTGAGATCCCAGTGGAAAGAATGGGCCATCAAAGAAGGAGGTACCTTTCTCTGAAGGGAGGAGAGAACTTGCACTTTGACCATGGCCTTGTCTAAATATGATCAGAGTCAGTGAACTCAGGGGGCTTCCATAGCCTTGGCAGCTCATGACAAGAGCCTAGGGTGATTACTGATGCCATAAACAAGAGTGTCAGTTTGTTAAGTCAACAACAGGAGTCACTGTGCACTTACTCCTCATGTAGGATCTCTGTCCTTAGTGTGCTGTACATTGAGATTTAATGCTATAACTAGTACTCAAACAGTATTTCTCACTTTATGTTTCTGTGTGGGAGCAAACTGTTGAAGTCTTTACTTAATGTATGCTAAACTGATCTTCTGTATATAAAGAGAATTGAAAATGAATCTTGATGTGAATGGAAGGGGAGAGGGAGTGGATAAGGGGAGGGTTGTGGGTTGGAGGGACGTTATAGGGGGGAAGCCATTGTAATCCATATTCTGTATTTTGGAAATTTATATTCATTAAATAAAAGTTAAAAAAAAAAGAATGACATGCTGTTGTTACAAATGCTAAATGAATTTTTTAATTTCAGTTGATCTACCTTATGAAAGAGGTTTCAGAATCCCTTATATGAATAGGGATGGAACTTAAGCAGCTTCTTGGCCAGATAGGCACTGATTTCTTCCCCTATGAACCTTATTTTCCCTTAGGAAACAGGCACTGGATTCTGGAGCAAGAGAAAGAATACTAAAAATTCCAGAAATAGGTTCAAAGAAGTATACTTCATATCCACACATTCTACTTGTTTCCTAATCTTGAAACAAGTGTGTAGTCTGCTACACTGACCAGAAATTGCAGTGAAGTCAGAGATGAGAATATACATCAGTTCAAAAAAGCAAGCAAATTAACTATTGATAATCACATTTGTCCAAATGAACTAAATACTTGGACACTTACATATTCGTTCAGCAAATATTGAACAAATATTACGCAACAACTATGACATCCTAGACACTGTAACTTTCATGATGGCAAAAAGATTGGATTTTACTCATTGAGCATTTATTATGGTACTTTCTTTCCTAATGATATATTTCTGATATGTGATCAGCCCATGAAACGGGCTCCCTTTTTAAATGGATAGATATTTCTCTGCACGCCATACACTGAATCTTTTTCTCCATGTAACCTTTGTTTCCATTTTCAGTCCTATTCCAACCTTTTCCTGTGCTGCTACCTATTTTATTGTAGACTTCACTGCTAAATGACAAAAAAAAAAAAAAAAGAAGAAGAAGACAAATACAACTTCTAAGTATGTGCACGTAGTTTGGTATTGCCCAACATTTCATGGTGGCTTGATATTAACAGTCTCCAACTAAGCTTCCATGGCAAGAGTAGCAAATGCCAAAGAATCTGGGACTGGATCAATCAAAGCACTGAGAAGTGGAGGTGAGTCTTAGCTGACAGATGACTGACATGACAGCATGAATCTGGATACTTCAGAAAGTTCATGGAAAACGTAATTAAAAGATGTTTATTTGGGGGCATTTTTTTAACTCCATGAATAGTTTTTTTTTTCTTACTAATGCATATTTTCCATGAAACTTTTGAAGACCCTTCATATACATTATTCAAAGTAATTGGATGGAATTTAAGGGTTTTTCACTTATTTACAATAGATTGAGCACACACAGCTCTTCCTCGCCTGTAAGAATTGTTCCATAAAAATCTGCTGACTGTTGCTTTTGTAAGCAATCAAAGTATTTTTAGTCAAGAGCATGAAATAGTTCTAAAGAAACTATGTAACATATAGTTTTCTGCTCATAAAGGTCACAGAATATTTTATGTATGTTTACTAACTACAAGTTTAGTATTTATAAACTTTATCACATGGTAGAAAGAGCAAAGCTTTCAGAATCATTCAAAATTGAATTTTCCATGAGATTTTGCTCAGTATTTGTTCCATTAAAATTGGAAAATTAATGCCATCAAAACCTTGGTTTTTATCCTGTTATATAGGGATAAGAATATCTATCTAGGAGGTTGTTAGGAAGAATAAATGAACATGTAAAAGCTACCCTAAACTAGCATAGAGTAAATATCTAATATTTTTACAAAATGTAAATATGTTTGTTTATTTTGAATTTGGGGGTAGAAAAGGAGAAAAACATTACCGGATAATTTCAGAAGATGTCATCTGTTCTGAGCATTTTCAAACAACACAAAAGAGAAAGAAATGCGTATATAATCTCCTCCTTTTATTGTCACTTTTTCACAGAATCATAGGTGCTGTGATATGACTTCATTGTATTTTAACATGAGAATTATAATTTCAATACTAAGACTGCATGCATTGTATCTTAGAATGTGATTTTTGATCATGTGCCTGGAATTTCACTGAATATTAACTAAAAATAATGCTTAATCAAAGCTTGTGTTGAATCTCTTGAAGCTTTTTCTATGAGCCATCATGACACCCCACTTATAAGTAAGGCTCCTGGGCATTCCCGGTGCTTATTTGGAAATCAATTCAACACTAAAAGTCTGTACTAAATACCCTTGAACTCAGGTTTCTAAAATCTAACTCAGCCTGAATATTTGTTACCTGGCTTCAATGAACAGAAATGTAAAGTTGACTTATTCCAGGCTGAAGCTCAAGGACAAGTAGATTTTTCAGGCTTTGACAATTTACTGCTATCAGAATAAAACTATTGAGTGATTCTTAGTTTTCAAACAAATCTTTCTTCAGGCCAACTATTCTTAAGTAGGTAAGAGGGCCAAATAGCAAGGTACTTCAACTGTTATTTCTCCCATCCAAGTACTAACAAGGCCCAACCTTGCTTAGCTTCCGAGATCTGGCTGTAGACCAAATGTTATTTCCATAGTCACTTGAGGGGCAAGTAGTTAGATGCCCACATCCTATATTAGAGTGCTCGGGTTCAAGTCCTGGTTCCACTTGCAACTCTAGCTTCCTGTTAATATGCACCCTGGGAGGCAAGTTTATGTATTCCTGCCACCTCCTTGTGATACCCAGATTGAGTTCCCATCTCCTGACTTTAGCCTGCTCCCCAGTCCCAGCTGTTGTGGGTTGTGGGCATTTCTAGAGTGAACCAGCAGATGGGAGATTCATTCCTCTCTCTCTCTCTCTCTCTCTCTCTCTCTCCTCTCTATTTTATCCCTCCCTTTTCAAATAAAATAAATGTATCATCAAATATGTTTTAAAAAACTCACTTGAATTATTGGATAAAAAGTCCCAAGTCACACAATTCAACATACAAACACACACATGCATTCACTCATTTAACAAATACTTATTAAGACTTTACTATGTGCTGTGCACGATTTCCAAGCATTTGAGATACAACACTTGGAAAAACAAAATTCCCTGCTCTCATGGCATCCCCTTTTCGGCTTGTGGTAGGGGATAAAATGAGAGGAGCGAGAACAGAAATAATCCACAAATTCTGTATTGAAGGCTCAGTTCTTCTCTGGGCCAGTCTTCCCATTTCTAGCTCCATTCCCATGCTATTCACCTTTGATGCTTTCCTTGTCAGACTATAGTCAAATGTCACTACCTCTGGGAGGACCTTGCTAACTTTCATTGTTCCTACTAAATACTGAGCAGAATCCAACATTCAAGACAACCATTAAGTTACAATCCTGCCTGTGATTCTGTAGAAAAGGCTACATTTATTTTTAGCTCAAAGACCCTTTGTTTTAATTACCTAAACCAGCATGAGAAAAAGATGTGCCTAAGTTCAGGCCCATGAACAGGATGAAAACCAACAAAAATGTGAATACTCATAAAAATTCAAATGTATTCCCTTTTACTGATAGTCACCGATAAGGACAAACAGCAGAAAAGTTCATTTCAATCAACAACTTATAAATACCCAAGTCCTTAAAAAATATGTTCATGTTATTTCTTTTTGATGAATGTTGTCGCCTCGAAATGTTAGCTGTAGCAGAACTGGAGTGAAATGCCTGTAGCCCTCCTTTGATGAGCAAGAATGTATATAAAAAAAAACCCACATTGTGCTGTTTTAAAAATCTGCATACATCCTATTCTATCAGACCACACATATACATCAGTTCATTGATTAATCAGAATATATTTGCTGTGTTCAACGTAACATAAGAGTTGGGGGTGCAGGGCCGGCACCGCGGCTCACTAGGCTAATCCTCCGCCTAGCGGCGCCGGCACACCGGGTTCTAGTCCCGGTCGGGGCGCCGGATTCTGTCCCGGTTGCCCCTCTTCCAGGCCGGCCCTCTGCTGTGGCCAGGGAGTGCAGTGGAGGATGGCCCAGGTGCTTGGGCCCTGCACCCCATGGGAGACCAGGAAAAGCACCTGGCTCCTGGCTCCTGCCACCGAATCAGCGCGGTGCGCCGGCCGCAGCGCGCTGGCCGCGGCGGCCATTGGAGGGTGAACCAACGGCAAAGGAAGACCTTTCTCTCTGTCTCTCTCTCTCTCACTGTCCACTCTGCCTGTCCAAAAAAAAAAAAAAAAAAAAAGAGTTGGGGGTGCAAAAGAAGAGTGAAATCCCTAGACGCAAATTTGAGGCAGAAACCACTCTCCCTCTGTGAGATTATTTCATTAAAAAGTCATCAAAATGATTTTTTTTTATTTGCAGGAGGGAAAACAGCAAGGAGCACCTTCTTATTCAGTATAAAAGCTACTTAGTACTTACAACCTGGCTAACAGAGAGGGCTATCAGTTCAGTTAGAAGACCTAAAATTATCCTAACAGTTGATTGTAGGAAGGGATGTTAGCTTGCTCCCAAGGTCTTCCTTGATGTCAGAAATGCAGCCTTCTCTTTCACTGCATAGTTGAATCAACAAAGGCAAATTTGCACCAGCTGAAGAAAAGTTCCAAGATTGGTCAACTGGCAAAAATACAGCAGCAGATCTTATATAAATTGGCCTGGGAGAACCTCACATACAAAACCACAGATCTAACAGTGTGTGGAGTCTAGATCTACCTCCCAAACCCAGCTCTATTTTTCTGCCTTTCAAGTAAATGAAAAGTACAAAAAAAATCAATATTTAGCATTGTCTGGGCAGATGCATCCCCTCCGCTCTTGGAATATTCCCTGCTTTAAGTTGTGGCTCCCTAGGGTAAGCTGTGTTGTGCCAATCATAGTAAGTCACTCGAATAGCTAAGTTTCCTTCTTCAAGTAACAAACTAGTTTAATTTTCCTGTTATAATTAGAAGGCTAAAGAAAGTACACATCTTAACTCTCTTCAACTAATTCAAATGAATACAGTACAGATGAAATTAGCCATCTTAAAAGTTAGTCATGTCGGCGGGTGCTGCGGCTCAATAGGCTAATCCTCTGCCTGCGGCGCCAGCACACCGGGTTTTAGTCCCACTTGGGGCACCAGATTCTGTCCCGGTCGCTCCTCTTCCAGGCCAGCTCCCTGCTGTGGCCCGGAAAGGCAGTGGAGGATGGCCCAAGTGCTTGGGCCCTGCACCCCATGGGAGACCAGGAGAAGCACCTGGCTCCTGGCTTTGGATCAGCACGGTGCACTGGCCGCAGCAGCCATTGGTTGGGGGGTGAACCAACGGCACAGGAAGACCTTTCTCTCTGTCTCTCTCTCTCACTGTCCATTCTGTCTGTCAAAAAAAATGTATTTCACATAAAATAGGGGTTTTTTTTTCCACCAAGCAAAATACTTCCTAAATTGATAAATTATTCAACCTTCAGTGTGGATGGTGCACAATCATCCTAATCACCACTAACTCCACAATTAATCTTTCTTTTGTTAATGGTAGAATAAATACATTCTTTTCTTAACTGAACACCTGTCTAGCATGCTCAGTGTGCACTGACCCCAGTGATACAATCCTTGCCAGTAAGTGGTCCTTGCTAAGTTTTTGGCTAGAAAGAACTTGTCCTACAGTGGGAGACCCAGCCACCTGCTAATAAGAAGACAATCTGAGAAATTCCAGGAATAGAGCTCCCTTGTCATGGGCCCAGTCTTAGGTACATTTTTTCTCATGCTGGTTTGGGTAATTAAAGCAAAGGGTCTTCTTTGAGCTAAAAATGTACCCTTTTCTACAGAACCACATACAGGATGGTAACTGAATGGTTGTCTTGAATGTTAGATTCTGCTCAGGATTTAGGAGTAAAAATACACTGTGCCATTTTCTATGCTTTCTCTTCCTTTCTTTCTCTTTTTTCTTTTTTGGTGCTTCATACGCAGGTAATCTATTTTGCAGAGCAAAGGAATTACAGATCTTCAGCAGTTATTCTTGCAGATATAAATGCACTAAGTAATAAGCTTTTGAGGAGACTTTCAGAGACAAGGCACTTTGTAAATGTATAAAAGTGCTTACAATGAAATAAAAATTAATCCTCTAGGTTGTCTGAGATTGTGTACAATTAATTTTTAAATGTTGTATGAATACAGAACAAATTTCATGCATTTCATAGATACAATTCTAAGAAGATAACCATATTTCCTTCCCAATTAGTTCACAGAATAAACATACATTTATGGGTTTCTGGAATTTTTATAAATCTGTAACTTAGCTTTGAATATGACTACCATAGTAGCCAACACTATTTTTAGCTTAAGCCCATAGTCTTACCTACTATATATACTAAATGGAGATGTGCCCCACTTTTAGAGAATCACCTGGGACAAAATGGATACGTATAAAACACATACATTGGGAAGCAGTTTTACTATACAAATAATCCTCATTGCTAAAGGATTTCCCAGAAGGTTCCTTTAAATTCTAGATTCCTTTGTGCTGTGAAGTGATTGTTTACATATGATTAATTGATGTGGGTGTAAATGAAAATAGAGAGCTCAATTTCATTTTCTCACCTGAATTCACTATTAGCTCTGGTTCACTAGAAAAAAAAAGTAGGTGAAAAAATACAGGTGTGACCAGCACTTGGTGCAGAGGGATAAGCCATCACTTGAGACAACTGCACCCCATTAGAAAGTCTTTCCATTCGAGTCCCGTCTCTTCCCTCCGTTCCAGCTTCCTACTAATGTGCACCCTGGGAAGCAGTAGGCAATGGCTTAAATACTGGGGTGACTTAGGTCACATGGGTGACAAGGATTGAGATAAAGCCTCCTGAATTTGGCCTGGCTCAGTACCAAATGTTGTAGGCATTTAGGGAGTGAACTGGCACATGTGAGGTCTCTCTCTCTCTCTCTTCCTTTTAAATAAAAATTTTTAAATAGGTAATGTGGTGTGTGGGTGTAGGTGTGAGTGTGGGGGTGTTTGTGTATGTGAAATGTGTTCAATCAGACATAAAGAATAATTTACACTTAATTCTCAAGGAGTTATATAAAAAGAGATAGATCTTTTCCAGATAGAAAGCTTGAAAGGGCAGCCGGTGCCGTGGCTCAATAGGTTAATCCTCCGCCTTGCGGCGCCGGCACACCCGTACCAGGTTCTAGTCCTGGTCGGGGCACCGGATTCTGTCCCAGTTGCCCCTCTTCCAGGCCAGCTTTCTGCTATGGCCCGGGAGTACAGTGGAGGATGGCTCAAGTCCTTGGGCCCTGCACCCGCATGGGAGACCAGGAAAAGCACCTGACTCCTGGCTTTGGATCAGCGTGATGCGCCAGTCACGGCGGCCGTTGGAGGGTGAACCAACGGCAAAAGGAAGACCTTTCTCTCTGTCTCTCTCTCTCTCTCACTGTCCACTCTGCCTGTCAAAAAAATAAATAATTAAAGCTTGAAAGGATACTTAGGCATATTTCCAACCTTAACTGTTGAACCTTGAAAGGATTTCACCATTAAATTCAATAGTGTAATTGTGATGTTCCATTTTCAGATTGAGTATGTAAGAGTTGAAGGAACCACTGGGATTTCTCAAAGATTATAGATACATGCAAATGGACTGCTGTGGGTATAGAAGCACTAGCTCCTAAAATACAACATAATTCTACTGTGTCCATAATTCTACTGTGTAATGGTCCTGTCTAACTTTCAGGATAGAGTCAAAGCTAATGTGAGGTCTTATCCAGTCCTTTCTGCCATTTCAGCATTGTCTAGGCAGACAACGTCATGGAGATAATATCACATCACCTAGACTGTGTTCTAGAGCCCCCTGGATATTAACGTGCATTTCACTCCCAAGAGGGTTGTACACTCAGCCAAATATAAATTACTTTCCTTCTTTTTAAATACATCATCCTTTTAGAAATTCCCCATGATATTAGCTGTGTATCACATGTCTGGAGACCATCAAGACTGTGCTAATCTGTATCACCAAGTGTTTTCTAGTTTTAAAGAGACCACTTTTGTGATTGGCCTTTGGCAATAACTGTAGGCCACCTGGGATGCCGGTAGCCCATACTCGAGTAGCTCAGGTCAAGGCCTGGCTTCACTCCCAGTTCCAGCTTCCTGCTAATGTGCACCCTGAGAACCAAGATTGAGAGCTCAAGTGGTTGGGTCACTACTGCTCACTTGGGAAACCTGGATTAGGCAGGTTTTGTCTTCTGGTTTTGGTCTGGCCCAGCCCCAGCTATTGCAAGTGTTTGAGGGGTAAACCAGCAATGGGGGAATCTCTGTCTCTTTAAAATAAACAAGCAAGCAAGCATATATAAATAAATAACAAAACATTTAAAAAGAAACTGCTTTTTAATAAATTTTCCCACACAACCTTACTTTCCTCTTTAAGCAGTACATTACTACTTTCAAATGTTTTATTAAAGTAGGAGGAAAAGGCTTCCTTTTTGGCCCAATTACTCCAAATTCTGTTTTGAACTCCACTTCTGATAAGAATAGTAAAAAAAAAAAAAATTATGTTCTTTTCCCTTGCATGCCCCCAATATTTTCATTTGATCCTATTTAAAAAATGTCATCAGGAAAAATCTGCTCTGATTTTTCAGAATTATTTATGTTCAAAATTAAAAATATCTTGCAATGTTAATTTTCTCATAAATATCACCACAAACCACGTATTGAATGGACCACTGAAGCCATGTCTGAGAAACTAAAATGTTACTCCAGCCATAATGTCTGCCCTCAGGAAACCTGGGCATTCAGAGTGGCTCAAAAGTGCAATGATCCTCACATAAGCAATGGCAATGCTGAAAATGTGCACTCATGTTCCTGTTTTGTTACATTGTAAATCTGGGTGCTTTGCAATTACACAAAGCTGAACCAGATCATTGCATGGTCCTGGCTTATGTTACCGCAAATCCTCCATGTACCCATAATTCCATTTTTCTTACTGAGATGACACTCAAAAGGGGACACACAGTTCATTAGCAACAGAAGTATTTTAAACCAAAGTATTTTAAATTTCTCCCATAGCTCTAAAAATAAAATGAGAAAAATACTAACTACTCATTAGTCACACAAAAAATATTTGAAAACGGTTAAAAAATCTTGACAATTTAATCTAACTGCTCATAACTTTATTTTTCATTTTTAAAAGAGTTTGATAGGGGAAAGCGTTTAATAAATATTCTTATTTTAAACTTCAAGTCAAGAACAATGAATAGCATTCACTAGTTTTACCCTGGCCTGAGGAAACTGATAATTTATTCTTACAGAAAAAGTCCATTCTATATTTCTATAACTCAAAATAAGATAAAGGACTTTTCATATTTGGACTCAAAATATTTTTACTAAAATCATATCATTTTAGCAAGCATAACATTTTCCCCTAGACTTTTGCTTATTTTTAATTTCTTGCTATCCAGTGATTTAGATATGAAAGCATCTCCCAGCTGTCCTGAATTGTCAGATAAAGTTCTCTGCTCGTAGCATTACCAGCACCTACCATATCCACGAATGTCGCCGAGGGGGAGGCAGATCCTGAACACGCAACATCCTGCAGAGGTGGGGTGCTATCGGTATCCCACCACTCAGCAACTTTGTTCATGTTCATTCATTTCCCTGCGTTCCTGCTGCCCCAGAGTTGCTGGGCTCTTTGTCCTTTTATTTTCCTTCCTGCTGGCATGTCACTTCCCATTGCAGATTAGATATCATTTTCAATATGAATACAAATGACTTAGCAATCACGGTGTATGCATTCAACAGGAGCATCTTCAGTAGTTTCCTTTAGAAATCAAATGAGAAAATCGATCTGCAGCCACATCTGAATGATAGCTTCCTACGGGGTGTGTGTAGCATCTCTTCCAATTTACCTCGGGGAAGGAAAGAATTTGAGTTTCCAAAACTGTAGGAAAATCTCCCTTTAAACAGTAGCCTTTGTGTTCTTGCTCATTTTGCATTTTCTCCTCCACGCCTTGTGCTATTTCAGCATGTTTTCTGGGTTTTCTTTTAGTCGAAGTTCACAGTGATCAGATTAGTCAGGTGCAATTCTCTCCCTGCTACCTTTTGCATTGCGTTTGGAGCTATCAAACCTCCTGTCTGACTCGTTCTGCATTGTTTAGCCCATTCAGTGCACGATCAGAGAACACCTAACACACGGGGTCAGATTTCCTGAATGACATATGTTAGACCACAGCAAAAGAGAAAACCCTGGAGAGATTATACGTCTTTTTCATCGCAGAAGATTACAGGGCAACGAAAATGTCTGCTACACAAAGAAACAGGGAGACTGGAATAATGACATCAACTTTCAGGTTTGGGATCAATTCCCCTGACTGCTCTTAGCACGCTGGTATGTATTTAAACTTCCGTCTCCAGTCCAGAAAGACTGGCCTCTTAACTGACACAGTAGCTCGGGAAGGCCACAGGGATCACTGGTAACTTAGAAAAACAATAATAGTTTTAAAGATCCTCAGATTGAAAGGCATATCCCAGGGTGACAGTTTATACCCCAAAGATGTTCAACAGAGAGGACTAGGGTCCCAGCATTCTGGATCTCTGAGGAGAATAGCATCACTACTCACGCTGGCCAACACTGGTTTGCAATCGAATGAAATACATGTCCAAATGCCCTCCTTTGGCATCATCCTTATCTGTCTTCTGCCTGGATCCTGCTAATTCTGTATTTTAATTGTATCTGTGTTGCTGGGAGGGATGTCTGGCTTCTTTGTTTCAGAGTGATCCCCACAGCTGAGTCTCCCAGTCCTCACAATGTCTCAGAGAAGTTGACATTAAGGCAGGGCTCATTGGATGCAATGCTGGCAACATGTTTATTTATTTATTTATTTATTTATTTATTTATTGACAGGCAGAGTGGACAGTGAGAGAGAGAGACAGTGAGAAAGGTCTTCCTTTTTTGCCGTTGGTTCACCCTTCAATGGCCGCCGCGGCCAGCGGGCTGCGGCCGGCGCACCGCGCTGATCCAATGGCAGGAGCCAGGTACTTATCCTGGTCTCCCATGGGGTGCAGGGCCCAAGCACTTGGGCCATCCTCCACTGCACTCCCTGGCCACAGCAGAGAGCTGGCCTGGAAGAGGAGCAACTGGGACAGAATCCAGCGCTCTGACCAGGACTAGAACCCGGTGTGCCGGCGCCGCAAGGCGGAGGATTAGCCTAGTGAGCCGTGGCGCCGGCCAACATGTTTATAAAAACACAGGTTCGGGGCCGCGCTGTAGTGTCGCAGGTAAAGCCACTGCTTGCAGTGTTGGCATCCCATATGGGCACCGTTTCGTGTTCCGACTGTTCTACTTCTGATCCAGCTCTCTGCTATGGCCTGGGAAAGCAGCAGAAGATGGCCCAACTCCTTGGGCCCCTGCACCCACGTGGGAGACCCAGAAGAAGCTCCTGGCTCCTGGCTTCGGATCAGCACAGCTCCAACCGTTGTGGCCAACTGAAGAGTGAACCAGTGGATGGAAGACCTCTCTCTCTCTCTCTCTCTCTGCCTCTCCTTCCCTCTGTGTAACTCTGACTTTCAAGTAAATTAAAAAACAACAACAACAACAACAACAAAAAAAACACAGCTTCACCAAAGATCAAAGTCTAGACATGAAAACTAATTTTTTGATTCGACTTCTTGCCCCCACCCCCATAGTTTATTTTCAGAATAGTAGCTGGAATAATTCATTAAAAATCTAACTCAGGTCACATCTTCCACCAGCTAAACCTGTTCTAATTGGTCTCCATTTCATTCAGATGAAAGCCAAAGTCTTTACAACGGTCCCAGGGCCCTGAACATGTTCCCCATTATCTCACTAATCTCAGTGCTGCACCTTCTTCTCACTGCAGAAGCTACTGTGGCCCTTTGCTACTTCTAGACCATGCCAGTCATGTTTCAGGCTCAGGAAGTATTCAGTGGGGGTTCTTTCTGCCTAAAATGCTCTTCCCCAATTGCTCTCAGCTTCCCGAAGGCATTGTGAATGAGATCTAACCTGTGTGCTCCAACTCTGGCACTCTCCTTTCTTTGCTCTTTTATTTTTTTGCACAATATTTACCACTGTCTAACATATCATATAATTTATTTATTAGGTATGTAATCTGTATCTTTGCACTAGAATGTGACTCCAAGAAAAAGAGGATATCTGTATATTACATGACTTTCAGTGTCTACTTTACTGCCCAGCACAAAGTATGTGCTCAATAAATTTGTGCTGAGAAATGAGTTAATTGATAAAATAATAGAAAGAAATGTCAGTCCAAAGACTTAAAACTAACAAGAAAGAAGCTAGTTGGCCTAGTTCATAATTAAACAAAAGTGATATTTATGAAAATAATACCTTGTGTCAGGTTGAATGTTCAAGGTAATTCTCTTATAGGAAAAAAAACTTATTTTCTGGGTGGTTTGGGAAGCAGTGTAGTTATGAAGAAAGACTCAAAAGAAAAGAAAGAAGCATTGGTGAATGCGTTCAATTTAATCTAATCAGGTAACTTGCTTACTTCTGAGAATGCTACTAAATCAGTATTTTTAGATTATTTTGGAGAAAATATTAAATCAAAAAGGCCATCTGGTAATATCAGATAAGGAAAATTTTAAAGATGACATGTGACTAATTTATCACTAAACCATGACACAATCATATGAAATTACTATGATTATTACATGGAATCATCAAAAAGTTCGTTTCTCTTTTATAAGATGAATTTATTAAGATATAATTTACATCCTGTCAAATATACCTTTATAAAGTATCAATGTGAATGGTTTTAATCTATTCACTGTTGTCTAACTATTACCACTTTTTAAATTTTGTAACATTATCAACCCAAAAAGAAACTCCATCTCCATTTACTGTTTCCCCAGGACCTAGCAATCATAAATCTATGTTTTTGTTCCTATTAATTTGTCCACTTAAACACATAAATTGAATCTTACAATATGTGATTTCTTTCACCTATAGAATTTTCAAGGATAATTCATATAATATCATTTATTAGTATTTTATTTCATGGCAAGAATGTATCATATTTTGCTTATGTTGATTGCGATTTGAATTATTTCTACTTTTTAGTCATTACATATGAATAACACATCTGTGAACGCTCATATACAAGTTTTTGCGTAGATACGTGTTTTCATTTTTCCTAGATATAAACCTAGAAGTGAAATTATAATTCTATTTTTAATATTTTAAAAAATAGCCAAACTATGTTCCAAGGTGGTCATGCCATTTTAAAAACTCACCAGAAATGGATGACAATTCTGAATTCCCTACACTCTATCCAGAATTTATCTGTCTTTTTCAGTATAGCAATCCTAGCGGGTGTGAAGTGGTATCTCACTGTGGTTTTCGTTTATATTTATCTAACCGCTAATGGCATCAACCAAATTTTTATATACTTACCATTTGTACATCTTCTTTGGAGAAATGTCTATTCCAACTCTTTGCCTATTTTTACATTGGGTATTTTGCTTTTTATTATTGAGTTGTAAGCATTCTTTACATTTTCTGGAAATAGTTTTCTTATCTAACACATGGCTTATGAACATTTGCTACCACTCGGTATGTTGTCCTTTAATTTTTTATTAGTGTCCTTAGAAGTACAAAAGCTTTTCATTTTAATGAAGTCTATTTCATTTAGTTCTTTGTCATTTTTGCCATTGATGTCATATCTAGGAAACTTACTAACCTAAATCATAAGTATTTACTCCTATGTTTTCTTATAAGATTTTTGTAGTTTTATTTTTTAACATTTATTTATTTGAGGCCGGTGCCGCGGCTCAATAGGCTAAGCCTCCACCTAGTGGCGCTGGCACACCGGGTTCTATTCCCGGTTGGGGTGCCAGATTCTTTCCCAGTTGCTCCTCTTCCAGGCCAGCTCTCTGCTGTGGCCCGGGAATGCAGTGGAGGATGGCCCAAGTGCTAGGGCCCTGCACCCCATGGGAGACCAGGAGAAGCACCTGGCTCCTGCCTTCGGATCAGCGTGGTGCACCGGCTGCAGCGTGCCGGCCGTGGCGGCCATTGGAGGGTGAACCAACGGCAAAGGAAAACCTTTCTCACTGTCTCTTTCTCTCACTATCCACTCTGCCTGTCAAAAAAAAAAAAAAAATTATTTATTTGAAAGGCAGAGTGAAGGATAAACGGGGTGAGGGGGACAGAAAAAGAGAGAAAGATCTTCCATCCACACTTTCACTCCCCAAATGGCTGCAAAAACCAGGTCTGAGCCAGGTCAAAGGCAGAAGCCAAGAACTTAATTCACATTCCTAAAATGAGTGGCAGGGTCCCAAGTACTTGAACCCTTATGTATTGCCCTCCCAGGCACACAAGCAGGAGGCTGAGTCAGAAGTGGAACAACTGTGACTCATACTTGCACTCTGATATGGGATGCCAATGTTGCAAACAGTAGCTTAATCTATTGGTCCACAATACCGGCCCCAAGCTTTCTGTAGTTTTATTTCTTGCTTTTAGTTTCATGAATCATTTTTGAGTTAATTTTTATATATGGTGTGAAATGGGAGCTTAACTCCATTATTTTGTATCTGGATATACCTTCGCATTGTTACTATTTGCTAAAAGGACTATTTGTTAGCCTCCACTGAACTGCCTTGGCACTTAAGTAAAAAAAAAATGGATTGATCACAATATTTAGATATAATTATTTTTAGAGATTTATTTTTTGTTTAAAATGTAGAATGACAAAGAAATTTAGAGACAGAGAAAGAGATCTTTCATTCCCTGGTTCACTCCCCATATGGCCACAATGGCCAAGGCTGGGCCACACTGAAGACAGGATCCTGGAACCTTATCCTGATCTTCCACCTGGGTGGTGGAGGCCCAAGTATTTGGCCTATTTTCTGATTTCTCAGGTGCATTTTAGGTAGCTGGAAGAGAAGTGGAGCAGATGGGACTCAAACTGGCACTCTGATATGGGGTGGTGATGTCACAAGGCAGTTTGCTGGCCTCATAAATGTATGGATTTATTTTTGGCTTCTCAATTATATTCCATTAATCTATTTATGTTTGCATGGTACTGTCTTATAAGTTAGATTTCAAGTGGATGAATTTGAGAGCTCCAATTTTGTTTTCAAGTTTGTTTTTGCTATTCTAGAACTTATTTTTGAAGTTTGCTTTGGTTATTTTAGCTCCCATGCATTTCTGTATGAATTTTAGGATTAGCTTGTCAATTTCCCCAAAAGAGACAATTGGAGATATTGGTCAAGATTGTGTTGAATATATAAATCAATGTGGGTATTAATGCCATCTAAAAATTAATTATTTGTGTCCATGAATACAGGATGTCTTTCCATTTATTTAGGCCTTCCTTAATTTCTTCTAACAATACTTTATATTTTTTCCATGCACAAGCCTTGAATTTCCTTAGAAAAGTTACTCTTAAAGATTTGATCTTGATACTACAGTAAATGTAATTTTTTCTTAATTTAATTGTCAAAGTGTTCATCGCTAATGGATATAGAATTATAAATGATTTTATATATTGATCTTACATCTTACAACTTTGCTAAACTTATTTATTTTAGTTTTCTGTTTGGTATGTGTATATTCCTTATGATTATCTCTATAAAAACTTATGTTATGGGGCTGGCATCGTGGCTTAGCAAGTAAAGCCACTGCCTGTGATGCAAGATTCACATATGGGCACCAGTTCAAGTCCCGGCTACTCCACCTGATACAGCTCTCTGTTAATGTGACTAGGAAAGCAGCAAAGACGGACCAAGTGTTTGGGCCCTTGTACCCACACGGGAGACTCAGAAGAAGCTCCTGACTTCTGGCTTCTGGCTTGCCCAGCCCCAGCCATTGTGGCCAGTGAGGGTTGAGCCAGTGGAGATCTCTCTTCTTCTCTCTGTAATTCTGACTTTCAAATAAATAAATAAATCTTTAAAAATTTTATCTTATTTGCAAGATTAAGCCCTTTGTCAAATAAATTATTTAGCTTTAACATCAAAATTGAGGCAGAATAATTTCCTTTTTTGAGTTCCCTAAGAGAAACCTATTGACTCTGAGATAATAGTCTTAAAGAAAATAAGGAACTGTGAATTGTATCTCTTCTCAAATGTTGCCTTGTTAATATTGACTTATAATAATAATAACCATTAAATATTCCAAGAAACATATTTTTCAACTTTATCTCATTTAATCTTCATAATAACCCTCTGAAATAAGAGCCACTTTTATCCTCATTTTGTAACAAAAATGAGACTAACAATGGTTACATGACTTGTCTTAGGATACAATTAAACATATGTCAGCATAAGGATTCAAATATTAGTTAAAGAAACAACATTTGAGAGTTAAATTTGCTCAAGATCACTTATCTAGAAGTCATGGCTACAATCTAAGTCCTCTGACTCTATAATTCACCTGCAGTATTCATTACTGACAGTAAAAGAGATTGTTGGTCTTTTCTCAAAAAGTTGAACTACTGGTAGTAGAAATTTCTCAGGATAGGGGAATAAAAGACCATGAACATGAAATACATCACTCTATGATTATGTCTGCAAATACCTCTCTTGGCTTTCTACTAAAGCAAATCTTACTGATCCTTTGAATCTCAATTTCCAGCAGAGAGGGCTGAATATAAATGGCAGAAACACAATGGCAGGCACTTGCATACTTATAGACAAATACATCACAAGATGAGTGCTTCAAGCACACCAGGAAGAAAAGCAACAAACAATGAATATTATCAGGGAGCACAAAGGCACACAGATAGTCCATCAACAGATAACAGTATGCAAGACACCTAAACAATCCGGCCTTAGTCTCATTTAGTAATAAATCACACACCAGTACCTCGTGAAGATCTACACCCTAACACCGAAAATCTGAAATGTGAAAATAGCTACACAGCCATCAAGTACTCAAACAGGGCAGCACTTATTTATTTTACTAATTTTAACATTATTAGTTTTAAGTGACACCTTAAGAATCATTTCACTCACAATAATTTTACATGCTAAAATGTGACTTCTTGGTTAAAGTATATTATAAAAAATACTGTGTTCATTTCTGAACAAAATCTTATGGACTGATGAATTTGGAAATTTTCAATCTCTTTACCTTACTACTGCTTCAATAAGGAACAACCAACGTCTTTACTATTTGAATTGGAAACAATAAAACTACCAACAATGATCGATGTAATAATAATAATAACATAATCTTATTTGAATAATTATAAGAGATTAATAACAGCACTAGTAATTATCTTTAAGTATTATTTGAGTTTCTAAACTGCCTTAACATATATTATTGCAATTAATCCCCACAAAAATCTTCTGAAAAAGTAACCTTAGTGGGACTGGGACTGAGGCGCAGTAGGTTAATCCTCTGCCTGAGGTGCTGGCATCCCATACAGTGCCAGTTCTAGACCTGGCTGCTCCTCTTGCAATCCAGCTCTCTGCTATGGTCTGGGAAAGCAGTAGAAGATGAAGATGGCCCAAGAACTTGGGCCCTACACCTGCATGGGCGTCCCAGAGGAAGCTCCTGGCTCCTGGCATTGGAGCAGCCCAATTCTGGCCCTTGCGACCATTTGGGGAATGAACCAGCAGATGGAAGACCATTCTCTCTCTATCTCTCAATCTGCCTCTGCCTCTCTGTTCTCTGCCTTTCACATAAATAAATAAATAAATATTTTTTTAAAAGTATCCTTAGCTCCATTCTAAAGATAAGGAAACTTACATCTGGGATTCAGTCTCAATAAAGTCAATGGGATCCCATCTCAGGCATGTGCACCTTTACAATCTTATCTACCAACAAATCTTTTTTACCACTCACAGCACCTTTTGAGTCAAGTATTGAAGATAACATTTGTCAGATGAGTCTTGTAAGATGCGAACTGAAAGTTCCCCAATCCTATAGCTAATAAGTGACAAGGAATGGATTTGAGCACAGTTCTCTGAGTCTAAGGCTAGTGCTCTTCCAGTAAGAAATCTTACACAAGCCTAGAAAGGTGGCAGCATTATTGTCTCACTTAGGGCATTGTAAAACTGAAATAAGAGAAGTTCTGTAACCTGTTTATGATCACAGTAAAACTAAGAGTCCAAGTCATGTTGAATTGGGTCTTCCATATCTTAGAGATCAAAATGCACTTGATTTCTTGACCCATTATCCTAACAACTGATCCTTTTGAACTCATTCTTTAGTTTATCTAAGGTTTAGTACCACATCATCCACACACAGTATCGCAAGAAGCCACAGTAGACTGGGCAGCAAACTGATACCTGTAGTTATAGAAGAGAGAGAAGCTGGTTGCAGATCTGATGAACTCTGTACTAGAGTATACAAACTGCTTTAGATACCAGTCCCAGATGACAGCACCAAGGAAGGCAGGAACCTTGCCTTCCCTAGAAGCCACAAGATGCTAGATTGTATGTGTGTGTGTGTGCGTGTGTGCGTGTGTGTGTGTTTGTGTAAAGCAGGAGTGGGGGACCTTTTTTCTGTTAGGGGCTATATGGATATTTATAATATCATTCACTAGCCATCCAAAATTATCAACTTAAAGATTAGCTTGCTATAGACTAATTAAACTTTGAGTCCCACCCGTGGTTACCTTGGAAGGTCCAGACCAAATGATTTTGTGGGCCTTATATGGCTTGCAGACTAGATGTTCCCCACCCTTGAAGGAGCACTAGAATGGGAAAAATCAAAACAGGCAAATCCATGAACCTTACCACCAAAGAACTCTGTAAAAACCCCAGAATTTATCCATGTGCATTAGTTTTCAATTAGAAATTAAAAATCCCTAGAAAATCCCTGGAGCCTTGCTATACCTGAAGAGGGACCACTTCAAACTCAAAAAGTTTCACTGAACATTTGTAGCTTTCATAGATCTCATTTATCAACACTGAATAGGGCACTCCTCCCTGCCCCCCATCACTCTTGGATTAAAACTAGTGCCATTTGATGAGTGCCTACTTCACATCAATGAGTATCTACATTGGCACTGATGAGTGCCAAGGGCTTTATGTAATTTCTCATTTAGAACTCACAATAAGCTTATAATTTAGTTCCTATTCACTCCATTTCAAAGATATTGGAACCAGAGATCTAAGAAATTAAGTCATCTACTCAAGGTCACAAAATGAGTAGATGAATTTAAGATTCCAAGAAATGTGTTTAGTTGTAAAGCCCTTGCTCTCTGCACTCTCTGAAGCCTGAGAAGACATCAGTGGAATAAATGACGTAACTTGGGATGTAACACCACTTACTAACCGGATGTTCAAGATAAGTCATTTATTTACCGAGGCTCAGTATCTTCATCCTTAAATGCAAATAATAACGGAGCTCTTGTGACAATGAAACACAAGCAGGAAAAGCCTAAATAATAAGTCTACTGATCTTATAGATTTTTTAATTTAAGCAGGTAATTTACATAAAATACCTGGTAAACAAAATATCATATATTGATGAATTTAAAATAATTAGAACTTCTGTAGAAAATATAATCTAAAAGGATGAATTGATTTTATTATCCAAATAATTGAGAGTTAAAATGCATTCAGGGCAAGATTATCTTGATATTTAGACTTGGGCAATTATCAAAAAGCTCCCACAGAGGAAAAGTTCCTAGCACCCAGTCTAAGAACACAGTCAAAAAAAGACCAGTGTGTGTGTGTGTGTGTGTGTGTGTGTGCTTCCTTCAGGTCTGTATGCCTATCCCTTTTTGAGTGTGTTGGCCCTGACATGGGTGTCACTGTACCAATTTTATTTCCAATGTAGGCATTTATAGAATACCCAATATTTTGTAGGAGTTTTTGTTGGGCACCCAATTTGAATGCCAATGTAAAGTGCTGATGGATAATCATTCCAAAATAGTGTTTCCAAGATTTAGAAGTATAGACTATAATTTTCAAGAAAAAATAAGCCTATATTCTATAGTACTGGCTATGAATATTTTTTAATTCCTTGCTGGCAGTGCACACATGTCCTTTAGACTCTGATCTGGAAATAATAACATATTGATGTTCTCACAGTACTGCTCTAGCATTATTGCTGGAGGGCTGGAAGCCAACTTGGCTCATGATCATGAAGTCTGATAGAGGCACCTCCTCTTGATGATTTTGTTTTCATATTTAAATAAATCCTAGAGGCATAGTCAGTATAATTAGATCTTCAGAGGCATTAATAATCAAATTCACTTTAGAAAACTTTCCATGAAAAAAATCACAGCGGTTATTGAATCCAACTTGGTCATTTTACAGATACAGAACTTAGAGTGTTAGCTAGAATTCTTATTCTGTAATTACATGAGATGCTTGTCCCCATTAAAATAAAAATAGATCGTGTCACATATTTAACTACTTGCTGAGTGCTAAATCCTTTCTTTAGAGAGATGGATGGGAGTGGAAATGTTGTGTAGTAGATAGAGCAGAGGGAGGTTAGAAGCCTACAAATTTTAATCTCATTTAGCCACTTCACAGATAACAAGTAGTTTAATTTCTTTATGTTTGAGATTTGAATCTATAAAATGGAGATACAATGTACTGTGCTGTTTAGAGATCTTAGAATTGTAAGGGCCCATACATCCAATTAAAATGGGTATAATTAAAAAAAGAGGAAACTGTTGGTTTACATAATGAAACCATTGTTATAATTGGAAGGAAATGGGCAGTGCCAATGTCTAAAAAAGATATAATAGAATGATTCAAACACCTTTGGGCTTCTATGATTCCTGTCTGTCTTTATTCTCTGTATGTCAAGTAATTCTCTCATTTCAGCTCCTCCACACAGGGAAGAACATGTGGGGAGCAACTGGGAGCAACTCGGACTAGACTAAGTTACTGGAATTAAGACTTATTCTATGCATCTGCTCTCCCACAATATGGCGCTGAGAAGGGAGAAACAGCTTCTACACAGCTGCCTCCAGTTCCACCAATAAACTGTAGGACCTGCTCCTGATTGGAGGAGAGCAGCGTACTCGGCGTTGTGGGTAGCAGAGTTGGGACTGGTGGAAGAGGACTATAAAGGAGGAGAGAGACGGCATGCACCAGGAACATCTAAAGGGAACACCTGAGGAACACCTGTGCAGCCCCCGAGAGAGCCGGCCGGCGGTGTGCCGCTCCCCCGCGGAAGAGGGGAAAGTGGCCAGGGGGACCCGCCCTTCCACGGAGGTGGAAGGGACAGTAGCCAACCCGGGAAGAACCAGCAGCAAACCCGGGGAGGGCCGAGCAGACAAAAGAACAGCGCAGGGTCCTGTGTTGATCCTCCACAAAGAGGGGGAGCGACAAAAACACACCTTGCAGCTTTGTGATCAGGGTGAAGAACAATTTCTCCCTTCAGCACTCTTGTAAAAATTCTGTGTGGTAACTCTAATTGGTTCATTCCTGTCACATGATAACTCCTCTGGCCAGCAAGTGAGAGCTATATGCAAAGCCCCTAACAAAACTGCCAGGGTTTTGATGAGAAAAGAGCAGTTCCTAATAGATGGAGGAGGTTATTATGTACAGAAAAAAATACTATAAATGTCCAAGTAAGATAACAGACTTACAATGCCTGGCACATAGTAGGTTCTCAACAATGGCACCTGCTGTATTTAACAGTGAATCTTAAATATTCTTGAAGTAATTTTAAATGTCTTCTCGGCAAGATTGGAGAACACTGAAGTCATGGGCAAAAAGGACAAAGAATATAAGAATTTTTTAAAGATAACTTTACAGAGTGAAAAGAGCCTACTCCAGTAGGCTAGTTTGGGACACCAGGCTGGACCCTTAAGATATTCAAGGCTGTGACCAAGATGCTTTTATCCAAGTATTTTACAATGGGATTATCTGAAGTTACTTTAATAAACTTATATTTCACTTCTCTTCTTAGTTTCATTGGTCAAAGTGTGTGAATATCAGAACTCTTATTTCTCAGGGAGGTTTCTCTGTACTATGCCTAAATATATGCAGTAGAACATCAGTGTGACATGACTGCACCAAAGGAGATAATGTTGATGTCTCTGTCATAAGCCCACACCCAACAACACAAACTACAATTACATCATTTTTATAAGATTTACTTAATTATTTGGAATAAAGAATTAGAGATAGAGAAGAGAGGAGAGAGAGAGAGAGAGAAAGAGAATCAGTCTTCCATCTACTCATTTTCTCCCCAAGTGGTCACAACAGTCTGGACCAGTCCAACACCAGGACCCAGGAAACTCTGTCCTGGTCTCCCAAGTGGATGATAGCGTCCCAAGTACTTAGACCATCTTCCACTACTTTCCCAGGCACATTACCAGGGAGCTAGTTTAGAAGTGAAGCATCTGATATCCAAATTGGTACTCTATGGGATGCCTGCACCACAAGCAGCAGCTCAACATGCCTTGCCACCAAGCTAGCCCCTGTTATTACATAATTACTCTTATAAATTGTATCTATATCTATCTAAAAGAATTGTAAATCAAGGTTCTCAAAATGTTTCTTCAGAATATTTTGGAGATAACAAAATTATGGAAAGATGACTACTTTTTACATAGCATTGGGTCATAGAAATATCACTTGATTTCTAATTAAAAGATTTATATTTAAGTATCATTCCTTCATCCAACAAATATTTGTTTGGCACCTACAATAATATAGAACTCTTTTTGATGCCAGGACTGTAAGAGACGACAAATCTCTTAGACTTGCATTCTGGTGAGGGAAAGGGGAATCATAAACAATTAAGCAAATATATACTATATTGACAAATAAGTGAACAAATAAAAATAAAGTAGATTCAGGGACAAAAATCTATAGGACAATAGAAGAGGGATGACTTTTGAGTAGAATAAGAAAGAAGTAAGGGTTTGAATCATGGGAAGATCTGGTAAAACATTCCAGATAACACCAGTAGGTGCAAGTATCCTAAAGGATAAAATGTGAAGTGAATCCCAGCGTGCAGTTTTCTATGAAGGAATCATTTAGAAAGCACTGTGGAGAAGTGACTGCAAAACAGGCAAGAAACAAAGTGGAAAATCCAGTTATAAAGCTGTTGCAGAAGCCTAGGCTGGTGACAAGGGTGAATTTGCCTAGCTTGGTACAGGAAGTAGTGACTAACCATACTCTAAGTACATTTGGAACGTAAAGCTCACAGGACTTGCTGATTAATAAAACACTGAGCCTAAGGAACGAGACACATTAAACGTTATATCTGTTTTTGTCCAGGGCACCTGGATGAATATAATACCACTTCCTAAGAAAGGGAACACTAGCATTAAAGCAGGTTCTCCCAGAGTCCTGTTTTAGGAATAGAAACTTGAGATGCCGGCTTCAGCGTGCAGGTCGTGGCGGCCATTGGAGGGTGAACCAATGGCAAAGGAAGACCTTTCTCTCTGTCTCTCTCTCTCACTGTCCACTCTGCCTGTCAAAAAAAAAAAAAAGAAAGAAACTTGAGATGCCTATTTAGAGAAAGTTTAAAAAGGCTATTGGATACACAATTTTGGAGTTTTAGGGAAAATAAATGACTGAAGACATAAAAATGGGAATCATTAGCTTGCAGATAATGCTGAAAACCAAGATCTGGCTGGTATCTCCCGCCCTACCCCAGGCGCTGTGTAGATAGAGACAAGAATGGAGCAGTGAGATACTTATTGGTCTGGAGGAAGAGCAGCCAGTGGGATTGTTAGGAAACCGTGAAAAATGGATTTAAAAGATAAGCTTACTTTGAAGCAAAACATTTTGGAATGCATGCATATGTTGTTCATAAGCATCTTCCGTGGACTTTTTAAAGATCCTTCCTATACTGTGCCTGGTGCCCAGTGAAGATGAGTGTTTCCAAAAGGATAGC
Organism: Oryctolagus cuniculus; assembly: GCF_051225735.1. Lineage (NCBI taxonomy): Eukaryota > Metazoa > Chordata > Mammalia > Lagomorpha > Leporidae > Oryctolagus > Oryctolagus cuniculus. Next base: position 107,050,712 of record NC_142873.1, read on the forward strand.
TGAAGAGGCAAGGTGGACGTTCCTAAAGACTGTGATAGAAGAAATTTCAGTGGAGTTGTGGGGATGACAACAAGACCCGAGTTGACCAAGAACGTCAGGTGAGAAAGTGGAGGCAGTGATGATAAACAGCTCTTGAACTCTATAGAAGACAGAAGGTTTGCTGCTGGTGAAGGACGTGGAAACTCAGGAGCGAATTTAAAGATGGAGATACTATAAAGCTTTTACACTGAATGTAAGGATCCAGTGGAGATGGAGAAATTGAAGATTAAGTAGGATAATAAATATGAATGTGCTTTAAAAACTAGAAAAGGCTATAAAAATGTCTAATAATATGATCTACATAACACTCACAGTTGAACCTTTCTTAACCCACATCTCAGAAAACATTGTATCATGTCCTTATTATAAATATTTATGATGACCTCATAAGCACTTTCCTGACTACTTCTTGTTTGTGTTGAACTTATAACAGCTGCTTTGTTTGCCACAATAATAGCTATTGAATTTGAAATAGGATGAAATTGTTCATGTACCAATGAACTCACCCTTTTAGGTTCTTTTCACTCACTCATTCCTACCAGATCTGAAGCCAATTGAAAAGCAAATGCCATTTTTTAATCCATTACGATGAGAATATACCAAATGCTTACATGTAGAGAGAATAATAGGTATTGTAAGATTTACACATTAGTCAATAATATCACTTAGACATTGGATCTCATCAACCTGTCTTAAATTTATCTTTGTTTCACCTTATATTTCCAGTCTCTTCTGATTTTGCCATGTGCAAAGGTAAGAACCTAGAATAACAGAACAAATTTCACTGATGTTTTAGTGTTATTCCTAGGAAAGTATAAGAAATTGGGCAGGATCAGGAAATAAAACTACAGTAAGAAATAATCATCCATCAAGGAGAACAAGTGGTATTTGTCCCTTTGGGATAGGCTTATTTCACTCAACATAATGTTTTCCAAATTCCTAACAGGGATCACTATTCAGTTAAAATTTAAACACCTAAGAATAATTGTGTGTTAATTACAGAGTTCAACCAATGGCACTAGAACAAAAAAAAAATACTAAAATGGATAAAGTATTACATAGTACATCAACCGTCAGGACAAGAGCTGATCAAGTCACTTGTTCTCCTTGATAGGTGACAACTAACTGAGCACCAAAAAGGAAACCTGTTAAAGTGAAATGAACACCATGAGAAATGGTGACTTGATCAGCCCTCACCCTGACTGTTGATGAGCAGCTTAATATGTTATCCCTCTTAGTATTTTTTTTTTGTTTGTTCTACTTAATACTTTTGGTTGAATACTGTAATCAATACACAATTCTTCTTAAGTGCTGAAACTTAACTGAAAAGTGATCGCTGTTAAATATAAGAGTGGGAATAAGAGAGGGAAGAGATGTGCAATTCGGGACATGCTCAAGCTGACTTACCTCAAACGGTAGAGTTAGAGACATACCAGGGGATTCGAATTCAATCCCATCAAGGTGGCATGTACCAATGCCATCTCACTAGTCCCAGTGATCAATTTCTGTTCACAATTGATCGTAATGATAGGACTAAGAACCAAAGGGATCACATAAACAAGAATAGTGTCTGCAAATACTAGCTGATAGAAAAAAAAGGGAGAGAATGATCCAACATGGGAAGTGAGATACACAGCAGACCCATAGAATGGCAGATGTCCTAAATAGCACTCTGGCCTCAGAATCAGCCCTTAAGGCATGCGGATCCGGCTGAAAAGCCCATGAGAGTATTTCAGGCATGGAAAGCCAAGACACTCTGGGGGAAAAAAAAAACCTAAATGAAAGATCTCCGCGAGTGAGATCCCAGTGGAAAGAATGGGTCATCAAAGAAGGAGGTACCTTTCTCTGAAGGGAGGAGAGAACTTCCACTTTGACCATGGCCTTGTCTAAATATGATCAGAGTCAGTGAACTCAGGGGGCTTCCATAGCCTTGGCAGCTCATGACAAGAGCCTTAGGTGATTACTGATGCCATAAACAAGAGTGTCAATTTGTTAAGTCAACAACAGGAGTCACTGTGCACTTACTCCTCATGTAGGATCTTTGTCCTTAGTGTGCTGTACATTGAGATTTAATGCTATAACTAGTACTTAAACAGTATTTTTCACTTTATGTTTCTGTGTGGGAGCAAACTGTGGAAATCTTTACTTAATGTATGCTAAACTGATCTTCTGTATATAAAGAGAATCGAAAATGAATCTTGATGTGAATGGAAGGGGAGAGGGAGTGGATAAGGGGAGGGTTGTGGGTTGGAGGGACATTATGGGGGGGAAGCCATTGTAATCCATATTCTGTACTTTGGAAATTTATATTCATTAAATAAAAGTTAAAAAAAAAGAAAAAAAATCATCCTTTTACTAGTTTTGATAATAAATGTCATTAATGATTTTTAGCAGAGAATATCATAACTTGCTTCAAGTTTTGGAAAGATTAGCCTTTCCAAGGTAGATTGGAAGAAGTTAAGTGAGAGGAAAGGTATCACTTAGCAGTTATTACCAATAGGACAGGATTCTATCTTCTCATGATGGAATCCTCATGCTATGGATTAAATATAGTTAGTTTTCTTTGAAACTCACATGGAAATTTAATTCTCACCATGAGATATGAAGACATGGGTACAGCTGGAACCTTTAAGACTTGATTAGTGCTCTGCCTTCATGAATAGTTTAATCCATTTGTGTGATTAATGGGTTAATGGGTTAATGGATGATCTTAACAACAAAGCTATTATAAAAGCCAGTTTGGCTAGATCTTTTGTGCAAATTCTCTCACAGTGCTCTCTACTGCCTCAGGACTTTACCAGCATGAGGGCAAACCAGATGTGTCCTAGGTGGGAATTATGAGTCAAAATCAATCTCTTATCTTTATAACTTATCCAATCTGTGGTACTGTGTTGTCAGCAACAGACAATGGAGACCATGGTATCCCAGAACCTAGACAATTTCTAGTGTCCTATAGGTCCCATTATGATAGAGAGTATATTATAGATACTAAATAGTCTACAGGTAACAACCAATAGACAAGTACTTACATTATGTAAATAGCTCTTTACATTATGTAAACCTATTTGTTGATCAACCCTGCTGAAAATTTTCAGAACATATTTGTGGAAAAATTAAAATTTTTATGAGCCAGAGGGTATCCATTGGAGGCATGTATTTTTGAATCTTAAAAGTCACAAAGAAGGGGCTGGCACTGTGGCAGATTAAGCCACCATCTACAGCTCCAGTATCCCATAGGGGCATCCATGTGAGTCCCAGGTGCTTTGCGTCACATCCCGCTCCCTGCTAACGTGCCTGGGCAAGCAGCAGAGGATGGCCCAAATCCTTGAGCCCTTTGCTTCCACCAGAACACTTAGAAGAGGCTCTTGGCTCCTAGCTTCTGCCTGGCCTAGCCACGGCAGTTGAGGCCATTTGGGGAGTGAGCCAGTAGTTGGATGATCTATATCTCTGTCTCTCGTCTTTCTCTCTGTAATTCTGACTTTCAAACAAATAAATAAATAAATCTTAAAAAAAAAAAGGTCACAAGGAAGTGGGAGCCTGTAGCAGCCAAAATGGGTCATGTGACATTGTGACATTGCAGAGAACACAAATAAGCAGATCTGAAGACCAAGAAGAGATACTTGGGGCACGTGGAGCACAAGGCCAATAGAGCAACTCTAATGAGAAAAGCAAAGTCATGTGAAAAAGAACCCATTCAGTTTGTGAGAGAGAAACAGATAAATAGCAGATTCCAAGGGCTTTGGTCTTGGCTTCCATTTGGATTCCATGCCCAATCTACATGCATCTTTAACATTGAAGCCTTATAAGTTGAGAAAACTTTTATAGGTTTGTGTTCCTCGCAAACATAAGAAACTTGGAAAAATCCATTTTGTCTGTCTTTGCTAGCTTTTCCTTTGAGCATAGCTGAGGGGTTAGTGGATAGAAGAGACAGGCATGAAAGAGAAGAAGTTTTGTGTTCTCAGTTCACGCAGAAGTAAAAAGATATTTTGAAAGCATTTTTGCTTTTGTAAATGAAGTATGTGCAGGAACCTTTACACTTGACAAAATGCCTCCAGAACAACCCCTGTCAGCTGAGGATGCTTCAGGTTGTGTATTTCAGAACAAAAGAAAAGAGCATGTTTAATTCACAAAGCACTTTATCCCTGAATGGAAATAGACAACAGCAGACAGCAGGATCAAGGATGGTCCTGAGCAGGAAAGTGTTTTCCTAAAGGCCTCTTCTCTCTCACCTCTCCTCTCTACGCTTCAGTACTCTTTCATCAAGCCTGTCACCTAGACAGGCTCCAGGCTTATTCCATCCAAGAGAAAAGGAAACTGATAGAATCATCCTCACAGAGAACTCCTGGTCATTCCACAGACCCTTAAAGAGCCTCTCATAGGTTTGGCTCTCTGATCAGTGTAGGGGTAGCAGAGATTATGGAAGACCATTTGTTTCCATTAACAGTGCAGCCTAGTGGGGAACTCAAGTAAACAATAAACAGATGAACAATAGAGAGTGAAAATCTGTTGTAACAGGTACAGAGTCGTTCGGGGGCCCAGAGAAGAGAATCCTAACTCCCCTGCACTGTGGGAGTCTATCAAAGGGGGCAATTTAGCTATGTCCTAAAGGAGGAGGAAGATGTGGAGGTAATGAAATGAATGGAATTTCAAAGAGATATTCGCAGAGGTGTTTAGTAATTCCTTCCAGATGTGCTTGGAGATAGGCTAACTCTGAACCCAAATGAATGAATTATCGACAGTGGCATGTCGGGCTTCTTAGCAACAGGGTTATTTTTGGAACAGTTGACCTCCTTGATGCTCTCAGATCACACCGCATGCATTACTCCTCCACAAGTCTTATGAGGACAGAGTTTACTCTAAAAAGACTCTGTTTGCTCTGGCTCATGTCTATATACAGGAGTATTAAGGTGAGAAAATGTAGAGGCGAACATGACTGCATTTCACAGCACGAATTAATTCAGTTAAACTAATACTTCTGGACACTTCAGCTTACTTATTTTTCTTCCCTACTAGACTATGACATCTCAGAGTGCTAGAAACTCTCGAACTGATCTTTGTATTCCTTGCCATCTAGCACAGCACCAGGCACAGAGTAAAGATAAATACTGCAGTATGAATGAACGCTCTATATTCTGTAGAGAACAAAGAAGTTCAAACAAAACAAAGCATCATGAGGTTCATAACCCCCTCAGACCACAAGGGAGGGTGTCAGCTGCTACAAATACATATAGAAATAATGTAATTTGTTGGGTGTCAGAGTGAGGGATGATATTTAAACTGAAAGCAGGCAAGGTTTGGAAGGCAAACAGCATTTGGATGCAGTAAGAAGGGCGGGTATTTGATGCAGAAGGAGGAGAGAAGCTAGAGTAGAGTCAGGGGAACCGGCAAAGGGATAAAAAGAAAAGGTAGGGCATGGTTCCTTCAGACAGGATTAGCAGTTAGCGGTATGGAGTCTGGTGCAGGAAGGCATGGAAGACACAAGGTAGGAGAGAGTGAGGCATCATGTGATGAAGGATTCTGGGATGAGTGTGTTAGGTATCAGCCTGGCTATGCTGTAGTACTCACTAATTATATCAAATGCTGATCTGTGTGCTGTTGTGGGGTGTTCTGTCGATGTAGTTGACATCAACAGTCAGTTGCTTTTAAGTATACCTTCAGGATTGTGGGTGGTACCTAATCTAGTCAGTTGAAGATCTTAGGAGCCAAACCAGTTTCCCAAAGAAGATGCAGGTCTGCCTTAAGACTGCAGCATTGGCACCTGCCTTACTGACCAGCCTGCTAGCCTATCAGAGAATTCAGACTCGAGGCTGTAACATCAGTTGCAGCCTGCGTTTCTAGTATACTGATTTTCCCTACAAAGTTTGGACTAGCCAGACCTCACAATTGTAGCTACATAAAGCTATCTCCTCTATTAGTTCTGTTTCTCTGGAGAACCCTGACTGACACAGATCTCACATGCCATGTTAAAGGTACAGATCTTGCTTAGGTGGCATTGGTGTGCTGCTTGTTCCTGCCACAGCCAGTGTTTCTACTCTGTCTGTTCATCTTTGTTATGTGACAGAGGAACAGTATAAGAAACATTAAATCTGCTCTTCTCTTTGGGGTCCTCACAGTGTCCCTGACTTTCCCAAATTATAAGGCATTTAATTAAACAACACTGGGAATTGCTGCTGGATAGAGGAAAACAAAGCTTGCCATTGAAAGTTTCTCAAATGCATTCCCTTCCCCTACTATCAAGCAATGCTATTATGATCACCAGAATCCCCAAACACAGCTCTGTTACACCAAAGTCTTCAAGTGTAATTACATATCAAAACACAACAGAATTATTTTTGTGTTTTCAAAAAGAGATGTCATCCAAACAGATTTTTATCATTTCTATTTATTACAGCTATTTTGAGGCTTTTATGGTGCCTTTTTCTGAACAGTTCAAAATGCGCTACTGACATTATAATATTAATTTGTCATTCAGTAGAGTTAACTTCAATAAGCATTTACCAGTGTCATATCAGGTACTATGAGAAACATAAAGCAACACAGTAATATCTCAGCTATCAAAAATGCTGGGGGAATGTTCATTCTGGAAAGCTGGTTTTAGCCATTAGTGCAACAAATCCTCATTGAGTCTTTAACATAGACTGAGGACACTCTAATAGGCTGAGGATAAAAAAAAAGAATCAAATAACGGTTTCTGTCATCAAAGGTTTATAATAGGAGAGAAGTAGATTAATAGAAGTACCCAGATTGCTAGATGATACTTTACTTAGGAGCATAAAAATATCTTCATAATGAAGGTGATATATGAAGTGAGGGTTTTTGTTTTTTTTTTTTTTTTTTTTTTTGACAGGCAAAGTGGACAATGACAGACAGAGACAGAGAGAAAGGTCTTCCTTTTGCCGTTGGTTCACCCTCCAATGGCCGCCACGGCCAGCGTGCTACGGCTGGCGCACCGCGCTGATCCGAAGGCAGGAGCCAAGTGCTTCTCCTGGTCTCCCATGGGGTGTAGGGCCCAAGGACTTGAGCCATCCTCCACTGTACTCCCGGGCCACAGCAGAGAGCTGGCCTGGAAGAGGCAACAAGGACAGAATCCGGCGCCCCGAGCGGGACTAGAACCCGGTGTGCTGGCGCCGCTAGGCGGAGGATTAGCCTAGTGAGCCGTGGCGCCAGCCTGAAGTGAGTCTTAAGCCATAAGGAGCAGGTGTTAGTTGCATGAGACAGAAACAGGGAAGAAGCAGGTGTGAATAAAGAGGGGAGATAATTCTGTGCAGTAGAGGAGTCATGAGCAAAGTCATGAAATCAGAGGGTCCTTATTTCCAGGAAATTGAATGTAATTGTTAATTGAAATTGTGTCACAGCCTTCACATGGTACCTGGAAGAAAACAACTATTATCATCATTAGTTAAGCATTGAATGATATTTATAGCATGCGAGAAGAAGTGACAGGAGATGAGTGAAGCCACAGAGCTTAAGCAAGTTCCACATAAGATTCATGAACCAGGCTAAGGAAATTATATTTTAACACGTAGGCAATGGGGAATCATTTTAGCTCCAACTGTATTGGCTTTTCATTTGCGCTCATAAAAAATCAACCAGATTCTTTTATATTTTATTTTAATCTTTTTTTCTAAGTCCCTTGATCACAAAACACTCAGCAAAATGCCTAGGGCTAGATGGATTTACTGGTTAATTCTATGAAATATTTAAAGAAGAATTAACATAAACCCTTATCAAGAAATAAAATGAGATGAAACGTTTTCCACCTTATTCCATGAGACCAATACAAAGAGCCATCATGGAAAATGAATATTCTAAAAAAAAAACTATTCATGGATTTTCAAAATTTTTGTACCTAAGTAATCTTTTAATTCTATTTCCATGAACTTTTAAAAATATCCTGTACTACTCTGTTCCAAAACTAGACAGATCTGTCACAAAAAAAGGAAAATCACAGACCAATATCCATTATAAATAGAGATGAAAAAATATTCAACAAAATACTAGGAATTTAAACCCAGCAACATGTAAAAATATTGGACATGATGATCAAGTGGGATATAGCCAAAGAATCTCAGGATGGCTTAACATACAAAAATCAATTAATGCGCTAGAGTATTCCATGTTCAAAGAATAAACACCATCTGATGATCTCACTAAATACAATGAAAACAAATGACGAATTCTATATCCTTACATGATAAAGAACCACAACAAACTAGAAATAGAAGGGAATTTCCTCAACTTAATGAAATACATCTATGAAAATTCCATAAGTACCATCGTATTTAACAGTGGAAATTGAACGAATGCTTTCTCCTTGCAAGAACAAGAAAGGCTATTTGTTCTCCCCAATCCTTTTGAACATTGTATTAGAGGTTCTAGCTAGTACAATTAGTCAAGGAAAACATTTAAAAGACATTTAAAAGACACTCTGATTGTAAAGGAAGAAGTAAAACTATTTCTATTTGTGAAAGACATGATTTTGTGAATAGAAAACATTAATGAATCCACTAGAGCACTATTAGAACTAATAAATGACTTCATAAATACTGCAGGATTCAAGATCAATATACAAAAATCAATTATAGTGATATAATCTTGAAATTTATAATAGCATCAAAAAATATTTGGGAATAAATTTAGCAAAGAGATATAATGCTTATACATTGAAAAGTCTAAAGCATTACTAGAAAAATGAATGAAATAAATGAAAAAAAACCATTTTATTGATTAGGAGACTTAGTAATTTGAAGATGACAATATTCTCTAAAATAATCTAGTTATTAATGTAATCCCTATCAAACTCTCAATGGCCTCTTTTGCAGAATTTCATATTAAGGGCTCCTAAATGGCCAAATGTATCTTGAAAAAGAACATAGTTGGAGAATTTATAACTCCTTATTTCAAAACCTAACTTGTAATCGAGACAACACGGTGCTGGCATTCAGACAGACATATAGATCAAAGGAAAATAATTGAATTAAGAAATAAACCCATTTGTCTAAGATCAGTTGATTTTACACAAGATTGGCAAGATGATTCAATGCAGAAAGAATAATCTTTTTAACAAATGGTATGGCTGAATATTTAATTTTTTGAAGAGAACACATGAGTAAATCTTGGTAACCTTGTGTTAAGTGATGATTTCTTAGATGTGACCCTCAAAAGTGACACATGAAAAAATAATCTTTATTACATCAAAATGAATGCATTATAAATGACATGGGGGTGGGGGATGGGTGACATTGTGGCATAGAGAATAAACCTGCCACCTGCAATGCTGGCATTCCATATGGGTACCATTTCATGTCCTAGCTGCTCCACTTCCAATCCACCTTCCTGCTAATGGCCTGGGAAAATCCTCCAAAAATGGCAAAAGTGCTTGGGTCTCTGCTACCCACATGGAAAACCTGGAAGAAGCCTCTGTCTCCTCACTTCAGCCTGGTTTAGTCCTGTCCTTTGTAGCCATCTGGAAAGTGAATCCCTGGGTAGAAGATCTCTGTGTCTCCATCTCTCTCTCTATCTCTCTGTGTAACTGAATTTAAAATAAATAAATAAATATAGCTTTAAATGATATCATCAAAAAGTGGAAAAAAGAAACAAAATGGGAGAAAATATTTGGAAATTATATAATTGATATCTGGATATGCTGATATCCAGAGTATACAGAGAACTCAATAATTAAGACAAGCGATATAATTTAAAGTCAGATATAGGATTTAAATAGATGTTTATCTAAACCTATATACTAACATCCCTCAGAACATGAAAAGAGGGGTGGCAGATATTGTGGCATGGGGGGTTAAGACACTGCCTACAATGCTGGCATCCCATGTGGGCACCAATTTGAATCCCAGACAATCCACCTCTGATCCAGCTCCCTGCTAATGCAGCTGGGAAAGCAGCAGAAGATGGCACAAGTACTCGAGACCCTGCCACACATGTAGGCGATGAGGATGGAGTTCCAGTCTCCTGGTTTTGGCCTGGCCCAGCCCTGGCTGTTGCAATCATTTGAGTAGTGAACCAGCAGATGGAAGATCTCTCTCTCTCTCTCTCTCTCTCTTGCTCTCTCCCTTTTTCTCCCTCTTGCTCTGTAACCCTGCCTTCCAAATCAATCAATCAATCAATACATCTTTTTCTAAAAAAAGAACATGAAAAATAGTTAACCACCATTATTGAAGGGAGAGTCACATTAAAACCATAGTTATATATCATTATACCCACTAGGATGGCTAAAATAATAAGGCCAACAAAGGCAAATGTTGGTGAAGATATGGAGATATTAGTGTGTTCATCCATTTCTGGTAGAATTATAAAAGGGTACAACCAATTTGGGAAAGTTTAGCAGTTTCTCAAAAGATTAAACACAGAATGATCACACAGCCTGGAAAATTCCCTTGTAGTTATACACAAAATTCTGTACATGAATGCTCACAACAGTATCCTATGGTTCAAATAGGATTTGACTCCTCAACTCATGCAGGTGTTTCCAACCCCACAGTAACAGGTTAGTGGATCCAGGAGAGTGGAAGCTAGATCCAGTTATGGAGTTCAGGAGGTGGCCTAGTGGGAAGTCCTTGGGTCACTGAGAGAGCGACCTTAGAAGGCATCCTCATGAGAGTGTTGGTTGTAAAAGCTAGGTTGGGCCTAACAGCTCTCTCAGCTGCCTGTCTCACCATGTGCTACACCCCCTGCATAAGCTCTGTCATAACCACCCTCTGGCCTCACCAGAGGCTGAACCAATGGGGCCTGCCCAATTTTAAACTGTGAACCTCCACAGTCACGAGCCAAAATACACCTCTTTCCTTCAGATACAGCTTGCTTTTGGTATTTAGTTGAGTAATCAAAGCCTGACTGAATCAATTACTCTTGACTGTCAGAGTAGTAACAGCCCAAATGTCCATCAACTGATAAATGGACAAACAAAATACGATATGTGTCCATACAACTGAATTTTATTCAACAATAAAAAGGAATGAAGTGCTTATACAAACCACATGGTTAAGTCTGAAAACATACTAAGTGAAAGAATCACATATTATAAGACTGCATTCATGTGAAATGTTTAGAATAGGCAAATGTCTACAGATAGAAAGCAAATTAGTGTTGCCTAAGGCCGAGGAGGTGGGAGTGGAGAGTGAACACTATGAAGATGGAATGCTAATACAATTACTTTGAAGGGGTGATGAAAACATTGCAAAACATATCTTGGCGATGATTATACAGATCTATGAATATACTGAAAACAATTGAATTGTATACTTCATATTGACATATTTTGTGGCATGTGAATTGAATCATAACTCAATAAATATGTTATATCAAAAAATCAAACATAAGCTAAACCACAGGAAGAACAAATTATTATATTTGTGTGAATGCATCCCTTTAATGATACAGAGAGATAGTCATGCCCAAAAGAAGAGATAACAAGTTTATTCTCATTTCCATTGTCTTTCGGGAAGACTTGCAGATTTACTTTGCTATAGTGCAAACAATTAGTCTCAAATGACAGAGTAATTCCAAATCATTAAAGACTACTGTCAGGGCATAACTCTTGCTACAAGACTGGATATCACATTCTAGTTCCTCCTCCTGAGTGTTTTAAAATATTTCCAAGTGGAACTTCAAGAAGCAGAATAAAGTAGATAGGAAATGCTGTCCCCTAGTATCCCAAAAGCACCCCACTACTGCCATATTTAATTTGTTCATTCCATCCTGAAGTCTAACTGAATTCAAACTGACAAGAAGATTTACCGGATTTAGAAAATAGCTTTTACTCTATCTGCATCAGACATTTGAACCAGAAAAGGTAATGTGATCTGTGTGGACCATTTTTCCTCTCTCCTGAAATGGTGCAGTTATTGAGAGGTAGCTGTGCATGAGGGCATGTAAAAGGTATCTGAAGTCATGCTCTCCCAATTCTGCCATGAACTAACCTTGCTATCTTGGACCACACAATATGAACCTCAGTTCCATCTTTTGCAAAATGGCCATATTTCCCAACTTATGTATCTATTTGGGTTGTCAAATATGATAGATATAAATTAATTATATAAATATTTATTGAGGATCTACTTTGATCCATGGCAATATGAACACAAAGCATTTAAAGAGTCTCTGGGTAGAGGAGCTCACAGTCTAGTGTGCCAGCACTTTCTAAAGTACAATGTGAATGTGAAACATCAAATTTAAGATGTCATTTTTTTCCATATGAATTGTTCATTACCACACAAATTGGCTCACTGGGGTTGCACAGGCTGTTAAGCTATTTCAAGGCCATTCACTGTTTATTATTGTAGTTATGTAAACCCTGGGGAGCACAGATCCACAAATCAGAACAGATCGAATTTCCAGGCCCTGGAGTTGCATACAGTTTCTTACTTGAGAAAGTGTCCTTTGTGTGCTCATCATTTTTAGTGTGCAATAGGTACAAGAAAGTACAATTTTAAACATGGAAAGTTTTTCTGGAACATTAATTTTCCTCCATGGTAAATAATTTAAAACACAATTGGTGTCCTAAAATAAATAGTCCTATGTTGGAATAGAAGCAAAATGTACATGAAATTCTATCCTGGAGTCTTCAGGACTGCACACAGACTCCTGAAGGGTCAGATGCCAAGATGGACAAATTCTCAGTATCTTAACTCAGAGCTGTGAGGTTTCGCTGTCTGCAGAGTGCATGGTGCAACTTCAAAGCTACCATCCACACAGACTCTGGTTTGACAGCTCTCCAGGAGTAATGCATTAGCAGCAACTCTGTGTCTCTGCTCACCCTGGGAAAGGTCATGGTAGACTCAGTCCATAAAAATCATGCAGTGTGGTTGGATGTTTGGCACAGTGCTTGGGATGTTGCTGGGGTGCCAGCATCCCATATTTCAGAGCCTGGATTGAGGCCCCCACTGCACTTCTGATCCAGCTCCCTGCTAATGCATACTCTGCAAGGCAGCAGATGATGGCTCCAGTAACTTGGGTCCCTGCTATTCACCTGGGAGACCCAAATGGACTTCTGGGCTCCTGGCTTTGATCTGGCCCAACTCCATATTTTATATTGCTCTTTCTCTCTCCAGTTCAAACAAATGAAAATGAATGAATATAATTTTAAAAATCATGCCCACATGCTATGGTCATCTCTTAAGTCTCATTCAGGATGAGTGGTTTTGTCATATTCCTGTTATGCTGTGTGAAGAAAAGGAGAAGAATGCCTGACATCTGGTGTTGGAAATTATTTCAAGATGTAGGAAGTGGACATGGTGATCTGTAAAATGTTTCTAGGGTTTTTTTGTTGTTGTTGTTGTTTTTCCTCTGACTTTTGTGAAGCAATGAAAATACTGCAGTGTTACAGCACTCCTGTAATTTTCAAAACACACAAATTCTTAATAATAGCAGAGATCATTGCTCAATGTTAGAGGCCTGATAGTATCACTCTGAGCAAATAATTAGTTGAAAAACAGTACTCAGTAACTATCCAGAAAAGCACAACATCTTCTGTGGGAAGCAAATGACCTGGTTGGGGCGGCACGGTCTTCATTTTCTCTCATCCCACGTCTTAAAGGGCAAGCAATAATAAGGAATAAAAGGTTTTGTGGAAAGTCTTTACCATCACCCAAAAACCACAGGATTGTTACTTAAATAAAAACCTTAGAAACAACTTCCAAAGGTCCCTGACACTGAAGATCTCATCCACCTTTGCATAATGCATGCAGTGCGTATTGAGTCACCCTTATCCCCATGAAAGGCCTGCATTTTGACTTTTACAGTACACAGGAGCTTGTATCTCCTAAGGGTAAACATATCTCTGGGGCCGGTTACTCACTTATTTGCAGTAAGGTCATAGGTCATAGAAATGATAACTTTGCCTGTTGTTGCAACATGCTCTCTAGCAGGGCTTGAGTCATGCCTTACTATTTACAAAGTTCTCTTGAAGACCGATGCCATCAGATTGTCTTGGCTTTCTATCAGCTAACCATCATGTACCTTCTGCTGCTCTCTTAGGTGCCTGTGACCTGAGTGTTTCCTTTTGCATGCACAGGCTCCTCCCAGGAGCTTGAGGGTAAGCACCATGCTGCCCTCATTTGTTTCCTCACCTGCCATGGTGTCTGACACCTGCTACACAACCAGTAATGTGTGATGGACACCTGGAAAGGAACACATTAATGCTCACATGTGTGGATTACTACTCATAGCTATCAGAATTTTATCAAGGTGTAAAGTGGTTTAATTTCACACTCTAGTCTATTCTATTGCTTTAAGAATTTAAAAGTTGGGTAAAAGGCCACAGTTTTTGAAAGAAAAAAAGTGGGAGTGTCTAGAAGTCTACCAAAACAGAGTAGTCATATGTAACTATCTATTTGTGGCATTTACATGTGTCCTAAGATGACCTATCTTCAGCTACACAATTCACTTTTCTTCAGAAAGACAAGAATTTTGTCTTCGCTTAATTCAAGGTCATTGGTGATAAAGTACAATGGCTTCTTTTCTTCTGTGGCCCTGATGAATCAGTAGCCAGTTTACAATCCAAAATTTTGGTGTGGCTGGGAGAAAAAAATGTATTGCTATTATTGTTTCAGAATATTGTTATTAAATCACATTTCTGAAACCCATGCTATTGATGATTAATTTTGACACTTTTGAGTCCATTTGCTCATGAAGGTCCATTTCTTATCCCTTTTTGTATCCCTGGCATCCAGAACAATACCCAGCACCTGTCATGGGGCATGGTAACTAATTGATGAATGGGTAGATGTTCTAAGAACACCCAGTTCTTCAACAGGAAAAAAAATCCTGGGGTCCTCGGTAAAATATAGACTTGGAAAGATATGGAAAGGCCCTTTCTACCTCCCCACTGTTCTTAGGTTTGTAACCTCTTGTCAGCCACCTTGGCTTTTCTATTCCCCTATATTCGTTTTCACTGCAAGCCATATATATCTGACAAGACTGACTTTAGCTGCATTAATAGAAACTTAGCCACAGTGGTTTAAACAAATGAGCTTAGTTGCTGCCCAAATCAAGAGGCCTGCACGGTAGGCAGCCCAGACCAATGCACCTGCTGCACTAGACTCCCTCTCTCTTCCTCTTCTATCATCCTTAGCACAGTAAGACTTCAAGCATTCTGGATGATTAGTGGATGCCCTTAGTGAACTGAGTCAAAAAGGGTGTAAGGCAATACAAAAAAAAAAAAAAAAAAAAAAAAAAAAAAAAAAGCAGGTATCAGCTGTGTCTGCCAATCTTAAGAACTTTCCAGAATCTACTCTGAACAACTTGGACTTCTAACTCATTGGCTAAAACTAGATTGTGTAGCCATTCCAAGCTAAAAGGGAGTTCTGAGAAGGTGGGTGACTTTATGTGGGCACTTGGACTCCCAATTTAGGGCTTTGGGCACCAGAGAAACATTTAACAGTGCCTGTTATACCACCATCTGGCATCACCACCCATCCTACAATTACTAGGGTGGCATAGGGTCTTCTGACTGCACTGGCCTAATTCAATTCACCTATTATAGCTCACTGCCCTGGCTTACTCTGCAATCATATTCAGATTGTTGCCCTGTATTCTAGGTTTGATAACTGATCCTGACCTACCTCCTCCTAACTTTCCCATTTTTCACCTGCAGATATTGTACCAATTTGTCAAGGCTCCACTCAAATGTTTTCTATTCAACAAAGACTTATTACTTCTTCTGATCAAAATAAATCAGCATTTTAAAGTATAAAAGGCTCATAAAACAGTTTTTAAAGAGCCTGTTTCCATTAAAAGACCAACTTTTGAATATAAGAGCTAAATCTCATCTTTTATTGAAGTTCAGTATCTATCAAAACAGAGGTCCTCAATAAGTATTATTTGCACTAATGTGATATTCTTCCGATTTTTCACCCATTTTCTCTTCCTTATTCTAATCCATCAGCCGGATCCTCTGGTGAAGCCTCTCCTAAATGCCTGCTGTGCAACACAGAAAGCAGGATGTAACCTTCATTGCTCTATCTACCTAAGCTATTTCTCCATCTAAGCCATCCATAATCTCATGCTTTTGATAACTTCTCTGGGGGCTGATATGAGTGCTGGACTACTCTCAAATTTTCTTTCCTTCTAGTTCCTTTTTGAATGAAAGCTACACACACAAAACATTACCACATATGGACATTAACAAAAGAGATGAAATACAGACATTACAGTATTGTTACATCAAAACATGAGGGTGGCCCTTCAAATGAAATGTAAAGCTTTGCCCACCATGCAAATGCTATGTTTGTAACTAACAGCAATTTTACTATATTTCTTAAATGTTTTTGGAATTTTACACACATGTACACACACACTATTGATCCAGAAGTTGTTTCTTTTTTTTTGTTTGTTTGTTTTGTTTTTTGTTTTTTGTTTTTTTGACAGGCAGAGTGGACAGTGAGAGAGACAGACAGAGAGAAAGGTCTTCCTTTGCCGTTGGTTTACCCTCCAATGGCCGCCACGGCAGGCGCGCTGCGGCCAGTGCACCACGCTGATCCGATGGCAGGAGCCAGGTACTTATCCTGGTCTCCCATGGGGTGCAGGGCCCAAGGACTTGGGCCATCCTCCACTGCACTCCCTGGCCACAGCAGAGAGCTGGCCTGGAAGAGGGGCAACTGGGACAGAATCCGGCGCCCTGACCGGGACTAGAACCCGATGTGCTGGCGCCGAAGGCGGAGGATTAGCCTAGTGAGCCGCGGCACCGGCCCAGAAGTTGTTTCTAAGAGTAGTGTTATTTTTAAAACAGGTGCTTGCCAGTGCTGCGGCTCACTAGGCTAATCCTCTGCCTGTGGCGCCAGCACGCGGGTTCTAGTCCTGGTCGGGGTGCCGGATTCTGTCCCGGTTGCCCCTCTTCCAGGCCAGCTCTCTGCTGTGGCCAGGGAGTGCAGTGGAGGATGGCCCAGGTGCTTGGGCCCTGCACCCCATGGGAGACCAGGAGAAGCACCTGGCTCCTGCCATCGGATCAGTGCCGTGCGCTGGCCACAGAGTGCCGGCCGCGGCGGCCATTGGAGGGTGAACCAACGGCAAAGGAAGACCTTTCTCTCTGTCTGTCTCTCTCACTGTCCACTCTGCCTGTCAAAATAAATAAATAAATAAATAAAGCAGGTGCTCTTGTAAATGAACTCTATTGTGTTTGCTTTCTAATGCTGCATTCTATCAACAAAAAAGCACTCTATCAGCGTGTTGGCACATTGCAACAAAATCCATGTTCTTCCTATGGTTTTCATTATTATAAAATGATTGCATACTGATTTTGTGGCAAAGAATTTCTAACTTTGGAGAAATCTAAGTAAAGCAACACATAAACCATTTGAAATGACTCTGAATCTTCTAGCACTACCATTTGTTGACTAGCTTACAGGTTATATCAATTAATTCTATTCCTGTGTTGCGTTCATGATTTCTCAACTGCACAAAACACTGTGTTGCTGTCCTCATTTGAACAATGACTGACCTGGATAGGAAGCCTGCGTGACTACATGCAGCATCATCCATGGAGAACAATGCTCTACAGGCAGCTGTTCTTAGATGTTCTTCAAGCCCTTCTAGGATGTTCTCATAAACCCAGAAAGGAATTCATCTCTGCTGTGATTTTACCAAAAGGCAGGGAGATGGTCACTGCCTTCTGATCCTATGAAGTTCAGACCAGGGAAACGATAGCCTGTAATGGGCTTTTTAGCCCAGGGAAAACCACAAACATCATCTAACAGAACTTCTCACTGCTCTTTTTTAACCACTCTCCATTGCTTTCCTTTATCTCTCGCTCTCCACTGAACTATAGAATCCAGTCAATCTGAAAAGATACCAAAAATACAAAGAACCTGAAGAAACAAATTACTTCTAAAGATTCACTAAAACAAAGTTGTCTCCCAGAACGTGTTCAATTCTTTCTGCCCTAGTTTAAAGCAAGATTCACTTCTGTGTATTCCCAAAGCTTCCTAGATGCACTGCTGGCTGGTACTGCAGCATTGCATTCACTGCAACGTATCCTTCCAAGTTGCCCTCAGCCAGCATTGTGGGAGCTCTCTGAATCCAGAGCCTTATCACTTAATAACCTTAATATTCTCAGTGTGTAGGTCATTTCAGGGAACAGCAGGAGCTCAGTAAATATTTAATAAGTTAATGGAGAGTAAATTTTCTAGGTTTAGCTTATATGTAAATAGAAACAAACTCATGAGGCTATGCATACATATATATGTATATATTTAGAGTGCTTAGATTGATATCTTTGACAATGAACAAGTAGTCAAATCCTGTATCTTCCAAAGAACAGCATATGTGGAACACTGTACCCAGACAGAGACCTAAAATGTTAATATGATGTTTTTAAATATATCACACAAGATTCAAAACAGAGATCTAAAATACAAGTGGGTGGCAGAAGTAGGAAAACGAATTGCCACAAAGCTGATTTTCAAGAGAGCAAAAATGCATGTGGAATCCATATTCCAAGTAGTAGAGCAATCTGCAACACAGCCACAGCTCCCAGTGAAAATTCATCCTTCATATGCAAGCCTTAAGTAAAACTTTAATAGGTTAAAGAATTCCCTGCTGTATGCAAATATATCCAACATCCCTGAGAGTCATGAGGATTTTTAAAAGATAAATATTTTTAAAGTTGGGTAACATAAACAGGAGGATTCCTATACACAGCAGGAAAACAAAACTGACTGATTTCTGTACTTTTACATTATAAAACAATGCCATTTTTACTTTCACTCTTTTCATATAGTACAAATTGAGATGTTTAGTACATTTTGCAAGTTTTTCTTATGTGATTAAAGATTCTTCAGTTCTTTTGACATTTAAATTATATTTTATGCTACTTATGTAATGATGTGTCATTCTTTGCATTTAATTTGTAGTTGTAAAACGTTGCACTGAGTCTTTTGTTTCCTGGTTCTCTATTTTTAAATCCGAGTGGCTCTGCTGACCTTTCCCAGTTCCTGGCCCTCTCTGAGGAGGTGTCAGCAAGTGGTGGCCTTCCTGGATTCGGAAGGTCAGCCTTGCGTGGGGTGAGCGGCAATCAGGTCAGATCACATGGTAACAAACGGTACTCTCTACAGTTGTATCATTTTTGTCTGGGTGAAGACAGCCAAAAATGAGACCAATAACAACCATCAAAAAGGAAAAAAAAGAAGTAACTTTTTCAAGACATTTACTGCTCCATCTTGTCTTGACCTGTTCAATTGCCATTTTCTCCTAGGTTTATATTTGATTTGCTTTGAATCTGCATTAGTCACTAGCATTCTGTTTCGTGTTATATCTACCAGACACTGCCATCACTTTCATCACACAACAATGGTTTACTGAGTACCTCATACAGGCAGAGTCCTGTCCACTACCCAATGTATATACCCTGGGAGACCCGATGTGGATCCTTTTTTTTTTAAAAAAAATAACTTTTTAATTCATATAATGTGAGCAAATTTCATATATTTCATATATACAAATTTAGGAACATAGAGACACCACCCCTCCTGCCCACATTCCCACCCTACCTCCTTTTCCTTACTTATTCTTTCTTTTAATTTTTACAATGCATACTTTAAGTTTATTTTATAATCATAAGCTTAACCCTCTAGTGAGTAAAGAATTCAATAAGTAGTAAAAACAACAACAACAACAAAATGAAACTGTCTCCCACCAGTGGAGACAAACACTTTAAATAATAATCGAATCTCAAAATGTCAATTTCTCTCATATACATATACAACACATGTTTTTGTACACTCTAAGCTACCACAGATCAGAAAAAAAATGTGATATTTGTCTTTTGGGCCTGGCTTATTCCACTAGGTATAGTGGTTTCCAGTAGCATTCATTTTGTTTCAAAGGACATATTTCATTATTTCCTTTCAAAATCATGTCTAGAAAAAAAAAGGAAGCCCAAGATGGTGGTATACCAACAAGAATGATCCAAGTCTATTCAATAAATGGTGCTTGGAAAGCTGGATTTCCACGTGCAGAAGCATGAAGCAAGACCCCTACCTTTCACCTTACATAAAAATCCACTCAACATGGATTAAAGACCTAAATCTACGATCCGACACCATCAAATTATTAGAGAACATTGGAGAAACCCTGCAATATAAAGGCACCAGCAAAGACTTCTTGGAAAAGACTCCGGAAGCACAGGCAGTCAAAGTCAAAATTAACAATTGGGATTGCATCAAATTGAGAAGTTTCTGTACTGCAAAAGAAACAGTGAAGAAAGTGAAGAGGCAACCAACAGAATGGGAAAAAATATTTACAAATTATGCAACAGATAAAGGATTAATAAGCAGAATCTAAAAAGAAATCAAGAAACTCCACAACAACAAAACAAATGTCAACAGACATTTTTCAAAAGAGGAAATCCAAATGGCCAACAGACACATGAAAAATGTTCAAGATCACTAGCAATCAGGGAAATGCAAATCAAAACCACAATGAGGTTTCACCTCACCCCGGTTAGAATGGCTCACATACAGAAATCTACCAACAATAGATGCTGGAGAGGATGTGGGGAAAAAGGGACACTAACCCACTGTTGGTGGGAATGCAAACTGGTTAAGCCGCTATGGAAGTCAGTCTGGAGATTCCTCAGAAACCTGAATATAACCCTACCATTCAACCCAGCCATACCACTCCTTGGAATTTACCCAAAGGAAATTAAATTGCCAAACAAAAAAGCTGCTGCACCTTGATGTTTATTGCAGCTCAATTCACAATAGCTAAGACCTGGAATCAACCTAAATGCCAATTAACAGAAGACTGGATAAAGAAATTATGGGACATGTACTCTATAGAATACTATAAAGCAGTAAAAAAAAAAAATGAAATCTGGTCATTTGCAACAAACGGAGGCATACGGAACACATCATGTTGAGCCAAATAAGCCAGTCCCAAAGGGACAAATATCATATGTTTTCCCTAATCAGTGACAACTAACAGAGCACCAAAAAGGAAACTTGATGAAGTGAAATGGACACTATGAGAAAAAGTGACTTGATCAGCCCTTGCCCTGACTGTTGATGTACAACTTAATACTTTATACCTTTTAGTATTTTTTTTTGTTCTACTTAATACTATTGGTTGAACTCTGTAATTAACACACAATTATTCTTAGGTGTTTAAATTTAACTGAAAAGTGATCTGTGTTAAATATAAGAGTGGGAATAAGGGAGGGAGGAGATGTACAATTTGGGACATGCTCAAGCTGACTTGCCCCAAATGGTAGAGTTAGAAACGTGCCAGGGGATTCCAATTCAATCCCATCAAGATGGCATGTACCAATGCCATCTCACTAGTCAAAGTGATAATTTCTGTTCACAATTGATCACACTGATAGGTCTAAGAGTCAAAGGGATCACATAAACAAGACTAGTATCTGCTGATACTAACTGATAGAATTAAAAAGGGAGAGAACGATCCATCATGGGAAGCAGCATACACAGCAGACTCATAGAAAGGCAGATGTCCTAAATAGAACTCTGGCCTCAGAATCACCCCTTAAGGCATTTGGATCTGGCTGAAGAGCCCATGAGAGTATTTTAGGCATGGAAAGCCAAGACAATCTGGCAAAAAAAATTGACCTAAATGAAAGATCTCTGTGAGTGAGATCTCAGTGGAAAATACGGCACATCAAAGAAGGAGGTACCTTTCTCTGAAGGGAGGAGAGAACTTCCACTTCGACTATGACCTTGTCTAAATAAGATCGGAGTCGGTGAACTGAAAAGGCTTCCATAGCCTTGGCAACTCATGACAAGAGCCTTAGGTGATTACTGATGCCATAAACAAGAGTGTCAAATTGTTAAGTCAACAACAGGAATCACTGTGTACTTACTTCTCATGTAGGATTTCTTTTCTTAATGTGTTGTTCAATGTGAATTAATGCTGTAAGTAGTACTCAAACAGTATTTTTCACTTTATGTTTCTATGTGGGTGCAAACTGTTGAAATCTTTACTTAATATATACTAAATTGATCTTCTGTATATAAAGAGAATTGAAAATGAATCTTGATATGAATGGAATGGGAGAGGGAGTGGGAGATGAGAGGGTTGCAGGCGGGAGGGAATTATGCGGGGGGAGGAAGCCATTGTAATCCATAAGCTGTACTTTGGAAATGTATATTTATTAAATAAAAGTTAAAAAACAGAGAAGTCAGAATGAAATACTAAAAGTGAAGTATTCAATAGATCAAATTTAAAAATGCAGTGGAAAGCCTTAGCAACAGAATAAATGAGACAGAAGAAACAATATCAGAAACTGAAGATAAATTTCAGGAAAGATTACAGTCAGAACAAATAGAAGAAAAAGAAATTAGAAAACTAAAAAACACAGTTGGATATCTATAAAATTCTATCAAACAACCCAACATATGAAGTCTAGGAATTCTGGAAGGCATGGAAAAAGAGAAAGGGTTAAAGGCCTTCTTAATGAAATAATAACAGAACACATCCTTAATTTGGAGAAAGGAAGAGACATCCAAGTACAGGAAGCACACAGAACTCTGAATAGACACAATCAGAAAAGATCTTCACCATGACACATTGTAGTAAAAGTCTCTACAGTAAATGCCAAATCACATTCAGAGGAAATCCAATTAGACTCACTTCAGACTTCTCAATAGAAACTATATAGGCAAGAAGACAATGGATATATCCAAGTATGAAGAGGAAAAAAAAAAAACTATCAACCCAGAATATTGTACCCTCATTTATGAATGAAGGATAAAGAAGGATCTTCCACAACAAACAGAAATTGAAAGAATTTTAACTATTCACCCAGCCCTACAAAAGATTATCAAGGATGTGCTACACACAGAAACAGAGAAATAAACATCACTGTGAAAGTAGATTAACGCAGAAAATGACTCAGCAAAAGTACAAAAGAAATCCAAAATACAAAAAAAAGAACTCTTTACTGAAACATGGCAGGGCAAATTCAGTACTTAACAACAGTCACTCTTAATGTAAATGATCTCAACTCCCCAGTTATAAGACACACACTTGCTGAATGGATTAAAAAAAAAAAAAAACAGAACCTATTTATTTGCTGCCTAAAGAAACATATCTCACCAACAAAGATGCATGAAGACTGAAAGTAAAAGGAAGGAAAAAGATAACCTATGTTAACAGAAATCTAAAAGAGCTGGTGTGGCCATCCAAATTTCAGACAAAATAGACTTTAACACAAAAACCATTAGAAGAGACAAAGAAGGGCACAAAATAATGATTAAGGGACCAATTCAACAGGAAGATCTGACTATTATATATTAGGTATATGCACCTAATCACAGGGCACCCAGCAATTTAAAAGAAATGTTATGGATTTAAAGAGAGACATAGACTCAAATACAATTGGGGAGCTCCAATACCCCCACTTTCACCAATGGACAGATCAACCAGACAGAAAATCAGCAGAGAAACAACAGAGTTGATTAACAATATAAGCCAAATGAACCCAACAGATATCTACAGAACTTTCCATCCCACAGCTGCAGAACACAGATTTTTTTTTTGGCACCAGTGCATGGAACTTTCTCTAGAATTGACCACATGCTAGGCCATAAAGCAAGTCTCAGAAAATTTTAAAAAAATGGAAATCATACTATGGATCTTCTCTGACCACAACAGAATGAAGTTCGTAATCAACAACTCAGGAACCTCTAGAACATATGCAACACATGGAGACTGAACAACATACACCCAAATGAGCAGTGGGTCATTGGAGAAATCAAAAATGTTCTGGAAACAAATGAAGATGACAACACAACACATAAAAACTTAGGGGATACAGCAAAAACAAGGTTAAGAGGAAAGTTTATAGCAATTGGTACCTACATAAAAAAAATGGAAAAGCACCTAATAAATGAGCTGCCATTGCATCTTAAGGACCTAGAAAAACTACAGCAAACAAAATCTAAAGCTAGCAGGAAAAAGAAATAATTAAAATTAGAGAAGAAATAAACAAAATTGGAATTAAAAAAAAACAATACAGAAGATCAACGAAACGAAGAGCTGATGTTCTGAAAAAATAAATAAAATTGACACAGGTTGGCCTAACTAACCAAAAAGAGGAGGGAGAATACCAAAATTAATAAAATTAAAGATGAAAAAGGAAATTAGTGACAGACACCACAGAAATAAAAGAGTCATCAGAAATTACTACAAAGAGCTGTATGCCAACAAATTGGCAAACCTTGAAGAAAGAGATAGATTCCTGTACACATTTGACCTACCTAAAGTGAGCCATGAAGACACAGAAAACCTGAACAGACCAATAACCAAGAAAGACTGAATCAGAAATAAAGATCTTCCCAACCAAGAAAAGCCCAGGATTGGATGGCTTTACCTCTGAATTCTAACAGACATTTAAAGAAGAACTGATTTCAGTTATTCCTAAGTTATTCAAAACAATTGAAAGGTAAGGAATCCTCCCAAATTCTTTCTGTGAAGTCAGCATCACCTTAATTCCTAAACCTGAAAAACATACAATAGAGAAAGAGAACTACAGACCAATTTTCCTGATGAACATAGATGCAACATTCTGAACAAAATACTAGCCAATCGAATCCAACAGCACATCAGAAAGATCATTCACTGGGACCAAGTTGGATTTATTGCTGGTATGCAGGGATGGTTCAATGTTTATAAGTCAATTAGTGTGATATATCACATTAACAAATTAAAAACAAAAAACATGATTATCTCAATATATGCAGAAAAAGCATTTGATAAAATACCACAAAGTTTCATGATGAAAAGTGTAAGAAAACTGGATGTAAAAGGAATATTTCTCAACATAATCAAGGCAATTGATGACAAATCCATGCCCAGCATCCTATTGAAATGGGAAAAGTTTGAAGCATTCTCACTGAGATCTAGAAAAAGACAAGGATGCCCACTCTCACCACTGCTAATGAATATAGTCCTGGAAGTTTTAGCAGAGCCATTAGGCAAGAAAAAGAAATCAAAGGGATACAAAATGGGAATCAGGAAGTCAAACTCTCCCTATGTGCAGATGACATGATTTTATATTTAAGGCATTCAAAACACTTAACTATGATATTATTGGAACTCATAGAAGTGTTTGGAAATGTAACAGGATATAAAATCAACACACAACACACAAAAATTAATTGCTTTTGTATGCATAGAAAATGCAGGTAACTTTCTCTGAAGGGAGGAGAAACCTTCCACTTTGACTATGGCCTTGTCTAAATATGATTGGAGTTGGTGAACTCAAGAGGCTTCCACAGCCTTGGCAGCTCATGACAAGAGCCTTGGGTGATTACTGACGTCATAAATAGGAGTGTCAATTGTTAAATCAACAAGAGGAGTCACTGTGCACTTACTCTCCATGTAGGATCTCTGTCCTTAATGTGTTGTACTATGTGAATTAATGGCATAATTCGTACTCAAATAGTACTTTATACTTTGTGTTTCTGTGTGGGTAAAAACTGTTGAAATCTTTACTTAGTATATACTAAATTGATCTTCTTCTGTGTATAAAGATAATTGAAAATGTATCTTGATGAAGAATGGGATGGGAGAGGGAGTGGGAGATGGGATGGTTGCAGGTGGGCAGGAGGTTATGGGGGGAAAACCACTATAATTCAAAAGTTGTACTTTGGAAATTTATATTTATTAAATTGAAGTTAAAAAATAAACAATGACAAATATTCATCAGCATTGAAAAAAAAAAAAAAGAAAATGCCATTGATGAGAAAGAACTTCTAAGATCAATCCCATTCACATTAGTTACAAAAAAAAATCAACCTACTTGGAATAAATTTAACCAATGATTTCAAAGAACTCTACAATGAGCATTACAAAATATTAAATAATGAAATAGAAAATGATACAAAAAATGGAAAAAATCTTCCACTTTCATGGATTGGAAGAATCAATATCAAAATGTCCATACTACCTAAAGCAATTTACAGATTCAATGTGATACCAGTCAGAATACCAAGGATATTGTTCTCAGATAGAGAAACAATGTTACTGAAATTCATTTGGAAACACAAGAGAACTTGAATAGCTAAAGCAATCTTATACAACCAAATTCAAGCCGGAGGCATCACAATACCAGATTTCAAGACATACTACAAGGCATTTATAATCAAAACAGTCTGATAGTGATAAATAAACAGATGAACAGACCAATGTAACAGAATAGAAATGTCAGAAATCAATCCACGCATCTATAACCAACTTATATTTGACCAAGGAGATAAAATGAATCCCTGGAGCAAGGACAGTCCCTTCATCAAATGTTTCTAGGAAAACTGGATTTCCAGTTGCAGAAGGATGAAGCAGGACACTTACCTTATACCTTACACAAAAATACATTCTAAATGAATGAAAGACCTAAATCTATGAATTGACACCATCAACTTATTAGAGAGCATTGGGGAAACCCTGTAAGATATTAGCACAGGCAAAGAGTTCCTGAAAAAGACCCCAGAGGCATAGGCAATAAAAGCCAAATTTAACAAATGGGATTACATGAAATTGAGAAGCTTCTGTATTGCAAAAGAAACGGTCAGGAAAGTGAAGAGGCAACCAACAGATTGGTAGATATTATCTGCAAAGCATGCAACTGATAAGTGATTAATAACTAGAATATATAAAGATATCAAGAAACTCCACAACAACAAAACAAACAACCCAATTAAGAAATGGACAAAGGACTTAAACAGGCGTTTTTCAAAAGAGGAAATCCAGATGGCCAACAGACAGATGAAAAAATGCTCAGGATCACTAGCTATCAGGGAAATGCAAATCAAAACAATGAGGTTTCACCTCATCACTGTTAGAATGACTTCCATACAGAAATCAATAAACAACAAATGCTGGCAAGGATTTGGGGGAAAAGGTACCCTAATCCTCTGTTGGTAGGAATGTGAACTGGTAACACCACTCTTGAAGACAGTCTGGAGATACCTCACAAATCTGAATATAGTCCTATCATACAACCCAGCCATCCCACCCTTCAGAATTTACTGAAGGGAAATGAAATCAGCAAATAAAAGATTTATCTGCACCCCCATGTTTATTGCAGCTCAATTCACAATAGCTAACACATGGGATCAACCTAAATGCCCATCAACTGAAGACTGGATAGGAAATTATGGGATTTGCACTCTATTTATACTACACAGCAGTGAAAAAAATGAAATCCGGTATTTTCCAACAAAATGCATGAATCTGGAAAATATACTCAGTGAAATAAGCCAGTCCCAAATTGACAAATAGTATATGTTGTCCCTGATCTGTGATAACTAACAGAGCACCTAAAAGGAAACCTGTAGAAGAGAAATTGACACTATAAGAAGCAATGACTTGAACAGCCCTTGTCTTAATGGTGGAGGAATGTTTTTTTTTTTATTCTTTCTTAATACCATTGGTTGAACTCTTTATTTAACACAGAGTTAATCATATGTGTATTAAGTCAATTAAAAATAGATCTCAGTAAAAAATAAGAGTGGGAATAAGAGAGGGAGGAGTTGTATAGTTCTGCATACATTCCTACAGGTAAAGCTAAAAGGGAAAGGGAAAAACTTGCCATGGGTCTCCAAATCCCATTAATTTGGGTGGTAATAATGCCATCTTAAGTGTTAAGGTGACCATATTAAGTGTTTAATTGATCATATGGATAGGGTTAAGTATTAGAGGGATCATATAAATAAAATCAAGTGTCTGGTAGTTAAAACAGAATTAAAAAGGAGAGAATGTTCCAACATGGGAAGCAGTCCACACAGCAGACTTGTAGAATGACAAACACTCTAAACAGCACTCTCTCCTCAGAATCGGCCCTTAAAGCATTCTAATCGGGCTGAAAAGCCCATGAGAGCATTTCAGGCATGGAAAGCCAAGACATTGTGGCAAAAACAAAACAAAAAAATGTCCTACATGAAGGATCTTTGTGAGTGAGACCCCAGGGGAAAGAAGGCAATCAAAGAAGGATGTACTTTTCTCTGAAGGGAGGAGATATTGTCCACTTTGTTCATGGCCTTTTCTAAATACTGATGGATATTGTGGACTCAGTCTTCCACAGCCTATGCAGCTCATATCAAGAGCCTCAAGTGATCACTGATGTTATACATAAGAGTGCTAATTGTTAAATTAACAACAAGAGTCACTGTGCACTTACTCCCCATGCAGGACCTCTGTCCTTAATGAGTTGTACTATGAGAATTAAATGTTCTCAAATAGTTCTTTATATTCTGTGTGTGTGGGGGTGCAAATTGTTGAAATCTTTACTTAGTATAGAGTTGGTCTTCTGTGTATAAAGTTAATTAAAAACTAAACTTAAGGGAGAATGGGATGGGAGAGGAAGGAGGAGGTGGGATGAGAGTGGTGGTAGAAGGCTGAGTATGGGGGGAATAACCTCAATATTCCTAAAGTTGTACTTATGAAATTTGTACTCATTAAATGAAAGGTTTCTTTGGGAAAAAATCATGTCTATTTTTCTTTGACTACAGCTGGAGGGACAAAAGATATTGAGCTCAGGAACAGATTCTTTTAAGAGGAATGGTGGGGCCGGCACTGTGGCATAGTAGGTTAAGCCTCTGCCTTCAGTGCCAGCATCCCATACAGGTGCCGGTTAATGTCCCAGCTGTTCCACATCCAATTCAGCTCCCTGCTAATAGTCTGGGAAAGCAGCATAGGATGCCCCAAGTGCTTGGGCCCCTACACCCACATAGAATACCTGGAAGAAGCTCCTGTCTCCTGGCTATGATTGGCCCAGCTCTGACAATTACGGCCATTTGGGGAGTGAACCAGCAGATGTAAGAATTCTCCGCCTCGCCCGCTCTCTTTTTCTAATTCTGACTCCCAAATAAATAAATAAATCTTAATAAATAGACAAATAAATAAAAGGAAGAATGGCTTCTGTGGCTGTCCTGAGGAATGCCTCACTGACTCCAGAGGGAAGGTGTTTTGGGCAGAAAGATTTTCAAAGTTGTCCATGACCAAATCTTCCAGAATCCATATGTTTTGTTAAATGACAAATGGGAGTTTGCAGATATCATTAAGGTTGCAATTCTCAAGATAAGAAAATGATCTTGGATTATCCTGGTGGGCCTAATAGAATTTTTTTTTTGACAGGCAGAGTGGACAGTGAGAGAGAGAGACAGAGAGAAAGGTCTTCTTTTGCCATTGGTTCACCCTCCAATGGCCGCCGCAGCCAGCGCACCGCGCTGATCCGAAGGCAGGAGCCAGGTACTTATCCTGGTCTCCCATGGGGTGCAGGGCCCAGGTACTTGGGTCATCCTCCACTGCACTCCCTGGCCACAGCAGAGAGCTGGCTTGGAAGAGGGGCAACCGGGACAGAATCCGGCACCCCAACCGGGACTAGAATCTGGTATGCTGGCGCTGCAAGGCGGAGGATTAGCCTAGTGAGCCGCGGCGCCAGCCCTGGGCCTAGTAGAATTCTATAAGCTTTATCTTTATGACCTCTCCCTGATTAGAGGAAGTGAAACCATCCTTATCACAACTGCTATGCAATCTAGTCCACACTGAGCTCTATGCCTGTCTCTAATTGCCTGCATTAGTCTTTTTTGCATTCCATCATGCCCTGTGTCATATTTTTTCTTGTTTTTTTTTTATATCATTCTGCTATGATTAGTTTATTTTTATTTTTTTTAAAGATTTAGTTATTTATTTGTTTGAAAGTCAGAGTTGCACAGAGAGAGAAAGAGAGGCAGAGAGAGAGAGATCTTCCATCTGCTGGTTCACTCCCCAGCTGGTTGCAATGTCCGGAGCTGTGCCGATCCAAAGCCAGGAGCCAGGAGCTTCTTCCCGGTCTCCCACATGGGTGCAGGGGCCCAAGGACTTGGGCCATCTTCTACTGCTTCCCAGGCCATAGCACAGAGCTATATAAGAAGTGGACTAGCCGGGACTCCAACCAGTGCCCATATGCAATGTCGGCACCAACAGGAGGTGGCTTTACCCACTATGCCATAGCGTCGGCCCCATATGATTGTTTTATTTGTTAAAATCAATTCTGTGGGACTGGAATTGTGGCATAGTGGGTAAAGACGCTGCCTGCAAGCCAGCATCCCATATGGGTGCCCACTCATATCCCAGCTGCTCCACTTCTGAACCAGCTCCTTGCTAAAGTGCCTGGGAAAGCAGAGGAGATGTTCCAGTTGCTTAGGCCCCTGCATCCATGTAGAAGACCTGGAAGAAGCTCCTGTATCCTGATTTTGTCCTAGCCCAGTCCCAGCTGCTGGAGCTATTTTGGTGAGTGAACCAGAGAATGGAAGCTCTTTCCCTCTCTGTACCTCCCTCTGTGTCTGTATCTCTGCCTTTCAGATAAATAATATTTTAAAAATCAGTTTTGCTTTCCTTCTTCTTAAGCAAAAGAAGATGAATTCATTGAGAATAGAAACTGTCTATATTGTAATGGATAAAACTGGACAAGTCTGAGTTTGTCATTTGGTAAATGTGTCTAAACTAGTTAAGTTCACTCAGCTTTGGTTTCCTTCTCTGTAATATAGAGATAATATCTGAAAAACACTTAGAGAAGTTCCCAGCACATAGTAACCACCCACTGAATATTGAATACATGTTTGATTTCCCAGAATAGTAACTATCACTGTAACTAGAAGATACTAGATGTTCAGTAAATAAATGTTAGAGTTTGGTTATAAAAGTGAGCAGATAAAGGTAATTAAGTATGAACAAATTTAGAACTATTTTTGTAATTTTCTGTTTTTACTTCTTGCTTGTTTATGGTCTGATAAAGAAAAAACATCAAAATCTCTTAAGACCATGAAGTGCCTATAGCCTAACCATCTGGAGACTCCTGATGCAGTCTAGATCCCAGCTTTTGCCACTTGGGTGACCCCAAGCAAGCCTCTTAAGTGTCTGAATCAGTTTCCACCTCTATTACGTATAATAATACCACTCCACACAACTCAGTCTTTCAATTAGTGGATTAGAATAAGTGACTCAAAGAGTGATTCACACACTAAACAGACAGCTACATCCCTTGCTGAACTAAAGCCTTCAGACGTGATATCCTTTAACTTTTTGCCATCGTGAATAAACATCAAAATGCATGCTTGTGTCACTGCTCTCCTTTTTCAGAGAAGGAGAGATCCTTCCCTTAATCAGTCGTAACCTCTTCGCTGACTTCTTGATCCTCTTCCTTCATATTGCCAATGAGGCCATGGAAGTTCCCACAAAGGAAATATTCAGCTTTAGCAACCTGCCATCGGCTACCCTCTTTCCTAGATGTTCAAATCAGCCCCCACCAATGCCTGTTTTCTCTCATGCTGTGAACATTGCTTAGGAATCTCCCATTCTGAAAAATCTACCTTGACTCCTCATATCCTCTATCCAACACCCATTATCTCTCTTTTTTTCATCTGAATGTCTCAAAAAGCCATCACTATCTCCCAAAGTTTAACTGGATTTTCTTGCTGAAATAGCAATTTATCTCCTTCTTTCTAAATCTCACATTTTTTATCCTAGTCCTTATCTAGTTGAATCTCTTCACAGCATCTGATACGTTGATTCTGTCACCTTTCTTATAGCAGCCTACTCATTTTTGCTGTCAGGGAGAGGGTTGGAAGAATGAAGGATCTCACCATCTCAATCTTTCTAACAGAAGGATTCTCACATCTTTGAAACGGGATATAAAATGGGAATTTTTTACACCTCAGTTTTGATTGGGATAACAAGTCAATGGATGTCAATTAGTGGCATATTTCAGAGACAAGTGCCATAGCACCTGAGAAAAACTTGGAGTGAAAAGGATATCTTAGTTTAGAATCATACTAGCATACCATTGTAAAGCAGCACTACCATGGTATATTATTTCTCAATTATTGGCATCGCTAATCCTTGATTTCCATATTTTTAAAATGCTTTTATTTTAGTTTTTAATTAGTTTTTAGCATCCAATGTGATTTGCAGATAGAATTCTAAGAACATGATATTCCCTTCTTCCCTTCCTCCCACTGTCCCCCTATTTCCCTCCCACCCTCCTTCCTTTTCCCTATTTTCTTTTTAGTTTTTGATGTAATATATTTTAAATTCAAATTACAGTAAAAAGGCTCAATACTTCATTGAAAAAGCAGTTTAACAAGTAAAAAGCAATCAGACCCTAGTTTAGTGGGAATATAGGCAATGGCTATAAACAATAATTGAATGGAAAAATGACCATTTCACCCATATACAATAAATTTTAAAGTAATCATAGATCATTAAAACCATAGTTTTAATAAGTCAACATTGTAAGACCCAAACCAATCTCCAAGCTTTGTTCTAATATTTACATTCTATTCCTATGGTCATTGTGCTAATTCTGGTGCTTGTCATTGCTACAGTGGACTACTAGACTAACTGGTCTTGATGTTGCAACTCTGCACCCATCACTGTTAATCCCTTCATTAGGGTTATCCATTAAAACTGAAATTCTGATAGTGAAAATCTCAATGACTTCTCATCACCTAAAGAATCGTGTCTCAGTTCCTTTAATTCTGGCCTTTAACTTCCTCTACATATTCGTCATTAGTTATATTAGCTATGCATTTCTTCAAATTGAATGTTCCAACTATATTGATAAGTCTCTTGACTTGCTTTCACCAACTCATACCATCACATGAGTGTTTGCTGCTTCCCTTTGTTCATTCTGTTATACTTTAGAGTGCTTTTCTCACCTATCCACCTCACACCCAACTATTTACACAGTAAGAATCAGTTCATGAACCAACTTCTTCAGGAAGGCAATTTTAGTACTACCCTTTTATACAGACTATGCAGTCAGCCTCTATCTGTTTCCTTCACAAGATTATGTTGCTTCAGGAAATTGATCACACTTTAGTTACCTACAGGTGTATCTTGGAGCTATTGTGAGTTTGATTCCAAAAAACCACAATGAAGCTATCACAATCATTGGTTTTCCAATGCATCTGCAAGCTTTGTTTATACTCTATTGTAGTCAACTAAATGCAAAACATTGAATTATGTCTAAAAATGTAAATATTTAATTTAAAATATTTTATTATTATGAAATTTCAACAATCATCTGAGCCTTCAATTAGCTCATACTATTTTTGCTAGCACAGGGTCTTCTCTTAATGTTGGTGACTACTTAATAAACATGGTGCTGGTTGCTGAAAGTTGGAATGGCTGTGGCAGCTTCACCATTGAATCTGCCTTTCCTGAAATATTCCTCTGTAGTGTATGATGCTGTTTGACATTATTTTACCCACAGTGGAACTTCCTTCATAACTGGAGTCAGTCCTCTCAAATCCTGACACTGCTTTATCAATTAAGCAGATGTAATATTCTAAATATGCTCTTGTCACTACAACAATCTTCATAGAATCATCACCAGGGTTAGATTTTCCTCCAAAAACCTACTTTCTTTGCTCATATATAGCAAGAACTCCTCATCTATTACAGTTTTATCATGAGATTCCATCAATTAGTCATATCTTCAAGCTCTACTTCTAATTCAACTTCTTTGTTATTTTCAATACTTCTGTATTTATTTCTCCACTGAATCCCTGAACTCCTCAAAGTCATCTGTAACACTGGAATGAACTTCTTCCAAACTCCTGTTAATCATGATATTTTGACTTCCTTCCATGAATCATGAATTTCTTAATGGCATTTAGAATACAAGGATTTGAACTTATTTGATCAGATCCATCAAGGGAATCACTCTCTGTGGAAGCTATAACCTTATAAAATATATCTCCTTAGTAATATTTAAAAGGTCAAGATTAATCCTTGGTCCATGGGCTTCAAGATACCATTATAAAACAGCACTGTAAAGATGAAGTTGGGTGAGGGGGGTCACAAATAATCAGTTAATATTGGAGCAGGAATGAAAATACCATTAATTGCACTGTCTAATCTCCATCAGAACTCTTGATTGACTAAAGGTATTGTCAATGAACAGTAACATTTTGAAAGGAAACCTTTTTTTTCCTAAAAAGGGAATCTCAGTAGTAGGCTTAAAATACTCAAAGTATTAGATAAAAACCAGAAGCATAACCAATAAAAGCCAAAATAGACAAATGAGATTACATCAAGCTAAAAACCTCTGCACTGCAAAGGAAACATTCAAGAAAGTGAAGAGGCAATAGACAGAATGGGAGGAAATACTGTAAACTGTGCAACTGATACAGGATTAATATTCATAATACACAAGAAACTCAGAAATAACAAAACAAACAATCCAGATAATCAATGGGTTAAAGACATGAACAGGCATTTTTTTAAAGGATGAAATTCAAATTACCAACAGACACATGAAAAGATACTCAGGATCACTAGCCATCAGGGAAATGACAAAAAACAAAAACAAAGAAACAAACAAACAAACAAACAAAAAAACACAAGGAAGTTTCATCTCACTCCAGTTAGAATGGCTGTCATTAAAAAACAAAAAAACAACCACTGCTGGTGAGGATGTGGAGAAAAGGTACCCTAATGTACTACTGATGGGAATGTAACTATTACAACCATTGTGGAAGATAGTATGGAGATCTGAAAATAGGTCTGCCATATGATCTAGCCATCCCACTACCTAGATAAAATGAAATCAGCATATATAAGAATTATCTCCATGGGGCCCAGCGCTGTGGTGCAGCGGGTTAACGCCCTGGCCTGAAGTGCTGGCATTCCATATGGGCTCTGGTTTGAGACCCAGCTACTCCACTTCCAATCCAGCTCTCTGCTATGGCTTGGAAAAGCAATAGAAGATGGCTCAAGTCCTTGGGCCCCTGCACCCACGTAGGAGACCTAGAAGAAGATCCTGGCTCCTGGCTTCGGATCAGTGCAGCTCCCGCCATTGTGGCCAACTAGGGAGTGAACCATTGGATGGAAGACCTCTCTCTCTCTCTCTCTCTCTCTCTCTGACTCCTCTCTGTGTGTAACTCTGACTTTCAAATAAATAAATAATTCCTTAAAAATATATTAAAAAAAGAATTATCTCTACCCTTGTGTTTATTTCAGCTCAATTCACAATAGCTAAGATATGGAATCCACCTAGATGTCTGTTAGCTGATGGCTGGGTAAAGAAATTGTAATATATATATATATATATGTGTGTGTGTGTGTGTGTGTGTATGTGTATATATATGTTTTGTGTGTATACATATATATATGTGTATTTTATATATATATATATATATATACATGATGGAATACTACTCAGATACTTAAAAAAAGTAATCTGGTCTTTTGCAACAAAATGGATACAATTATCATTATTCATTATTCATTATACAATGATCATTATTCATTGTGAAGTAAGCTAGTCCCCAACAGACAGATATTGATCATTTTCTTAGCTACATCTTCTGGAGATCTTGCTGTAGCTTCTACATCAGCACTTGCTTCACCTTACACTTTTATGTTCTGAAGACTGTTCCTGTCCTTAAACCTTATGAATCAATCTCTACTAGCATAAAACTTTTCTTCTATATTTTCCTCACCTCTCTCAGCCTTAATAGAATTGAAGCAAGCTACAGCCTTTCTCTGAATTAGGCTTTGCTTTAAAGGAATGTTGCAGCTGATTTGATCTGTCCAGACCCCAAAATCTTTTCCATATCAGCCACAAGATGTTTCACTTGTCATTCATGTGTTCCACTACAGTAGCACTTTCAATTTCTTTCAGGAACTCTCACTTTGCACTAACATCTTGGTTCACTGTTTGATACAGGAGGCCTAGCAATTTGCTTATCTCACTTTCAAGATGTCTTCCTCAAACAGTTATTCCTTTCTAGCATTGTTTAGAAGTGAGAGAATTGCAACTTTCACTTGAACATGTAGTGGCCATTGGAGGGTTACTAATTGGCTTAGTATCAATATTACTGTGTCTCAGGATATAGGGAGCACTCATAACATCTATCAATTTAGTTTATGATGTTACATGGGTATAGTTCATAGTGATCCAAGATAATTAACAGTAACATCAAAATCACTGATCACAGATATCATAATAGTAAATAAATTTGGAATATTATGGGAATTATCAAAGTGTGTTACAGAGACATGGACATACTGTTGGAAAAATTGCATCTATAGATGCAATTGGTGCAGGGTTGCTACAAACCTTCAATTTGTAAAGCAATGCCTGTGAAGCACAATAAAACGAGGTATGCCTGTGCATGGCTCTAAAAGTCTAGACCACAAAAAGTACTGGGCACATGGCACACACATAATAAATATTTTTGGAAAGAAGGAAGAAATCATATAAAACAGTATTTTCAAATCACCTTGCATCACATTATTTTATTTACTTCTCACCAAAAATAGCATATACATTTTTTTTTAATTTCTGTTTTAAAAATAGGGATACAGTCCTAAATAGCTAAATGAAGTGTCCCTGTGTCCCCAGATCCAAGATCTATGGTGATTCGGCCCATTGAGTCACAACAGCACCCCTTAGATGCTAAATCTAAATGGAACTGGGAAACAAGGAGTTGGCTGTCTGATAACATTGACAGGTTATTTCCTGCAGCCCTGAAACATCTGAAAGAGAAGAATTAAATCTATTGAAAATAAAACAAAGGGCTAAGCTGTGTGAATGCAGACAGAAGTGGTAAAAGGTCATGCTGCCTTGGAGAGCTCTGCTGTTTTATGGTCCCTATCTATCTTAGTACATCCTAGAATTAAATGGAGGTTTTAAATTACTACTAAATCACATTGGCATATCCAAGGCAATTCCACAGTGCCAACTCCATATCACTCTGCCTAAGACACATTGTTTCTCACACTGAATCAGAGTATGTTTTCCACAGGAAGCCAACATGGTTTTGGCATGAAAAGAAAAATTGTTCTTTTGGTTTCAACACATTTATCTGGATCTCTTTCTCATCTTGGAAAGTATTCTCACTCTTTAATGGCATTCTTAATAGTCTTTTTCCAGTTTTGTCTACATGAATTTTATTAAAATGATTATTATTTATTTGAGAGGCAGAGAGACAAAGATAGACAGAACTCATATTCACTGGTTCCTTCCCCAAATGTCCAGGTTGCCAAAGCCAGAAGCAAAGAATTCAATTCAGGTCTCCAACAATCCAAGTCTGAATCCAATTACTTAGGTTACAAACATTGCCTCCCTGCGTCTGCGTTAGCAGGCAGCTGGAATCAGGAGCAGGAGGCCAGGTTTCAAGCTTGGGACCCATAGAGTGGGACCTGAGCATGTTGACTGGCATCTTAACCAGTAGGCCAAACACCTGGCAGTCCTTAAATGATATTTGCAATAATGTCTTACATTTTCCTCTCCTTGCATTTTTCTGATTCTTTTTCTTTCATTAAAGTAAGAGGTAGACACTGAGCTCACTGCCCCCAAAGGATAAATGGGAAAGATCAGAAAACTTTTAGAACAGGAAATAAAGGAAACATATAGGGAGTGAGAACCCAATCCCAGTCCCTGGGCTAGGATTTTTGGATTAGAGAGATTCTAGTCTCTTTTCCCCAATAATCTCATCAACAAATGGGAAGACTCCAAGAGGGAAATGGCTTCCTGGGGCTTCTAAACAGACAGGAGCAAAGAAAGCCTTACTTAAGTGTCCTAGTCCCAGAACTATATTAAATAGCAATGGTGAGAGTGGGCATCCTTGTCTGGTTCTGGATCGTATGGGGAATGCTTCCAGCTTTTCCCCAGAGCCATTAAGCAAGGGAAAAAAAAAAATCAAAGGGATACAAAATGGAAAGGAGGAAATCAAACTATCCCTATTTGCAGATAATACAATTTTATATACAGGGGATCCAAAAGACTCTATTGAGAAACTATTGAAAATCATAAAAGCATTTGGTAAAAGGCAGGATATGAAATCAACATGGAAAAATTAACAGCCTTTGTATACACAGATAATGTCATGGCTGAAAAGGAACTTTTAAGATAAGTCCCATTCACAATAGCTCCAAAAAGAATAAAATACCTTGAAATAAATTTAACTATGGATGTCAAAGATCTCTATGATGAAATTACAAAACACTAAGGGAAGAATTAGAAGAAGACATTAAAAACTGGAGGAGCTGGCGCTGTGGCTCAGTGGGTTAACGCCCTGGCCTGAAACGCTGGCATCCCATTTGGGCGCCGGTTCGAGTCCCAGCTGCCCCACTTCCGATCCAGCTCTCTGCTATGGTCTGGGATAGCAGTATAAGGTGGCCCAAGTCATGGGCCCCTGCACCCGCGTCGGAGACCCAGAAGAAGCTCCTGGCTCCTGGCTTCGGATCAGCACAGTTCTGGCCGTAGCAGCCATCTGAAAAGGGTGTAAGACCTCTCTCTCTCTCTCTCTCTCTCTGCTTCTCCTCTCTGTGTGTAACTTTGACTTTCAAATACATAAATAAATCTTTAAAAAATGAAAAAAATCTTTCATATTCATGGATTGAAAGACTCAACATCAAAATGCAATTTACAGATTCAATGTGATCCCAATCAAAATACCAGTGGCATTCTTTGCAGATCTAGAAAAACTATGCTGAAATTCTTATGGAAACAGAAGAGACCTCAATTAGCTAAAGCAATCTTATACAACAAAAACAAAGCTGTAAGCATCACATACCTGATTTCAAGAAATATTACAAGGCATTTATAATGAAAACAGCCTGGAACTGGCACAAAAACAGACTTGTAGATCAATGTGACAGAATAGAAACTCCAGAAGTCAATCCATGCATCTACAACCAACTTCTCTTTGACAAAGGAGCTAAAATCAATCTGTGGAGCAAGGACAGTTTCTTTAATAAATGGTAGTGGGGAAACTGGATCTCCATGTGCAGAAGTATGAAACTAGACCGCTACCTTACATCTTACACAAAAATCCACTCAATATGAATTAAAGACTGAAATCTATGACCTGATACCATCAAATAATTAGAGATTGTGGAGAAAGCTGTGCAAGGTATTGGCATACACAGAGACTTCTTAGAAAAGACCCCAGAAGCACAGGCAATCAAAGCCAAATTTGACAAATGGGACTACATCAAGCTGAGAAGTGTCTTCACTGAAAAAGAAACACTCAGGAAAGTGAAGTGAGAACTAACAGAATGGGACAAAATATTTGCAAACTATGCAACTGATAAAACGTTAACAGTCAGAATATATAAAAAGCTCAAGAAAGTCAACAACAACAAAACAAACAATCCAGTTAAGAAATGGGCAAAAGATTTGGACAGGCATTTTTCAAGAGAGGAAATTAAAATGGGCATCAGACACTTATGAAAATGCTCAGGATCACTAGCCACCAAGGAAATACAAATCAAGGTTTTACCTCACTCTGTTAGAATGGCTCACATACAGAAATAAATAAACAACAAATGCTGATGTGGGGGAAAAGATACTCTGGTCCACTGTTGGTGGGAATGTAAACTGGTGCAACCACTGTGGAAGACCGTATGGAGCTATCTCAGAAATTTGAATATAGACCTACCACATGATCCAGCCACCCCACTCCTGGGAATTTTCCCAAACAAAAAGAAATCAGTATATGAAAGAATTATCTGCACCCCCATATTTATTGCAGCACAATTCACAATAGCTAAGATACAGATTCAACCCAGGTGTTCATCAACTGTTGACTGGAAAAAGAAATTATGGTATTATATACACTATGGAGTACTACTTGGCTGTAATAAAAAAATGAAATCCTGTCTTTTGCAACAAGATGGTTGCAACTGGAAACCATTATACTTAGTGAAATAAACCAGTCCCAAAAGGACAGATATCCTGTTTTCCCGATCTGATGTAACTAGTAGAATACCTGAGATGTAATGTATTGGAGTGAAATAGATATTTTGAGAACAGATGATTGCTTATAGTCCTTGTCTCTTTTATTGGGGAACATTGTTTTGTTGTTGTTGTTGCTGCTGTTGTTTTCTTTCTCTTCACACGGTTTGTTGAACTCCTTTACTTAGAGCAGGTTAACTATATGATCATTAAGTACACTGAAAATAGATCACTGTAAAAATTAAGAATGGGAATCCGAGAGGGGAGAGGTAGAAGAAGGGTTACAGTGTGGGTGGCAGGGAGGGTAGGGCAAGAAGTCCCATTATGTTCCTAAATCTGTATATATGAGATATATGAAATTAGTATAACTTAAATAATTTTTTAAAAAAATTTTAAAAATAAAAAAGAATCCTGGTTCCAGTCATGGCAAGGAGGGAATAAAAGGTCAGCAGGTCAGCAGAGCAGCCCTAAAGTAGCGATGAGGATGAAGACAGCAGACTTTGTCTCAAGGTCGACTCATCCAGCAAGCCCAAAGACCAAAGACAAGGTTCTTATTAATTAGTAAGAAGATGAGACGGGCCGGCGCTGTGACGTAGCAGGTGAGGCCACGGCCTGCAATGCCAGCGTCCCCTATGGGTTCTGGTCCCAGCTGCTCCACTTCCTATCCAGCTCTCAGCTGTGGCCTGGGAAAGCAGTGGAAGATGGCCCAAGTCCTTAGGCCCCTGCTTCCATGCAGGAGATCCAGAAGAAGCTCCTGGCTTCAGATCTGCAGCTCCAGCCATTATGGCCACCTGGGAAGTGAAACAGCAGATGGAAGATCTCTTTCTCCTTCTCTGTCTGTAACTTTGCCTTTCAAATAAATAAATAAAAATCTTAAAACAAAAAAAAAGAGAGAGAGAGAGAGCCGGTGCCGCAGCTCACTAGGCTAATCCTCTGCCTGCGGCGCCAGCACACCGGGTTTTAGTCCCGGTCGGGGCGCCGGATTCTGTCCCGGTTGCCCCTCTTCCAGGCCAGCCCTCTGCTGTGGCCAGGGAGTGCAGTGGAGGATGGCCCAAGTGCTTGGGCCCTGCACCCCATGGGAGACCAGGAGAAGCACCTGGCTCCTGCCATCGGATCAGCGCAGTGCGCCGGTCACAGCGCGCCAGCCGCGGCAGCCATTGAAGGGTGAACCAATGGCAAAGGAAGACCTTTCTCTCTCTCTCTTTCTCTCTTTCTCTCTCTCTCTCACACACACACACTGTCCACTCTGCCTGTACAAAACAAAACAAAACAAAAAGATGAGGACACCAGGGTGACCTAAGGTTAAGTTCTCCTCCAGTTAAGCAGAATAGGACTCAGAAACAACACTTATGGTGTTATTGAAATTAAAGAGTGATATTTACTAGATTCCCCAGTTTGTGAACTGAGATTCATCAGTAAGCAATGCTAACAATAACAAACAGAGATTTCTTCAGGTACCTGACTGATAATGATATCAGAAGCTGTCTACAGTCTATGGAACATTGAGCGGATCTGCTGGGCTTTACAATTTTGTGGGACAACCATGGATAGCACTGCACCTAGCCACCATCACTCATTAAAGGGAAACAGGGGCAAACTTCCCACCTGTGTACCTAATTATCCAATTTAAGTTATCTAATCCTGAGTCCTCATTTCCAGGTCTCCTCTGCCTCTTTTCATGTCCTCCATTTTAAATAAAGTTAGAAAACTGAAACATGTGAGGATATTTCTTTAACATCTTATCTTGATGCATGCCCTATAAGCAAGTAGACTTGGTTTATCGACTCTTGCATCTGGCTACTACCTCAGAGGAGCAGATCTTCCAAGCAGCATTTTCCATGTCATGCCACTGGGGGCCCTGAATCTGCAAGTTCCACTAAGCCTGGTAAGCAAGTTGGAGGACTCGGATTTTCCCCAGTGCCTTGTTCTTGAATCACTGCTAACGCAACAAAGAGGAGCATCAAAAGCAAATGCTCACACTCATAAAAAATGTTCTCTATCCAGCCCAGGCTGCTGTCTAAGGTTTCTCTGCATGAACTGAAGACAACAAAAACAGCAGGCTTGAGGTAAATGATTTCAAGGTGATGAGAAAAAGGGAGAGACAAGAAAGAATGTTCCAGTCTCAGCCTTAGTAGTCCTTCACTTCTAATTCCTTTTGAAGTGTATTGCCGTATGTTGCCTGTGCAAGCTTGGGTGAAATGATAAAACGGCTCTAACCTTAGAGCTCTCCTTTGTAAAACAAATTTCCAGGTGAAGTCTCTGTGTCTTTAAGATTTCTGCAGAGGAGGTTTATTGGCCAGTGCTTTTGGGAACCACACACCTATGAGCGTGAGGAAACAGGACTTTGCAAAGGGAAGTTAGCAATGATTCCATTGCAACCGAGGCCTTAGCTGAACTCTGCTTGAGCTCCACATTGGGGTGACTTTTAGTAATGTCCCAAACTGAAGTGAGGCATAGCATACATCAGCCACTGGATACAGG
The DNA here is from genome assembly GCF_051225735.1 of Oryctolagus cuniculus. Classification (NCBI taxonomy): domain Eukaryota; kingdom Metazoa; phylum Chordata; class Mammalia; order Lagomorpha; family Leporidae; genus Oryctolagus; species Oryctolagus cuniculus. The sequence goes on from NC_142873.1 coordinate 107,092,929, forward strand.
CTGCCCACAGGAGGAATCATGCCCCTGGGTGAGGCAGCTGTCTCAGGTTGGGGGCTGATTGCTGCCCAGGGAGTCAGCCTTCAAGTGTCTTGGGGGCAGCCTGGAGAGTGAGCATGGTTCCACCCCTAAAGGGGATCAGGGTGATGCCAACAGTGTCCACTGTGTGAGGTTAATCATATTTCCAAATTGCAAGTGATCTCAAATAAGATCATATATATGGACAGCATCCAGCACTTAGTACGCAATAAATAATCACATAAATGAATGAAAGAATGAGTGGATGAATGCTTTACTGATGCACATCTTGCCAGTGTTTCCTGTTTCCTCTGTGCTATGCCTGTGATATGTGTCTCTTTTTCTCCAAAGGATATGAATGCATAAACCACATTTTCTAAAGAGTTGTTACAGGGTCCCCAGGAGGAGCTTGTTAGTATTTCACATACGAACTCATTCTCTCATTTGCTTTGATAGTCAAAGTCATGTAAAGGCTTGCGCTAGGTGGGTTGAGTTATGCAGCTACCAATTTGACCTTGGAAGATAGAATTTGGGGAATGTGTAATATTTAAGGGTTATACTGACAGAAGTAGTCTTTCACAAAATTTTGAAAAGAGATACTTTTATATTTTAGGCTACACTGCAAGCAAGGTAATATTTTTAAATTACTTCACATGAGTTGACCTATATATGAGATTTGCAGTAGAATCAAGGAAAATATGATACATCTCTTGAATTAACAGAAAGTCCTGTTATGTGATTATTGCTTATACAAAATCAGAATTCACACTGTTCCTTATGTTGAAATTCTTCGAATACAGATAGTTTTAACAATACTATTTTAGGTAGCAACTTATGAGGTCAATATTCTATTTTACAGAGATGTTTAAATGGCGTTCCAAGTCACAGAATTAGTATGGGGCAGACTATTACTTCCAATTTTATCTCTTAGGCCTCTCCCATCCCCCACGGCCTCATAACTACTTTGTTTTCTACTTTAGAATTTTATTTTTTTAACAGCAAATTAATTAATTCCTTAATTATACATTATGAAGCATTTTTGTACCATTTCTTATACAGCAGGTCCAGGATGCAAGAAAAATTATACAATGTCTCTAGATGCAAGCACTTACATGGATAAGACCAGCTACTACAACAGGTCAGAACAAAGGCACAAATTTCTAGCACCTGAGTCTCCCTTGCACAATTTCCTTATTTTTATTCAATCACAAGAGAATGCAAAACCAGGCTATTTATGTGGTTTTTTTTTTTAAAGCTTTCTTAAGAAGTAGCAGTAATTTATGACTTCATATAAATACCAATAAAAAGGGAAATTCCTTTCCAGCCTTCAGGATGATAGAAAACCATCCATGGAATAGGCTGTGTCTTCTCAAGTGAGCATCTGAATACATGCTCTTTAGACTCCACTATAAATGTAACCTGATGGCCAGAGAGAAATCACATTCTTCCAAAACTGTACATTTTATGACTGCAATGAGGGGATCACAATGGCTCAGTTGTTAATTTCCTTTGAAATCTGATACAATGATTATTATACAAATACAGGGTGATTTTCAGGGAACAAAAATAAAAGTCTTTAAAAAAATCTCCAATGAGAGCTATCTTGTGACATGGTATCTCCCTGGAGACTGGTTATGGAATTTTCTTGCAGAAAACATCTTATGTGATAAAAATGGAGTGCATTTGTTTCCTTGGAAACAAACCCTTTCACCTTGATTGCACAGAATTTTAAGCAAAGAAAATTTAGTAATTAGGTCCAGAATCTACCTATTTTAAACCAGGGAAATTTTCAAAACACATGATATTATTAGAAATAATGTGCAATAAAACACACTTAGCTCAGTAAAGGTCAAACAAATAAACCTTTATATGATTTAAAAGTCCAGATGCCTTACATTCTGAACACAGAAGTAGAATTTCCCAAGAATTCTTACACTGGAATAATTTAGAAAGCCCTCCAATTAAAATCATCAGCTGATAAAAATAATCTTTTGGCATAAAGAAAAAGCTGAGAAAAGCATCAGTTGAGTAATAAAAATATTAGTTATCAGAAAGTTGCATAATGAGAGAGTCAATACTGTCTCAAAAAATAACATCTGGGAGAAATGTTTTCTAAAGGAAATTTATTCTGTTTTCCTTGCTAAAAAATGGGGCTGAGAGCCATACACTTTTTTATACCTCCCAGATATATTTAGGAGAGCATGTGCTTTTTTTCTTTTATAATATAAGCTATTTTTAGGGTAAAGACCTGAACATAGATGAGGCACTAGACAGGTAAGGCTAATTCTGACATTATTTAAGAATAAAAGAGCTTAAAATGATTATCATGGTTACAATATTCATATATGCTTAATTAAATTCTATACTTTATTTAAAGTTGAGAGTAAATATGTTACAACAATGCATCTTTTTTTCTCTTTGTTTCATATTTCCTTTAATGCATAGATTAAGCTTAGAAGAATCCCCAGTGTGTAAAGATAGTTATCTTTTACAACTTTTTTAAAATCTTGAAGTAATTTTAAGCCTATAGAAAATCTGCAAAGATAGTTGAAAGTTGTGTATATTTCTACCCTCATAGAGTTTCCCTAATGTTAACATATTGCACATCATGTACAATTATCAAACTGAGAAATCAAAATGGGACATTACGACTAACCCAACTTCAGTCTTTCTTAGTACTTTACCAGTTTTTCCATAATATCCTTTCACTGTTTCATGACCAAATCTAGTGTCTTACATACACTTAATTTTTAAATTTTCTCATTTATGTCCTGTCTGTGACAGCTCCTCCCTCTCTTTGCCATTCATGAAATTGATTCTTTTGAAAAGACTGATCAATCACTTTGTAGAATTGTCATAAGTGATCCAACTTTCAAGTGTACCTATAAGGAGGTACTTGAGGTTGATATATCTCATTACCACTAATATTGAATTTGATCATTTAGTTAAGGTGAAATCTGCTAGGTTTCTCCACCATAAAGTTAGCAATTTTGCTTTTGTAATTAATAAGTACAACAGAGTAAGTAAATTAAAACTATGGAAATCCCTGCCATTTCTCAAATTTTCACCCAAAAGTTTTATCATTCATTGGTAGATTTTGCCTAAAACCATTATACTTCTGCATTCTTTATGTTCCTCTCATTTCTCTACATTTATTAATAGGAATTCTTCAGAAGGGAGAAGTTTGAAGGACAGTTGTTTTGTTTGTTTGTGCTTATGATTTGAAAGGATTAAACAATTAGTATGAAAGAAAAAAATGAAATTCAATTAAATTTAAAAAAACCCATACAAATAGAAAAAAATTGTTCTTCAACAAACAAGGCAAGAGCTGCTCAAAGTCTTCGCTTCTCGAAGTGTCAGTTTCACTTCTACAGACCGCGTTTTAGGTGCTCTATTAGTTATTATAGGTCAGGCAGAACATATAGTATTTATCCCTTTGGGACAGGCTTATTTCACTAAGTATGATGTTTTCCAGTTTCATCTATTGTGTTGCAAATGATTGGATTTTTCCATGGTGTAGTATTCCATGGTGTACATATCCCATAATTTTTTACCCAGTGGATTAGGGTACCTTTTCCCCTAAATCCTTGCCAGCATTTGCTGTTTGTTGATTTCTGTATGAAAGCCATTCTAACGGGGGTCAGGTGAAACCTTGTGTGGTTTTGATTTGCGTTTCTCTGATAGCTAGCAATCCTGAGCATTTTTTCATGTGTCTGTTAGCCATTTGGATTTCCTCTTTTGAAAAATGCCTGTTTAAGCCTTTTGTACATTTATTTTATTTTTCTTTGTACAAACTGATGTTTAGTTTCCATCATCCTCATTTCCACGTTTGCTTCAGAGACTGTGAAAAGGAGTTTAAGATCACTCAGTGGGTGTTCCTACTCAGTGGCCTGAGCAGTGGGCGCAGCAGACCAATCTTCAGTGGCAGGCTGAGCACTCCAGTCTGCAGTACAGACCTGCTGAATAGGCACAAGGGCACCTGCATGTCTTCAGACCAGTCTGCAACCCTAGGCCGAGTCACAGTGAACTCCGGTGCTGGGCTGTGATTCAGCCTGAAAATCCTCCTTGGTCACAGCTTTTTCAGAGGTGACCTGCTCTTCTTTTTTAATATCTTCAGGATCTCTGTAGAAACAGAGATCTGTTGAGGTCCTTGGCCCATCTCTTAAGTGGGTTGTTGGTTTTGTTTTTGTGGAGTTTCTTGATCTCTTTGTAGATTCTGGTGATTAACCCTTTATCTGTTGCATAGTTTGCAAATATTTTTTCCCATTCTGTCGGTTGTCTCTTCACTCTCCTGTTTCTTTTACAGTACAGAAACTTCTCAATTTGATGCAATCCCAATAGTTGATTTTGGCTTTGACTGCCTGTGCCTCCCAGGTCTTTTCCAGAAATTCTTTGCCTGTGCCAATATCTTGAAGAGTTTCTCCAATGTTCTCTAATAACTTGATGGTGTCAGGTCATAGATTTAGGTCTTTAATCCATGTTGAGTGGATTTTTGTGTAAGGTGTAAGGTAGGGGTCTTGCTTCATGATTCTGCACGTGGAAATCCAGTTTTCCCAGCACCATTTATTGAATAGACTGTCCTTGCTCCAGGAATTAGTTTTAGATCCTTGATCAAATATAAGTTGTCTGTAGATGTTTGGATTGATTTCTGGTGTTTCAATTCTGTTCCATTGGTCTATCCATCTGTTTCTGTACAAGTACCATGCTGTTTTGATTACAACTGCCCTGTAGTATGTCCTGAAATCTGGTATTGTGATGCCTCCGGCTTTGTTTTTGTTGTACAAGATTGCTTTAGCTATTCGAGGTCTCTTGTGCCTCCATATAAATTTCAGCACCATTTTTTTCCAGATCTGAGAAGATCTTCGGTATCTTGATTGGTATTGCATTGAATCTATAAATTGCTTTTGGGAGAATGGACATTTTGATGATATTGATTCTTCCAATCCATGAGCATGGAAGATTTTTCCATTTCTTGGTATCCTCTTCTATTTCTTTCTTTAAGGTTTTGTAATTTTCATTGTAGAGATCTTTAACGTCCTTGGTTAAGTTTATTCCAAGGTATTTGATTGTTTTTGTAGCTATTGTGAATGGGATTGATCTTAGAAGTTCTTCCTCAGCCATGGCATTGTCTGTGTATACAAAGGCTGTTGATTTTTGTGCATTGATTTTATACCCTGCTACTTTGGCAAACTCTTCTATGAGTTCCAATAATCTCTTAGTAGAGTTCTTTGGGTCCCCTAAATAAAGAATCATATCATCTGCAAAGAGGGATAGTTTGAGTTCTTCCTTCCCAATTTGTATCCCTTTAATTTCTTTTTCTTGCCTAATAGCTCTGGCTAGAACCTCCAGAACTATATTGAATAGCAGTGGTGAGAGTGGGCATCCCTGTCTGGTACCAGATCTCAGTGGAAATGCTTCTAACTTTTCCCCATTCAATAGGATGTTGGCTGTGGGTTTTTCATAGATTGCTTTGATTGTATTGAGGAATGTTCCTTCCAAACCCAGTTTGCTTAGAGTTTTCATCATGAACGGGTGTTGTATTTTATCAAATGCTTTCTCGGCATCTATTGAGATAATCATATGGTTTTTCTTCTGCAGTCTATTAATGTGGTGTATCACATTGATTGTCTTGTGCACATTAAACCATCCCTGCATACCAGGGATAAATCCCACTTGGTCTGGGAGGATGATCTTTCTGATGTGTTGTTGCATTCTATTGGCGAGAATTTTATTGAGGATTTTTGCATCTATGTTCATCAGGGATATTGGTCTGTAATTCTCTTTCAGTGCTGCATCTTTTTCCGGCTTAGGAATTAAGGTGATGCTGGCTTCATAGAAAGAATTTGGGAGGATTCCCTCTTCTTCGATTGTTCTGAATAGTTTGAGAAGAATTGGAGTTAGTTCTTCTTTAAATGTCTGGTAGAATTCAGCAGTGAATCCATCTGGTCCTGGGCTTTTCTTTGTTGGGAGGGCCTTTATTACTGTTTCAATTTCTGTCTCAGTTATGGGTCTGTTTAGGTTTTCTATGTCTTCCTGGTTCAATTTAGGTAGGTTGCATGTGTCCAGGAATCTATCCATTTCTGATTCAAAAGAGGAAATCCAAATGGCCAACAGGCACATGAAAAAATGTTCAAGGTCATTAGCAATCAGGGAAATGCAAATCAAAACCACAATGAGCTTTCACCTCACCCCGGTTAGAATGGCTCACATGCAGAAATCTACCAACAACAGATGCTGGCAAGGATGTGGGGAAAAAGGGACACTAACCCACTATTAGTGGGAATGCAAACTGGTTAAGCCACTATGGAAGTCAGTCTGGAGATTCCTCAGAAACCTGAATATAACCCTACCATTCAACCCAGCCATCCCACTCCTTGGAATTTACCCAAAGGAATTTAAATTGGCAAACAAAAAAGCAGTCTGCACCCTAATGTTTATTGCAGCACAATTCACAATAGCCAAGACCTGGAATCAACCTAAATGCCCATCAACAGTAGACTGGATAAAGAAATTATGGGATATGTACGCTTTAGAATACTATACCGCAGTAAGAAACAACGAAATCCAGTCATTTGCAACAAAATGGAGGAATCTGGAACACATCATGCTGAGTGAAGTAAGCCAGTCCCAAAGGGACAAATACCATATGTTCTCCCTGATTGGTGACAACTGACTGAACACCAAAAAGGAAACCTGTTGAAGTGAAATGGACACTATGAGAAACGGTGACTTGATCAGCATAGCCCTGACTGTTAATGAACAACTTAATACATTATCCCTCTTAGTAGTTTTTTCTGTCTGTTCTACTTAATATGACTGGTTTAATTCTGTAATTAATACACAGTTATTCTTAAGTGTTGAAATTTAACTGAAATGTGATCCCTGTTAAACATAAGAGTAGGACTAAGAGAGGGAAGAGATGTACAATTTGGGACATGCTCAAACTGACTTGCCCCAAATGGTAGAGTTAGAAACATACCAGGGGACTCCAATTTAATCCCATCAAGGTGGCATGTACCAATGCCATCTCACCAGTCCAAGTGATCAATTTCAGTTCACAATTGATCATAATGAAAGGACTGAGAGTCAAAGGAAGCACATAAACAAGTCTAGTACCTGCTAATACTAACTGATAGAATAAATAAAGGGGAGAGTGATCCAACATGGGAAGCGAGATACTCAGCAGACTCATAGAATGGTGGATGTCCTAAACAGCACTCTGGCCTCAGAATCAGCCCTAAAGGCATTTGGATCTGGCTGAAAAGCCCATGAGAGTATTTCAGGCATGGAAAGCCAAGACACTCTGGCAAAAAAAAAAACAAAAAACCAACAACAAAACACCGAAATGAAAGATCTCTGTGAGTGAGATCCCAGTAGAAAGAACAGGTCTTCAGAGAAGGAGGTACCTTTCTCTGAAGGGAGGAGAGAACCTCCACTTTGACTATGACCTTGTCTAAACAAGATAAGAGTCGGTGAACTCAAAAGGCTTCCATAGCCTTGGAAACTCATGACTGGTGCATAGGGAGATTACTGATGCCATAGACAGGAGTGTCAATTTGTAAAGTCAACTACAGGAGTCACTGTGCACTTACTCCTCATGTAGGATCTCTGTCCTTAATGTGCTGTACATTGAGACTTAATGCTATAATGAGTACTCAAACAGTATATTTCGCTTTGTGTTTCTATGGGGGTGCAAACTGTTGAAATCTTTACTTAATGTATACTAAACTGATCTTCTGTAAAAAAAAAATGAAGAAGAAATTATCAATTCCCAACTTGACTCTCACTGGGATTAAACATGACAATAGGTCTGATCTGATTTCATCATCATTTAAAAAATCATCTATTATTTTTCACTTTATGTTTGTGTGGGAGCAAACTGTTGAAATCTTTACTTAATGTATGCTAAACTGATCTTCTGTATATAAAGGGAATCGAAAATGAATCCTCATGTGAATGGAAGGGGAGAGGGAGTGGGAAAGGGGAGGGATGCGGGTGGGAGAGACGATATGGGGGGGAAGCCATTGTAATCCATAAGCCGTCCTTTGAAATTTATATTCATTAAATAAAAGTTAAAAAAAAATGTGGGAAAAAAAAAAAGAAACAGAGATCTGGCATGACCTTCCAGGGGTGTTTATGTGAGATGGTACCACATGTGCACAGAACATTCCAGGCCAGCATCCACCACATCAGACCCACTGAGTGTCCTCCCTTGTTGTTCCATGGGATGGCAATGTCCACATAGTGCAGAGGATAGTCTGTGTTACACAGAGCAATGGTAGGAACGTTCACATAAGATGCCTCTGTGAGAGGCTGGTGGTCAGCCCAAGGATCAGTAACCACCAGAAGCTGTGGTGCATGGAAGACTGCCTGGATCTGGTTAGTGAGGGTTCCAGGTGTGAAGCAGCCAGCAACAAGAATAGCTCCAGTTGCAGCAGCAATCTTCAGCACAGCCTTGTGGCCAGTGTTTCTAGAGGACAGCACACTGACATCATCAGGGTTTTTAATGGTCACAATAGAACGAGCTGCCAACAGAAGTTTCTCCCAGGTCCTCTTCAGATTTATGATGTAGATGTCATCAGTTTTCCTTTTGTAGATGTACTGTTCCATTTGGAAGTCAAGGTTGGTGCCACCTAAGTGGGTTCCTGCTGCAAGGAATTTGAGGACATCCTCCTTCTTCATTTGCAGGACATCAAGAGCTCCGCACATTGTGACAGCTTCCTCTTAAGTTACACTGAGAATCAAGAATAATGCCGTATGGACTCCTTACCAGGTGGTGTGGAAAAAGTTTCCATTTATTAACTGGGTGGTTTGTTTTGATGTTGTTGAGTTCCTTGATCTCTTTATATATTCTGGTTATTAATCCTTTATGAGTTGTATAGTTTGCAAATATTTTCTCCCATTCTGTCAGTTGCCCCTTCACTTTGCTGATTATTTCTTTTATAGACAGAAGCTTCAATTTGATGTAATCCCATTTGTCATTATTGGCTTTGATTGCCTGTACCCCTGGGGTCTCTTCCAAGAACTCTTTGCCTATATCAATGTCTTGCATATTTCCCCAATGTTCTCTAATAATCTGATGGTACTGGGTCATAGATTTAGGTCTTCAGCTCATTTTGAATGGATTTAGTGAAAGATGTAAGGTAGGGGTTTTACTTCATAGTTCTGCCTGTAGTGATCCAGTTTTCACAGCACCATTAGCTGAAGAGACTGTCTTTGCTCCAGGGATTGATCTTTGTATAAGATAAGTTGGCTGTAGAGGTTTAGATGGATTTCTGGCATTTCTATTCTGTTTTATTGTTCCATCCATTAGTTTTTGTACCAGTATCAGGCTGTTTTTTTTTAATTTTTTTTTTGACAGGCAGAGTGGACAGTGAGAGAGAGAGAGAGAGAGGACAGAGAGAAAGGTCTTCCTTTGCCGTTGGTTCACCCTCCAATGGCCAGGCTGTTTTGATTATAACTGACTGTTAGTATGTCTTGAAATCTGGTGTTATGATGCCTCTTGCTTTGTTTTCATTACATAATATTGCTTTAGCTATTTAGGGTCTCCTGTGTTTCCATACAAATTCCAGCAACATTTTTTATATATCTCAGAGCAATGTCCTTGGTATTTTGACTGGTATCACATTGAATCTGTAAATTGCTTTCAGTAGTATGGACATTTTGATGATATTGATTCTTACAATCCATGAACATGGAAGGTATTTCAATTTTTTTGTATCTTCTTTTATTTTTTTCTTTAATGTTTTATAATTCTCATCATAGAGATCTTTGACATTCTTGATTAAATTTATTCTAAGGTATTTGATTTTATTGTTGTAGTTATTGTGAATGGGATTGATCTTAGAAGCTCTTTCTCAGCCATGGCATTGTCTGAATATACAAAAGCAATTGGTTTTTGTGTGTTGTGTGTTGATTTTATATCCTGTTACATTTCCAAACACTTCTATGAGTTCCAATAATATCATAGTTAAGTGTTTTGAATACCTTTAATATAAAATCATGTCATCTGCACATAGGGAGAGTTTGACTTCCTCATCCCCAGTTTTTATCCCTTTGATTTCTCTTTTTATTGCCTAATGACTCAGCTAAAACTTCCAGGACTATATTCATTAGCAGTGGTGAGAGTGGGCATCCTTGTCTTTTTCTAGATCTCAGTGAGAATGCTTCAAACTTTTCCCATTTCAATAGGATGCTGGGCATGGATTTGTCATCAATTGCCTTGATTATGTTGAGAAATATTCCTTTTACATCCAGTTTTCTTACACTTTTCATCATGAAACTTTGTGGTATTTTATCAAATGCTTTTTTCTGTATATATTGAGATAATCATATGTTTTTTATTTTTAATTTGTAAATGTGATATATCACACTAATTGATTTATGAACATTGAACCATCCCTGCATACCAGCAATAAATCCAACTTGGTCCAAGTGAATGATCTTTCTGATGTGCTATTGGATTCAATTGGCTAGTATTTTGTTCAGAATGTTGCATCTATGTTCATCAGGGAAATTGGTCTGTAGTTCTCTTTCTCTATTGTATCTCTTTCAGGTTTAGGAATTAAGGTGATGATGGCTACATATAAAAAATTTGAGAGGATTCCCTACCTTTTAATTGTTTTGAATAACTTAGGAATAACTGAAATCAGCTCTTCTTTAAATGTCTGTTAGAATTCAGAGGCAAAGCCATCCAATCCTGGGCTTTTCTTTGTTGGGAAGATCTTTATTTCTGATTCAGTCTTTCTTGGTTATTGGAATATTTAGGTTTTCTGTGTCTTCATGGCTCACTTTAGGTAGGTCAAATGTGTACAGGAATCTATCTCTTTCTTCAAGGTTTCCCAATTTGTTGGCATACAGCTCTTTGTGGTAATTTCTGATGACTCTTTTATTTCTGTGGTGTCTGTCACTAATTTCCTTTTTCATCTTTAATTTTATTAATTTTGGTATTCTCCCTCCTCTTTTTGGTTAGTTAGGCCAACCTGTGTCAATTTTATTTATTTTTTCAAAAAACCAGCTCTTCGTTTTGTTGATCTTCTGTATTTTTTTATTTTAATTTTGTTTATTTCTTCTCTAATTTTAATTATTTCTTTTTCCTGCTAGCTTTAGATTTTGTTTGCTGTAGTTTTTCTAGGTCCTTAAGATGCAATGGCAGCTCATTTATTAGGTGCTTTTCCAATTTTTTTATGTAGGCACCAATTGCTATAAACTTTCCTCTTAAACTTGTTTTTGCTGTATCCCCTAAGTTTTTATGTGTTGTGTGGTCATCTTCATTTGTTTCCAGAGCATTTTTGATTTCTCCAATGACCCACTGCTCATTTGGGAGCATGTTGTACAGCCTCCATGTGTTGCATATGTTCTAGAGATTCCTGAGTTATTGATTACAAACTTCATTCTGTTGCGGTCAGAGAAGATGCATGGTATGATTCCATTTGTTTTTTAATTTTCTGAGACTTGCTTTATGACCTAGCACGTGGTCAATCCTAGAGAAAGTTCCATGCACTGGTGCAAAGAATCTGTGTTCTGCAGCTGTGGGATGGAAAGTTCTGTAGATATCTGTTGAGTCCATTTGGCTTATATTGTTGATCAACTCTGTTGTTTCTCTGCTGATTTTCTGTCTGGTTGATCAATAGTCAGGACAAGAGCTGATCAAGTCACTGTTTCTCATAGTGTCCATCTTTAAGCACATCTTTAAGCATATTTCATAAGTCTGGATAGATGGTAACAGATTCTTTCCATTTTTTTAAAGATTACTTTAATTTTTTGAAAGACGGAGTTACAGATGGAGGTAGAGCTAGAGAGAGAGGTTTTCCATTCCATTGGTTCACTCCCCAAATGATTGCAACGGCCAGAGCTGAGCTGATCTGAAGCTAGGAGCCAGGAGCTTCTTCCAGGTCTCCCAATGTAGGTGCAGGAGCCCAAGAACTTGGGCCATCCTCTTGCTTTCCCAGGCCATAGTAGAGAGTTGGATCAGAAGTGGAGCAGCCAGTACTCTAACTGGCACCCAATTGGGATGCCAGTACTGCAGGCTGGAGCTTTAACCTCTGGGCCACAGCACTGGCTCCTCTTTCAATTTCTTTTTGTTATTAAATGTCTTTATTTTATATTCATTCATAAATGAGAGCTTTTCAGGGTACAGTATTCTTGGTTGATAGCTTTTCCTCTTAAGACTTGGAATATATTATGCCATTCTCTTAGCTTGTAGGGTTTTTGATGAGAAGTCAGCTGTGAGTCTAATTTGAGGTCCTCTGAAAGCAATCTGACATTTCTCTCATGCACATTTTAGAATCTTTTCTTTATGTTTCACTGTGGAGAGTTTTACTACAATGTGTCATGGTGAAGATCTTTTCTGAAATGTCTGTTGGGAGTTCTATGTGCTTCCTGTATTTGGACGTCCCTTTCTTTCTTCAAATTAGGGAAGTTTTCTGTTATTATTTCGCTGAAAAGGCCTTCTAATCCTTTCCCCCTTGCCACACCTTCAGGGATTCCTAAGACCTGTATGTTGGTTCATTTGATAGTATCCTGTAGATCTCCAACAGTGGTTTTTAGTTTTCTAATTTCTTCTTCTTGTTTTTGGTCTGACTGTAACATTTCCAGAGATGTGTCTTCTGGCTCAGATACTCTTTCTTCTGCCTCACCAACTCTGTTGTTCACTTTCTTCTGCATTTTTTATTTGATCTACAGAATTCCTCATTTCTAGCATTTCATTTTGATTTCTGTTTAAGATCTCAATTTCATGGGAAAAATTTTCATTCATACCATATCTAGCTTTATTTAGTTCATGAATTTGCTTCTGATTGCTTCTGAATAATCTGATGATTAGTTTTTTGAATTCCATTTCTGGCATTCTCTCAATCTTTTCATCTTCACCTTCTAATGTTGGAAAGTTGTACTATTCCTTTGAGGGGCTCCTCATAGTGTCTTTCTTATTTTTATTTTTGAATTTGTGCTTTTATATTTTGGCATTTGTAGAATGGGTTTTTTTTTTTTTTTTTTTTTTTCTGATGGCTTTAATCTTTGGTCTGTGTCTCTGTGGCTTAGTGGGACATCCATACTTCAGCCAATCCTGTCTATAAGGAAACTAATCTGTTCCCAGAGCCACTGTCTGTGTGTGGTCTTCCCAACCAGGTTTGTGTCAGTGGGAAATTGGATAAGTTATCTGATTAAGTCTGTGGTTGAAGGCACACATAATACCCGTGCGCTGCAATGCGGCTCACTTCTCAATAGTGCTGAGTGGGTATGAGAGTCGTAGTTGGCATTTCCCCTTTGTAGGGGCAGCTCCCACTCCCCTCCCATTGCTGGGGAACTGATGCAGTGCAGCTGGCATGGAGGAGAAAAAAATTCTTCTGAATTTGTTGACTGGGTCGGGGGGCAACCCTGTTATTGATGGGCATGTGTGAGAGGTGGGGCGGCAACTCCCTGCCTGTGTCATGAGCCCTTCCCTTACTGGCTGCAGGTCTCTGCTGTAGCAGGAAGTGGGGGTTGAGAGAGAGATGTGCCAATTGCCCCCCACCCCCGCCACCTCTGAGTGCTCTTAAGAGGTCCACCTGGAACTCCAAGCTCTCTCTCCCGCTGTTATCAGCAGTGCCATGGGGCCATGGATTCCCCTCTCACCTGGTTTGCCTTGGCAACATCTTCCTCCCCAGCTCCAAACTTTTGTTGTTTTTTGTTGTGTATTTGCTCTTTCGGTGTGAGTCTGAACTGCTCAGTCACCTGTTGTTCTGCTTTCGTAGGGTCTCCTGCTGCAGTTCTCCTGCAGCTTTATCCCAAGAGTGTACTTTCTCCAGTTTTAGACCCGCGTGAATCAGACCGTCCTGTCCCTCTTCTGCCATCTTGGAACCCTTGCTCTTTTATTTTTATCACTTAACAGCATAGTGCTAATATGTGTGTAGTCCTGGGGCTTGAATTTTTCTCCTGAAAGTTCCTATGTCAGAAACTTAATCTTCTAGTTCATGTGTTAATGGGTTTCTTGGTAAGGCTTTTGGAAGGCAATTCAGATTGGGTGAGGTCCTGAAGATAGGGCTTCCATGACAGCATTGTGGGTTTATAAGAGTAAGTCTACTGAGCTAAAAGTCTTGTATATCTCACTATGATTCTATCCTTCTCCATGTTATGATGCAACAAGAAGACCCTTGTCAGGTGCCATTTTTCTGGGTTTCCTGAGCCTGTGAATCAAATAAACTTATCTTCTTTGTAAATTACCATGTGTTAAGTATTTTAGGTATTTTGGCATGGCAACTGAAAATAGACTAAGATGAGTGGGTTAAAAATACATAAATATTTTTCACTTTACATGAAAAGCAGAGCAAGAGACAAACAGAAGGATCTTCCAATGTAGGTTCACTCCCCAAATGTGTCCATTAGCCAAGACTGAGCCAGACTGCTGGTTGGACATCAGAATCCAATTCTGCTCTCCCACAAGGGTGGCAGATATCCAAGTACTTGAATCATCATCTGCTGTTTCTCAGGGTATGCAAGAAGTTGAATTAGAAGCAGAGAAGCCTAAACTCAAATCCAAGCACCCCAATATGAGATGTATGTATCTCAAGTGGTATCTTACCAAATGCTTTTCTCAAGATCTCTGGCATTAAATTGACATTTAATAAATTCTGGAAGGATATTTGGAAGGATGGATGAGATAAAGTACCTACACTCAGGGTCTTTATTTTTTTGAGAATTTTAATTATTATAGGCAAAATATAGGAGACAATATATTAAAAAGTGTGGCTCAGCTATTTTAAAGTCATGTGGACACAGCAAAATCACTGTCTTCTGAGTCTCATGTTGCCAATCAAGTTAACTGATTAGATGACCCATAAAATCACTTTCAACAACAATTCACTGCATCATTTTAATATTTACTTGGATGTTTTGGAAATATGAGTACTATATACCCTTTTCAAGTTATCCAACTGAATAAAATTTATAAGCAAATACATGTGTTCTTCCTTACACCTCAATTTTTAATATTTTATATAAATTGCATCAGTGTAAAATTGGATTCTATTTCATATTATTGTCTATCTGTAACATCTTTAGAATTAACCAAGGGGAATGATCATTTTCCATTTGAAACTATAGCAAAAGCAAGTACTTTTTTGGTGCCTTCTCAACTCTGGAATTACATTTCTGTGGTACACCAATCCTGCTTCATTTATGCTGATGTTGTTAAGTGCATCACCTCTCATGGAAAAATCGATAATTTGAGAAATATAATTAGATGAATAATGGTATCACATAGGCTTATTTCAATATAGAATGCTTCTTTAAATTTGCTAATGAAAAAGTACAATACTTTTTTTTTTTAATTTTGTATTTCCAAAGAGATTTCATAGTCATCATCTTGTATT
The DNA here is from genome assembly GCF_051225735.1 of Oryctolagus cuniculus. Taxonomy (NCBI): domain Eukaryota; kingdom Metazoa; phylum Chordata; class Mammalia; order Lagomorpha; family Leporidae; genus Oryctolagus; species Oryctolagus cuniculus. Next base: position 107,108,294 of record NC_142873.1, read on the forward strand.
GGGGACCTTTTAAAACTTTCATGAGCTGAACCGAAGTTGTGTGTTATTATTAATATTATTGTGATGCGATAATGACAGGGGCAGACGGAGAGAACAAGATTCTTTATTTTAGTGTATAAGTCAAATAATAAAGCCACAGTGAGGCTAAGAGATTTTTCATGATCACACATGAGTAAATTCATTCTTCTAGCTTGTTTGAAAGATATTTTATTCTTGGTCAAAATGCACTCAATTTGATAAATGGTATACAAACATAACTAATTTGTTTTTATTTGATGAATAGAAAAGAGGAGATGGAAATGGTCTGTGGTGAGAATTTAATCACAACTCTTGTCAGTTTAACAGAAGCAGAATGATATTAAAAGCATTTGGAGAAAAAAAAGAAAATAAAAGAAAAAGTTGCAAAGGCTGCACTCTCACTTATATCATCACATCATCTCATTTGAAATAAAAATCAGAAGCTGTAATTCAAGTATCTGAAAGAGCTGGTGAAAATAATGTTGTAGGAAATGAGTTCCACAGTTATATAAATGTGTTATGGAAGGATGACCTTCCAAATGGTGTCAAATATTACACTTGTATTCTTTCTTGCCAAACCTATTAGGATCTCAGTTATCAAAGCTGTTGAACTCTAGGTTTTTAGAACAGGCTTAAGCTATACATTTTTTTCTCGTGCTTAAAATCCACTGTCCTTCCTCCCTACTCCAGAAAGGAATAAGAATTTTATTGTTCTACCTATTTCAAGTAAAATATGTTTACTAGTGTGTGGAAAAACACTGACCTTTTTAAATGTCAAGATATGATAGGCTGAATGTTCCCAAAAAGGAAAAAGAAAACAGAAATAGATAAATGGTCAAAATATACAGCTCTTGGGGAAGGTGGTTGGCCTAGTGGTTGAAACGCCCACATCCCATACTGAAGGTCCTGAGTGTGAGGTACACTTCCAGCTCCTGAATCCAGATTCCTGCTGATATGGACTCTGGAATGCAGTGATGATATCTCAGGTAACTGGGTTCCTGTCACCCACATGTAGGCTTGTATTGCATTCACAGTTTTGGCAAGGCTCAGGGTCAGCCTTGTAGGTTAAACCAGTGGGTAGGAGTGTTTTCTCTCTCTCTCTCTCTCTCTCTCTCTCCATTCTATCTCTCAGAAAACGAAAACAAAACAACAACAACAACAAAAAAAACAGAACAACTCTTGAAATGTCCCAAAGAAACTCAAGACCTTCTTATCCCTAATGCATACAATATGTCATATGACAGTCAAGGTTTTCTATCTCAATCAGCAAATAGAATAATTTATCTTTAACACAGCCATGTTCTCCTAACAGTCATCTTAGTTTTTATGAGCATAATAATCCATCCACTTATCAATCAATATCCAATAATTCATTTTATTAGTTACATAGGTTTATGTTATAAAGACCATATGTTATTTCATACTAACAAAAATTTTAAAAAAATTCTTAGTCAAGGCCAAGGAACAGATATAACTCCTTTTCAATAGAAAAATAAATTTCAGGCTTAACATTAAACAATGGATAGCCATAACTATTTCTCTTCCTATTTTTAAAATAATATCCTCAATGCAGATGAATGTGAAAAAGAAAAGCAACAGTTACAGCAACAGTAACAATAGCAAACATTTGCTAAGTATACAACACGTGTCTGGAACTGTTCTGTTTTATATGTCTTAATATGTGCATATTCTCTATTACTAGGGGAGGCATATGTTGTTATTTTGTCTTTTGCAGATGACCAAACTGAAGTTCAAAGAAGCTAAGTTGTGATCTCAGGGTTCTATAATTAGTAAGTAGCAGCAGGAGGATTATGATGCATGGCATATGAATGCCAAAGTATTTCTCTTAAACCTACATTGTCATGTAAAGGTAGAAAGGAAATAGGTAGGGACAAAGAAGGAAGAGGGGATAAAAAGAAGGGAGGAAAGAATGGGGAAAGAACAACAAAAAGAGAAGTAGACAGAGATAAGTGAAAGAGAGAGAGAAGAGAAAGTTTAGCAAAAAAAGGGGAGATAGCAAAAGATGTGAAAAGAAATGATTTATCTAACTCAAGTTTCAAAATGACAAATTAGTTCTTTCACCAAACAGCCGTGACACTCAGCAAATAAGTCATTGGGGCTACTTGTGTGAAAATGAAGAATGCTCACACACCCACTTATGAAACCTTGGGGGTGGGAGAGTTGTGGCAGAAATAAGACTGTTGTACTGCTGCTATAGAACTGCCCACCAAGAACTGTGTAGACCGTTTTCCCTGAAAAATGTCACTCATAAGAGAATGAAGGAAAATATAAGAAGGAGGCAGGCAGATTTTTCCATCTTGACACTAAATTTAGAATGTAGCAGTAGGTTATCCGAACAGCTGTCCAACCTCACCAGAAAGGAGCAAACCCAGATGACTGCTGTTCTGACCCATCAGATGGCAGGTGTTCAACATATTGGAGAGCAGGTACTCTTACCCATCACAGTGTGGGCGGACACGGGGCATGGGAGTGCATGGCCTAGGAGACTCACACCAGGCAGCCAAGAGCCGTACACACCACTGCTGTGGACATGAACAAAAGTGGCCATTCTTTTTTTCTTTTTGAGTAACAGTGGTTAAGTACAGCCTTCTGGCTTAATTCTTAGTCATGGCCAAAGAATAAATATAGCTCATTTAAGAAGCTGACATTTCAGAGCTGCCCAAACTTCTCAGTCCTGACATTCATACCTCAGTTATGTAGCTCCAAATTATCCTTTCTAGCTTATTCCTCACAGCTTCTCCCAGTCAGTCAAATGAAACTGTATTTTTCTCAGTTAATCCAAATGCTCATTTTTCTTCATGTTTGACCAAGTTATACCATTTTTTCATCTCAGAGATACAATGTACTCCCACACTACAAAAGTTCCCTGATGGCTCCGATCAGAAGTACTCTTTCATTCCTTTCAGTTCTGAACAAATGTTGTCTGCAAATGTTTTAACACTTTTTACTTTCTTCTTGACTTTATGATTCAATATCTTAATCCTTCAAAGTAGCCACTCTTGAAGTGGCATCATTGTCTGGTTTATCTTTATGGACGTAATGGTACTTAAAAATTGATACTTAGATTGTGGATAAAAATATTTTATAAAACCCTGTTAATTTCCATAATGTACATAATGCTAGGGGATATATCCCTAATCATTATGGGGCATAAAGATATATAAACATGTACTGTACACTTGACTAACATGTGAGGCATAAAAAATGACTTAAACTAAATTCTGTGGCCTCAGAGAAAATAGGAGGGAAATAAATAGTTCTCATCATAATATCTACAGAATAACCTTGGAGGAAGTATTTACAAAAGAAGTCGAAACAGAGTCTTGTGTAAGTAGAATAGAGAGGGCCCATGGGGATGGCAAATGGGAGAGTGTATATCCCTTCAGAAGCGATCACCCCTCAAATGAAATGAGGTATATGTGATCACTGTGTGGGAATGCAAGTCAGAAATTCAGAATTGGGTGTGAAATACTGTAATTTTTCAATCTCATCAACTAATATTTTTTATTTAAAAAACATATAGAGCACACATGAACAAAACTCACTTGTATGCCGCATCCAGGCTGTGATCATCAGCACAGAATATCTAGCCAGAAATTTCCAGGCATATGTGACAGAAGGACATGGGGTCAGAGACCTATGGCATTTACATGAAACACTGAGTCTTTCCTTTAGTTCCTGCCATGAATGCTGAGCAGGAGGAGCAATTACCTAAATTAAACTTAGAAAAGACCAGAGAAGGGTGAGACACCCCTAGCCATGCCTCAACCGAACCATGGTTCTACAGAAAGATCTCAAGCGAGAAGTGACAAGAAAGGCAGGGTGTACAATCAGTGTGTCAGTTTACTCACAGAGAGTCAGGGAAATTTGAGCGGGAGATCAGGTTGATTCTTTTAGAAACAAGGAGCTGAGATTTGCAGAGGCAACACCTTGATGATAGCAAGTCAGCAGCTGGACCAGTGTTCTAATGCTGTTGTAACCAAAGTATCACACTGATGATATAAGCAACGCTAATTTATGGTCTCCCAGTTTTGGAGGCTCCAAGTCTGAAATCAAGGTGCAAGTAGTGTTCATCCCTCTCCACTCCATGCCTCTCACGTAACGTTGCAGCCCCAGGGGTAGCTTGGCCTGTAGATGACATTCTCGCTGTGTTTTCACATTGTTTTCCCTCTGTACATAGCTGTCTCTCTGTGTAAATTTCTCTTTTTGATAAAGACATCAGTCAATTTGGATTAGACCCAACAACGATAACCTCATCTGAACTGGATCATCTGCGAAGCCCCTATTTCTGAATATGGTCACATTTACAGGGATTGGGAGTTAGGACTTAACATCTTTGTGGAAAACGTAATTCAATCCACAGCAGCAGCAACGCCCACATTCTAGTAAACTGCACAATCCCTTCTGCTACTTAGAAATTTCAGCAGAAGCTTGGGTCAGGGAAAGAGAATTGGGAATTGTGGCAGTAACAGCAATTACAGTCCTGAAACACAGAACTGCTTTTCTGCTTTACTGTCTGGATACTGCTAGACTCAATATTATTTTTCTATAGAACTAAATAGACACATTTATTTCCTCCCTACAGTCTGTTATCTGTACACGTTGTAGCTACACAAATTTAGCTGTTCTTTGTGTCCTACCCCAGATTAATGATCTTGAAGGATTATGTTCTACATGATTCTATGGGACTAATGATACTGAATGCCTCTGTGTAGCTGCACATTGGCCAAAATCACAGTGGAAAATGTACTACTGAGCCTCTAAAGATACACAAATTACGTAGTAAAGCGGTCATTCAACGCATTTCCTACAATGAACTCTTGACCTTTCTATTCCTCTATTTCCTTCTCAAACACATTTGGAATTCAACCAAAAGAGAGATGAACCAGATCCTAGCTGGGCTACCACACAGCTGGATATATGAAGTTCACATAGGTCTAGAATGAGATTTTCCTATGTATGAGGCCCTTCTGAGGTTTAATCTTGAAATTAACCTTGATGTTTAACATTGAAATTATTGCTTCATCTCTATGGACAAGTTTGGCTACTTGAAAAATGAAGAAGCCTATGGATTTCTAGCCTGGCTGAGCAGAGGTGTAGAATGTGCTTCCTCCACACAAAAAAAGGATCAAAACCAAAGAATAACCAGCTACTGTTTGCTGGAATATTCAAGGGGAAAAAACTAGAGTATAATTTGGATACAATAAAGAAATTATGGAACACAAAGTCTCTAGACAGTCCGGTGAGGAAGGCAACGGCATACTGTATTGACCATCCCATCACTGCAGTCTGGATCAGGTTGAACCAAGGAAAGGTTCCTACAATGATAAAAAGGTAAATGAGAGGCACCCAACAGTTCACATTAATACAAAGAACACCTAAAATTTTTGTTGCTGGGGAATTCTGTAGCCCTTGTGGGTTCTGAGCCCAAATGGAAAACTGGTGGGAAATATGTATCATTGCAAAACTCCAGAGGGTGAAATCAATTTATGGACTACCCTCCCTTTCCAAGGCTGTGGCCCTGCAATATTATTCTGAAACCAATATTAACTGCACCCTGTCTCTAATTCCTTGCCTAACTCATTCTGCTACACTGCTGCAGTAATCTCACCCCAACATGGGACCTAGAGAGTGATAGGTGTGCTATGTGCTTTACAGATGCCTATCCTCAGTGATGCGTGAGCTATTTTTCAACCACCAGACTCCACTGAGTAGCACCATCCCTGCATGGCCCACTGAGACTGACAAGTACACTCTTGCTTTTGTGCCTGTGCTTGTGCCCTTCACTGCTTCCTGGGCCTGCTGGAGTGGTCACTCAGTGGGTACTGTTGTGTGTGCCAGTAGAGTGTCCCTACTCCTGTGTAAGCCATGGAGACAAACAGGACTCCAATCCTGTTGCTACATGCACTCACTCATGACCATTCATTAAAGTTGAAGAAGCTATATGGAAACTAAACTACAGTACTAATTACAGTTGAAGCCAAGATAGCTTACCAAAAAATACCCCAAGATACATCTTCAGAAGAGAGTCTTTTACTGAAAAAGCCATCCTATAAAATTGGTAGAGATCAAAGATCTTCCAGATGTGCAATATCAACATAGGGACATATGAGGTAAGACAAAGCAAAGTAACATGATCTCTTTGAAAGGAAGTAAATAATTCTATAACAACAACAAAAAAAGGAAACTGATGGAATGTCTGAAAAAGAATTGAAAGAATGATTCTAAGAAAAGTCAATGTGATACAGATAATTGAAAAAATTTGAGAAAATAATTCAAGATATGAATGAGAAATCTATCAAAGATACAGAAATCTTAAAAAACTAAAGAAATTTTGGAGATAAAGAATTCTATATATAATTCAAATAAAAAGTACAGTTGAGAGCCTGAATAACATATTATATGAAACAAAAGAAAGAATTTCTAAACTTGAAATACCCAGTCAGGAAAAAAAGGAATGAATGCATGCATGCATGCATGAATGAATGAATGCATAAATATTCTTCCTAGATTTACAGGGCCCTATTAAATAAACAAATGTTTAAATATCATACTGAGTGGGGAAAAACTGAAATCATTTTCCCTCTGTTCTGGAGCAAAATGAGGATGCCCACATTTGTCACTCTTATTCACCATAGTACTGGAAGTTTTAGCAAGAGCAATTATGGAGGAGAAAGAAATAAAGGGCATCAAAATTATAAAAGAGGAAGTCAAATTATCCATGCAGATAACATGATGTTATACACGCAAAAACCTAAGCACTCCACCAAAAAGCTGTTAGAATTGGTAAACCAATTCAGTAAAGTTGCAGGTTACAAAATAAACATATTAAAAAGCGGCTTTTTTATATGCTAATGACAAACTCACTGAAAGAGAAATGAAGAAAGAAGCACCATTCAGAACAACACAAAAATCAAATATTTGGAATAAATTTAAATTAAGAAGTGAAAGATCTCTACAATGACAATTATAAAATGTTGATGAAATAAATAAGCAGGGACACAAAAAATGAGGATATTCTTTGTACATGGATTGGAAAATCAATATAATTAAAATGTCTATACTACTTAAACCCATCTTCAAATTCATGTAATACCTGTCAAAATACTAATGATGATCATTGCAGAATTAGAAAAAAAAATACTAAAGCTCATATAGCATCACAAAAGTCTCAGAATAACCAAAATGATCCTGGGAGGGTGGGGGTCAATTGGATGCATTACAGTACCTGATCTCAAAGCATACTACAAAATAACAATTAAAATAGCATGGTACTGCATAAAACCTGGCATGCAGATCAGTGGAACAGAACAGAGAGCCAGACATTAATTCACTTACAATACAGCCAACTGATTTTTAACAAAATGCCCAGTCTATACCTTGGAGAAAGGAGAATCTCTTCAAATAAATGGTGCTGGCAAAACTGAATGTATATATGGAGAAGAATGAAATTAGATCCATATCTCTAACCATATACAAAAATCAACACAGGATGGATCAAAGACCTAAATTTAAGACCTGACATTATGAAGTTGCTAGAAGAAAATGCAGGGGAAACACTCCAAGATATTGATGCAGGTGATAACATCTTGAATAAGACCTCCAAAGTACAGGCAATAAAAGCAAAACTAAACAACTGGGACTATATCAAACTCAGAAACTTCTGCACAGCAAACAAAACAATCTATAAAGTGAAGAGACATCTGACAGAATGGGAAAAATATTTACAAGTTTTTACCTACCCAACAAATTATCAATATCAAGAATATATCAGTAACTCAAAAACTAAACAACAAAGCATGCCAGTTAAGATTTGGGCAAAAGATATCAATAGACAGTTCTTAAAAGAAGAAATACAAATAGCCAGAAATACATGAAACAATGCTCAACATAACTAGCCATCAGCAAAATACAAATAAAAACCACAGATATAACCCCACTCTCCTTAGAATGTCTGTTATCCAAAAGACAAAGTAACAAACGTTGGCAAGAATGTGGAAAAAGGGGAACAGTTACACACTGTTACTCTGAGCACTGTGGAAAACAGAAGGGAAATCTTTCAAAAGGCTAGATATATACTCGCCATATGATCCAGCCATCCAACTACTGGATATATACCAAAATACATGAACATGTTATATTAAAACGATACCTGCACCACCATGTTTACAGCAATACTGTTCACAGTAGTCATAATATGGAATCAACAGAGGTGTCCATCATCAGATAAATGGATAAAGAAACTGTGGTGTATATATACAGTGGAATATTATTCAGCTATAAAAAGAATGAAATTCTATCAGTTGCGACAGAATGGATCCAGCTAGAAAACATCATATTGAATGAAATAAGCTGGACACAGACAAATATTGCATATGTGTGGGAGATTAGATTTAAAAAGAACAAAGTCTAGAACAAAAACAAAAAAAAAAAGAAATGCCTGTATCAATATTGTGAAAATATATTTGTCCAAGTTTGTTTTATATCTTTGTCAAACCAATGGTTAAGAATGTTATATTAAGATAGTTTTAAGGATTTGTGATTCTTTTAAAATTTACTGTATATGAGTGATTTGGTCATATTTCCATTTGATTACTATTTATAGTCCTTGCCTATATTACCACTGAACTAGGGTTTTTTACTTTTTATTTGCTTGTCTCTTTTGACAAGTAAATAAGTGTTCAATGTTTAGTTGAAAATTAAGCTCCTGACTATAATGTTAATTAAACATGTCATCTCAAAAATGAAAAAAAAGGAAGAAGGAGGAAAGGAAGGAGGAAAGGAAGGAGGAAGGGGATATCATTATATTCTTAGAATTGTATCTATGAATTACATTGACTCTGTTCTCTTTGTATTAATATTATATTAATATTAAAATAAGGTATCATAAAATTCTTAAGTCAGTGGCATTTTTATACATTAGTAAAAAGCTTGTTGAAAAAGAAATCAAATAAGCAATCCCATTTACATTAGCTGAATACCCAGAAATAAATTTCACAAATGAAACACTGTTGAAACAAGTTGAAGACAAAAAAACAATGGAACCTCCTCCATCTATATATTCATGGACTTGAAAAATTAATGTTAAAATGTCCAGATTACTCAAAGTGATTTAGAGTTTCAATGTAATCCCTTTAAAAACACCAGTGATATCTTCACAGAGTTAAAAACAAAACAAAAGTAAAAATCATATGGAGGAACAAAAGACATCAAATAGTCAAAGAAATCTGACCAAAAAGAACAAAGCTGGAGACATCACAGTACCTATTATAGGCATATGACAGAGCTATTGCAGTCAAAACAGCACGATGCTGGCATTAAAACAGACACACAGACAAATGAAACAGAACCAATATCCCAGAAATAAACCCGTGTGTATACAGGCATCTAATTCTTGATGAAGGCACTAAAAATATACAATGGAGATAAGACATCCTCTACAATAAAGGGTGCTGGGAAACTGGATATACACTCACAAAAGACAGAAACAATCCCTCCTTACCTCTTGCTTTAAGCAAAAAATCACCTCAAAATGTACCAAAGACCTACATGTAAGATCTGAAACTATGAAACTCAAGAAAAAAACAAAAAGGACTCACTTCAAGACATCAGTACTGGCAATGATTTTTTTTTTTTTTTTGTAAAATCTCAGAAGTACAGGCAACAAAAGTAAAAATAAATAGATACGGCCTGCGCCGCGGCTAATCCTCCGCCTAGCGGCGCCGGCACACAGGGTTCTAGTCCCGGTCGGAGCGCCAGATTCTGTCCCGGTTCCCCTCTTCCAGGCCAGCCCTCTGCTGTGGCCAGGGAGTGCAGTGGAGGATGGCCCAGGTGCTTGGGCCCTGCACCCCATGGGAGACCAGGAGAAGCACCTGGCTCCTGGCTCCTGCCATCGGATCAGCGCGGTGCGCTGGCCACAGCGCGCCAGCCGCGGCGGCCATTGGAGGGTGAACCAACGGCAAAGGAAGAACTTTCTCTCTGTCTCTCTCTCTCACTGTCCACTCTGCCTGTCAAAATAAATAAATAAATAAATAAATAGATAGGAATATATCAAATTTAAAAGTTCTTGGACAGCAAAGAAAGCCAACAGAACTGAAGAGGCAACTAACACAATGGGAACAATTATGTACAGAATAATCATTTTATTGAAGAGTGATTTTCAGTAATATAAGCAACTCAAATAACTCAACAACTACATGTCAAATAATCCAAATAAACTGGATAAATTATCGGAATAAACAGTTTTCAAAAGAAGACATACAAATGGCCAACAAATATATGAAAAATTCTCATTATATTAGTCATCAGGGAAAAGCAATTCAAAACCAGAAACAGATACTATCCCACTTCAGTTAGAATGCTCTATTAAACAGAAAAAAATAAAATAAAATAAAAACAACCACAAAATGAGGGCAAGCATGTGGAGAAAAAGAACTCTAGTACATTGTTGATGGGAATTTAAACTAACACATGCATTATGAAGAACAGTATACACATTCTTCTCAAAACTAAAAACAGATCTATGATATGATTCAGCTATATCATTTAGGGGTATATGTCCAAAGAAAGTAAAATCAGCATGTCAGAGACACCTGGAGCTTGCTTCGTACTTTAGCGAGTAAAGCTACCCACCTGCAACATTGTCATATGGCGGCCCGTTCTTGTCCTGGCTGTTCCACTTCTGATCCAGCTTATGGCCTGAGAAAGAAACAATGGCCCAAGTGTTTGAGCCCCTGCCACTCTTGTGGGTGACCTGAAAGAAGCTCCTGGCTCCTGGCTTCTGATTGACCTAGTCCTAGCCATTGTGGTCACCTGGGGAGTGAACCAGTGGGCTGGTCTCTCTTTCTGTTTGTAATTCTCTCTCTGTAACTCTGCCTTTCAAATAAATAAATAAAACTCTTTTTTAAAAAAATATGTACATTCTCATGTTTATTTCAGCACCATGCACAATAGCCAAGATACAGTATGAACCCAGGTGTCCATCAATAGAGGAGTAAAGACAATGTAGTATATATCCACAATTCACCATAAGAAAAGATGAAATCTCAATATTTGTAGGGAAGTAAATGGAATTGGAAGACATTATATACAATAAAATAAGCCAGATACAGAAAGATTCTCATATGTGAATGCTAAAGAAGTTGATCTCAAATCAAAAGAGAACAAGATGTTAATTACTAGAAGCTAGGAAGGGAGGACAGAGTGAGATCAGATGTCAGCTGTCAAAATTCAGTTAGATAAGAGGAATGAGTTCTAGTGATTTGTAGCATAGTAGAATGAATATAGTTCACAATAACCTATTATATATTTTTGAAGAACTAGAAAAGAGGAGTTGAAAGGCTCCAAACATAAAGAAATAATAAGGAAATAGATTTCTGTATATTGTGTACTAACACAATGTAGACGTGTTGAAATATCATACTATTTTCTGTAATTATTACAAATATTATGGTTAATTGAAAGGGAGAAAGCTTAAAAGCAAAGATGCTGAAGAAGGTTATGTATATAAATAAAGACAATGATACCCTGGAGGAGATATCCTTTATCCTTTAAGGGAGAACGTTTAGAGGTTCCTATGAGAATCCAGGAAGGTTTCACCCAAGAAGGAACATATAATCTCATTTTGAAAAAAAAAAAAAGATTAGGAATTTACCAAGCAACAAGAAAGAATGAGCTTTCCAACAAACTGCATATGCAAAAGTAGAAAAAAATACAGCAAAAATGGGAACAAGTTAGGATTGTGTTTACTCAATTCTTAAATGACACTAACTTCAAGACAATCCAAAAATGTAATAACATTTGTTTTCTTTTAGAAAAGGAAACTCTAACTCTGTATGTATCAATTTTTCATATGCATCCTCATTTTTAGCAATGATGACATATGAAAAACAAACAACTGAGAAACAGGAAAATTAAACAATCTGATAAATTCTTTCCAGCTCTAATATTTTACGAGTTAGTTGATTGTCAGTGTTCCAGAAATCAACTCAATTTGTCAATCTGAGGACTCATTATGGATAAAACTCTGCAGGATGGTATAAGAGAGATACAAAAATACTTTAGAAATAGTTCTAGCCTTGGGAAATTTAAAAAGCCTTGGTAGATTGTAGTTACCATCATATTTCTTCCAACATGTATACTTAATCTCCTAATTTTTCTGCAAACAAGTACAATCTCTCTCTCTCTCTTTTAAAGATTTATTTATTTGAAAGGCAAAATTAGAGAGAGAGAGAGAGACAGAGAGAGAGAGAGAGAGAGAATCTGCCATCTGCTGGTTCAATCCCCAAATGGCCACAACAGCTAGGTCTGGGCCAGACCAAAGTCAGGAGCAAGGAGCTTCGGAGCTCCCTCACATGGGTACAGGGGCCCAAGCACTTGGGCATCCTCCATTGCTTTCTCAGGCCCATTAGTAGGGAGCTGGATCAGAAGTGGAGCAGCAGAACTCATACTGGCACCATATGGGATGCCAGCATCAAGGGGGCTGCTTAACCTTCCTGCCAGAACACCAGCCCCAGACAAGTATAATCTTTTAACCACTAGCATTAAAGGTTACCTTGCAAAAAAATTTTTATAACTATAGTTTGTGAAGATCTTTTGGACACTAAAATCTTTTAATGAAACTGCTTTAAATTAATGCGACAACAGAATCCTTTTCATAAACAGTTATGAATAGGGTTGGAAGTATTTTCTTATTAGCATTCAACTACCTGGGTGCATTAATTTGATTTAAAAAATTTAAGTACTGTCATTATTTTTCCTTTTTTTTTTTGAAATAAGTAAGAATTTTCTTAAGACAAAGGAACACAGTATAATTCAACCAGAGTAATGCATCTATGGTACAGCTCACAATCAATAATTTTCCAAATTCATGTTTGTCTGTATCCACAAGAGTTTTTCTCCTTTTCCTCCTTAGAGATTTTACAAATAAAAATGGGACTTTCAAGATAGTGTTAAATGTAAAATTATGAAGAGGAGGATAGTGGGAAATCATTAGCAGCTTGGAAAAGCAAAGCTGGATTGAGGAGTAGCAAATCATGAGCAAGGGTAGAGATAGCCTCAGCCCACTAACATCCTGGAGGCTGCAGCTGTAAGGGAGCCATAATGAACTGCAGATTTGAAAACTGGAAAAACAGCTGAAAGTCTGCACGTTGATCTTCAGGTATTTATACCCTCATACCCTCATATGTTCCTCTTGAAGAGAACTAGAGCTCTCCTAAAGAATTTGACCAAACTGTATGGGAAAACCAGAGCATTGCTTCTTGCCAAGCTCTTAGTTTGGTGCAGGATATTCGAGAGGAGTCCAGTACACAGTACCCAGTTAAATGCTCTCTCTACTCTCTGTCTGATTACCCTAAAGCTAGAACTACTCTTGAACATTCAGCTCCAAATTAGTTTTGTCACTGACTCATTCCAAAATGGAAAATCAAGAGAGTCATTAGACATTGGAGAAAAGCTTAAATAATGAAAGAGAACCAAATAAAGGAACAGACATAGAGATAATTTGACAAGATTTTCAAAATCTGAGTATGCTCATGCTAGTGAACATCAACTTGGATGAGTGTCTAAAGGGAAAAATAGGCTAAGAACTAACAGTCCTTCTAATGATCAGTCTGTGTTCTGCACATTCTGTGAGTGTCTATAGGAAGCTTTTAAAAGCTACCGGAGCCCTAGCACCCTGAACACATTTACGAAAAATGCTACCAATGCTAAAAACTGTAAAATAAAGTATTATATATTAAAGAGACAATGAGGTTCAGTATAAGATCATTGAAAAATGGGAGTCAGATTAGTAGATTTGGCAATGTCAATTTAGAATATCCAGAAGACCTCGAATCTGCAGAATATCAGAATATGGACAAGAGAGCAATGACACTGATTTTTTTTTTTTTTTTTTAGGCAAATACATTTTATCAGGATTCTCTGTACCTTAAGGAAAACATTCCAACACTGAATTCTTCCTGCTGAGGTACTAGCTTTCCAGAGTAATGATTTGATAAATTTGTCTGGCTAGTTAATAAAATAAAAAAAAAGGAAGAGGTTTTCTGAAAGTGAAAGGAAATGCTCCATTGAAAGTCTGAGTTCCAAGAACTGTATTCTATATTAGATGATCTCTCGCTTGAAGAACATGTTGTCAGTTTCCTGGTCAACATTTATGCAGGATTAAAATCAAATCGTGGACCTCAATGTTGATGAATTCACAATAAATAATGCCTTACTGGACTGTTATGGCTAAGCAGCTGGATAACTCCTTACCCAGTAATAGTTATCTATATTTAATGTGTTTTTCTCTATAATAATGGTTAATATTGACTGCATATTAGGATTACCTAAGGAGTTATTTTAAAAACTCTTCTCTTCAGACCAACTCCAGATATTCAAATCAATTCAATCTGTACTAGGAAGTGAGCATTGGTGTGTTTAAAGTACTTCCTCATTGACCCAAAAATAAACTAGAGAAAAAAACTATCAGTAAATAATTGTAGACCAGGATTTCAAATTAATATTGGGCTCCTGACAGTTTGATATGGACTGCACCATCCATTTTGAACATCAATATTACATTATCAATGTTTATTGTACTTATTTATGCTCCATGGTCAATTTCAACAGAAGAAAGTTATGGAGCAGATGATTGGCATGTAAGAGAACTTTTGATACCTAGAACTCCTCAGGAGTAGAATGAATTCTAAACTTCTAACCTTAGAAAGGGCTTTGAAGCTGGACAAAATTCAATTCAATATTTTCTGTTGGCTACCTTATGTAAAGCAATCCAGTTATGAGTAAAATAGTCTTTGTTTTCACGGATTCTTCAAGCTAAGGATTCTAATTGGCATAATTTATACATCGATTATTTTACTTTTATTAGACTAATAATAAAATTTAGAATCAAATATTAGTACTTTCTGCCTTTTACTGGATTTTACTTTTATTTAAAAATCTACTTTATTATTTAATGCTTTATTTACCTCTTATTGGCTATAGAATCCTAAGAAACTAGCTAAAACATTCCAAACCTGTTTCCTCTTCTTTGAAAAAGTGTTCATGTCTTAGTGTGAGCATGCTATGACAAAATACTATAAACTTAGTAGCCTATAAACAACATAACCTTATTTCTCACAGTTCTAAGAGTTGGGAAGTCCAAGATTAAGGCACCAACAGATTTAATATCTGGTAAGGGCCCACCTTCTGGCTTCTAGAGAATACTTTCTCACTGTATGTTCATGTAGTAGAAGGGGTATGGCACCCCCCTGGAGCCTCTTTTAAGAGGATACTAATCATTTTTATGGAGGCTTCGCCCACATGATCTAATGACTTCCATAGATCATGATCTCTACTTATATCACATTAGTGATTAGCTTTTCAACATATGAATTTGGCAGGGACACAAGCTCAGACCCCAGCTAGCAGTTCCTAAAAGTTGAAGTGATTGCTCTTAAATGATTCTTGCAAGTATTAAATGAACATCTACCTATAATGTTCTTAGCACTGATAGAGCCAGCTCAAAGTAAGGGTATAATATGTTTACTATTACTGTCTGTTAACCCTCAAAACAATATATTCAATACATAATCTATGATCAGTTTTTCCTACAATTTTTATAGTTTAAAGAAAGATATATTTCTAAGAATTCCTCAAATTCAATGACCCAATAGTTTATGGAATATGTTTTTGTGTATTATAAAGGAGTCATGAAAATTAAGAAATATCTTGTGTATAGAATCATGGTTAACTGCTAATCTAGTTGCAACTCTTGTTAAAACAGATATTCAATGCACATTTTATAATCAATTGTTTCATTTTCTTATTCATGGTTATGTTCTTCATTCTTTTCTAGCAGTTGTATAATTCAATGATTAGAATTATCTTATTATGGACTCTCATAGGAATATAAAACACATGTATGAAAATAAAGGATCTTGTATAAGAAAATGATTATAACAGAGCAGATACAGCAATTTTGTACTCACTTGTCTTGATAAAAACCCATTTTGTTTTATAAACCATTAGATATTTTGCAACTTTGTGAAATAATATAAATTGATGTTTTCCTTCACAAAGTGCTAGTTAAAGTAAAATTTTGAAGGCAATTATAATTGTAAATTGATCACCAGCTTTGAAATACCAAATGCAAATAAAGCAGCTCAAAGCACAGTACATGTGGAACAGCCCAGCAATGCAACTCCTAGTGTTTTTCTGCAGTGCAAAATGTTCTAGTTGGGTAAACAGATTAACCTTTTTGGATGCTATTCACACATTTGATTCAAATCCATGGGGGGAAAGCACCTTTCTGAGCTTGAGAATTCTAAATGCAGATCCCAATTGTGACTCCAAAACTGAGCGCCAAGGGAGAAAAGGAACAGAAAAGGAACTTGCCCCTTTCAGAAGCTGTCACAAGCACTACAGATAAACCGCAGTACAATGCTACAGCTTGGGGGCAATAACTTGACTTGGAAATGGAAGATCCAATTTTAAGTTCTGTACTGATTTTTACTCACATTCCTGTCTTGGGAAAGTCCCCGCATTACTGACTGTTTCATCTTTTGCAAAATGGGGAGGTACAATATCTCTTCCACATGGTCCTTGTGGGGTTTTGTTGACCTATGGGCTGGGTGCCCATTTGTAAAATGTGGATGCTGAGGCACAGGAGGTAAACACAAATGACAGCATAGGTAAAGGGAGACTCACTGACTCTGTAAAACCATCAGGTGGTTTCAAAGGCACAGAATCCTGCAGAGTTTGCTGTATTCTCATTCCCTTGTCTATTGTCATCTTGGCAATACCAAGTAAATGAGATCCTATGTAAGGTATCTTGCTCATGCTATACTACTGGTAAATTTTTGCTTATCCACATTCAACTACTAATCTATGACTTATTTTTTAAAGATTTATTTATTTATTTGAAATGCAGAGTTACAGAGATAGAGATACAGAGTGTGAGATCTTCCATCTGCTGGTTTACAGCTGGGGCTAGGCCAGGCTAAAGCCAGAAGTCAGGAGCTTCTTCTGGGTCTCCCATGTGATGCAAGATCCCAAGAACTTGGGCTATTTCCTGCTGCTTTCCCAGGTGGATCAGCAAGGAGTTTGGAAGTGGACCAACTAGGACTCAAACCAGTGCCCATATAGGATATCAGAGCCACAGGCAGTGGCTTTACACAGTACACCATAGCACTGACCCTTGACTTATTTTTTATATTTGCATTTATCTAGTTATTTAATTAATTCAATAGATGTTTACTAGTTCACCTCATCACATTGGTGGAAACCATGACATAATTTTGCATTCATTAGTATAGGATGAAGCAAATATTCAGCAAGTAATTTCCCTAAACATAAAATTTTAAATTATAATAAATACCCTGTATGAAAGGCATAAAAGGAATCAACATAAGGGCATCCACCTGGAAATAATTAAGGGAAATCTCTACATTTTAATTACTATTTTTGCAGGCATATTTCCCTTTTCTGTACAAATAAAGTTAGCTCCTAAGGTATGACTCAGTCACAGATTTTTGTAATCATTTCAGCATCTCATGAGAATTTTTTGCCTATAATTAGTATCAATGTATATATAGTAATAAAATTATTTTATACACTGTCTTTTGATCTTTTGTTTGTCTCAGATTTGTCCTTGGATAAAATGCAAATGTTACAACAGGGTGGGGCTCTAGATTTAGTTATACTCAGAAGTTGCTGGCTTAAAATATAAAAGATTTAGTCCTGTCAAAATGCTAAGACCACTCCATTTAGTTGTCTCATCACTAGGAAATAGCGATTGTAGTAAAATCTGGCATTAGTATGTTTTGGCAAGAAACCATAACCAGACAATATGAAAATACCTGATCAAAAGTCTGAGCCCTTCCAATCAACTACAAATCGGGTTACACTAGAGGATCTTAATGATCCATGGCCAGGGGGAAAGCTGAAACCAAGCGAGGGGGGGCATTGTCCTTCTCCAAGCACATGCTCCACATGCAATCACACCTGCAAACATTTTGTGACATAAACAAGGTCTCAGACGATAATGAGAATGACTCATCAACATCTGCTAGACGCCAACAATTACACTCAGTTGGGACTAAAAAGCCAAAATCAGGATTTGAAATCTTGTCTTGAGACACTTTAGTTGCAATTAGAAAAAAAAAATCTGTATCTATACATATGTATCTCTGATATATATCTTTGATGTCTGATATATACAAATATATGTGTGTGATTTTTCCAGCAGCACCTTTTTATATATATGAATGTTATTGTGCTGGACACACCTTATTTGCTCCCTCTACATGAAGTCTCTACCCTTTTGGCTAGGCAAGGCTGACCTACATAATTCACATCACTTGGTCCTCTTGCTCCAACTTTTCCTTGCATTCAGTTGATGGCAAGTAGAGATAGGAAGGAAGAGGAACTTATTCTCCAGCCTCTTTCCTAAGGTGTCATCATGAACCAACTACAAGTTTTACATCTTGTAAACTCAGCCTCTTTCTGTCCTCTGAAAACTTAGGAACAGTAAACAGTACTGTCATTTCTAAAGTAAAAAAACAGAACTATCTTAAATGGCTGCCTATAGACACCTTTGTAATTTTTTAAAAATAAATATCTTCAAATTATGCAAGCTTGAGAGCACCATCCATTTCTTATCAGGACACTAACTTACATATATGTTCATAATTGTAGATTAGGAATAAGTTCATCCAAGTTAGTGTACCCAGCTCAGTTTGTAGGTGAAGTGAGAGAAAATTGCTTGCTGAAATGATAAAGCTAGTGATGAAACCAGTATCAGAAGTTGTTTTTATCAACTAGGGCAATGCTATAAGACAGTTTTCAAAATGTGGTTACCAGACCAGCAGCAACAGCATCATTAAGTGATGTGTAAGAAATTCAAACTATCAGGGCCTGCACTGTGACTCATTAGGTTAAAGCCATGCCCTGCAGTGCTGCCAACCAATATGGGTGTGAGTGAGTCCTGGCTGCTCCACTTCCCGTTGAGCCGCCTGCTAATATGAATGGGAAGGCAGTGGAAAATGGACCAAGTGTTTAAGAAGACTCCTAGAGGTAGGTAATTGGCACAGTGGCTAAGTTGCTGCTTGTGACTTCCACATCTCATATCAGAGTACCTGGTCACACTCTCAGCTACTCCAATTCCAACTCAGCTTCCTGCATCCTGGAAGACAGCAAATAACAGTTCAGCTACTCGAGTCCCTGCCACCTACATGGGAGACCTCGATGGGTTCCAGGCTCTTGGTTGTGGCCTGGCCCAGACCTGGCTGTTACAGGCATTTGGCAAGTGAAAAAACATATGAGAGATCTCTCCCTACCTGTTTCTCTGCCTTTCAAATAAAATGAAAATTAATAAATACTTAAGTCATCTATGTAGATGATTCTGATGTATGGTAAGACTTGATAACCATTGTTTTTAGGTAACATTCTAAGAATAAATAAATGAGACAGAGGAAAACCTCACTAATTTGGGCTATTAGAGCAGTAAGTTTATTTTAATGAAAGTCAAATAACAGTATTTTCAAATAACAATAGGCGCATAAATGAGCTTAGTTATGTTTTGCACACTAGACCAAAGTTGGAAACAACCCAAATGGCCATCAACAGATAGAAGCATAAGCAAAATGTGATATATAAATTCAGTTTCAAAAAAGAAGGGGATTATGATACATGATAGAGCATCTATGAAACATTATATCAATTAAAACAAACCATACACAAAAGAACAGTATTAGATGATACTATTTCTACTTGTATGAAGCACCTAGTTGACACAAAACGTAGAATGTAGTTGACACAAAATACCAGGGACTTGGGGGGAAGAAAAAATGAGTTATTGTTTGATGGATTAAGATTTTATGTTTGGGGGGCCGGCGCTGTGGTGCAGCAGGTTAACGATCTGGCCTGAAACAACGGCATCCTATATGGGCGCCAGTTCTGGTCCTGGATGCTCCTCTTCCGATCCAGCTCTCTGCTTTGGCCTAGGAGAGCAGTGGAGGATGGCCCAAGTCCTTGGGCCCCTGCACCCACATGGGAGACCCGGAAGAAGCTCCTGGCTCCTGGCTTTGGATCGGTGTAGGTCCGGCTGTTGCGGCCAACTGGGGGGTGAACCAGCAGATGGAAGACCTCTCTCTCTGTTTCTACCTCTCTCTGTAACTCTTTCAAATAAATAAAATAAATATTTGAAAAAAAAGATTTTTACATTTGGGAAGAAGAATGTATAAGAAGAAAGGTAAGAATGGTGATGGCTATGCAACAATGTAAATGCACTTAATACTACTGAACTGTACACTGAAAAATTGGTTGAAATAAGCAATTTTGTTTTGTATATATTCTACCTCAATAAAAAGCATCAATAAAATAAATAAAATAACTGTTAGAAAACTATTTCAAAGTTTGTGTCATACAAGTCTTTTGTGAATGAATCTCAGAGCTCACATCTTTTCATTTTGGTATGATTTTGGCACGCCTTAAATATGTCATTAAAGTAGCATCAATTCATCATTTATCGTAAATAAAATTTGCTAAAGTTGATAGAAGTGCTTTGTTTCACAGAACAACTAAATCCTAATGACAACTTGCTTTTTCCCATATTATACATAAGTATCCAATGTAAATTTTAGCCCTACCCACATTTGTTATATTGGTCACCTTTAATACATTCAAATCTGCTTATTCAAAGCCTCTACAATTTCTCTACCAATTCCTAATAAGATTGACAAGGTAACAGTAGTTCCTGAAGTAGTGGTGATAGTAGCAGTCATCCTCATCATTATTTCAGTTGTACTACAAGTAAGTGATATTTAAATTGAGTGTTTACTACATACTAGTTGTTGTTTTAATTGCTTTGTATATATTTACACTCTTATTTTCCCAGCAACCATATGAGGTAGATAGATACTACTATTATCCTGTAAGCCTCAGTGAAGCTAAATAGCATTCTCAAATTTACCCAGCTGGCATTATATAAGCAAGACAAAAACATAGATGGTTTGACTTCAGAGTCTATTATTTTAGCCATTAAGCATTACTACCTCTCTCAGTAATATCTACCATGAATTTGACTTTCACTACATGTCAGTAACCGTGCTATCTACTTTTTCACTCTATCAAACATAACTTGTGAAGTATGTTCATCAATTGTTTTTTTCTACGTTTTCAAATAGTAAACACCTGCAGCCATATACATTAGAACTCTCCCAGTCTAGTTAAAGCTGCCTAAATTATTGCCTCTAATGAGCTCCCAGTTCCTAAACACACTCCCATTTTTACAATTCCATTCCTAGAAATCAAAAGGTACAATTTTGACTGTGTCCTTTGGTTATTATTCACTCAAATGCTCCTTGACTTCTATCCTTTATTGCAAACAAAGACTTAGTCAATGATTTAAAAATCAGGATCCTTTTCACCAGCATTGTTCTGCATTTATAAATACTTTGAAAAGTTTTTGCTAGAACAATCAGGTTTATATGGTACCTAGGCCGTACTTCAGGACTGGAAATTTACATCAAGGCTAGCATTTCTTTTTTTTTTTTTTTTTTTTTTTTTTTTAAGATTAAGCTGTTATTTGTCCAACATTCTTCATGAGGAAGAGTAAGGGGCAAAGGGAAAGAGGCCTCTGACCATAATCATATGAGCAATAATAGTGACAAAAATTAAAAAGTCTCAGAGAACTTATTAGAAGGCAACTCCATGGCCGGCGCCGCGGCTCACTAGGCTAATCCTCCGCCTAGCGGCGCCGGCACACCGGGTTCTAGTCCCGGTCGGGGCGCCGGATTCTGTCCCGGTTGCCCCTCTTCCAGGCCAGCTCTCTGCTGTGGCCAGGGAGTGCAGTGGAGGATGGCCCAGGTGCTTGGGCCCTGCACCCTATGGGAGACCAGGAAAAGCACCTGGCTCCTGGCTCCTGCCATCGGATCAGCGCGGTGCGCCGGCCGCAGCGCGCCGGCCGCGGCGGCCATTGGAGGGTGAACCAACGGCAAAAGGAAGACCTTTCTCTCTGTCTCTCTCTCACTGTCCACTCTGCCTGTCAAAAAAAAAAAAAAAAAAAAGAAGGCAACTCCATTTTTAAAACTTACATTTCTAATATAAAAGCACTGTGTTCTCCCATGAACTTACCACGTGCACACAAGCCACCAATGGATGTTGCCTTTCAAATCTACCAACTAAAATCCAAATTCCTGATTTGTACAAATAATGGACCAAATGTGCTGTCCAAAACACACCTATATGGTAATAATGCTGTATGAACCAAGGACCTGGGTTTTCCTAAAAGCATTTAGAATTAAAATGTAAACAAAAAATTTACAAAGTTTAGAATCAAGGGCAGCCTTTTACCTAGATTTCTCACCAGTTTGTGAAATTCTAAGGTGGGTCATTAACTGTTCACATATAGCTCCTCTTTGGACTTACTGTTTTCAAGTCTCCAGATTGAAAAGGTGCTCTGAACTTCTGACTTTCAAAATAAGCTGAATGTTCTTATGTGCTTCCTGTACCCAAATTTAATTTTAAATAAAGAACAGTAATATCATAAATATGACTGACTTGGGTTAAGCACTCCTGTTAAACTGGAGAAAATTATGTCACCCCCATCCCAATCCACAGAGAAAGGACTGCCAATGGTGTGTGTGTACACTTGTATCTCTCTCTGTGTGTGTATATATATTATATACGTATGCACACAGATATAAGATATAGACAGGTAGGTATAGATACATATATCTCAAAAAAAGGCAATAACAAAAATACCAAACTATACTTGCATTGTGGCAGCAGAGAGAGTGTTATAGTGAAGAGGAAATGACGGAGATCAATTATGGGTTTAAATGACTATGATGCTAAAGGCTAGCATTTCAATTGAAAAATGTTGGCACTGAATTATGTGATCTTTCTGAAACCAGACAGATTAGAAAACCTCTAATGTATAAGCACTGCATAGAAATTAATCCAGTCACCATTGCAGCATTTTAAAGAGTTCTATAGATTCAAATCCTTGATATATTAATAAAAAAATATTGAAAAAAAACTAATGATTTCAATATGACCTTTTAACTTCACATACACAAATATGATTAAGTTAATTCAATGAATTGCCTCATCATCACCTATTACACTTGTATTTTTTTTCCATTTTGTCCCCAAATTTTATTGGCTTAAAAAAAAAGCAGCTGGGAATTGTTGTTGTGATGCCGTAGGCCAAGCTGCCACCTGCGATGCTGGCATCTGACATCAGAGTGCAGGTTCAAGTCCTGGCTGCACTGCTTCCCATCCAGCTCCCCACCAATGTGCCTGGAAGGCAGCAGAGTATGGCTCAGGTATTTGGGCCCCTGAACCCATGTGCAAGATCCAGATGGAGCGCCTAGTTCCTGTCTCTGGCCTGACCCAGCCCTGGCATCTGGGGAGTGCATGAGCAGATGGAAGACATTCTCCTCTCCCCCACCCCATCTGCCTTTGCCTCTCCATTTCTGTAACTTTCAAATAAATAAATAATTGTGCATTCCTCTGTATTTTTGAGTAAACCAAAGCCTTGGATGGAGTTCCTATCTCTGTGAGTAACAATCTCCCCCCCCCCCCCCCTGTTTTTTGCCCCTGGCCAAGCACCTGAGGCTCTAACATTGCTATAAAGTCTTAGCGTTTCCTTTCAATGTTGCCCTAATGCAAGGAGAGAAAGAACACAAGAATTTGGAGTTAGAACTTTGGAATTGTTTTGAAAATACCTTAAAAAATAAGAACTTTGAACAATAAAAATATTGATACAATCACACATCTTAAATAAACAGTCAACCATCTTATGTTTCTTGATTTGACATAAATTCAGTTAGAAATGAGAATTAGGCAAGATAATTTCATTGGAAAAAACCAAATCATTTATTTGATTTGGTGAATCAGTTGAATAAAAATAATTTAAAACACCCTTATAACTAGAAACTCTATTTTGGATACCATGACTAACAATATACTAACAAATATCTATTGGCACCATCACGCCATTAATAAAAACATGAAAACACTCATTTCCTTCATGGTTAGGGATGTCAAGCATTTTTCATGTTCTTATTGACTATCTGAATGCCTACATTTGAGTAACGTCTTTCAGATTCTTTGCTCATTTTTATGTGGGTTCCTAGTTTAATTACTACTGAGTCGTTTGAGTTCCTTATCTATTTTTGGCATAAGTCCCACATCAGAATTATGGTTTCCAAGTGTTTTCTCCCACTTTGTAGGTTGTCTCTTCATTTTATTGATTGTTTCCTTTGCTGCCCCTGTGCTTTGCAGTTTGATGTGATCCTATTTGTCTACTTTTGCTTTTGTTGCCTGTGCTTTTGAAGTCATAGCCAAGAAGTCTCCCATATAAATACCAAGAAATTTTCCCTATGATTTCCTCTGGTACTTTCACAGTTTCAGGTCTTACATTTAAAAATTTAATTCATTTACAGGACATTATGTTGAGTGGACACATCAGGCACAGAAAGACAAATATTGCATGATCCCAATTATATAAATCTATTATTTAGAATCTAAAAAAATCAAACTAATAGAAGCAGAAAGGAGAATGACAGTTATCAGAAGTTGAGGTGTGATGAGGAGAAACTGGTGAGATCTTGCTCAAAGAATACAGAATTTCAGCTAGACTGAGGAGTAAATTCAGAGAATTGATTGTTCAACATGGTGATTATAGTTAATCATTTATTGTATACTTGAAAATTGCTAAGAGAGCAGATTTTTAAATGTTCTTGCTACAAAAAAAAAATTAGGTATGCGAGGTAATGGGTACACTTATTAAACATCCTGTTATTTCATTGTACATGTTTTTGTTAAATATTTTTAAAATTTTTTATTTTCTTTTTTTTTAAAACATTTATTTAATGAATATAAATTTCCAAAGTACGACTTATGGATTACAATGGCTTCCCCCCCATACCGTCCCTCCCACCCACAACCCTCCCCTTTCCCACTCCCTCTCCCCTTCCATTCACATCAAGATTCATTTTCGATTATCTTAATATACAGAAGATCAGCTTAGTATACATTAAGTATGGATTTCAACAGTTTGCTCCCACACAGAAACAAAAAGTGAAAAATAATAGATGATTTTTTTTAAATGATGATGAAATCAGAGCAGACCTATTGTCATGTTTAATCCCAGTGAGAGTCAAGTTGGGAATTGATAATTTCTTTTTTTTTCTTTTTTTTTTTTTTTTTACAGAGGATCAGTTTAGTATGCATTAAGTAAGGATTTCAACAGTTTGCACCCCCATAGAAACACAAAGTGAAATATATTGTTTGAGTACTCGTTATAGCATTAAATCTCAATGTACAGCACATTAAGGATAGAGATCCTACATGAGGAGTAAGTGCACAGTGACTCCTGTTGTTGACTTTACCAATTGACACTCCTGTCTATGGCATCAGTAATCTCCCTATGCTCCAGTCATGAGTTTCCAAGGCTATGGAAGCCCTCTGAGTTCTCTGATTCTTATCTTGTTTAGACAAGGTCATAGTCAAAGTGGAGGTTCTCTCCTCCCTTCAGAGAAAGGTACCTCCTTCTTTGATGACCTGTTCTTTCCACTGGGATCTCACTCATAGAGATCTTTTGCCAGAGTGTCTTGGCTTTCCATGCCTGAAATACTCTCATGGGCTTTTCAGCCAGATCCAAATGCCTTTAGGGCTGATTCTGAGGCCAGAGTGCTATTTAGGACATCTTCCATTCTATGAGTCTGCTGAGTATCTCACTTCCCATGTTGGATCACTCTCCCCTTTATTTACTCCATCGGTTAGCGTTAGCAGGTACTAGACTTGTCTATGTGCTCCCTTTGACTCCCAGTCCCTCCACCATGACCAACTGTGAACTGAAATTGATCACCTGGAACAGTGAGATGGCATTGGTACATGCCACCTCGATGGGATTGAATTGGAATCCCCTGGTATGCTTCCAACTCCACCACTTGGGGCTTTTCATTTATATTTGAAAGGCAGAGATAAAAGTGGAGATGGAGATAGAGAAAGATGTTTCTTCTGCTGTTCACTCCCCAAATGCCAACAACAGCAGGGGTAATTCGAGCTGAAGCCAAGAGCCTGGAGCTCAATGCCAGTCTCCTCCATGAGTGGCAGGGACCCAAGTGCTGGACAGTTGTCCCCTGCATCCCAGGGTGTGTATCAGCAGGAAGCTGAAATGCGAGGCAGGGCCTGGACTTTAAGCCAGACACTGTAATGTGGCATGCATGCATCATAAGCAGTGCTTTAACCTCTGGGATACATGCTGCTCCTATTTGCATATTTTTGTCAATTAAAAAAAGAATGTACTATCCATAATTATTAATCAATCTTTCTATCTTAAAAATTAATAAACATAAAATTATACATATTCATGGAGTACTATGTCCATGTATAATTGTATAATGTCTTTTAGGTAAATACATCAATCTCTTCAAACATTTAATGTTTCTTTATGGAAATTACATCCAAAATTCTACCTGAGGGTGGAAAGGAATATAATTATATTCTATATATTCTATATTGAATCTGTTAAAGCTAAAAACATTAAAAGTAAAAATAAATAAGTAAATAAAAAGCCATAATTCTACCTCTTAGTTTTTTTAATAGAGAAATAAATGGCATATTATCTATAGTCAACCTACTGTGCAATAAAACTCCTAACTTGCCAAATAGCCAAGTTCTAGTTTTGCTGTAATGTGTTCAGATTTGTTGTTGCAGTTGTTTTATATTGACATTTAGTTTGCATCAATACACACTGCAAAACAGTTGTTATTGCCTTGCGTTGACACATACACTATTGAGATTGATCATGTTCACCTGGTAGCTCAGAATAGTTTTGTATTCTACAGTATGCCATTTGTCTTCAGAAAGATCTGCTTTATCTGTCTCATAAAATGTTTAGAATCATGAAAACTCCTAAAAGGAAAAACACTAGAAAATAACTTGGTATATTTTCTGGAAATGAATACATCTACATGATCATATATCATCTCCTATGGCAAAAACTAACAAAAAGTCTTTTTAGTTATCCTGCTGAACTTACCATGATGAGTCTCATAGAAAGACAAATATGTTATAAATTATATGAACAATTAAAGATATTTTAAAGCACAAAACTCAAAGTAGTATTTAAGCTCATCATTTATGATGGTTTCTAGGAAGTAAGGGGAAAGGGTTGATAAAAACAAGTTCTTTATTGAGCTTTTCCCACTTCAGGTGCACACTGAAAACAGTGAACAATGTGTCTTAATTTTAATTAATTTGCATGTAGTTGATGTGTTCATGCATTCACAGTGGGCAATCACTTTCTACTTCTGGGAAAGTGATGGGGCATATGTTTTAACAGTACAGACTTTGTAATGAAACATGAATATCACTCAAAGACCACATGGAAGCCCAAAATGTTTGGACAGATTGCAGAGAAGGAAAATAACCTATAGCTAATTCTTTGTGTAGCATGGTTATCATACAAACTCAATATTAGAGAATTATTTTTATTATTTGTATTATTTTCTTATTTATTCTATGCATTTATTACTATCTTGAAATCCTTATAAGCGAATGAGGGAGGTTTTCCTGATCCTCACTAGAATATCCATGTTTCTGTCTACAGCTTTATCACACTAAATTGATGTCACTATCAACATGCACAGAAATTTCAACTTCACAAAAGAAAAGAACTCCAAAGCCATTTTCCAATGTTATGCTGGCTCCATATCAGAATTTTAAGACAGAAAACAGGAAACAAAAGGACAACATCTTTTAAAGTTCCAACCCTTAGGGATATGCATTTAACATCAGCTTTGTCACAGCTCCTAGATCTTCCTAAAATGTAGAGAAAAATGAACCATGAAGAAGCTTCCATTTGGCGGGATTTCTCTTACTACATAATGATCAACAAGATCAGCAACTAATTTTGACCTTTCATTGAAGAATCACAGTGATTCTTAAGCAGCAGATGCCAATTTGTAGCAAAATGAACAATTTACTGTATGTGTACAATACAGTCCTACAATTAAGCTAAATATTTCTGCACCCATGTGGAAGACCCAGAAGAAGCTCTTGGCTCTTGGCTTTGGCCTGGTCCAGCCCCTGGTCCTTGTGGCCATTTAGGGAATGAACCAGCGGATGGAAGATTTCTCTCTTTCTCTTTCTCTCTTTCTCTTTCTCTCTTTCTCTTTCTCTCTTTCTCTTTCTCTCTTTCTCTTCCTCTTTCTCTTTCTTTCTCTTTCTTTTTCTCTTTCTCTCTCTCTCTCTCTCTCTCTCTCCTCTCTCTCTGTAACCCTACCTTTCAAATAAATAAATAAATATTTAAACAAATTAGACTTTTGCTTTATTATCTGAAGTATCTTCTCTAGAGAGATCTTTAATATTAAAAGTAAACATTAAGACTTGATATCTAAAATATTTGCAGCCAGTAATATCTGGTATATTTGTTAATTGGTCAGGAGTTTTATGACTTCCAATCTTGACTGACACTAACTTCCAGTCTTTGAGAAATTCATGTTCTGATTTGAGAAAGTGTGTCTTAGTCTTTTCCATCTGTAAATAAAATAAATTAACCTAAAAGATCTTACAGATTCTCTATTTTTAAGTAGTAATAAAAGATATTTGTTTGCTTTATCTTCTTAAAGAAATATGGAAGTCAAATAAAATATGAAAAAGATAGATTTTATAGGAATTTTATTAGAAGTCAGCTGTCAGAATTTTTTTAATAACTCCAGAGATTTTCTTATAAATCCAAAATGTATGTTAAAAGGGTTTACTATCAACCTTCCAAAACATCAAAGAATCTAAGTACAACAATCCTACTCATTTCACCAGCTGTACTCACAGAAAAATTAACCCCAATATTTCCCATCTGCTGCTAGAATAATTTCTAATTTACAGAATTTAATGTCTAGGACTAGTTATATTTTTGTAACATCTCTAAATAAAAATATTTAAGTAGACATACCTATTTTTCCTGAAATCATGCAAATAAAATTCATTTGCAGCAGAGTCCTGGAACAATGCAGAAATCCCTTTCTTTTTTTTTTTTTTTTTTTTTTTTTGACAGGCAGAGTGGACAGTGAGAGGGAGAGAGAAAGAGAGAAAGGTCTTCCTTTGCCGTTGGTTCACCCTCCAGTGGCCGCTGCGGCCGGCGCGCTGCGGCCGGCGCACCGCGCTGATCTGATGGCAGGAGCCAGGAGCCAGGTGCTTTTCCTGGTCTCCCAAGGGGTGCAGGGCCCAAGCACCTGGGCAATCCTCCACTGCACTCCCTGGCCACAGCAGAGAGCTGGCCTGGAAGAGGGGCAACCGGGACAGAATCCGGCGCCCCGACCGGGACTAGAATCCGGTGTGCCGGCACCGCTAGGCAGAGGATTAGCCTAGTGAGCCGCGGCGCCGGCCAGAAATCCCTTTCTTAAAAGCAAATAAAAAATTCTCTGAATGATCCTAGGTAACAAAACTACTGGAGTCTGCTAGAATTAACTATTTAATCGAAAGATAAAAGTTCAGAAACTTAGAGATTAGCTTGGCCATGGATAAGTAACAGAGGTTGTATGTATCTTGACCCTGCCACAGTGCTTTTTATGGGGATGTTTAACTAAAATCTACAAATAGAATATCCTCCTAAGAAACAATTGTGTCATTTGAAACCATTCTCAGTGAGATCTAATAGAGCTGGCAGACAGTGAGAAATTCTAGCAAACCACTAATTAACTATAGCTAAATTTAGACATATGTACAATCAGATAAACAATAGAGAATACATTTTCCTTCATTCATCGATTAAGTATTTAAGCACTTGCTTGTTGTGAGCACTGTTCTAGGACTTGTTACTATGATGAATACACTACCCAAAGTCCCCTTCCTTTCAGAGTTTACTGTGAAGTGAGAGTGGGAGCAGAAATACATGGAAACAAATGCAATGACAAAATCTCTAAAGAAAAATTAAGAAGAATCAGGAGTGAAGTACAAAGAGGTATTCCTAAACTAGGAAAAATAACCAGGGGAGAATTCTTTGATGTACCATTTAACCTAGGGCTTGGATGAAGGAGCAAGAGCAGAAGTCATCAGGGTGCGGTGTGTTGCAGGGGGAAAGGGGCATTGCAAGCAGAGAAAGCAATCTGTTCTGACAGCATCAACAAGGTCCAACCTGGACCAGTCCCACTCATCTTATTTCCTAGTACCCACCACAACACATGGCACTGTAGGTACCAGCATGTGCTTGAGACTGGGATAAACTGACTTTAACCCACCTCTTGTTCACTGCAGTATCCCAGCAAAGAAGAAAGGACATGTTCACTAGCTCAAGTCTATTTGCCATGCACTTCCATTTTATCTGAATTTGCTGGGTATCCAGCACAGTCAAAATAGAAAAACAAATTGTGTTCTTTCATTATCTTAAAAATGTATATTCTTCTATTAATATTTTAATATCATGGATCACTAAAACATATTCTTCTAGTCTGACACTTGGTATCCTTAGACCAACATCTCCCATTTCATGAAACGACTCCCTTCCCCAACCCCCACCACACACACACACACAAACACACACACACACATACACACTCAACCCCAGCCTCTGGCAATCGCCCTTCTATCTTCTTTCTATGCGATCAACATTTTAATTAAAAATATATAAGCCTTTAAAAATCATAGTAAAATGAGGAAAACTTATTAGAGCAAGCAACTTGAAATAGGAGTCAAAACCACACATCTATTAATTTTATTATTTTACATTTTCACCTAGCAAGGAATAAAAGATCTAATATTAGATTTAGCTCTGAAAAGTTATGGAAGATGTATTATGATGGTCCAGTTCTGATATGTCCATGTCTGTGTGTGTGTGCGCATGTGTGTGTGTTTGAACAGAAGTTACAATATGTTTTTATATGGCCTTAATAAAAGCTAAAATCCCAATATTGAAATATGGCTTGCTGGAGTAATTATGGTCAGTTAAAGGAAAGAACTTCAATTAAAATGCTTTGAATTCACTAACTGAAACAGAAATGAGGCCTTAAAGATTTAGAATCAGGTGTGTTCCTTATTATTATACACTTAACTCTGTTGAAAGTTTATGTGTTAACATTCTTTTTTTATTTAAAGATTTATTTAGTTATTTGAAAGTCACAGTTACAGAGAGAGAGGGAGAAACACACACACACAGAGATAGAGAGAGAGAGAGAGAGAGAGAGAGAGAGAGATCTTCCATCCACTGGGTCACTCCCAGATGGCTGCAATGGTCAGGGCTGGACCAAATCAAAGCCAGGGGTCAGGAGCTTTATCTGGTCTCCTCATGGGTGGCCCTGTCCCAAACACTTGGGTCATCTGCTGCTGCTTTCCACAGGCCATTAGCAGGGAGCTAGATCACAATTGGAGCTGCCAGGAAATGAACCACTGCCAATATAGGTTGCTGACATCACAGGCAGTGGTTTTACTGTCTATGTCACAACACCTGCCCCATGTGTTAACACTGTTAATAGATTTTTCTTGTAACCGATAGAGCAAAATTCCCGAACTGATATCTTGAATCAGTATTTGAATTGTTGATGAAAAGGAAAATCTCATACTACAGAGGTAATATGTGCAGGTTTCAAATATAATGTTTGATTTCAAAGTTAAAGTATTTAGTCTTACACTTCTAGCCATGATGTAATTATGATATAGATTGAACCATAATCCATAACCCCACACACACCTTGAATAACTAAAAACTGGCAGAAATATCAATGAGATAATGGGCGGTGATTACTGAGAAATGGTAAAGAAACAAGGTGCATCCAATGAGTGCCCAGCATATAACCTGTAGATAGTTGCTGGTTGGAGTTTAGAGTTGGGGAACCTAGCAGACTAGCATTCACACTGACTCAGGAAGGAAATGGAGGGACGAGAACTAGAGATTGAGTACCAGAGATGAGGACACTGCACAGAGATGGAGCTCCAGAGACCTGGTATGGAGTCCCCTCGAGGCTGCTTGGATAAGGATATGCAACTATGTAAGAGGAAAGTACACAAAGCTCAAGGAAAAACCTCATTCTAAACAAATCTTGGAGCTCATGGATAGCTCACCACAATTCATATATCCAGCCAGTGTGCTTCCATGGAACACCAATAAGAATCATCATACAACTATCACTGTAATAGTAGAGGTTAATTAGTCCTAACTAATGACTACTTTGGACCCATTCCAGCAAAGCTTAACAACAAGCTTCAGAAAATTCAACTGAGTCCCTATAGCCTTGCTGTGCCAGGACAAAATATAACACTATTAAAAAATACAACAACAAAATTCGGTAGCAAACAATCTAAAATCTAAAATGTGCAGGGGTTGGCATTGTGGAGCAGATGGTTAAGCCACTGCTGATGGTGCCAGTATTCCGTATCAGAATGCTGGTTCAAGTCCCAGCTGCTTTACTTCTGATCCATCTCCCTGCTAATGCACCTGGGAAAGCAGTAGAAGGTGGCCCAAGTACTGAAGATTTCTTTCTCTCTGTGTCTTTCCTTCTTTCGCAGTCACTCTGCTTTGCAAAGAAATAATTTAAAAAAAAAAAAACCTCCTTACTCTTTCAACTCAGAAGAAAAATAAAATGGGGAAAATGGGCAAATATTTGAATGGCACATTTCACCAAATGGAAATATGAAAGACAAACAAACACATGAAAAGATCTTCAACATCTCCCACCAGAGGAAAACACAAACTGACAATGGTAACAATGAAATGTGTAGACATTCACTTGAATGGCTCAAATGAAACAAGACTGACAATACCAAACTGATAAAAATATGAAGTAATTGCACCTCTCATACATCATTAATAAGAATGTAAATTGGGGGCTGGAGCTGTAGCATAGCTGGTAAAGCTGTCACCTGCAGTGCTGGTTCGAGACCCGGCTACTCCACTTCCAGTCCAGCTCTCCGCTATTGCCTGGGAAAGCATTGGAAGATGGCCCAAGTCCTTGGGCCCCTGCACCCACTTGGAGACCCAGAAGAAGCTCCTGGCTCCTGGTTTCAGATCAGCGCAGCTCCGGCCGTTGCGGCCAACCAGGGAGTGAACCAGCAGGTGGGCGACTTCTCTCTCTCTGCTTTTCCTTCTCTCTGTGTGTAACTCTGATTTTCAAATAAATAAATAAATCTTTAAAACAAAGTATGTAAATTGTTACAAGCACTTGGGAAAACAGCTCGGCAGTTTATACTAAAGTCAAACAGGTATTTACAATACCATCCAACAATCCCAATCTGATATATTAGTCCAATAGGAATTAAAACACATGTCTACATAAAGACTTGCACTCACATGCTCTTCCAGATTTATTAAAAATAGTGAAAAGCTGGAAATGACTCAAATGCACATCAGTTGGTAGAGAAATAAATTATGGGGTATTCATACTTACATATCACTCAACAGTAAAAAAAAAAAAAAAAAAAAAAAACAACAACAACAAAAAAAAACACTGATCCATAAAATCATGGATGAACCTCAAAAGCATGCTAAATGAAAGAAACCAGGTACAAAAACCTATGCGTGCTTGATATTCTAGAAAAGGTTAAACTACAGTGACAGAATAGCAGTAATGGCCGACAGTTGTAGAAGGGCAAAGTTTTTAGAAGTGATAACATTATTCTACATTTTTAAAAAACTTATTTCATTTTAATGTATTTGAAAGGCATAGTTATAGAAATAGAGGGAGAGACAGAGAGAGAGAAAAAGAGAGAGAGAAAGAGAGAGAGAGTCAATCTTTGGTTCACTTCCCAAATGGCCACACCATCCAGTGTTAGGCCTGGCCCAAAGCTAGGAGCCTGGAACTCCATCTGGGTTTCCCATGTCAATGGCAGTGACCCAAGTACTTGGGCCATCTTTTTTTACTTTCCCATACATATCAGCAGAGAGCTGGATCCAAGTGCGCAGTCAGGACTCAAACTGATAGTCGCACATGATGCCAGCAGCAGTAGCTTAACTTGCTACACAACAATGCTGGCACCAACATTGTTCAGTGTAAATATTGTCCAATAGAAACATAGTGTCTGCCACTTACAAAGTTTGATTACTTTACTGGCTACTTTAAAAAAAGGAAATAGATTAAATTAATTATAATATCATTTAATATATCAAGTATTATCAATATATAATCAACATAAGTAATTAATGAGCTATTTCAAAATTTTCCATACTATGTCTTTGTAAACCACTGTGTATTTTATACCTAGATCATAACTTAATTAGGTCTAGCTACATTTCAAGTTATTAAGAGTGACAGATGCTAGTGGCAGCCATTCTGAATGGATTAGTCCATATCATGATTGTGTTGGTTGTTACACAACTTAATACATTTGTCAAATCTCAGAATTAGTCACTTGAATCAGTACAGTTTATTGTGTGTAAATTATCTCTCCACAATGCAGACATAAAAAAGTAACTAAAACATTTGACAGGGTTTGCTAACATAAAAGACCTCCTACCCTAGAAAGCAAAACTCAAGGCTACAGAAGAAACACAAGAAACAAACAAGAAACATCTCCCTGCATGAATATTTTATAATCTCATTGGGAAAACAAGAGTATTACAATATATATAACTCAGTAATCCACAAAATTATATGTATTACAGAAGTAGCACATTCCAATTTCAAGTTCAACAAATTAGCTAATGGAAATAATATCACAGGTTCTCTCTCTCTTTTGAAAATATTTACAGAAAAACTAGGTGATTTTTCTATGAATCTTGATATTAAGTCCTTTGTGTGGTTCAATGCAAGAAACACAGCTGTCAGGAAAGATGATTTTATCCTGGATATTCTATGTGATATAATTCCTATGTCCTTAATTCCTCAGAATTATAATTACTCCATGTATTAATTGCCTCATTTATACTCAGTGCTATGTTAGACACATCACTCCTTTCTGCAACATAGTGTGGTAAGTATGATGATCCAAATTTTATAGATAAGCTACTTTAGAGAAGTTGGGCAACTTGCTCAAGACTGTAAGCTTGGAAATACAGAACTGGATTTAAAAAGAGGTTTTTCTAGTTCAAACAGTCCACATACATTGTACTAAATAGCATGGCTTCCCAGTGTAGAGTTTAAACTAGATGCTCTCCAGGGTCAGTAAGAGCACAGAGTAGCTATTAAGAACTCAAATTACAGGGTCTGTAGGACAAGGCTGAAATCCCATCTCTGCTTCCTATGATGGTGATCTTGGAATATTTACTTAACAACTCAGTCTCCATTTTTTCCTACCTAGTATTAAATGGTTAAAGGCAAAGAATCTGGAGTCAGACTGCATAGATCCATTGCTTAATAGCAATGTAACCTTAAAGAAATTACTTAATATTTATGTTCCTCTGTTTCCCCATCTTATAACAGAAATCAAACGTGGACATTTGGTGCAGTAGCTAAAATGAGGCTTGAGTGCTCCAGCCCATATAGCAGTGTCTGTTCAAGTCCTGGCTCCATTCCTGATTCCAGCTCCTTGCTAATGCTCACCCTGGCAGAAGCTGGTGATGGCTCAATTACCTGGGTTCATGTCACCCCCATGGGAAACCCACATTGAATTCCTGGGTCCTAGCCTCAACCTGGCTGGGTGCTTGCAGGCATTTGTGTAATAAACTATAGGATGAGAGATTTCTGTCTTTCTGTCTCTGTCTCTCTAGTTGAATAAATAAATACATAAGAAAACAGAGATCATAATAACTTCTGCAAAGGTCATGAGGACAAAATATATTAAAATTTGTAGAAATGAAATTAAACAATAAATTTGTTTTTGTGCAAATTAATTTTTTAAACTTCATTTTATTTATTTGAAAGAGAGAGGAGAAAGAGGAAGACACACACACACACACACACACACAGATATCTTCCATGTGCTGTTTCATTCCCTCAAATAGCTGCAACAGTCAGGCCTTGTTAAGGTGGAATCCAAGAGCCAGGAGCTTCTTCCAAGTCTCCCACATGGATGGTAGGGGCCCAGGCACTTAGGTCATCCTCCATTGCATTCCCAGGTGCATTAGCAGTGAGCTGGATTGGAAGTGAGAGCATCCAGGGTTCGAATCAGCACTCTGATACAGGATGCCAGCATCGCAGGAAGTAGCTTAACCCACTGAGCCACAACACTGGCCACTTCATGCATAATAATTTGAAATTCAGGATCTGGCATTGTGGGGTAGCAACTGTGTGCTATGCCAGAATCCCATAAGAGCACTGGTTTGTGTACCAGATGCTCCACTTCTGATCTAGCTGCCAGCTCATGGCCTGGGAAAAACAGTGGAAGAAGACTCAAGTATTTGGGCCCCTATACTCATGTGGGAAACCCAATGAAGCTCCTGGCTCCAGGCTTCAGCCTGACTCACCCTGGCCTTTGTGGCCATCTGGGGAGTGAACCGGTGGTTGAAAGACTCTTTCTCTCTCCCTCTCTTCCTCTAGCTCTGACTTACATGTAAATAAATAAATCTTAAAAAAAAATAAAGACCACACATGGTATATTCATAAGAAGCACTTTCCATGTGCTTTTTGAAGACACCCCTCATGAGATGTAAGCATTTAGAATGGCAGCTGTTTCTATAAATGTCAGCTATTACCACTATTTTCTCAATGAATTTGGAGATCACTTTAAACTTTAGAATTCTATGATTTGATAATTTACAAAATGTTGTGCAACCCACAGAGAACCATTTTCACTCTGAAATTGATCCAGTTTCTTTGACTCAACTAATTCCAAAATGACTTTCAAAGTTTTAAAACCAAAATGAGTGTCTTTTTTTCATTTGAAGGAGTCAATCCTATACTGAAAGGAAACTGCTTTTTAATACAGTTGTTCAAATTAAAGGAGGCCAAATTTGGATTTGTACGGTTTTAACTGCAAGTGCCTATTAGGCAAGTGACAGATCTTTGAAACTCTCTTCTGTTACACAAGGACTGAAAACTCAGTTTTATTAGCTGGAAAAATCATTAATCACTAAGTTTTCATAAAATCTTAAATTTAGCCACTCTTCCAACCTACCAAGCCTACTACCTGTCTAAGAGTCTTAGTGCTTTCTGTTCCCTCAGCTTGAATTCTCTTCACCCACACAACACTCTAAAGTTGCTCTGGTGTTTCTGATCGGAGGCCACTTCCCCTTGAAAGCCCTTCTCTGACCACCGCTTGCTGCCCTACCCTACTTGTTTTACTTCATGTCATTTCTCACTCCCTGACAATAAATCATCATTCTAGAATGCGTTTGTCTATTTCCCATGATGCCAAGGACTTTGTCCAATGAAATATCCAGAGTATCTAGAACTGTGACAGGCATATAGAACAATTTCAACAATAACAAAATAATTGAATGAATGCATGAACCTCAGAGGTCCAAGTTACCTCAATATTTGATTCTAAAAGGGGCATAAGGGTCAAGTGATTTGTTTATCCTCATCTTGACACAAAATTGAATACATCCAATTTCAAATATATGATTTCAAAATGATGGCTAAGAATGTTATTTTGAACGAAACTCAGTAAAGTACCAGAATAAGTAAACACACAAATAAATGGTTCTATTACAAATGGTTAAACAAGGCACTTGCTTCAGTGAAATTAGACTGTGTTGCCCATTATCCAGAAGGCTCAGGAAGAAAAATCAGGAAAAACCTTTACCTACTTCACTAGCTTTTGTGAGTTACCATACAAAGGCCATCTTGCTATAAAGACTCTTTGACACAACTACCACACAGAAGATTGGAAATATGATGTAGAATACTTAATCAAAGCAGTTTTACAATCCAAGAAAATTCTAAATCAAAATTATAGCATTGCTGGTATCATGTCATCTAAGACATTTTACTGACACTGTCTCCAAGGTTACTTCAAAATGTTTGTGGAAAATGGACTGGAAAGATAACTTACTGTTGGTATTAAGATTTTGGATTTCACGCATATGAATATTTCCAAAACACTCACCAAAAATGCAGTATATGAAAAAGCATTTATTTTAAAATTTTTGCACCAAAATATACTTTTTAATTTAATTTTTCCATAAACTATTTGAAGTATCCCTGCATTTCTCGGTTTCTTAATATCACAGTAAGGAAGAAAAGTATTGTATCAACTTGATCCAGTTTTTAGAATTAAGTGAAATGATATGCATAAAGCACTTGCTATAAAACCACCTTAAGTAAATATTATTCCCCCTCTTAGACCTCTAATCTTCTGCTTTTAGATTTAAAATGTTTTTAAATGATATAATATTTGCACAGATTTATGGGGTATGGTAAGAAAATTGGATACATATGATCAATGATCAAGTCAGGTTAATTAGCTTTCCTATTTCCATAGATATTAATTCTAAGTGGTGGAGAACCTTTGAACACTTTGTTATTTTGAAATACTTCATGATAACTTCTGTTGACTATAGTTCTTCTACTATGCTATAGAACACAGAACTAATATCTTCTGTCTAACCCTATTTTGGTATTAGTTATCCAAACTTGCTATTTTCACATTCCCCATTCCCCTACCTTTTGCAGCCTATGAGAACACCCATTCTACAATCTACTTCTACGGCAACAGCTTTTGTTGCCTTCATATAAACAAGTAAAATATGGTATGTACAGATAATTGGATATTATTTTTATAATTATTTATTTATTTGAAAGCAGAGAAGAAAGAGAAAGAGAGAGACAGAGAGATACATGCTGGTTCACTCTATAAATGGGCACAGCAGCTGGGGCTGTTCCAGATTGAAGCCAGCAGTCTGGAGCTCACTCCAGGTCTCCCATGTGGGTGACAGGGACCCAAGTGCTTGAGCCATTATTTGTTGCCTCTTAGGGTATAAATTAGCAGGAAGTTGTATCAGAAGTGGAGACACTGATATCCGATGTGGGTGTCACAAGCATCTTACCAACTGTACCAAATACCCATCCATTAACGGAATTTTAGCCACTAAAAGGAATGGAATTTTGTCATTTGAGGTAACATGAATGGAACTGGACAACATTATACTGAGTGAAATATGCCAGATGCAGACAGAGAAATATCAGATGTTTCACTCATATGTGAAAGCTGCCTGAATTACTTACAGATCTTTCTACCTGGCCTTCAACTTTCCATGTGTTGGACTCCTCATTCACTAGCACAGTCTGTACAAAGCCCCAGCCAGGCCTCAAGCCCTACCTCTAGTGCTAGCTATATCAGTAGCTTCAAAATTAAATTTCTATCTCCAGATCAAGGTCTTTGGAGATTTTCAAAAATATATGTAATACTATAAATGTTAAAATACAACTAGGCACTGTGTCTCCTAATGTTTTTCCTAGATTGTTTCTCAGTGCTCAAAGTGGCCTTTAAAGTCCTACAAAAGATTTTTTTCGAACCATCTGAAACCTCCTCTTGTTCTGTTTTTATCTTTAATCTCTGAACTCTCACTGGACTTCTTTGTGTTCCTTTAAAGTATCACAGGCCCTTAGCACATGCTCGTCCCTCTATCTGTACTATTCTCCACCTACACTCATCTTTCTCCTAGTTACCTGATCAAGCCTTCATCTATCAAATTTAATGTTACTTCCTCTGAGAAACTATCCCTGACTACCTCACTCCAACATTAGAATAGGTTTCCTTGTTAAACCCATGGAGTAATGTATTTTGCTTTTACAGAATTTAACAAGTTTTAATTTTAATTTTGTACTGAGTTATTTAATCTGTAATTTCCAATAATTTAACTTTCAAACTCTTTTAGTCAGGAATAATATTTAATTTTGCTCACAACTGTACTCTGTGCAGTTAGCAAATACCCTGGCACCTAGTAGGTCCATAACAAATAATTGAATGAACAAATGAATATTTGAATATTATGCAAAAGAACATACTCTGGCTCAAAATTTAAAATTTCTTTTATACAGTACTTAGTATATTTTTTTTCTTTTTCCAAAAGGTGAATCACTTTAGCCTGATGATCTCCATACAAAATCCTTATTTCCACCAGAAAAAGTAAAGAAGCTACAGCTCCCAGGACATTCATTACTACAACTTTTCTTATTTAATCACAAGCTAATTCTTTTTATTTATTTATTTTTTTTTTAACTTTTATTTAATGAATATAAATTTCCAAAGTACGATTTATGGATTACAATGGCTTCCCCCACATACCGTCCCTCCCACCCACTACCCTCCCCTCTCCCACTCCCTCTCCCCTTCCATTCACATCAAGATTCATTTTCGATTATCTTAATATACAGAAGATAATCACAAGCTAATTCTATCATGAGTTTTGAGGATGCAAGGCTGAAGCCTATGTAGCATGAATTCCATTCTCACTCGTGCAAGCTTCTATTTACTCCTGTTGACGTTATAGATATGCCATAAGATAACACTGTGAGCCAACACAGTTTTCATTTAGAAATAAATAGAAGGAAAGAGCAAGTACATAAAAATCACATGCTGATCATGAGGCACTAGCAATTTGCTGATCAATAGAAATTAATAGATTTTTTAAAAAATGTTTCATTTGACAAATAAAAATTGTGTATATTTATCATGCACAACTCTTTATTTCAAAATATTTATGTTGTGGAACAGCTAAATTGAATAATTAACATAGGCATTATTTCATTTTTTTGTGATGAGAACACTTCAATTCTACTCTCAGAAATTTTCAAGAATGCAATGCATTGTCACTATTTATAGCCACCTTGTACAATAGACTGTGTGAAAGTATTCTTCCTCCAAGTTTATTGAAATTTTGTGCTCTGACTAATAGCTGTCCAATATCTCCTCCCTGCAATTCCTGGCAATCACTATTCTCTCTAGTTCTGTTAGTGCAACTTTTTTAGATACTGTACATATGTGGATCATTCAGTATTTGTCTCTCTGTGCCTGGCTTATTTCTTAATATAATCTCTTCCAGGTTCATCTATCTTATTACAAATGACAGGAATTGTTTTCTTTTAGAGCTAAATAGATTTCCTGAAAAAATGCATATTATCAAAATTAGCATGACAGCAGATATATATCTTCAAATTAGTTATTTAATTTCTTTGAATATAAACCCAGGAGTGAAACTCCTGGCTCTTACAGTAGTTGTCTTTTTTTTAAATTTTTGATGAAAATCCATACTTTTTTCCATAATTTCTGTACTAATTTAGATTTCTTTCAGCACTGCACAAGGATTCCCTTTTCTCCACATCCTCACCAATGTTTGCCATCCTCCTTTGTTGATAATTACAGCAGGTATCAAAATTACAAAAGCCATTACAATAGGTATACAGTGAGTTCTTGTTATGATTTTAATTTGTACTTATTGGCCATTTTTATGTCTTTTGAGAAATAGCTTCAAGATCCTTTGTCCATCTTTTAAGCAGGTAATTTTTCTTACTATTGCATTGTTTGATTTTCTTACATATTTTGGATATTATTCCCTTATGAGATATATGATTAGCAAATATTTTCTGCCATTCCTTTAGTTCTCACCCTTACTCTGTTGATAGCTTCCTTCACTGTGCATAAGCTTTTTAGTTTGATGTAATCCCATTTTTCTAATTTTGCTTTTGTGGTCTTTGATTTTGAGTTCATATCCAAAGAAAACATTGCCCAAACTAATGTCATGGAGCTGTTCCCAATGTGCCTTTTTTCCCTTCTAGTGGTTTTACATGCTCAGGGGTATATTTAAATCTTTAATCTATTTTGAATTGAGTATTGTATACGGTATGAGATGAAGATATAATTTCATTTTTAATGTTCATTTGTACAAGTATTGAAAAGACTGTCATTTCTACATTGTATATTTTTTATACCTTTGTCAAAAATCTATTGAATATAGGTGTGGGGTGTTTATATCAGTGTTCTCTGCTCTCTTGCATTGATCTCTATATTTGTTCTTATGCCACCACGCTGTTATTTTTATGATGTTAATTTTGTAGTATACTATGAATTCAGACAGTATAATGCCTCCAACTTTGTTCTTTCTGATCAAGATTGATTTGGCTATTTGGGCCCTTTTGTGATTCCATATGATTTTCAGAATGTTTTTCCTATTTCTATGAAAAAGTCACTTGAATTAAAGTACAGACTGCATTATATCTGTAGATACATCTGGATAGTTATAGACAATAATATTATTTCTTCTAATCATGAACATAGGATATATTTCCATTTACTTGAGTCTTCTTCAATTTCTTTCACCTGTCAGTGTCAGGTTTTTTCACCTTTATTGATTAAATATACTTCTAAGTTTTCAAGGGATTTTTGGTAGCTATTGTAAATGGGATTGAGTTAATGCCCATTTAATGGACTCTACCAACAACCCTTGATGTTCCCATCTACTTCTCTAAAATATATATTGTTAGTGAAAACAAGACAGTGTTTTATTTGGTCATCCTAAGAGTAATTACAACTCTGTAGTCTTCTTAAATCAGCTCTCATGTAATTTTTTTAAGTATCCAAATCATCTGCTAGATATGTCTAAGTATAGAAGTCAATTAGAAGATATGGAAAAAGATTTCAGATTCAGAAATATAATTATGATCAGTCATAGACAAAGACTGAAAAAGAATGTATACTCTAATGTGGTTTTTTTTTTTTGCAATATCCATACAATCATTTAATAGTGTTATGAATTCTCATAGGGAGAATTTCTTCATGGTAGGTGCTCAGCAAGCAGTAACCTGAGTCTTTGGGATCTCATTCTTTAGGAGGGCTTTCTTCTGTGCTTTTGAAGTTTCCCACAAGAGTTATGTCATTGCATATAACCAAGGAAACCACAGGAAACTTGGTTGCTAGGATACCACTGAATTATCTAGATGAAGATCACCACAGTAGGCTTGGCTTGAATAGAACAGATGCTAGGAAATAAAATTATGAAGTTACAGTTACTTTTTTTTTTTTAAATCTAGGATGGCTCTTTAATTGCCTATTAAAACTTTCTAGCCGAGAAACCACTTGTCATTTCTGAAAGCCATCATCCAGGTAGAGTAGGGAGTGGGACACAATAGGGTGCTGTCAGGGCTGATGGAAAGGTGTACCATGATCCTGTGGAAGACTTGACTCCAAAGCATGCATTCTTCCTTTTTCCAAATAATTTGTCTACCCAGGGAAACGAGTATGGGGAGAACTACTGTCACTTCAACTGAGCGGCAGATTTTAAGGAAAACATATTTGTAATGAGTATTTCCAAACATTCTCTAGGTTTCCTTTAAAAAGAGTAAGAGAAGACTACCCTCAGAAAATATTAAAATTCCTTTACCTATTAGTTTCATAATGTTACTATACATATGTACACATATACATGGAAACAACTTTGTCACCTAAGGCTTTGGTGAACTTGTGCTATTTACTATTTTTTCCTAAACCATTAGTCCCTAAATCCCCATATCTTCCACAATACCAACCAATTCTCACCTGGCAAAATGACATTATGAAATGTAATTTCTGATACCTTCTTTTTCTATTTTCCATTGATTTTTGCCAACCATATAAATCAAAGGTGTACTGAATGATCTTCTAGCAGATTTGGATTTTCAGTTGACATCAAAATGGATAAAATCTATAAACTTAATTCTGTAGATAATGTTCCTACAGGACCAATGGGAATTTTTTTTAAAGAAGATGACATAAGCAGATAATCAAATCATGACAGAAAAATAACTGATGGAAGAGGAAAAGAAGTGTTGGTGCAGAATTACATTGGAAGTAGAGAGAATAGCTAAATTGTTCAAGAAGCCTGTGTGATCATCTTATATGCACTCTTAGCAAGGTGTATCCCTTTTATATGGCATCCCTTTTGTATGGTACCTTTGCAAAAAACAAGATGAAGAATTCAGGGCTACTGCGAGGTAAATTACTTGTACAACTCTATCTAAAGACAATCTATTAATAAATGGAGCATCTGTGAGAAGACCTATGTCAGCAAGACCACCTGGCCCTGTCCTTGGCCATTTCATTCAGATAAACCTGATAACATGTTCAAGAAATCTGAATGAGACACAAGTCTGAGAAGGATACACACTGTAAGCTATGGAAGAAGCAATCTATTAAATGGAAACTTATCTAAAGGATGGATGAAAAGTAGGATATCTGTAATATAATGAATGACTTCTACTTTTAAGGTTCTAGGCATATCTGGTCTCTACCTATTACTGAGTTCTGACAAACTCAGTATCATTAGTCTCAGTTTCAAAATGAAGAAACCATGGCTCAAAGAAGCTGTGTAACTAGTTTATAGTTAGTTAATTATTTGCAGAGCCAGGAATTGAACTTACGTCTGGTTACCTGTTTACCAGTCACATTGGGAATTTATGTTTTGCGGATGGTAACAATCTCAGTGGTGTAATGCAGCAAGTTTTATTTATCACTCATACTACCTGTGTCATGTGGGTCATATGAGGAACTCTGCTCATTTTAGTCATTCAGGAACCCTGGTTGATGGGGGCTCCTATCTCCAAGGTTACCGAGGTAGGAAAGTGGGATGTGGGGAATTGCAAATCAACAAAGCTTTTTCCTGGAAATTAC
This sequence comes from Oryctolagus cuniculus, assembly GCF_051225735.1. Classification (NCBI taxonomy): domain Eukaryota; kingdom Metazoa; phylum Chordata; class Mammalia; order Lagomorpha; family Leporidae; genus Oryctolagus; species Oryctolagus cuniculus. The sequence continues at coordinate 107,152,778 of NC_142873.1, forward strand.
ATGGTTAATCTACTCACATTTCAAGATCTAAAAGCAAGTTAGATAGCTAAAATCTAACTCAAAGGGGGACAAGGGTTGCAATCATGTTATTCCAGGCAGAAGAGAGACAGACCACCAAGGACTATCAGGCTTCAAAGAATAAGATCTATCCTCTTTGCCTTGTTGTATCTTCAATAGAATGACATTGAATAAAGATAAAAAACAACTGGCTTCCACTGCATTTACCCTGAAATAGTAGAGAAATAAAGTACAGCAGAGAGATCTGTTACAGCAGCAGCTGATGTAAAAATACCTAAGAATTATTACAGTAGAATTTCTAAAGGAGCCATCTATATAAGGTGGAAGCACAGATGTTAATGTTAATCACACTATAAAGTCACTACTTGTGCAAGCCAATAAAAAGCCCCTATACTCCCGAACCCAAATCTCCTGCCCACATTTTCTTCCTGAGTTCCAGGCCTCTTTATCTAACTAAATGCTAGAAATTTTCATTTGGATACACAGAGATATGCATAAATCCAAAACTGAACTTATTCACTTCTTGCTCTTAAAAATAAACACCCTTCTCCTACATGTGATATGTGAATTGACATGGTTCCACCAACTCCCATGTCCTCTTCCTTCCTCTGCTTCAAACAGCCAATCACTAAACTCACTAATCTTTGCTTAGAAATGTATCTTTATCACTAAGTTCTTAGCCCAAGTCGTGGTTCCTCTCAGGTATTCTCAAAACTATTGGCTTAAACTCCCTGTTGCTGTTCTGGCTCTCTCCAAATCAATTTTCATCCTTCTGCTAGAGTAATAGTTCTAGGATGCTTTTAAAAATACTAACTGCCTATTAATACTCAGAGAAAAAAGTCCAAGACCAGCTGTGCAAAACATAAGGCCCTCACAATTTGGATCCTAGGTTTCTGGCATCACCTTGTACCCTTCACCCCTACTTCACAAGCATGGAACTACCAAAAATCCTCCGCTTTTCCTTGACAACATGGCCTTGGGTTTACAGGTCTCTCTCCCTGGCATGGGTGCCTGTTCCTTCAAAGTCTGGTGAATCCACACACAGTCCTTTAAGACTCAACTCAAGTATCACTTTCTCCATCCCACATTCTCTCTTCAAACACCTCTATTATTATCCTTATTACTTTGTCTTGGGATTATTTCTTTATAAGTCTTTTTCCTCTACTAGACAACATGCTGTGGATGGAATTAATTGTCCTAGAACTTAATATGGGCCCTAAAGTTTTAGGAGAATTGAGATGGAGATGAGGTAGAGAATGAAATGCTAATTGTATGGAACTAATGGTGTAGTTTGCGAAAAAAACAAGATTGGATTCAGATTTCAAAAACTAGGAGCAAAGTGTAAAAATTCCACTGGCAAACAGAAAGTGAAATACAGAAAAAGTAAAATGTGACAGTAATAATAGATGAAAATAATATTGGTCTACAAACAATAAGAATGCTGATCAGAATCCCTTAATGATAAATGACATCAGAAAATACATTTGAGAGGTGGAACATCAGGAAGGTGATGTTTTCTAAAAGTAAGCCACAATAAACTGCTGGCCCTAGTCAGATGGCTCCAGAACTCAGCTGACCTCAACTGTACTGAGCCAACATTTCCTTTATGAAAATCTCAGGTGGCAAAGTTACAAATTATAGCATCACACCTGACTGCATGCTCTTGGAGGAATTTTAAATTAGCACAAAGGGAAGTGTTTCCCTTGAGAGCTATTCTGGCATTTTTACTAACATGTTTAACTGGCAGGTAAGACCAAAGCAACATATTTTTTAAAATGCCCCTTATGTGTGGGAGGGGTGTTTTTCATTATCCTGGTAATAATTCTGACTTTTTTTTCCTCTTCAGAGTAGAGAGGCATTGAACCCCACTGAGCTGTTAAAATAGGCTCAATGAATTCCTATAGCGAGAATAGCATTAGCAGTGGGAATGCAAAGATTTCCTATAGCAAAAGCTTGGGTAGCATTTCATTATTGAAGTTGCCTGATTGCTTTGGTTCAAACTTTCTCCTCAATTCCTTTCTTTCTCTATTTAAAATCTCCACAACAAATAAATGAAACAATAACACAACACATAGCTGCGTGGATTGAGCTCCTCCTCTTCAAAGACAGCTGCACAGACTTACAGTCACAACACCTATTTCTGAGCCTAACACAAACAAAGCTTTTCATGATTTCCCATAACCTGTCAATACAAGGGAAATGTGCATTGCATCCCCGGGATCTTTGTACTTTTGCTGGTAAAATATACCAAAACCAGGAGAACATTCTGGAGGCAGAGTGCCAGCCAGTCACCTTACTATGTCAAACTACCTTTGTGGTTTTGCTTGATGCCAAGGTATTATTTCCCTAGTTGCATGCAGTGACACTCTAGATTTCCCTTTTACCAGAATAAAACTTGTCAGATGCTCTGATAGCTATTTCACTTCAAGGTAGACGGCAGGATGTGCTGCTGGTTCATATTAAAACTTCCTCATTCATTAAATTTGTACCTTCTCCCATTATTAAGAAGACCTCTACATTTCCCTATCTGCTCTTTTCTCATTAAAATCTCTTTTTTAATTCAGTGGCTAGTTCCAAGCCACTTCATCACTCTATGTTTCATAAAAAATGTAATGGTATCTAATCTTCTAAAACTGTCCTTTGTCCAATGTCAGCTCCAAGTCATCCAAAGAGCAAATCCTTAACCCGAAGCCTATACAGGTTGAGCCCCCGCTGAATTCAGGTTCTCAAATTTTAGTCTACATGAGAATCACATGGAGAATTCATTAAAAATGCAGCTGTACAAGATTTTTTGACAAACACACTGACTTAGAAGGTCCTTTGTGAGGCACAAGGATCATAGGCATCCCTGGGTGATTCTGTTTTTCACACTGAGGGGCACTGCTGAGTTGATCAGAAGGCAGTCTGGCACAAGCATATCTCTAGCCCTATCCTCACTTATTCTCACATTTGGTATACTCAAGCACACCTTAGAATTCGTCCAAGTAACCCCACATGCCTTCCACATCTGCCTAACTGGATGTATTTGCTGGGTATTAGCTTTGGTTTCCTGATTAGTACTTCTGCTTCCACCCAAAGCAATTAGTATATCTAGAATTGCAGCCCAATTTAGTCAGGCTCTGCCAAGTTACCTTCAGGAAGTAGCCACAGTCATAATATGAATATCTACCTAAACCCCAGATAGACCCCTAAATAGAATAAATAAACTACTTCATCCCTTTAAAAAAGACTATTGACAGCCCAGTCCTGCCTTCTATGACCCCCATGGAGACATGTTATTCCTCCAATTTCTGTGTCTGAGCCTCCCTAGAGGATGGATTTGGATCATGTTTTCTTTCACAGTTAGTCCCTCAGCCCTGCATGTGTCTCTTGGGGTCTAAATTTCAGTGTCTGCCCTGAACCTCACCTGGAGAATACTTACTGTATTTGCACTGTTGTTGTGATATTACAGGCTAGACTTAACCCCATAATATAAGCAAGATCCCCATGAAATTTTTGATGGTAAATATGATGATGTTGGCAAGGATGTTGTCCACTATCTTATCCAATTTACTCCTAAGTAGAATTGGTGGGAGAAATTTATGTCTAGTATTAATACCATAAATAGATTTACTTCTTGTGAGCAATTTATTTGTTTTTCTTTTTTATCTCTAGGACACTAAATTTTCTGAGAAGTTTTCTGTTTTGACTGCTAGGGAAAGAGAGCCACATCTTAGATTAAGCTATATGTTTTAAGTACCATCCCCAGCAACATTGTATATACTTTGATTTTTCCAACTTTCTTTTTTATCTCAGTTTATGCTACCTTGTCATACTCTCATATATCCTTAAATTTGTCTTATTTAAAAAAAGATCTGAAATATGACTTACTCTTGACTCATTCCTGCACTGGTCATGTGGACCCAAGTTAAGAATATAACCCATCTCTCTCTCTCTCTCTCTCTCTCTCCTCTCTCTCTCTCTCTCTCTCTCTCTCTCTCTCTCCATCTCTCCATCTCTCTCTGTAACCATGCCTTTCAAATAAATAAAATTAATCTTTTTAATAAATAAATTAATTAATTTAAGAAGTGGGGCCAGTGTTGTAGCATAGCACGTAAAGCTGTACACATGACACTGGCATCCCATGTAGGAATCAAGTCTTGGCTGTTTTAACTTCTGATCTAGTTTCCTGCTAATGCACTTAGGAAAGCACTGGAAGATGGTCCAAATGCTTGGGTCCCTGCCACCTATCTGTGATACCCAGATGAAGCTCCTGGCTCCTGGCATAGCCCTAGCTGTTGTGGCCATTTGGGGAGTGAACCAGCGGATGGAGAATCTCTCTGTTTCTCCCTCTCTCTCTCTCTCTCTCTGTTAACTCTTCAAACAAACGAATAAATCTTTTTTTAAAATAGTGGAAGAATGTAACTTGAAGGCTAAAGAAGACAAATAATCCTGTCAACAAGCATGCACTACACACTAAACTAATGTTTAGAAAACCTGCAACTCCTCTGAGGAATTATGAAGAGTACTTCCATATAAATTACACACAGTGCAGCTGGGGAAAGAAGACTGGAACATATAGATAACACATTTGATCTAGCAGTCAGGTCATGGAGAGGCTTTGAGATTTTTGGATTAATGAATGGAGCACAAAGACATCCTAGGTCAAATGAATAGTAAAAAGTAGAGGCACTGCAAAATGTATTCTTGAGAAAAGTTGAGGCAAAACAGACATGGGATTCTCAATCTAATTCCTTAACCTCTCAGGATCCTTCTCATTTTCACTTCAGGATAATAGTGCCTATGAAGAGTTTGCTTTCATAAAAATTAGAGATAAACTATGTACAGAGCTGGTACAATGCCTAGCATATCTTAAGCACTCATAGGTTAGCTATACAGTATACAGTAACAATAATGATAAGGTGGGACTTAGTATCCTGGTATGCAGATTTTCTCCACACTAGAGCAGCTATGTTAGTAAGAAGTAGAAAGCAAAAATTACATAGTTAGGTTGGGGACACAAATTGTATGGTCTTGTAAGTTAGAAGACAACTTTGGACTTGAGAAAGGAAGAACAGTGAGCTATTTAAAGTTTGTGAACTGGGCAGTGACATGATGAAAGTAGTATTTAAAGGAGATTAATGTGGCTCTGTAGGCACAGAATGAGAGAGAAAATGCTACAGCCATGAACACTAAGTAGAAGGCTGTTGTGATAATAGGCACAAAGTAACAAAGTACAGGATGAGGCAGGTGGTAATAGACTGCAAAGCCAAGACTTTGAAGCACTTTAAAGAAAATATATGTAACCATTCTTGGGAGGCGATTTTGTGACTAAACAAAGAAGTCAAAGGTCCACCCTAACACAGTAATTGTCCTTCTAATTGTTTATTTTTTGTCTTTTTATCCCACTAGATTCTGTATTCCACAGGAAAAAGCATGCTTTCTATCTTACTCACCAATGCCCAGCATAGTATTATAAGCTTAGAAAATACTAACAATATTTTAAGCAAAGTTCACTAATGAATAATGATGGCTATAATCCAAAAATAAAAAATAACAAATGCTGAAGATATGTGACGAAAAGGGTATCCTAATACACTGTTGATACAAATGTAAACCGGTACATCCCTCATGAAAGACTGAATGGAGATTCCTTTGAATTCTAAAACAGATCTACCATATGACCCAATCATCTTGTTACTGGGATTAAATCCAAAGGAAATTAAATCAGCATATGAAAGAGTTACCTGTACACCCAACACAATTCACAATAGCTAAGACATGGAATCAACTAAGATGTTCATCAGCTAATGACTGGATACAGACATTGTGGTAGATATTTGGCAATATTTACTATATTTCATGAATATAACATATATTTTCTTTTTTTTTACTTTTATTTAATGAATATAAATTTCCAAAGTACGATTTATGGATTACAATGGCTTCCCCCCCATACCGTCCCTCCCACCCACAACCCTCCCCTTTCCCACTCCCTCTCCCCTTCCATTCACATCAAGATTCATTTTCGATTATCTTAATACACAGAAGATCAGCTTAGTATACCTTAAGTAAGGATTTCAACAGTTTGCTCCCACACAGAAACATAAAGTGAAAAATAATAGATGATTTTTTTTAAATGATGATGAAATCAGATCAGACCTATTGTCATGTTTAATCCCAGTGAGAGACAAGTTGGGAGTTGATAATTTCTTTTCTTTTTTTTTTTTTTTTTTTTTTTTTTTTTACAGAGGATCAGTTTAGTATACATTAAGTAAAGATTTCAACAGTTTGCACCCACATAGAAACACAAAGTGAAATATATTGTTTGGGTACTCGTTATAGCATTAAATCTCAATACACAGCACATTAAGGACAGAGATCCTACATGAGGAGTAAGTGCACAGTGACTCCTGTTGTTGACTTTACCAATTGACACTCCTGTCTATGGCATCAGTAATCTCCCTATGCTCCAGTCATGAGTTTCCAAGGCTATGGAAGCCCTCTGAGTTCTCCGATTCTTATCTTGTTTAGACAAGGTCATAGTCAAAGTGGAGGTTCTCTCCATATATTTTCAATTATTTGTGTTTTATTCAATATCTTTCATCAGTGTTTTACAATCCGCAATATATCATTCTTTATTTAGTTAAATTTACAACTATTTATTTTTATGACTGTTATAAACAGGATTTTTTGAAAATTCCTTTTTGTATACTTTATTATTATTTAGCAATGCTACTACTTTTATATGCTAATTTCATACCCTGTAACTTTACTGAGTTTATTAGTTATAACAATTTTGGTGGTTTTTTTTTAGTTTTTTAATAAGATTATGTCATTAATAAAAAGATACACTTTTATTTCTCCTTTCATTTTAAGATGGATGGCTTTTATTTCTCTCTGTACTGCCTATTTGCTCTGGCATGCACTGCCAGTACCATTTTGAAAAGAAATAGTGAGAATGGGTATCCTGATCTTGTCCATGGTCATAGAGGAAAAGACTTTTCAACATTAAGAATGATATTAGGCCAGCGCCGCGGCTCACTAGCTAATCCTCCACCTAGCGGCGCCGGCACACCGGGTTCTAGTCCTGGTTGGGGCGCCGGATTCTGTCCCGGTTGCCCCTCTTCCAGGCCAGCTCTCTGCTGTGGCCAGGGAGTGCAGTGGAGGATGGCCCAGGTGCTTGGGCCCTGCACCCCATGGGAGACCAGGAAAAGCACCTGGCTCCTGCCATCGGATCAGCGCGGTGCGCTGGCCGCAGCGCGCCAGCCTTGACGGCCATTGGAGGGTGAACCAACGGCAAAAGGAAGACCTTTCTCTCTGTCTCTCTCTCTCACTATCCACTCTGCCTGTCAGAAAAAAAAAAAAAAAAAAAAAAAAAAGAGAATGATATTAGCTGCTGGCTTGTCACATGGGCATATACTATTGTATTGAGGTACACTCCCTGTCTACCTAATTTGTTGAGAGTTTTCATCATGAAAGAGTGTTGAATTTTGTCAAATACTATCGGCTGCATCTACTGAGAGAACTTGATTTTTATCTTCCATTTTGTTAGTATGACATGTCACATTGACTGATTTGCACATGTTTAATTATCTTTGCATCCAAGAAATAAATTCCATTCAATCATGGTGGATGACTGAATTCAGCTTGCTAATATTTTGTTGAGAATTATTCCATCTGCATTCATCAGTGAATTTGGCCTATTATTTCATCTTCTTATGGTGTTATTGTGTGGCTTTTGTCTAGGGGTAATGTTAGCCTCATAAAATGAGTTTGGAAGTATGTTTTCTATGTCAGTTTTTTGGAAGAGTTTGGAAGAACTGGTATTTAAATGCTTGGTAGAATTCAGTAGTGAAGTCATCCGATTCTGAGCTTTTCTTTGGGAGAACTTTTACTGATTTAATCTCATTAGTCATGATTGGTCTCTTCAGATTTTTTATTTCTTCGTGGTTCAGTCTGGTAATTCATATGTGCCTAGGAATTCTTATATTTCTTCTAGTGTGTCCAATTTGTTTGCATACACTGTACATAGTAGTTTCTTATGTTCCTTTGTACTTTGGTGTAATATCTCCTCTTCTGACCTTATTTATTTGATTTGTATCTACTAGTCTAGCTGCAGGTTTGTCAATTCTGTTTTAGTTTTTGAAAAAATAAGGAAGGAAGAAGGAAGGTGAGAGTGAGGAAGGGTAGGATAGGAAGTATCATTATGTTCTTAAAATTGTATATATAAAATATGTGAAATTTGTTCCCTTTATATAAATAAAAACATTTTTCAAAGGAATATATAAAAATACATGTTTATGTGAGTAAGCATCAAGGAGATAATTGTTAAAGGAATTATTTTAATACTTCCTTGAAGTATTAAAAAACACACAAAGTTTTTATACTTACTTTTATTTTTTAAGTTTTTTTAATGAATGCATTTTTTTCACAGGTTCAACTTTAAGAATTTAGTGGGTTTTTTTTACTCACCCTCCCACCCCGACTCCCATTCCACTTCCCTCTCCCTCTTCCATCTCCTTCTTCATTATGGTTCATTTTTAGTTTGATTTTATATAGAGAGGACCAACTCCATGTTAAGCATAGATTTCAACAGTTTGCACCCACCCACCCACCCACACACACACAAACTATAGAGTACAGTTTGAAAACAAGATTTGCAGTCTAGGGGCTGGAGCCATGGCTCATTTGCCTGGGCCCTGCAACCCCATGGGAGACCAGGAGGAAGCACCTGGCTCCTGGCTTCAGATCAGCGTAGCTCAGGCCATAGGGACCATTTTGGGGGTGAACCGACGGAAGGAAGACCTTTCTCTCTGTCTCTCTGACTGTCTAACTCTGTCAAATAAATAAATAAATAAAAGATTTGCAGTCGATTCTCATATTACAACTCATTAAGGATGGAGGTCCTACATGGGAAGTAAGTGCACAGTGACTTTTGTTGTTTCTTTAACAATTAACACTCTTAATTATGACGTCAGTGATCACCCAAGGCTCTTGCTGCTAAGACTATGGAAACCTTTTGTGACCATTGACTCCATCAGTATTTGGACACAGTCATAAGCAAAATGGATGTTCTCTCCTCCCTTCAGATAAAAGTACATCCTTCTTTGATGGCCCTTTCTTTCCACTGAGGTCTCACAGAGATCCTCTGTGTAGGATATTTTTTGCCACAGAGTCTTTCTTGGCTTTCCATGCCTGAAATACTCTCACAGGTCTTTCACAGCAGACCAGGAAGCCTCAAGGGCTAATTCTGAAGTCAGAAAAAACACACATAAAGATTAAAAAAAAAATTTGTTTTTTTCTACTGCATTTTTAGTCTCTAAGTCTCTATTTTATTTATATCTTTCTAATCTTTGTTATTTCCTTCCATTTGCTAACTCAGGGTTTACTTTGTCATTCTTTTTCTAATTCCTTGAGGTATAACATTAATGAAATCTTTTTTTTTTTTTAGACATAGGCATTTATTGGTCTTAATTTCCTTCTTAGGATTGCTTTTATGCTATCCTATAAGTTTTGAAATGTTGTTTCCATTTTGGTTTTCCTCAGGTATATTTTTTCTTTTTTTTATTTCTTCTATGATTCACTGATTACTTAAAAGCACACTGTTTTGTTTCCACATATTTGTTTTTTCAAAAACTCCTTCTGTTAACAAGTTCAAGCTTTATACTTTTATGATCCAAAAAGATATTTGGTATGATCATGGTCTTCTTACATTTTTTAAGGTCTGGTTTATGACCTAATATCTGATCTATCCTGGAGATTGTCCCATATGCACTTAAGAAAAATGTGCATTTGACTGCTATTAAATGGAATGCTCTGAATATGTCTGTAAGTCCCATTTTATCTAAGCATAATTCAGGTCCTATGTTTTTTCTTTGATTTTTTTTTGTCAAGATAAACTGTTAATAGTTGAAAGTGCAGTAATATGGTCCTCTCCTACTATGCTATTGTAGTCTATCTCTTCCTCCAGATTATTTAAAAATTGTTTTATATATTAAAATGCTCCAATGTTGGTACATATATATTTATATTTGTTATATATTTTGTGAATTAATCTGGTACTTTAATATTATATAATGACCTTAATATATTTTTATACTTTTGATTTAAATTATATTTTCAGATATAATTTTAGCTATCTCTGTTCTCTTTTGGTTTCTACTTCTGTAGAGCATCTTTTTGCATCCCTTGACTTTTATTCCTTATAAAATGTAAAATGAATCCTTTACAGGCAACATTTGCTTGGATCTTCCTACTTTTTAAAATCCTCTCAGCCACTCTACTTATCCTTTTACTGGAGAATTTAATCTGTATACATATGAGATAGCTGTTACTAGGTAAGGATCTACCACTGCCATTTTGAAATTCTTGTTCTAATTTTTATGTCTTTTATTTCTTTATTTTTGTGTCAGAAAGTTATTCTTTTTAAAATAATATTTTATTTGGTTTAGAATTGTTATTTGGCAATCATTTTCCTTCATTAATTTGAAACTATTACACTGTCTTCTATTTCTATTGTTTCAAGTGAAAATAAAAATGTGCTATCAGTGTACAGATGTTGCTCACTGAGGAGAATTTGCCTTTTATATCTAGCTGCTTTAAGTTTTTATTATTCTTTGGTTTTTAGCAACTGTACTATAAAAAGTCCACTTATCCTGCTTAGGGTTTGAATACATGGATTGATGCCTTTAGTTTTCTTTCTTCCTAACTTTATTTCTTCTTTTGTGGTTTGATGCTGTTCTGGTCATATGCTTTGAACTAGATATAGATCTTATCATTGACATTGAATAAGACTGAGAATATTAACAATAGAAAGACATATACTGGATCATTCTAATCTCAATCTATTCCAATGTGAGGATCTTTTATCCTTTAAGACAAAATAGAATTTTTATGCAGGAAAAACATGAAATACTAGGTTAAAATCGAATTTCCTCACATGAAGAGAAAGATCATGAGCACATTTTTATAGGATATACATAAGCATGGAAGACCATGAAAAAGGGAAAGAATCTTTAGAAAATCTGTACTAAGAACCAAGTATAATATGGGAGATCTTTCCTCATCTAAAAATGTATATATTATAATCAGCGATAAGAAAAAAGAGTATACCAGGTATACACAGTGACCACCTTGATCTGCCTCAAAGTTGATTCCTCTTTGTTAGAACTTGGGAAAACTCTGGTGGAGACATCTACTTGGTTCACTGTAGATCCCATCAGTGTTGCCCTTCCTATCATTTTATATTAATTCAAATTATCTCAGCAATAACATTCTTTTTTTTAACTTTTATTTAATGAATATAAATTTCCAAAGTACAGCTTATGGATTACAATGGCTCCCACCCACCTATAACTTCCCTCCCACCGCAACCCTCCCCTTTCCCTCTCCCTCCCCTCTTCCATTCACATCAAGATTCATTTTCAACATTCTAATATTGAAATCTTTGTCATTGTTTCCAATTATTATATTTTGAATTTTACTACATAAGTAAGCTTCTTCTCTTTCCTTTTTCTCTCCAATTCTGTAATTTAACTTATAAGTCACTTACTTGCTTAGAAGTTAATTACTTAAACTGGTTAGTTTTGTAAACATAATGATTTAAGTTCATTTTACTTGCTCAGTTTCTTGATAATTTATATTACAGACATGTTATATTGTTAGTTTCATGGTGATTTGTAGCATTTGATTTACAACATTTTGATAGAATTTTCCTGTGTGTACTGGAATGACTTTTTCACTTAGGAAAGTAAAACACAATGATAAAGAAACAAGGAAATGTCACAGGCTGGTCAATAGCTCTCAAAAATGTGGCAATAAAACAAAATCCTAAAACAATTTATTTTAATATTGGTATCTTGGACCTCTCATACAGATTGAGATCCAAGATTTTTCAGGATATATGTTATTGAATCATCTAGAACACAATTGGCCACTGTTAGAATGAAAAGATTGCTCAAATTGGAAATTGCCAGATTAAAAATAGCAGTTCATTTAAACTGAAAGTATTAAAAATGATTTTAATAAAATATTTTTGTATATTTTTCTATTCTTATTTTTATTTCTTTGATGAAAAGTTCTACCTTATCACTGGAAAGAATACTGCATAATTTTATAAATTTTACTTTAATAGAGTTCATACATACTTCATTTAAATATTATCATTCTCCATTCTGCCTCATTGCTCTTAATCGCACTTCATTGTATTACACAAAATCTTTTTTTCTCTTTGACACTTAGTATCTTCAAATAATATCAAAGAGCCATTAACTCTCCCTTTAGTTTCTGTTCAGTCAAGCTGTGCATAATTAGCTCCTTTAATCTTTTCTTTAGATAACTCTTTCCATTCTCTTAATCAGTTTGTGGTGCATTCTCAGAAGTTTCTTTAATTTACTGGCATTTGTTGAGCCCCACTGCATGTAGCTTGACACGTGTACTTCAACAGTTATGTACAATCCACCTGATTGACCGCTCTGCTGAATATCCACAGGGAATTCAGAACACTAGCAGATTTAGGTGACGTATATTCCATGTAACATTTAGGTTACCAGCCATGAAAGATGACAGAGATAATGAAACAGAATTCAATAGCTCCCTCAAGTCACCAATAAGGAGGGAGCAATCAACAGGAAATTTTTACTAGAAATAGATATTTTAACTAGAACCATCTGTCCACCCCCAATAGTCTACAAAGCTTTAACTGGCGTTGAGAAAGCAGCAAAGAAAAAGACGACAAAAGCAAAGACACAGAGAAACTCAGATAGTGGGAGAGCGAGCTCAGGACACCCATTTCCATTTCATTACTATTAGCTGAGAATCCACATAATCTACAGGAGAAAACAAAACTGGTCACATTTTCTGCTGCCAGAGTTGATGCATCTGATCTTGATGTATTTAAGGTTACATTTCTTAGACACAGGAAGCAAGTTTTGCATATGTACCCAATAAAGTTCCTAAAACCATGAACATTCCTTGAATGAATAAGTGAATTGATGAGTGGATTCTTCACTAAATCCTCACCATAAGGCCAAGAAATTGACTTGGAGAAATAGTCATTACCCAAGACGATGCTGACCTAGAGCTTCCTTATCCCACAGTGCTTGCTCTTAACTAAGAGGAGACAATTGTTAAGACAGGTGCATAGATGTCCCATGTACATTACCTCATACCAAACACAGCAGGACCCAATCCCTCTCCAAAGAATCACAAGATCTGGCAGGACCCATCATCAAACCAGAGCAGGAATGCTGTTGAATCATTGTCTGCTGGCAAATATTTTCTTAAAAGGAAATGGCCAAATTATCTGAAAAAGGATTCATATTAGGAACTATTTCCATCAATGAAGTAGGACTCACTTTTTTTCTGCTTGACAGTTGATATTACCTTCAGCTCCGTCAGTCCTACTTAGTTTCCATGAGTGTGCCTTAGATGTCTTTGTTCTGAGCTCCTGTCTATGAGGCCAGTGCATTAGACTATTTGCGGTTTGCTTGCCTCTCTTCCCCACCACAACTGTAAGAGCAAAGACCATGTATGAGAGAGCCGGCAGGTTTTCAGATGTTTGTTCTGGGCACTTAGATAACTGAAACATAGCCTGCTTTTTTCCTTTGGAGCAGAATGATGAGACTGTAGTGAGCTGGCCAGGTAAGGGCCATTTTGAAAGATTATTCTGCACAGGCACCAACATCCTCAAGCTGCCATGTTCACTCAATAAAAAGGGAAGTATCCTCAGGCATCTACCTAATAACCTAGAGAGTTACCTTGAACGTTCTCCCAAAGACTAAAACTCAGAAAACCATTTTAGTGATAGCATTTCTCTCAGAGAAATGACCAAAATATGTGCTCACAATGAAGTGAAAACTGTTAGCACCAGGTAATAAGAAATGTCGTAATCAAATTATAATAGAAGTCAAGTCTGTCTCCTTCATTTGGCTGCGACTTGAATATATGTCTTTGGAGAAGATTCCTTCTATTTAGATATATAGTCATCACTCTTCACTGCATTTCTGAAATCCCTTAAGCAACCCTTCTGGTATTTCTTGACCTGCAGAATTTTCTTTATAGAAGCAACATGGAGTGAAGAATTTGTCTTGAAATTTCCTTTGCTTGATGAGCTGAATATCTGTATATCTTTATTCATGGTGACTTAGGAATAGGCTAATAGAAATGGAGTTGTAACCCAAAGTATACCCACGTCACGCCTTGGAGATTTTACTGGTGTTGTAAAGAGAACAATAAATTGGCTAATAGAAGACAAGGTCTTAAGTACATCAACTAACCTCTTTGTAACTCAGTTTTTATTCTTTAAATGAAAGCGCCGAGCAAGTGAACCTCTGGGTTCCTCTTCCCTGTAAAACTGTGTGACCTTCAAAAAAAAATGGGAGGATTCTTCAGTTGCCCACTGAGTCTGAAAAATCTACATGCTTTATTTTCCTAAGATTATGGATAGCACACATACCTAGATCACCAAAAGAGGCTTTTTTTAATAACCAACTTTCTAAGATACAAAGGATCAGTAATGACAAGGGGCCCCACACAAGAATGTCTACATGTCCTTCTTTTGCAAAGTGAAACTCTGAATGCCAAAGATGACAGGAGGTGACAGCCAGCCAGGGAAAGCAATTCTCAAAAAAGGCAACTCAATCTAAGTGTGCCACTTGGAGGTATCTCTGTAAGCTCTTTATATTTCCATCTTACAGAACTGAAGGATCATTTCAGGACATATTATCTAAAGTGCTCAGCAAAGGGAGCTTTGAAATTGAATCCTACAAATTTACAGGCAACTTTAAAATTCAGCATCCTGCTTTATCAATTCAATTTTCTACAAGAGGCATTTTTAACCATGTAAGTTCTATATGCTTATCAACAATAGACATATTGTTCTTAATGCTGACTTATTCATATTTCTATGATAATCTGACATCCAAAATAACCAAAATGAAATCATTAACCTAAGAAGGATCTCAAACTGTAAAGAGAAAAAAAGTGACCCTGCTTTTATTGTATCATAATATTTGCAATGATCTTCTCAATATTTTAGAGTCTTTTATGTTGCTATTTCATGAAAATTAAAAGCAATAATTTATGTTCCATTAAGAAAATATAATTATTAATATCACTTTTAGTACAAAGAAAGAATACATTTAAAAACTTACTTATAAAATAATACTTCTATAATTTTTACAGTATATGTGCTATATTATTAATGAATTTCATAATCATAAAAATGGCATCTTACACAATAGAAGGTCAAAGCATGCTCCCTAAATTACTGTGAATGTAATTGACTAATTTAGAAAAACACTGTTCTTACACAAATCTTAAGGAATATTAAAAAAGAAACTGCAAACCAAGGTAATGCAATTTTAACGTTATAGCTAAAATAAATAAGAAGGAATCACTTCAACTGCATGTCTCTGAATGTCCATGTTTCCATGGCAACTATCTCTTTTCTTTCCTGCTTCTTAATATCTTTGTCGATCAATATTTTATGGTAATTGTTTCCATGGAAATTTGAGCTTGCCTACTTTTTGCCTAGCCTAAATCTCTACCTTCCCAAAGGTGATCCAAAAGTATAGAATTTCTGAGCAAAGACAATTTAGAATAACCAATGCTTTGTGACACATTATTTTTAAATGCTTTATTGTCACTTTGTTTCTCAATTTACCACCTTTCACCACGCTCAGCTTCCCACACCATTGATTTCTCCCTCTGCCATTCTCCTGAAAACTGGCACATTCTTTTTTCTCCAGCTTGCAAATCTGTCTCGTCCACCCTCAAAGCCTTTCATCCATGTAGTTACAGACTATATATGGTAACAAGGACACTCATGTATTCCAACTAAAATTGACAACAGATCTGCTCCTCATGAAATTAAAGGACGTATACAGACACGTTAACAAATCAAGTTCAACATATTTATTGAGTACTTGCCTTGTAGGCACTGAACTGACCACCTGTGGATAAGAATCTGAGTAGGTGATGACACTCATGCCCAAGAATTCAGGATCTTTTAAGGGTGTACAGATGCTAAATAGATCATTTCATGGTTTACAAGTGTACAAAAACATCATGTACACTTGGGTCAAGATTTTACAGTCCCACTAGATAAACACACAAATAGATAGTAATCATACATGCACACCCATGTAAATCTAAGGAAGCATGGAATAAATACTAAACAGGTTTGCATCAAGAATTAAAAGGGAATAATTCTGTTTTCTTATAATCACAAATACATGATATAAAGCCCTATAGGAAACAGAATTCTACCCCAAATGAGTTAAATGGTGAATAAAGGAAGCAGCTATTTACAGAGTTAATGTTTAGTTTCCTCCTGGAAAGTTTTTCTGATCAGACCTTTACTGCTACCTAAAATAACTTTGGCATCACCCATCTGTGCCTAGGATAGCACTGATACACCATGTTGCATATTCTTCGTGTCCTCACTAGTCTTAAAACATGGGGAGGGGGCGGGGAACAGGAAGCATTGCCATTTCGTCTACACACTGCTAGTGGCCAAATATAGTATGTGCTCAATAAACGTGTGACCTCTACTGGCAAAGGCATAGTTATAGATAATTAAAGGATATACAGAAATTAAGATAATGCAGAAATAATCGCAGTGAATGCTAAAAGCAGATAAGTACAAAAATGAGCCAGGGAAGAGCTGAGAAAAGAGATTAATACTATGATAATCAAGAAAACTGTGAATAGTGAGAATTTGAGTTGTGTCTTAAAGTTGAGTTATGAAATTTTGTCACACAGAGATAAGGCAGAAATGGTACTTCAGATGGAGGGAGTGGCGTCAAGAGAGAAAAAACATACTAGGAGAAAGATAGACTTTGATTTGGATGTCAGAGATTCAGTAATGGGAATGAGGTTAGAAAAGTTTATTAGAGCTGTGAATCAGAACCTGCCTACTAATGAACTCCAGTGCCCAAGCTGAAATAGACAATAGGGAACCATGTAAGGACAGAGCAGAAAGTTAACACAATCACCAAACAGAAATAGGCTTATCTGGAAATCATTCTGAGAACTGCTACAGTCTATTCCATCCACTCGTTTTCAAGCAATTTTTATTACATTCATTATTTAGGTGTCCATCTGGTCTTGTAAAATAATGGAATTATCCTTATAATTCAGGACTTTATGGAGATAATGTACATTTTCATTAAAAATTATCTAGTTATCCTGTGAGATGAAATCTACCTACAGTTAGCAAAACAGTGACTGAAAACCATGAATAGCATTCTTGTGATTCTGTAGTTAAGGAACTGATCAAACAATGGAGAATGTGTATGTTCTGATCTCATTTGCATCTTCATTTCCTATGATTCTGGACTAGACTTCATGAGTGCCCCATTGTATTCTACATCCCACTTTGGTTTGCTATAACAGCTTTATATAAAAGTGTGCTTGTAGTTTGAGATTATATTTAAATGAGGAGAATATCTCCCTATCTTCACCTGCAATTATTTAAAGTGCATTAGTTAATATAAGAACACATCTTATTTCTTCAATCCAGATATATGACTTGATTACAAGCCACAAAATTAATTTAATAGGAAAAGACAGAACACTAACTTAAGTGGTAAGATTAATTCTAAATTTGGAAATGTTAAAAATATAAATTTTGTAAGTGAGGGATTGAGTGTGCTTTGGACTTTAAAACATGGTAAGTCATAACTTTCAAACTCTCATCAACCCTTCATCACCTCTGTACCTATGGTCTCATCTATTAGTTAATTCTAATAACTCTTGCACCAGTCTCCAAGGAATCTCCTCTCCTTGGACGCTCATTCTGCAAAATGCTTGCTGACTCCTACCTTGCTTCCCAGGAGGAGCTTAACTGCTTTTCAGTTGTGGTTTTCCTCCGAGAATTTCTTTCAAGAATTTCTTTTGGGGCCTGCACTATGGCTCAGCGGGTTAAAGTCCCGGCCCGAAGCGCTGGCATCCTATATAGGCACCGGTTCAAGACCCGGCTGCTCCACTTCCAATCCATCTCTCTGCTATGGCCTGGGAAAGCAGTAGAAGATGGCCCAAGTCTTTAGGCCCCTGCACCCATGTGGGAGACCCGAAAGAAGCTCCTGGCTCCTGGCTTTGGATCAGCTCAGCTCCAGCCCTTGCGGTCATCTGGGGAGTGAACCAGCAGATGGAAGACCTCTCTCTGCCTCTCTTCTCTCTGTGTAACTCTGCCTTTCAAATACATAAATAAATCTTAAAAAAAAAGAATTTCTTTCACATTGAGAATTCTCCAAGGTGCATTATATACTTCTGATTTTCAAAAAGGATAAGAACAATTATAGATACAGCCCATTAGGACATGTACTTTATGTTTTTTTTAAACTTTTATTTAATGAATATAAATTTCCAAAGTATAGCTTATGGATTACAATGGCTCCCCCCCCTCCACCAACTTCCCTCCCACCCGCAACCCTCCCCTTTCTCGCTCCTTCTCCCCTTCCATTCACATCGAGATTCATTTTCATTTCTCTTATATACAGAAGATCAATTTAGTATATATTAAGTAAAGATTTCAACAGTTTGCACCCACATAGAAACACAAAGTGAAAAATACTGTTTGAGTACTAGTTATAGCATTAAATCACAATGTACAGCACATTAAGGACAGAGATCCTACATGAGGAGTAAATGCACAGTGACTCCTGTTGTTGACTTAACAAATTGACACTCTTGTTTATGGCATCAGTAATCTCCCTAGGCTCTAGTCATGAGTTGCCAAGGCTATGGAAGCCTTTTGAGTTCACCAACTCTTATGGTATTTAGACAAGGTCATAGTCAAAGTGGAAGTTCTCTCCTCCCTTCAGAGAAAGGTACCTCCTTCTTTGATGACCCGTTCTTTCCACTGGGATCTCACTTGTGGAGATCTTTCATTTAGGTCATTTTTTTTTTTTTTGCCAGAGTGTAAGACATGTACTTTAGGCTATTCTATTTTTTATGCTTTAGCAACCAAAGTTTTGGTAAATAAACATTACAAAATACAAATAGCACCTAAATTGAATCCAACATGGTATACTGAATAACTACAACAAACCACATTTGTTTCATTTTCTGGCTAAATTTTAAGGGTAATCTTGAGAAGTTTATTATTTTCTATATTTTACACATTTGAAAACTAAATAAGAAGATCAAGTAACGTACTTACAATTAGTCTGAGCTTAAGCTCCATACCAAAGCCTTGGGAACTAAAGAAACAACATTCACAAATATTGGGCTTCATCTGTTCTGCCTTCAAAAGACTAGTAGAGAAATGTGAATAACACATAAGATATAAAGCACTGGAAGGAGGAAATGAACATTAAACTCTACTTTTTTAGCTAGAATGAAGAAGGTCATTTGGTATTTGCATGCATAATAATATTCTGCAGTTTAAAAGAATATATGATCCCACCTGAAACTTTCCAATTATATATACTTTTTTCTGAATATTGACACATCACATCCACATTAATATTTCAATAAAGCTAGTGCCAAAGTGTGGGAAGTTCAAAGACAAAATCAGGTTTGTTTATACTCAATAGAAATATTACCAATCATTTCCTACTTATGTTAAAAAATCATCTATCTTTGAACACTTGGGAAATTTGTGTAATAAGTACCACTCATCAAATCTGCCAAGCTTCGGGGCAAACTTTTCCTTTTCATGTAATCAGTGATACAAAAGTAGATTTAGACAATTATATGCTTGAAAACAGTAGATTAAAAGCACATTATCACAGATTAGTTCTTATAACAAAACAAATGGCAACTCGGTATGTTCAATACACATCTCTTTCTGAATCCCACTGTATCTACATGTTTCCAAAATCTATAGTTAAGTTAGGAATTGGAAGGGAGGATGAATAAAGGCATTATCTCATCACTGAGTACAACAGAATATGTAAGGATGCGAGAATGTTCATCATAGACACTGTAAGTTAAGTGCTTTATAAAAATGCAGACATAACTAAATCATTTGTACATATTAAATTTTATACATGCAAATTACTTATACTTTTTTAATTCTAATTTTTGTGGCTGGCATAAAGAACACAGGCACCCAACAGAAGATTGGATGAACCAGTTAATATATCAGGAAATGGATGAAATTTCCTAGGGTAACAACTTTTATTAACATACATGTATACCAAATGGCAACACAAGATATCAAGAAGCATTTTATGTTAAGTTTAAATTATAAATAAATATAGCACCTAAGTGGAGCATTGGAATTAATATTTGTACATTTTAAGCATACAGTAGGCACTTGTACTACTTTTAATTGATATCTGTCTCATAATAATGTCATTTTAAAATGGACAAAATATTGCATCAAAACTTTGAGAATTGGATTTCAGTGTCTACTCTGCTAATGACTAGCTAAGTGACCTTGTCTATTTGACTTTGATCACCAGATGATCTGTAAAGGATCTTCCATCACTAACATTTTATGATTATACTATGTAATCACACTACAGAGAGTGTCCAAGTCTAACACAGTTCCTGCATTCACACAAACAGGGACCTGCAGGTGGCATAACAGATTGGGCTGTTGCCTGCTATGCCAGCATCCCATTCAAGTCCTGGCTCTCCCACTTCTGATCCAGCTCCCTGTTGATGTGCCTGGGAGGGCAGTGAAGGATGGTCCAAGTGCTTGGGGCACTGCATCCATGTTGGATGCCTGAAAGGGGCTAATGGCTCATGACTTTGGTCTGGCCCTGCCCCATCTGTTGCGGCCATTTGGGGAGTGAACCAGCAGATGGAAGATCTCTCTTTCTCCATGTCTCTCCCTCTCTCTCTGTAACTCTGCCTTTTGAATAAATAAAATAAATCTTAAAAATGGACACAAACAGACTTACTGAGAAAAGAAGAGCAACATACAAAATTGACAACTAAGACTCACATAATCTGTTTTTTTTTTTTGCTTGCCTATGGTTATAAATCACAGATCATAAGTTGTTTCCTACCTATGAGGTATTAAAAATGAAAACAGTTATCACATTAATTTTTTTCATCAATTCTAAAGCACAGTATTTCTTTTTAACACATAAAACTTTCTAAAATCAGAATGCTACATACAATTGATGGTAACTTACATTCAATTATATATGGTAATAGTCACTCAATTAACATTTCATCAATAAATGAATTGATGAAATAATAAAGACTAGTGTGAACTAATAACAAATTGACTTTATTACTTAATTTCATTTCTATTACTGATGCCAAAGGGATTTCTCTGTGGTTTAAATAAATAAATATGACATTTAAAAATCTACCTCTATATAAATGCTGGGCTGCAATTTAAAGTATTGAAAGAAAAATTCTAAAAACTAAAGAAGTATGTAAAATGTTTTAAATATCAGTAATAAAAATACCAGAAACTTTCTCATATTTATTAAAAGGAACAAAAATTTTACCTTATTCTTAGACTCATATTGCAGAGTTTTAAAAATAGAAAAAGCAAAAATATAGTTTCTGGAAAAAAAACTCCAAAAAATTCTACATAAAATTTTTTAACTTCTGATTTGGCAAGAAGTACCAAAGATATAAAGCTTATTCTGAAATTTTTTTAGTAAATGCTACTGATAGGAATTAGCACTCAAGTTGAAACATATGGGATAACATTCTAATAAAGACAGGAGAGCAAGCGCAGAGTCCAAGAAATCAATAAAACATGCTGCAGCTCTATGGTTCCATAATAGGTAGGAGGAAAAAAAATAACTATTCAAAGGCTAAGAAAACAATAAACCAGAAGAAAAAATCCAGAGAGATCACCACTGGTAAACAGTTCAAGAAAGAAGCTTTTCTTGGCTTCCACTTATATATTTTAAATTATTTATTTCTTTATTTGAGAGAGAAAGTGAGAGATAAATCTTCCATTCACTGGTTCTCCCAGGGCAGGGCCACGCTGAAGCCAGGAACCAAGAACTTCATCTGAGTGTCCTGCATGAGTAGCTCCTACCCTCAATTATGGGATCATCATCTGCTGCCTTCCAAGACGCATTGGCAGGAAGCTGGATGGGAAGTGGAACGGCCAGGACTCAAACCAGAACTCCGACATGGGATGTGGACATCCCAAATGGTGGCTTAACCCTCTGCACCACAACACCCATGCCTCTACTTGGATATGACCAGTGGTAAACAACAGCAGGAAATTGAGGGGCAAAATGGGAGACAAACCAGGTCTATTTCTTCTGACTCTTTTCTAGCCTGAGGCTACCATCTTTCCTCCCCTTCTCTTTCTCTCTGCCCACTATTTCCCCTTTCCCTTCCCTTCTTTCCTTACTTTGTTGGGAAGTCATAGTCTTCCATTTCCACTACTCCTTTGTGTGGCCCTTCTCTTCAGCTTCAGCTCATGGACCTACTATTTTAGTTTTTGTTCTGCCAAACTTGGGCATTCCATTGCCCTTTGTTTGTTGTGTCCCTTCAACTTTTGCATTACCCCTTAAAGTGACCACACCTCTGTAAGTAATTCCTGCATTAACATCTCCTAACCGGAATCATCTGAAATGGATTAATTTTTGCTGGGTCTCTGACAAAAGCAAAAAAAAAAAAAAAAAAAAACAAAAACAAACAAACAAACAAAAAACCCTAGGTATAACCTAAAATGTGAATAATGTTGAGGAGCATGAAAATCTAACTTTAATTATTCCATTTTTTTCCATGGGTTATCTCAGTACTCTCAGGAGAAAAGCACTGACTCAACTTTGAATAATTCAATGGCCCATTATTAAATCTGATCTTTCCCATACCTCATTGTAATGTTCAGTATTGAGAGCTCTAGCTAAAAAGCACCTGTTCATCTCAGAGGACCCAGAGAAAACATCCTGGATGTTCTTTATGGATCATTTTATGCAAGAGCATCCTCCATAAAACATTTTGCTTCTGATTTTGGTATTGATAGCTCATTTATTTTATCACAATTAGAAATTTCTTCTTTTGAATTTAAGAAATGAACAGATAAAAATGAAAAGTGAACTCATTTCCTTATCCAATGTTATTATTTTTATAAATCATTGCTCTATTTTACATATAAGCTATTTTACAGGACTTGGAAACATACTAATTGAATCGTTCATCCATAATCATATTGTAGATAGCTACATCTATGGCTGGAGGACCCATAAGATCTCAGAGGCAATACTTCTTGTAGAACTGGTGGTACACAGGGGGAATAAGCTAGAGTAAGTAAAGGAAAAAATGACAGGTATCACATGATATATACCTGAGAGATCACTACACTTGCTAATTAGCACCTAGATAACAAGGTCATCTTCCTTATATTATTAGTGTAGCAACTGAATGGGTCTGTTGGCCATAGACTTACAGTTTTTCTTGGGACTAAGGTTTTCTTTTTTTTTTTTTTTTTTTTTTTTTTTTTTTTTTTTTTTGACAGGCAGAGTGGACAGTGAGAGAGAGAGACAGAGAGAGAAAGGTCTTCCTTTGCCGCTGGTTCACCCTCCAATGGCCGCCGCTGCAGCCGGCGCACCGCGCTGATCCTGGCAGGAGCCAGGAGCCAGGTGCTTTTCCTGGTCTCCCATGGGGTGCAGGGCCCAAGCACCTGGGCCATCCTCCACTGCACTCCCTGGCCATAGCAGAGAGCTGGCCTGGAAGAGGGGCAACCGGGACAGAATCCGGCGCCCCAACCGGGACTAGAACCCGGTTTGCCGGCGCCGCAAGGTGGAGGATTAGCCTATTGAGCCACGGCGCCGGCTTTTGGGACTAAGGTTTTCAAAGTTGGGAAAGCACTCAGCATGAGCGGTATGAAGAACACTTGGTCCCTCAGGAATTAAGAGGTTCATAACCTATGTATAGGAAATAGGGTCCAGATACTTCTAACACACAAACTTAGATAAATAGCCAGAAGATTGGAAACCATACTCTCCTGACTTCTATAGTTTTTATAACTCAGCTTATGTCATTGGAAACTATAAGAAAGTCTAATTCTTAAATCAAAATGTCATCTTCCCCCAAACTGCTAGGAAACAGTCTGACATTACCATTTCCTGAGAGTCCTCCACCTTGCTTTTATATAGCTTTTGTTTCAAGAGCCAAGATGTTAGATGACAAAAGTCAGATTTTTGAGACATTCCTTGTATACTTAGTATTTAAAGTTCAAGGCAGAAAATCATTCATTCATGCATTTACCTAATCATATTTTTTATTTTGGTAAATACTTCTTTAGTGTACATGTCAAAACTATGTTAGAAAATACACCAATAGATTAAAATGCCTAGCTTTGAGAAATTTTAGATTTTGATGTAAAGATGAATAAATTGTTTAACAAAAGTGAATCCATCTTATAGAAGAGAAATGGACTGAGTATGTTGATTAAGGAAGACACTAATACTACCTGGAGGGCATTAAAGATGACTTTATGAAGAAGAATCCTAGAGTTGGATTTTTAAGGTGGTAAAGCATTCTCTGGTCTAAAGGAAGAACAGACCATATCAGTTTGATGGCATTGCACGTGCAAAGACTGGAAAGCAGAAAAGAACAGTCTTGTCTTTATATCTTTAATTCTTCTTTCAAGACAATATCCATCACCTCTGATAATTGTTAGGTTAGTTAAGAGGGAGTGGTGGCACTCTCACTGTCTTTTCTAAAAATACCCAAGTTGAAATTTCCCCCAAAGAATTGAATATTGTTTGATGTTGCAGCTGTTAGGATAGTCTCTCTTCCCAGTTTAACAGATATTTAATTTAAAAAGAGAAGATACAATAGTTCCCTAACTTTTTTTTTTTTTTGACAGGTAGAGTTATATACAGTGAGAGAGACAGAGAGAAAGGTCTTCCTTTCATTGGTTCACTCCCCTAATGGCCGCCACGGCTGGCGCTGCGCTGATCCGAAGCCAGGAGCCAGGTGCTTCTTCCTGGTCTCCCATGCGGGTGCAGGTACCCAAGCACTTGGGCCATCCTCCACTGCCCTCCCAGGCCACAGCAAAACTTTTAAGACAGAGGGTTGGAATAGATAAATGGCAAACCATGATCACCCATGGAAAGGAGAAAATACAATACAGTACAGAAGTTTTAAAACAGGTATTTGTTTAATTCAAGCTTCAATGATACCTCCTTTTATTTATATGTATTCAGATATTTCTTCATGCCTGGAAGAAACAGGAGAGGACACAGAACTACTGGATCAACAACACATACCCACAGACCTATGCCATCCATTATGTAAACTCAATAAAAAAGCTGATAATTGCTCATCCACTAATTATTCTGTCGTTTCACAAAGTTACAGAGTACATTGGCATGTTGTCAAACAACACCTCAGAAAGTCTAACTTCTCATAATAATTTGAAGTGCTTCAAGAGAAACTGATTTATTCTACTTGTTAGAAAGAAAAATATAATATAGAAGAAACATTATCCATATTAAGCAAACATAATTTATTCATCTTGTAATTCAACATCAGGGAAAGATGATTATTCTTTGAAAACTGTCCCCATCAAATACAGTAGAAGTCATTACATGAAGTACCTGTTCATTAAAGTTTTTATAGCATCTCTAATTATGAGATGGTTTACAAAAACATCATCTCTTATTATTTGTACAGATTTAAGAGTTTAACAGAACCAGGGGCCAAATTTCTAACAAACTAATCAGCTGCAAGTTTTGCAAATGGGTCACTTTGACTCATTATATTTGTTAGATTCAAAATGGAAATCCTTTGGCACATGAGCCATTCTTAGGTATGAGGCTAAACTTTGATCAACATATAAAATTATTTTCTCACAACTGAGTAGCAAGTTGTTAGAAACTAATCTTTAATATTCTTTTTCAGGAATGACCTTCCCTTTCATTCTTTGCTTAGTTAAGTCCTGCTTATCCTTCTCCTCATCAGGGGAGCCTTGCCCAGACTTCCCCATTTACATTTTTCTCATAGAGCTTCTTTGTTCTTGTCACAGATATAATTTTATATTTGTTAAAAAGTCTAATAAAAATCATTTGGAGCACAATGAATGTGTAGCCTCCCATACCTCCAGTGTTGCATGAATGAAGCAATGAAATGTCTGCTAGATGGATGGAAGACTATGCAATAAAGGTCACAGAGTTACTATTCAAAGAAGGTACCTTGTTGCAGTAACATGAAAGATCAGAAATTTAGCAAATCTCCGAGAATCTACTCATTTTGACCATGAGTATGTAAGAGCATATGATCAAGACACTAGGTAGGTAGTTACCAAGCTGACCAGAATGCCAGCACAATAGCTGGGGATGCCTCTGTGGACATTGGAAGCCATCATCATGCAGCAAAAGTGAGTGTGCTGTGTTGAAACTATCAGTTGGCGACTTGCAAGGCCATTCAGTGTCCTGGTTCTCTTGAGTACATTGCCCAAACTCACAGATTTTGAACATATGTTACAAATATAAATTTAATTGGAAAACACTAGTGCTTCCCGGCCTTGGCTTCCCATTAGAATTACCTGGGAAGATTTCAAAAACAACACAGCCCGGCAGGTACTTTAGACTCGTTGCATCAGAATCCCCAGGAAGGGGGCC
Source organism: Oryctolagus cuniculus (assembly GCF_051225735.1). Taxonomy (NCBI): domain Eukaryota; kingdom Metazoa; phylum Chordata; class Mammalia; order Lagomorpha; family Leporidae; genus Oryctolagus; species Oryctolagus cuniculus. The sequence continues at coordinate 107,179,288 of NC_142873.1, forward strand.
CATACTCCGTTAATATGAGAGTAGAAGCCATATCAATCTCCAGATAATTACAAATAGCCAAGTTTTAGAACCAATGAAATAAATAATGACCACCTTCTCTTCTTGCTCTAACATTTTACCATTCTGACTGAGAAACTAAAGACACATTCCCATCTTCACAGTCTTAAGTTTGGTATCTTTTAAGTATTCCTTATGAAAAATGAATGATATTTACCATGAGGCAATTGTTTACAAATTAGTTTCATGATATCTTAGTTGATCATGTTTTAATAAAGTCAGAAAAAAGATAAGCTGTGATAATAGAACTATCAGCTACCAAGCTATGTGTATGTAGAAGGGCTGCAGAAGCACCCACACTCTTATTTCCAAGAAAAAGACATCTTCTGGAATGAGGTGACCCATATAATAAATGTGTTCCTCATTGCACTAAAGAGGGGATGTGAAAGGCACCATACCGAATGGTAACACCAATAGTCTGCAGCTTTAAATACATAAGTGTATTTCATTTAGATTTGCATTGAGTAATGCAACACTGATACTGACAATTTCTTTTCAGAAGTCTCATAAAACAAATCAATCATTCCTTTTCATAGAATCTGAACATTGAAGAATCTTCGAAGATTAGGTTGTCTAATATTCTACCTAAGGTTGAAATCCCATTTTAGCACACTTCATAGACTATTGTCAATCCTCTGCTTAATACTTACTCTCATGGGTGAACAGGGTCTCCAAGTGCTTTCAATTTCACTGTTAACTATACTTGTTAGGAATCTCTTTGTTACACTTACACAAAATTTCCTTATCATTACTCTTCCTACTACACAAAAGTTACGCAGAACAAGTCTAATTTCCTCCACCATATGACAATATTTTAAATTCTCAGAAGAGAGCTATGCAGAACTCCTAAGTTGTCTCTCAAACCAAATCTTTAAAAGTCATGTCCTGGGGCCAGTGTTGAGGCACAGCAACTTAAGCTACCTCCTGCACTACCGGCACCACATATCAGGGCACTGGTTCTAGTCCTGGCCACTCTGCTTCTGACCCAGCTCCCTGCTAATGTGCCAGGGAAGGCAGCAACATATGGTCCATGGACTAAGGCTGCTCTACTCAGTTTGGGGTTCAGGATAGAGTTCCTAGCTCCTGACTCCTGACTTCATCCTGGCCCAGATCCAGCCATCTAGGGAGTGAACCAGTTAATAGAAGATATCTCTCTCTCTCTCTAACTCTGCTTTTTCAAATAAACAAATAAATCTTTAAAGAAAGCCATCTCCTGTTAGCTCAACATGAAGCTAATAAATAGTGTGCCATTTTTATGTCATTTTGTTACCACAGTTCCTATGATCATCACTAAAGAATTTATTGTAGAATAAAAAACTCCATTTTACAAAGAAACCTATAATATCCTCCACTTTTTGTTTTAATCAAGATATTATATTATTTGGATTTGCTAGTTTAGATAAAATTATCCATTTCATATGGCTCAGAATACAGAATACTAGCAATTTTCAAATGCTAAATTGACCATAATATTCAACATTTGGAAAACTGGATGAATAAGACACCTCCCACCTTGCTCCTAGAGAAAGCAGACTCATTTGGAGAACTGTGTGTGATTGTTTTTAAATTGCTTCCACAAGAACCTCACAATTATGTCCCTCTTTCTCTGGGGATAATGGAGAACAACTAAAATAATGTTAATAAGCAGTAAGAGGATATTGAAAATCTCTCCCTTTTTGCTAATACAGAGCTCATGGTTTCCTTTGGTATATTAGCTCAAATAAAACAAGATTCAGCAGACTAGATGGTAATAATCTCAACCTTTAACAATTCTACACAATAAGAGTAGTCTCCAGAACTTAAAAGAAGCTTGGAAAGAAAACTTTTTAAATCTCATAATTGGATTCAGACATAATGATTCAACCTCCTCTCCCTGTACTCATTTTGCGAATGGTCTGTCTGCCTCCATCCTGTTCTTCATGAAACTAAGAAGTCTAAGTGAGAAATAGTCTGAACTTGTACAGGGAACAACATCTTTGGTTGCTTCTCTAGGAAGCATGGCACTTGATAACCACTTCCCCATGTCCTGATAACAGTATTTCAGTAAAACAATAGCTGCTCTATTGTCAATTAATTTCAGTCATTATCAAGAATGAAGATAGTATGAAATCACTATATTTAATCCATCCTACCCAGTTCTTCCCTTTCCATTCAAATAAGGTTAAAATCTGTCATTATCACACTCTCCTAGGTTCACATTTCTTGATAAGTGTCACATGTAATCTTTACTTAGTGAACAGACAGGCTGTCTCTAATCATTTTCAATGGACAGGTTCTAGAGATTCTCAGAAAAAGGACAAAGTACATAGTTATAGCTGACAGATTATGCTGCCCACTTCTTCCCAATTTCGTTCACTTGCTTTGACAGCATATGATAATGCTCTCTTTCTCTTACATTTATTACACCTATTATAAGAAAGACTTCACTAGGCTCAAGAAAACAAAAAGAACCATGTAAGAGTAGCTTATTAAAGAAAGAGTCACCAACCTAACTCTTAGCATTTAAGCTCCCAGACATGGTTTCCTGTGTTCTCCTACAATGGGACTGGCTAATTTAATCTTCTGGAGCAGCAATGACCAAGAGAAATATAATTTGAGTTACAAGAGCAAAGCACCTACATAATTGTGAATTTTCTTTATTTTAAAGTATACTTTAATTCAATTTATTTTCACTTTGCACAAGAAACAAGTTATCAGCTGGCTGGCTTTCTTCTTGTGTGTTAGTGAGCAAAGATGAATTAGAGGAGCAGTGCCAGCATTCTCTGTGCAGTCAGGCTGCCTTCTAAGTAAAGCAAACTCATACATCTGGTATCAACAGAATTTCTTAGATGCTCACTGGAAACTCTTGTTACAATTCACTTAATTATAAAATGTTTTATTGAGAAACAATTTCAAGCTCAAATAAGTTGTAAAAGTTAAATATTACTATGAACATTCATATATAGTTACCTAAACTGCCCTAATCTTAATATTTTACCCCATTGGCTTTATAATCTGCCTTCATTCTTTTTTTCTATCCTTCCCTCTATATCTATAATATTTTTTCGAACTACTGGAGGGTCTGTTACATACAGTGTGGCTATTTAATAATTGTTTTAATAATCTGTTGGCATTCATATTAAAAAAGAAAAAAATTAGTAAAATTATTTTAATAACATTTCAATATGTCAAATGCATCCAAAATACTACCATTTCATCAATAATCAATACAAAATTTATTATTAGAGATTTTTGCATTCTTTATTTTGTACTAAGTCTACAAAATCCAATATATGTACAATATTACATACAGAACCAACCACATTCCAAATGCTAAAAAATCACACATGTAGCTAGCAGCTACTGTATTATAAAGCACACAAAGAGTACACATATTTTTAATGTTCTTTTAGTAGAAAAGGGATATTGTATTCTATATTTCAAGTATGAAAACAATTTTAGGCAAGTGAAAACTACTTGAATTTTAGATTCTATATATTGTTTTGGCTTCTTGCATGATGTGCAAAATTTGAAGTAGCCATCAAGAACGCTAGAGAATCTACATGTCCATTAGTCAGGCAAAATTTAATCCTGAAGTTTCATAACCCAGTGACAAATGAAGCCAGATTGAAGACCACAAGATATAATTTTTTGACTGCGGTGCCTTCTGAATCAAATAAGAGCTGTTGACATTCATGAAGCACGTTACACTATAGTAGCTAAAGAATTAATCTTGGCATATCTGTCATTTATGATTTAATTTTCACAGAACAACTTAAAAACTATGTCTGAAGCCCTGGTTGGATTCCAAATTTGTGTCTAGACTTGGAAACCTATTTGGGCTTTTTTTCTTGCTTACTGGCATTTTTGCCAGAATTTGTTTTACATTTTCAGGGTTTCACTGTAAGAGATATTTATATTTATAAAACAATGTAATCAAACCAAAGAAACCTAGCTATCTTCTGATTCCACATCATACTGGGAAGTGTCTAGTAACCTCAGTATATCTGTATAGGCTTCCAAAAGACTTTCATTCTTTAAAAATATTTTTGTTATCATAATGCCAAAACAGTGCTGATTGAAAACAAAGGAAGAGTCATTACCCTCGAGAAATGTACACAATAAAAGGAGAAAATCTGGCACAATTAGTAACTCGTGTTACAATAATGTAAAAACGGTAGGAAATGTGTCTACTATTATTTGCAGGATCTACAGCATTTAACAGTAGTTGGAATACTTGCTTTCAATATATACCAACTAATCTGTAAATAACCACTAATGAAGGAAAAAGTCTCCCTCTCTGTAATTTCATGATGCAACAAACTGTGGGCTCTCACACATGAACTTGCCTTGGGTAACAGTTGGCAATACATTAAGTATACATTGCTAAGAGATGATGGTAGAGGTGAATACACACAAATTCAAAACACATGTATATTTCTTTCCCTTCATGCCACATGAAATGTGTTCAAGGCTGCATTCATTTTCAGTTGATGCTATAACAAATTCACAGAAATGAAGTGGCTTAAAACAACACAGATTTATTATCATAAGGTCCCAGAGGTCATAAACTTGACACAAGTTTCACTGAACAAAAAAAAAAAAAAAAAAAAAAAAAAAAAAAAAAAAAAAAAAAAAAAATCAAGGTGTCAGCAGGGCTACACTCCTTTCTGTAATCTCCAGGAGAGATTCCATTTCCACACCTTTTCCAGAAGCTGCTTGCATATCCCAACTCAAGACCAACTCCTCTACCTTCAAAGGCTCACAATACCACTCTGACAACTCTTCTGTAGTCCAAGCCTTCTCTGACCACATCTAGGAAAGACAAAGAAGGCTCTCCACTTTTAGAAACTGAAGTGGGTTGGGCATAGTGGCACAAGTGGGTTAAGTCACTGCTAGGGAGCGATGCCAGCGTTCCATATGGGAGTGCAGGTTCAAGTCTTGACTACTCTGCTTGTGATTCAGCTTCCTGCTATGGGTGCCTAGGAAGGAATCAGATGATGGCCTTAGTTCCTGGGCCCCTGCCACCCTGTAGGAGACCCAGATGGAGTTCCTGGCTCCTGGCTTCAGCCTGGCCCAACTCTAGCTATTGCTGCCATTTGGGAAATGAATCAGTGTCTGGAAGATCTGTCTCTCTGTCCATGTCTCTCTCTGTCTTTCTCTCGCTCTCTCTCTCTGTGTATGTATGCCTCCATCTCTGTCACTCTACCTTTCAAATACATAAATAAATATTTAAAAAAATTAAAAAAAGATTCAAGTGATCAAATAGGACATATTGGATAATACACAATAACCTCCTTATCTCAAAGTCCAATCTTTAATCATATATCCCATGCCTCTTCTAGCAAATTTGAGAAATTCATGGATTACCAAGATCCAGGTGTAGACATCCGTGGATACTTCTGTGGAGGCAACGAATTTTCTTACCTTTCCCACATTTAAAAGCTGTCTGCATTCATTGGCTCCTAATCACTTTCTTCCGTTTTCAAAGCCATCAACATTGCATCTCTCTAACCGTTCTTCCATAGGCACATGACCCTCTGACCACAACCAGGAAAGTTATTTTTATTATCATTTACTCGAGAAATAGAAAGAGAGACAAAGAGAGATGGGAAGAGAGGGAGAGGGAGAGAGAGAGAGAGAGAGGGAAAGAGGGAGAGAGAGAAACTCCTGTTTATTAGTTCACTCCCCAAATGTCCAGAATAGCACTTGAAGGTGGTGGTGGAGGGTGTTGGTGAAGCTTGGAGACAGGATCTCAATCTAGGTCTCTCAACTGTATGTGGCAGGAACCAAATTACTTGGAGTATTACCACTGCCTCTTTTTCATTTTTAAAACTATTTATTTATTTATTTGAAAGAGACACACACAGAGAGAAGGAGAGACAGAGAGCGAGGTCTTCTATCTGCTTGTTTACTCCCCAACTCCACAACAGCCGGAGCTGCACTGATCCAAAGCCAGGAGCCAGGAGCTTCCTCTGAGTCTCCTACACAAGTGTAAGGGCCCAAGGACTTGGGTCATCTTCTAGTGCTTTCCCAGGCCATAACAGAAAGCTAGATTGGAAGTGGAGAGCTGGATTGGAAGTGGAGCATCTGGGACTCAAACTGGCATCCATATGAGATGCTGGCACTGCAGGCAGCGGCCTTACCCGCTATGCTACAGTGCCAGCTTCACTACTGCTTCTTAGTGGAGTCAGGAACTGGAATTGGTGCTACAGCTACAGCCAAGTATCAAACCCTGGGGACTCCAGTGTGAGACACCAGCCTCCCAACCAAGGTCTTAACCACCAGGCCAAATACTTGCCCTGGGAAAGGCTATTTGGCATGCCACTCTCATCCCCTTTCCCTTTCTGCCTGCCTCCTCCAATCCCATTGTAGACCAAGAGTCTGAAAAAAAATTGCATGCAAATAATATTAAATTAAAATTAAAAATTCTTATTTCCTCTAGCTGTTTTATCGCTTATAGAATCCTCATCAGCCTGAAAATCATATACGATAGAATTTTTTGAAAAAAATCATTTGCAGAGATAAAGTAAATATATATTTGACTATAAAATAAATCCAAATAGTAAAGTTTAATCCATCATGGGTAAAGTACAAATTAAAACCACTTTTGCCTCTATTATTTTATTTTCAGAGAATTATAACCGGAAAAAGTTAGATATTGGTATTTATAATAAACAGTCTATCAAAAATACATGTACAAACTGTTACACAATGAACTCTGATAGCTATCTTTTGTGGACAAGTATGCAACCACATCTTCCCTGTCTACCTCACTCTAACATCTAATATATCATGTTTCTGCTTAAAATATTTTCAGTTGGCCACAATTTACTTTCATCTGAAAATTTTCTGCTGTTAATGTTCAGATCTCTAAGACATCATTTTATATGAAAAGGTGTGGTTTAAAAGCACTAAAATATCTAGTTTTCTTAAACATTTAATAACAATGCACAGGGGGAGGTACCCACATAAATCTCAACCCAGACAAAGGCGGCATTGCTATAGAGGGAAAGCGTGGGATGAGTTTAAAAATAAGTTCTTATTCCTGACCTAGAGTACTAACCACAGTTATGCACCCCCTTGTTATCTCATCAGATTATTGCAAGGAGCAGAAATCAGTTGTTTTTTAATGTGCTTTCATCCATGAACAGAATAATAATTTTCAAAGTAAGACTAATAATAGCTACTGTGTACCAGACGCCAAACTAGCTATTTTATTAAGCCTGTATCTATTCCTACCATCATGCCAACTCTATGTGTTAGAGATTGGTAGCCAAAAGGTAAGTGATGCTCAGAGAAGTTAAATAAAAGCTAGCCAAAAGTCATCTACTTTATAAGGGTTAATCATGCCTGGTCTTTCCAAGGCAAAATCAACCTCTAACACAGTAAGCCACCATGAGCTTCCATGTATTTAGGAATCACTACCCTCAAATACAGAGATTTAAGAGAGTATGCAAGTCAATCAGCAGTTAGGTTACTCACGATTAAGGTCTTACAATCCAAAACAATTAATTTAATATTTTTTAGTTCCTAGACTGTAATATGTCAACACTTGGATCAGTAAAATCAAGCCTTCCATCATACTGATGATAATCTAAGTTGTTTGCTCTCCTCAAAAACTCAGCTGCATTCATATCTCTACAAGAGAGCATGGCAGCACTGGTCTAAATCATTCCTCTCTTCTATGCGATTCTATGGTGTTTGATGGCTACTGCTATTGGGAGAGGCCAGGAACTGATCAGGAAGTTGTGGGAGGCCAGGATAAGGGAGAAGAGGACACTGAGCAGCATCTGTGCATATGGAGTGGATCCATCCTCAAACTCAGACTTACATGGTGAGTGAGGTGGAGGTGAGGTACCCCTGAGAAAGATACCATTCAGGACTGACCCATGAAAGAGGCATCAATCTGTACTAGAAGTCCATAGCAGCTTATGGAAATAGACTTTTAGGAGAAAGCAAAGTGCAAACAGAAAAAATGGCTTATTGACAAATGAGATGAAGCCAATTAAGAGTCGTAACACAGGGTAGGCATTTTGCACAGAGGTTAAGTTGCCAGTTGGGAAGCCACTTCCCATATCAGAGTGCCTGGTTTGAGTCGCTGCTACTCTACATTTGGTACAACTTCCCGCCAATGTACCCACGGGGAGGCAGCAGGTGATCGCTCAAGTCGTGGGGTCCCTGCCACCTACATGGGAGACCTAGATTGTGTTCCCAGCTCCTTGCTTTGGCCTGGCCCAGCCCTGGCTGTTGCGGGCATTTAGGGAGTGAACCAGTGTTGATGATCTCTCTCCATCTATCTATCTGCTTTTAAACTAAAATGAAAATAAATAAACAAATAAATTTGAAAAGTAATCCTAACAGGAGATCTAAACGCCTACCTAATAATTTTTAAACACCCAGTACAGGATTGTTAATTATAAGCACTATGTTGTATAGCACATCTACAACTTATTTTTAAAAAGGAAAGAGGTATGACCAAACTTTTAGAGGTAATGGATATTTTTTTACTAACTTGCTTATAGATATGGGTATGTGCATATGTCCAAATTTACCAAATTGTACACATTAAATATCTGTTTTGGGTCATCTATCCGGACTTGATGAAACTATTTAGAAAAGAATCACCACAGACATCTGAAATATGTTCCTTCAGAGTTGAATTTGCTAGGCCATGGCATATGATTATTTATGCCAAAATATTACAAGCTAACAAAGTGCTCACTTCTGTGATATATTTGTATAAAAACACAAGTCACAGCAACATGATGAAAATAGAAAAGAACAGGCTATAGAATCACTCAGTGAGAGTTAAAATCCTAAATCTACCATCTTCTGTCTGAAAAAGAGAGGAACACAGTGCTGAAGAGTGTGGGCATGCAAGCAGACAGACTACACGTGAGATGTTCAGTTTCATTTATTTGAGACTGGTAGGGTTTTAGCTCTGAAAGTCCTGTGTCCTGGGACAGCCCTTAGGCTCGGGCTAACCAGGATGGTTGTTCACCTAACCTGGGCTGAATCTCACACCCAACACTTACCATGTAACGTTGGCCAGGTTATAGTATCTCTCTGTATCTCTGTATACTCTTTTAAAGTGATAATACTGGTAGCAACTTTAATTGGGTTGTTCTGAGAAATGAATAACTAAGATGCATACAGCTCTGAGAACATGCGTGGGACATAGTAAACAGTGAATGCAAGCAACTATCTAAATTTACATGTACAGAATCTTAGATTTCTTATCTGAAAATAGAGATGATAAAATTCATATTGTTACTCTGAGGCTTAAAATAAGTGAGATTATTACATAATTTCTTTCCTAGTGTCTGAATATAAAAATATGTGTAGGATTATGTAGTCAACAAATATATGATGTATATTTATATGAAAGAATTTTTTACATGCTAAAGAGTTGCAAATATATCGTGTAGACATTAAATAAGAAAGAAAAGCAGATCACGGTTACTTAAATATCTGCTTATACATGAGATGAATGCAGAACAAATCCAGGACATATACATTGGAACACAGCACTAAAAACATTGTCTTCCCACACTGAGAAGCCAAAATGGGCTCTGAAAGAGTGCACTTATCTATGTTGCTGTTCCCCTAATGACAATTTACTGAAACTAATGTCTAAGAAATAGTGAATGGACTTCTTGTGTTCATGGGAGGAAGGCACAAGCCTGCGGTCCGGAATGTGAAATGAAGAAGCTGTCCATCAGCCTGCCTCCTGGACACTCAGAGGAGGCCTTGGCAGATCCACACTTCATCTTTGAGAGATACTTAAGACTCATAGGGTTCAGAAAGCACCTTTGAATTTGATACATTCTAAGCACAGGTACAAGTTGACAGAATTGCATGAGCTATATGCACCCTATAAGTATTTCCCTCCACACAACCAAACTTCTAACAGTTATTCTGCAAAAAGGTTACACAGTTTCTGCAAACAGCTGTGGCTCAGCCATATGAGGAAGGCAATTAGGTTAAAGGAACAGAGAAGGAAAGGAGAAAAGAAAGAAAAATCCTATTTCTGACTCTACCTGTCAAAAAAAAAAAATCCTCTCTGAACACAGAAAGCTAAATGAGTAGCAGGCCTGCCCTGTGTTCTAACCTCTAGCATGACCTTGAAAGAGTCCTTTGAGCTTCCTGGGCTATAGCTTTCTCACCAGCATGAGTGACTTTGATGAGATTCACAGAGTATTCTTAACCCTATAATTAAAGGCATTGTCCCAAAGCCCTTTAATTACTAAAATTCTGCACATACATTTCACAAGTAATTATTTCTTTCTTCGTGACTTCTTAAAGAATGATATAGGTAATTTGAGGCCAAACATTCATTTGAAAACTGGCAATCCATATACTTGCATTAATACAAATAAGTACATGATATCTGTCATGTTCTCCAAAAATCAGACTCTGAGATGAAGTCACAAGCAGGATGCTTATGGAGGAGAGATGTTTGATTCAACATTTGTGGAAGTAAAGGTGAGAAAATGGGATTGTCAGGAAAAGAAGCTGAACACAAATGCAGGCCCAGCCATTGCCTTGGTCAATCAAATGGCACATCGGAGTTGTTCCATATTGGACAGAAGTGGCTGGACTTTCACAAACCCACCTCGACCATGAAAACAGGTGGCTCTGGGAACATTGTCATCCTGGATAAGGAGGCAGGAGCTAGGGCAAGTGTTTCTTTGAAGAGTCGAATGGAACATCTACTAGAATATATAATGATATTAACCCATACAGAAATATTTCTATATATATCCAATTTTATACAAATGCCACCTTTTAAATTCTATTTAGTAATAAAGAGATTGTAAAATAAAATTTTACTTTGACAATCTATCCAAATTAGCAAGTGACTGAATGATATTAATCCTATAAAGATCTTCTTTAGAGCCAAAAGTAATATTTTAACTTCATTTTGTTCATTCACTTTGCATAGTGTCATCCAATTATATATTTATACATGCACAGTAAAAGTTTTCTGCATCTATCTATGGATTACAAACATGAAAAAGTCATTCACACCTTTAGAAAAAGGAATGAGAAAAAATAATTTCTTTTTCTTTCAATTCTGAAATGCCCAAGTGATATATATTCCTAGGTTCCAATCCTAATCTTTTCCCCCAAACAGAAATGTACATTCCATGAATTTGGTTCCCTCATAAACTAAATCCAGAAGTGTGAGGTCATTATTTTCCCTATTTTAAAGTAAGGATGCAGCAGTTGTTTGATGCAGAAGTTAAGACACCACTTGGCATCCCCACATCTCATGTTGAGTACCTGGCTCGGTAACTTCCTATCCAGATTCCTCTAATGCACACCCTGGGAGGCAGCAAGATGATGGCCACCCACATGGGAGACCCTGATTTAGTTCCAGACTTCTAGCTTCAGAGTGGCCCAGTCCTGACTATTGCAGGCATTTAGGGAGCAAATCAGTAAATGGAAGATTCTGTCTCTCTACTATTCAAATAAAATGGAAATAAATATTTTAAAATTATGTGTATTAAATTAATTGATTTTTCCAAATTACAAGATTCAATTTTCAAATACATACTCTAGAATAAACTTGAGTATTTTCCTTATTTTGTTTTCTCTCAAAATTTTTAAGAATGACTACAGGATTCCAAAAGTAGCTCCAACAGCAAAAAGATAGGATATGCCTAGCTTAGAACAAAAGGCAACTTTTAAAACTAGAAGAGTCATCATTTCTTTTACCCACCAAAGGGGTGATACTTTTTTATACCTTTCCCTCAGCATTCTCAATGTCTAGGCCCTATGCTCTGTTACGCTGTTCTTTTCTCAATGCCATACTTCAGTTAGGCTCTTCTTCTTCTGTTCTCATTGGGAAGCATCTCCTCCTCCCATTGCCTTTCCACTCCTCAATTTTCAGTTTGTTCTTTGTGTGCCCACAACAGGAGCAACATTTGTTTCTATAGTAACAACAATAGTCCCCTCATGGATCGCCAACACCACAGACTAACAGTCATGCAGGATCCCTTCCTTCCATCACTGGCAGTCAATGAAGGCCAGACAAGAAAAACTGAAGGCATCTTTGTGCATCAAGGTTACATGTTTTGTGAGTCCTGTGGATTCCACATGTTTTATAATCTAAAGATACTGCTTTTAAAGTAGAGTATAGCTTTGCAACTTCAGTTCAGCATCCTTTTCACATCCCACAGGCATTGTGCATCTCAACATTAGTAGAAAAATTTATATAAAACATGTTGCATGTATGTATGCATATGTGTGTGCCTATTTATAAAATTGCTAAGCATACAGAGAAATCAACACTGCCCACTACATTTTCTTAGCATTCATTCAGCTTGCACAGAGTTGAACAAAGAAGTCACTGCTTTGTTTCCCAAATGTTCCAAATCCTGTTTACATTAAGTGATGTCACTAATGTTCCAGTTACTAAACTGCCCATAGCCTCATTCCTGCCACTAGCAACTGCTACACTAGATCATCTGAGCAGCCATGTCAGTTGTAAAAAACAATCAACTTCCTACTGATGTTGAATTAAATGTAACATCAATTAAACAGAGTATTTATGGAAACACATCTGAAAATTTCCCAGTACTATATATAGCAACAATACAATTCCAATATTTTTTAATTCATTGCGGATCACCCATCTCCATAAGTCTGTATAGTGAATCTCAATTAAAGAAGCCTAGGTAGAAGGGATTTTTTTGTTGCCTATCTTCCAAAATTACTTCCTTTTCAAATTATTTATCTAGCACATTTAAAAATATATTTGATTTCTTCTTGTGGAGTTTTCACACTGCTTTTCTTTGATTCTTAGCTGAAGAGTAGGAACCTTAATCTAAATGACAAAAAGTAACTTAGAAACATATTTCCACAAAGAAGTGCAGAGTATTTTGAAGAGATACACAACAACTGAGCCCTAAGAGCCAAGAAATGCTGGACTCACACTCTTGGTGTCATTGGTATAAAGACAGACCTTGCTGCCTTCCCTATTTATAATTGTAGGAAGACCCCCTATTACTCTGTGAATGAGTTTAAATAAGGTCCTATAACTCTAATTTCTCATTCTATTGCCTTGAAGGATTATTTGGAAACCCAGGCTATGTGACCCAGTTTTTGAAAATATGCCTGTCAACATACGAATTTTAATGTAAGTCTGCTACATAATCATTACTTTTTTTAAAAAATATGAAATGGAGACCCTGTTTAAAAATGTGTAAAAAATATCCAAATGAGCTTATTCAGAAATTCTCTTGAGCAATGGTCCACTAGTTGGTGACATGATATAAGAAGGTCTTTTCGCTATTTACGCCACCTACTCTAACAAAGATAACAATTCCTATGTTTTCCCATCTTCCAGCAGCTAGTCATTAGAAATGTATGGAATGCATGATATAAACTGAACTGACAGTTGTAGCATACAGGAACTGTAGCTTTTCCCATGCATAATAACTTAAGCAAATTCTGGATAGTGTCATTTACAGAAACACTCGGCTTTACACACAAGGAAACTAGGGCAAAGAGCTGTGCAGTGGCTTTTTCACGGCTAGACTTCAGGGCCACACTAAAATCTGGAGCAGAACCTAATCTCCAATTCTAAGGTTCTACTCTTTTTTTACTCTCACAATAACATATAATGAGTATTTTAACATTTAATTCAAATATAGGATATGGACAACCCAGTAAAAGCTCCATACTTCAGGAGGCCAATGAATGACCACAGCAATGACAATAAATAGATTCAAGAAAGACCTAGAAGTAATGCACTGGGAGCTCTCTCCCCTCTCACCAACAGTGTAACTTACTCCACTTAATCTGTCACTGCCTTACTCATTACTTTACTTAGACCTCTGATGCTTGCTCTGACATGCCATTTGAAAAGGAAGTGATCTCAAATAGCCTCCCAACCAACAATATTTAGATATTTTCAGACATACTGCATGTATAAAACGTTTAGAAATGAAGAGCACTGGGCTGTGAATCAAGACTCCATCCAATGTCACCATTGCGCTTGACTGTGTTGTCTTGATTAAGCCAACTTTACCTGGCCTCAGCTTCCCTTGCTACAAAACAAAAGAGCCAGAGTAGACATCATATCATATCATGCCTTTTGTCAGTAACATTCAAGATTTGTATAGTTCATTTATTTTTGACTACTTTCTTTGTAGCATAAATATGGTTTAACACAGATAACTAGCTTTTCTAACATTATTGTCTTTATTTTAAAATATTTCAAACAGAAAAGCATACATAAGAGTTCAATGACCAGGCATACATTTAACAACTTTTTTTTTTTTTTTGGACAGGCAAAGTTAGACAGTGAGAGAGACAGACAGAGAGAAAGGTCTTCCTTATGTTGGTTCACCTCCCCAAATGGCTGCCACAGCTTGTGCGCTATGCCGATCCAAAGCCAGGAGCCAGGTGCTTCCTCCTGGTCTCCCATGCGGGAGCAGGGCCCAAGCACTTGGGCCATCCTCCACTGCCTTCCTGGGCCACAGCAGACAGCTGGACTGGAAGAGGAGCAATCGGGACAGAATCCGGCGCCCCAACCAGGACTAGATCCCGGGTTACAGGTGCCGCAGGAGGAGGATTAGCCTAGTGAGCAGCGGTGCCAGCCACATTAAACAATTTTTAACATTTTATCCTATTTGTGTCATATGTAAATATGTATATACACAAACTATTTTTTAGAGTAAGGGTAGATATAATAATAACAGATTAACTATTAAAAAGCAAGTTGAATACTAAACTCATATTGTCATACTCTCCCTAATCAAGTAACAGCTGGTCAAAATTCTTTACCACCATCTCCAAGTCAAAGGAGGATACAGTCATGGGAGCCTGTACTATTGACTGCAGAAAAGATTATTCATTGTTATGTAGGAGGATTGTGGAGCTGATTGCTCCTTTGCTGTCAGGAATCGGGTCCTCTAGAAACCCTGGAGTATGGGGGTGGCTCAGAGGGAAAGGTTTACTCATAAATACAAGTGATGCCTGGATAATTGAAGTTCAGTGATCAAAGCCCAAGGAAGCAGTGATGACAGTTACCTAAACCTTGCATTCAGAGGATAAGGCAAGAGGTACAGCAATGAGAGAACCGTGATTTTTCTCCCAGAGTTAGCATACAAGTTGCCGGATGCCACAAAATAACAGAAGCTACTGGAAACAAGTCTGAAAATGACCATGGTCTGCCAAGGACAAACCTCGTCATGATCTAAAGAACAGAATTTATGTGAACACCCTGTGGAAATGATTCATCTGTCACTTAACAGCCTGTTAGCCCTATTCACACCCACAGATGGCTGGTGTCCATCACCAGTATGAACAAGATCACAAGTGCTATGTAAACAAGCCACACTTTCCTTGGCAGGACAGGACAGCTAATGCTGGGGTGGGATTTATATGACTGGCATTTACAAATTGCCTCTTCAAAGGGTCTGAACTTGCACCACCAGAAGTAAGAGAGGCCTATTTTGGAAATTTATATTCATTAAATAAAAGTTAAAAAAAAAAAAGAAGTAAGAGAGGCCAAAGTCAGCACAAAAATCCAGTAGAGTCACACTCAGTGAAAGCTCAGAGGTAGTAACAGTATTTTCCAGATCTCCTCAAATAGAAAGGTTATTGCTCAAACATCTGCAGAACACACCCTTGTCAACTTGGAGTTAAGGGTCTTTAACATTAAAAACCATACAGAGGTTTCTGCTACCTCAAAGATAGTTCGTCGTTTAACCCAGCTCAGTGTTTATTGGGTCTCCAAATTACTTCAGAATATCCATATACAGAAACACTTGGGAGGGGCCGGCGCTGTGGTGTAGCTGGTAAAGCCGCCACCTGCAGTGCCAGCATCCCATATAGATGCCGGTTTGAGTCCCAGCTACTCCACTTCCCCTCCAGCTCTCTGCTATTGCCTGGGAAAGCAGTAGAAGATGGTCCAAGTCCTTGGGCCCCTGCACCTACGTGGGAGACCCAGAAGAAGCTCCTAGCTCCTGGCTTTGGATCTGCACAGGTCTGGCCGTTGCAGTCATCTGGGGAGTGAACCAGTGGATGGAAGACCTTTCTCTGCCTCTGCCTCTGCCTCTGCCTCTGCCTCTGCCTCTCTGTGACTTTGTCTTTCAAATAAATAAATAAATATTAAAAAAAAAAAAAAACAGGAAACACCGAGTGGAGTCTAGCACTCTTGGCACAGCAGCTAGGATTGGAATTTGGAAATCAGACTCCCTTGCACAGGGACTTCCAGGGTAGTCTAAGGAAAACTGTTAGATTCTCAGACCACAACAACAAAAACACTGATCTAATACCTAAAAGTGTTAGGTTTTAAGAACTTCTAAGTTCTTTCCATAGTTTAATATCTACAATCCACTCAATGACCCAGTGAGATGACTGTTACTATCATCTCCACTTAACCATATGGGGAAAGTGAGGTACAAAAAGGTTACGCTCAAGTAGTGAGCAGCGAAGTGCAGGGCCCAGCTCCGCCAGCCAAGCCCCAGTGCCTGCATTCAGTCTCTGTGCTGGATTGTCTCTAAGTAAAGAGAAAAAATTTCATAAATGGCATCTTTCACCAAATCTCACCATATTTCTCCCTAGAATGGCTCATTGTCTCACAAATAACAAAGGAACCAAAATTAATTCTGGCATATTAATTCTCTAATTGAGAAATTTGCAAAATCCTATTTATTTGTCCTATACACATCAAATTAGATAAAAATCTAATTAAAATTCAGAAAAGTCTATAAGCATTAAGTCATTATAAGTTGTGCTTTTTGTTTCTTAAAGATCAGACCAGAGCCCACTGTATCTCTAATATCAGGTAGTTTTTTTACTCAGCAATATACAAAAATGATTAAATATTAAAGTTGATAAGTGTTCCTGTGTGACCCAAGGTTACAAATTATTTTCCTATTGAACAGTCTCCATCACTCCTTATTATTAATAATCATAGTCATTATGCTTTTTATACAGCCAAATAATTCCTGATGTAAGTCCTGATAATTCAGACTCTTCTTGATAAAAATTGAAAATATTTCATACAGATAAGAAAGGACAAGAATAAGTCCTTATCTGGGCTAGCAATCTACCAGAAATGATTACTCAACTTGCCACCAAGAACAAAATATTCCAGGGTGTATCCTGAGCTCTCCTAATTCTCTTTGAACTCTGATTTCATCTCTGCCCTATTTCTTCATTTTGGAAGACGTCAAAATGGATACAGACAATTTTGAGATATAAAGTTGAGATTGCAAAACATTCAGTTTGTACTTAAAAAGATCTATATCTTTTTTCTGAATTTTTTGACTTTGTGGCTTTTGTCATTTTCCTAAAACATGTATTCTTGTGACTTTTCTCATGACTTGCATGTCTAATTTTGAAGTACTAACCTTGCTTTCTTTTTCATAAGTTGCATTATATCTCAAAACCCATAAAAATAATATTGGTTCCTGTTGATCCATCTACATATTTAGGATTCTCATGTATGATCTGATATTTTATGGAACAGTCTCCTTCTCCTTGTCTGGCACCATGGGCTTAGTCTAAGTCGTCATATCCAAGTTAGATCACTTAGAATGATCCTAAATACTTTATCTGCCTCGAGTATTATCCTTTTCAAATGTCTCTTCTGCGCTACTGCTACGGAATAATTCAGCCAATAATTCAGAAGTGCTTCACCATGTATACAATCAAGGCTGGTTCCTAGCATGGCTCATCCATGGTCTAGCTCTCATCCTGCACTCCTCCACCTCTCTTACTTTCATGCTCAGCATTATTTCACTGTACTTAGTTACTGAAGTTACAGCTTTTATTTCCATATCAATGGTCTGTCTCACTGCCTGCCTTGCTCATTCCCATTTTCTTAGTCATAATCTTACTCACTCTGCAAGACTCATTTTTCAAGACCATCTCTTTTTCAATGAATCTTATATATACATATCCCTGCACCATATTCCATACATATTGTATCTTTATTCCATACATATTTTATCTTCTCATTCTGTCCCTCATTTTTAATAAGTTTATGTATTTATTTTTATTTATTTGAAAGGCAGAGAGAGAGAGAAAGAGAGAAAGAAAAAAAGAGAGATCTTCCACCCACTGCCCAACTACCTGTAATAGTCAGAGTTGGGCCAGGTTGAAACTAAGAGCCAGGAATTCAATCCAGGTTTACCACGTAGGTGGCAGAGACCCAACTACTAGAGACATCATCTACTGCCTTCCAGGATACACATTAGTAGGAAGCTGGATCAGAAGTAGAAGTAGGACTCAATTCCAGGCACTCCAACATAGGATGCAGGCATCCCAAGCAGCAGCCTAATCCTCTGCCACACAATGCATGCCCCATCTCTCCTCCACTTTGATATAGATACGTTGGGAATTCAGCATGTGTCTTTGCCATCTTTGAGTATGAAGCATCTAAGAGAGCACCTCCATAGAATAAGCTACCTATCAATGTTTCATGAACTTCCACCTACATTCTTGAATGCAATTAAGACATACATATCAGGAGAATATTTTGACAGGGTAATTTGTGATAAGAATCATTTCAGTAAAATATGCTAGGAAGGATCTTAGGAAATTTGATCATTTCTCTAAAGTCGCCTTCTCTTTGGGAATTCGCATTATCTTTGGGGAGCTACAGAATCCAGAGTAGGTCTGTAACATTAATATTAAAATATGTAATATAGACAGAAGGTCCAGCAATATTTTGAGACTCTAAAGTGAAGGAAAGAGTCATAAGATTAATTAAAAGTTCAGTCTGGAAATAGCCAGAGGTTCCAATGTCAAAAAAAGATCATGCACCTGGTGAAAACTTCACTCATACCGTAGGGAAAAAATTAGAATGTAGGGGTGTCAAATATGTTTGAGGTTGTCTTCATCAAGTTCATGCAAAATCTGTATTATGAAAAAAAACATGAATAGATTCCAAACATTTTTGCACCAAAATATGAAGTCCTTGTTTATATTAATGGGTCACTTTACTACAGCCACAGAGAACTTAAAATATGTCATTAGAGAGAATTGGATAATTTCATTTTTGTTTTTAAAAACTGAAACTGGGACAGGTATTGTGGCATAACAGGTTAAGCCGCCACTTGCAATGCTAACATCCTGTATGGCCACCAGTTCAAATTCCAGCTGCTTCACCTCCACTCCAGCTCCTTGTTAATGCATTTAGGAAAGCAGTGGAGGATGGCCCAAATCTTTGGGCCTCTAAATCCACAAAGGAGACCTGGATGATGCTCCTGGCTCCTGACTTTGAACTGGCTCAGCCATAGGCATTATGGCCATTTGGGAAGTGAACAAGTGAATAGACACTCTTTATTTCTCTCTCTCTTTCTCTCTCTCTCTCTTCACCTTTCAAATAAATAAAATAAAAGTTTAAAAAAAAACTAAAAACTGGAGCTAGTTATTACTCAAGATTATGTTTCAAACGAACTGCATCAATGTAAGTCAGCAGAATAATTCAATAGCTTGCATTTATAATAGTATCCTATGATTCTAAGAAAAATAAAATTTTACCAAGAAAATAAACACATAAGGCAGAGTAATACAAACTATTTTCAGATATATTTATTAAAATTCTAAAAATAAAACCTTTCCCTCACAAAATTAAAATGTATGTTTCAGTTATGTGGAATATTTCATTTATTCATCAAGAAGCATAAAATAATTGTAATGCAACTCTGCTAGAAATGTGAATTTTAACCTATACTGATTTTCTCAAATTCTTCTGCACAATGAGAGTCCAAAATTTTTATCTAATTAAAGATATATTCAATGTTTCCAATATTACTTAAAATGATCAAGGTTGTGACCTTTGTGCTAAAGTCATCCAAACAAGCCATGTGAGTTAAGTCACCAGATAAACACACTGCACAATCAACAAATAGTTCATTATTTTTCTCATCTAAAAGGTCATTTTCCAACAGATCTCTAACATCTAGATACTGGCTTCCATAGTTTATCGAAAGTTTCAGGCTTGCAAATCTTCTACAATAAATTTTAAATAAATTTGACCTATTATTTTTATTTTATCTGAAAAGGAGAGAGGGAGAGGAAAAGAGAGAGAAAGAAAGGAGAGATTAACCATCTGCAACTTCACTGTATGAATACCCACAACAGCTGGGGCTGAACCAGGATGAACCCAGGAGCCTGGAACTCATTTTGAGTTTCTCATGTGGGTGGCAAGGACCTGAGTACTTGAGCCATCACCTGCTGCCTCCCAGGGTGCACATTAACAGGATGCTAGAAGCTAAAAAACAGCTGGGACTCAAATCTAGACAATCCAACATGAGATTTGCCTCCCAAGTGACACCTTAACTGCTGTGCCAAACAACTGAACCAACTCTTTTTTTAAAATAGGTGATTTATTTGAGAGGCAGAGAGAAAGAGACAAACATCCCATCCACTGGTTCATTCCACCAAAGCCCAGGAGCCTGAACTTCAATCCATATCTCCCACACCCTGTCAGGGACCCAATTGCTTGAGCTATCACTGTTGCTGCCCAGGGTGCGCATTAGCAGGAAGCTGGAATCAGAGACTAAGCCATAACTTGAGTCTAGCTACTCCTACATTGGGTGCTGGTACTCCAAGAGGCATATTAACCCATTGCCAAAAGTTCTCTCCATTTTACAATTCTTTGTTAATGAGATCTGTCAATATTTTGAGTATGGCTCCATTTATTATTATGTGTATACATCCTAAAACATGAATATAGTGTCATTGGTGAAAAGATGTAGAGATACACATGGGATTGGATCTTTGATTTACCCCTTCTAAGACACGTGACCTTCAAAAAGACAGTATGTCTCTTGGTCAGTCTCTTCAGAAGCTAAAACAAGGTAAAAGCCAATGATGCCTAGAGGTGGAGAGAAAATCAAATGATAAAACACATGTAAGAAGCTTAGTAAAATACTCAATCGACCTCAATGATTCTCAATGCCCTCCCACAACCAAGGGAGATATTGATTGGTTTGTTCACTTTCATTTCGAAAACTGCAACTTTACTTCTTATTGATCACTGAATCCTAGCTATCTGTGAATTACTATGCTCAACTTAGTTTTCTCATTTGCTCCCAGACTATAAGCAATAGGAAAACAAAATTCTTCCACCATTCCTGCTTCACTACAGAAAACAATTCTGCTGTCTGGTTTGGGTTCTGCCTGGACGCTTTGCTGATATTTAGGTGAACCAGTTTCAAGTACTCCTGTACTTTTAAAAAGGAGATTAAACTGGATTTCCTGCTCTCGTGGCCATTAGAAATGAGTTTTCATAACTTTGACTTTCATGGCTGTGTTGGTCTTTGGAAAGAAATACAGGTTTTGAGGGAAAAAAGGGTCTTAGGCCACTTAGCAGCGACTCCTAGAATAGCAGCTGCTCTCAGGTGGCACAATAAGAGGGCTTAATTTCTATGTTCCCTTCAAGCTTCCATATGGAAGTTATAGAAGTTGAAACCACTAAACCAGTTTAATGAAACCCAAACTGCTGAGTTCCGCACTGCCTTAAAAGAGGCCTTCTGTTTCCTAACCAGCATGAGCTTAGGAAATTTTCCATTTACTTGGAAAGCTGTCATATGAGCTGCTCCACCAGTTTTGCTCAAAGATTCAAGAGATTGACTCAAAAACTGAAATAAATCCAATTATTTGACTTCTACGGTTCACTTTATTTTATAACTGGTCAAAAATTCAAAGGAATATTCTTTAACTTTCTTTTCTACAGGCTCCCAAGAACTATTGTTAAAGGGATCTGATTTATTCATCTTTTTGTTCCAAAAGCACTCAGTAGGCACTAGAATAACACAGTAGGCACAGAGATCTATCTGCCCTTTCGTTCTTTCATGAGACCTTCTTAAAGCTGGATTCATGACCCTAAACTCAAAAATTTTCTCAGACATTCTAAAATTCCAGGTCCCTGAAAAGACCATGTGAATTCCACACAGTAGGAAAATAGTTAACATAATAGATTATACCACAAAAAACTCCATCATCGCTAGAGACCACTTTCAATTTGATTCACTGCTTATCAGGCTCATACTATTTTTGGTGTTTGGAAAGGCATTGGATAGTCAAAGATTTTTAAGTAATGCATCAACTCTATTTTTATACTAAGAACAATCAGTACTACTTTTGTGAATATAAAATATTCAATCTTTTCAATATAATGATCTTCCCTTAATAGATCAGCAACTTTATAATGCCAGAGAAATGTCTTCTTAAAACCAGAATGACTCAAAAACCATTCCAACATTCTGCTTTAAGATCAAGATACTTAAGAGAGAAATGGTACTTAACTGGGCACTTACTGTGTGATGAAACTGAGCTGAGTGTTTTCCCTTCATTATCTCCTTCAAATCTCTTAACAACTTGAACCAAGTCACACTATCAACCTGTCCCAGATGAGGAAAGAGGGCTCAGGAAGGGGAAGCAACTTACTGAACTCTCAGAGCTTTTAAGTAAAGAAGTCAGAATTTGAACTCAAGTTTGCTTGATTCCACTATTTTCGTCCACTTCTTCCCAGTGCTTGCCATGCTTTAATACTTTACGCTAATTTATTATTGTATCCTTTAACTTCAGTAAGTAAACTTGTCATTCAAAAATGTCATTCAGATGCATGAGAATTACTGCCATTATGTATGCAGCCATGAATAGCATATTAAGAAACTCTCAGCATTAACATTTCCTTCTTCAGTTAAATTAATAAATAGATCATTATTTTTCTCTCAGTATTAAAACGTGGTATAAATTAAGTCACAGTAGTATAGCTTCCTATTTTCAGAAAATACACTACTTTGGGTTTGCAAATGGTACTACTGACGTAATTCTCTTTGGATGGGCATTTGGCCTGTTGGTTAAGAAGTAACTGGGTTCTGGTTGTCAATGTCAAAGACCTGATTTGGGTTCCTAGCTCCAGCTTTGGCCCAGCCCAAACCCAGCCCTGGCCATTGCAGGCATTTACAGAGTTAACCAGTGAATAGGATCACTCTCCCCTCTCCCTTCCCGCCCTTCCTTGCCTCCCTTCTTTCTCCACTAAGTGTATGACCAGGCCACCTATAAGATTTTCAGCCTTGTCTTCAGTATACAGTAGGATGAGGGGCAGTGGAGAAGTAAGTGAAAATGTCCCAATCACTAAGGAACAGCATAAACAAAAAGAGTGTGCTGACAGCCCCACGGAGCAGTGGGTAAAGCTGTCTGCAGTGCCAGCATCTCAGATGGGCTTCAGTTTGAATCTCAGCTGCTCCACTTCTTATCCAGCTCCCTGCTAACGTGCCTGAGAAAGAAGTGGAAGATGGCAGAAGTCCTTGGGCCCTTGCACCAGAATGAGGGACCCAGAAAAAGCTCCTGCCTCCTGGCTCCTGGCTTGGATCTGGCCCCAAATCCAGGACATTGCAGCCATTTGAGGAGTGAACCAGTGGATGGAAGATATCTCTCTCTCTCTCTCTCTCTCTCTCTCTCTCTCTCTCTCTCTGTCTCTCTTTCCAGATAGATAGATAGAACCCTCCCTCAATCTGTATAATTATGACTTTCAAATAAAATAAGTAAATCTTAAAAAAAAAACAGTTTGCTATAGAAGCAACTAATATTTCCATACAGTTGGATCTTCAGTTTGGAGAAAAAGAGGGAGAAAGGTCAGTAAGGTATAGTGATGGAAAGTATTAGATGCTACACCAAAAATGTTTGGCTTTGGATGAAATGTACAATGAACTGATATCAAGGGGCATTGTCAGGACAAAGACAGTGATCATTCAATTATTGGTGAAGTGTTTGAAAATTTTCTCACATTGTGGATTTTGGATGGTAAATAAATTTAGACGCCAACAACTAAACTGAGTCATTCTAAATTATATTTCTCTAAGCAGGAGGAACACCAGCTGTGTACCTTTGGACCACTGCACTCTCTAAGCTGCTTTCCTTGGCATGTTTGTCCGAGAAATAACTAGATCATACCAACCCATTCCTTCTATTTACAACATCTTAGAATGGGCAGTTCTGAAAACAGTAATTCTGTTCAACAAGAACCATTTGAAGATGCACCGAGCTCCTATCTACTATCAGTTCCAGAAAAGATGGACTGAAAGCTTTGAAAGAAGGGGCCATGAAGCCAAAGTGGTTGAGGCATATCGCATTTTAAGGAAAATTCTCTAGTGAGCACAGCTTGGTTTTGCCTTCCTCACTTCCTTTTATAGGGCCTCCTCCCCTTCTCCTTCCCCAGCACTCTGAGTTAAGGTTCGACTTCCCAGATGGGCACCCAGTGCACCTGAGGTTCCCTTCTGAAAATAGGTTCAAACCTCAGGCTCCTCTTTAACTTGGCTCTCCTTGATCAAAAACTCAATTTCCTGTGTAGTTAGTTCTTTTAGAACTTCATCCAAAAGTGTCAAACATTTCAGTATTGCATTTTTATGCTGTACTAGAAATGCAACTGCTTTTATTTCCAGCCTTTCATCAAATCTCTCACCTACTCTATTTCTAACACCCTGTGCTTCTGTGTATTCTTCTTATTAAAAAGAAAATCCAGAGCAAGCAACTTTTGTTTCCTTGGGATCCTAACTTATAAAAGAGACATGTCACTCGTCATTTTAATTTCTTAATGCAGCAAAAAAATTATAACACTCAGCCTACACCTATCCATAGCCTTTCTCTTTGGGAGTAGGAAGAAATGTGCACTTGTGTATCCAGCCCCCTTCTTCCTGCTGGATCAGGAAAAGGAGAGAACTGAACAGCACCGTAAGAGCTTCTCAGTTCCTCTAAATAATATAAGGTGCCTGTTTCTCCATTCAATATTAGCCAGAGTGTGAGTATCCTAGGTGCCTTCTGCTAAGATTGCTGTGTTAGGAGTTGGGCACAGACACAACCCAATATCAAGAAGCACTTTTCCTGCTAATACAGTAGTCATCCCAGTTCACAATGCTGAAAGGTGAACACAGAGTACCAGGTACAACCAGGGTTGAGACGGTGCATCTACCTTCCTAACAGGAGACCCTCTGCCCTCTATCCTGAATGCTGCAGTGTGGGTTCTAATGGAAAGAAAAGAATGCAGAATCCTACCTTCTTCCAACTAACGTTTAATTCTTCTTCCCAGATGTACATCAACATTGATAAGAAAATATCATGTTCCTTATGGAAAACAATAAACATTTATGCCAATTTGCAACTCTAACAATAGCACTATAAAACACACAAGAATAATATCTCCTATGAATTGTGTAATAATTAATAACTTCTAAGATGTTACTTGTAATCCTGTCATAAACATTGCAAGACAAGAGAAAATCTGCATTATTTTCAGATACAGACAAAGACACTCATTTATTTACGACGTGATATTGCTGAGTCACAACAGATTGAATCTAAGAACACTTAAATGGATATTTATCTGGATTCAGGCTGTACATTTGTATGCAAATGTCATTATATATTAATGGATAGAGGGCTCAATAGATACAGAGATGAAAGAAAGAGAGAGACCCACATTACATTGGGGAACCTCTGAGATCAGACACTACAATTAGAGAAGCAGAAAATGTTGAAGAGTTTTTATAAGTATCAAACTGGATACTAAATAATAAGACTATTAAATCAATCATCTATCACTCACCCTGTGTTTTGAAAAGTCTTTCAGCTTTGGGCATTAAACTGATTTCATCAAGAAAAACATTGGCTCACTCACTCACTCCAAAGTATGAAGTCTTTTACTTGAAGATACATCAATAAACTAAACAACCAGATTCTATGTGGAAAAATATTGAGAAAATGACAATGGTGGCTTCTTGAGGCAGTCAGTCAATCAGTTACAACATCCACATGTGGTCACTATTTTCCAGGTTCCACTTTAGGTGCCTGCTCCATTAAAAATGCGCAACTCTCCTAGCCCATGGGAAGTTCACAGTTTTATTCTGGGAACAAGACCATAAATAATTAATTGTTTCACAGAGTGCTCACTACCAGAGATAGAAACAGAATTTTGTGGGATTTTGGAGAGTAGCGATAACTCTCTTTGAGAAAATAGGGTAAAACAAAACAAAACAAAATTTTACTATAACACAAAAATTTTCAGAATTCTTTATAGTTGAAAATGATGTCAATGTTTACTTAAGCCAAAATTTAATTTAGCTTGTCAGTGGGAACTGAGCCAAACTACATTTACTATGAGTTTAATGAACAGAAGTACTGGAAGATTTAGATGCAAAAAGTAGATTGGGAAGATACGCTAACAAAGAGAAAATCAGTACTGGAGAGGAGGGAGCTACAATGGTGACCCCAAAGTGAAAGCTCAGAGTAAACCCTGAAGCCCCCACTCTGCCCCATTCCATCACACTGGTGAGCATGCTTTAGCAGACAGAAACGACACAGCTGATTTAGTTCAGGGGCTTTCTGGGAGAAAGCGAATTGGCAAGATCAAAATTTTATGACCAGAGAGGAAACACTAGAGGAGATGAAGCTGAACAAAGTTAGAAATAAAAAGGAAATACAGTCATTTCCAAGTTCCAACACATGAAATATAAGTTCCTAGATCTAGGGGTCTGAAGAGAAAAGCATATTTCTTCCAAACCACATGAACAGAAAAGAACAGACATTGCCAGTGAATTCAGTGGACTGAAGGCTGAGGCTTACACAAGGATTTTTCAGTGTCTGCAGGGTCTCTTACGTGCTCTTTTCTACCCTTTTAATATTCTGTGTGTTTCAAATAATGGTTTTGTAGTTCATCCAGTTCATGAAACTTTGTGGCATAAAACTAGAGGGTCAGGAAACCCAGTAATATTCCGTGACACCATGTCTAAACTAAATTTATTATCTAATAAGATTAAAATGACAGTTCAAATTAGGGCTGATCATTCTTTTTTCTACTGAAATAGTGTAACCTAAAGTCCAATAAGGAGTGGATCAGATAGCAAAGTAACAACAACAAAACCCTTTCCTCTCCTTTGAATTGTGAAATTCTAAACTTTCAACTTATTTGTTTTTTTCTGTGAAAATTTTGTAAATCTTTATTAAATAACTATCATTAATATTTTAAAGATGTACCTCAAAATTCCATGAAATGAGCAGATAAGAGTTAAGGGGCAATGCAAACATTTAGAGAAAAAAAGAGAAGGGAAATTTATTCCCAAAGAGAAAGAAATATAGAAATACAGAAAGTGATAGGGCTTGAAGAGCAGGAAAATAGGATTCTATACAAGAGGTAGGACAGACTCATAAAATGGAACGAGATAGAGGTACATTAAGATCAAGATTAAGGGAGAGAATTCTGGAAATTGAAGCGCAGGTTAGGGGCGGGACTGAGACCCCTGTCACTGGGTTAATCAAGCTGTCATTCAGTAGAGTGGTTGACTCACGGAAGCATTCCTCATCCTCTGGATCTCTTTGAAATGCTAATTAAACAAAAGTCCAATATAAATAGCTAGTCAAGGAGCACAAGATAATTTGAATGGAAAATTTAAGGCAAAATTACAAAAAGGAAAAGAAAACAGACTAAATGTTCTTTCAGCCTCTTCTGCCACTCCTCCCATTTGGTGCTCTTGTCTTCTCTTGTTTGACACATTTGTCCTCTGCCTTCTTTCCTGAGTTAGTCTTTCTTTCAGCTGGTTGCTAACACTGAGACTACAGCTCTAAATAAGGTTAAAGTGTCCCCTCAGGTGTACTACTTCCAGTGGCAGACAACTTTTTAAAGAGACTATTTACCAGCTCTCTGCTGTGGCCCGGGAGTGCAGTGGAGGATGGCCCAAGTGCTTGGGCCCTGCACCCCATGGGAGACCAGGAGAAACACCTGGCTCCTGCCTTCGGATCAGCGCGGTGTGCCGGCCGCAGCGCGCTGGCCATGGCGGCCATTGGAGGGTGAACCTTTCTCTCTGTCTGGAGGAAGACCTTTCTCTCTGTCTCTCTCTCTCACTGTCCACTCTGCCTGTCAAATAAATAAATAAATAAATAAAAATAAAGAGACTATTTAAAGTTTTCAATAAATTGAAGCACAGTAAGCACCAAGCCTGGGAATTAGTAGCCAATAAAGCACTAACCCCTGGGGCCTGATGCAGCTCTCAGAGAAAGAAATTCCAGCATGGCCGGATGAGCTAGGAGTCTGGGCCAAGTAAAACCTGGCAAGGGCTCCGTGCGCAGCAAGGTAGTTAGGCAAATAGAGCAGGTGTGGAAGTAATGTATTCTCTGTTCACTCTCCTCATACTGTCTTGTAGGATACCTTCTCCTAGAGTTCCCATTTGATGATTCTGCTGAAAAGTTTATTTGCCCAGTGTTGAGATTAAAGTGACTTCTAGGGATAAAGCGCCAGCCACTAGTGGCCAGCTACCATCTAAGGCTATGATACTCACTTTACTGTTTAACATCATAAATAAAACACACTGTTTGCTACCAAGTAGAAGCAAGGAAGGGAAGGAACAGAGAAGAGAATGAGGGGAAGAAGGGAAGCAAATTGGGTTGTTTATTAAGAATTCAATAAATAATATCATGGCATTAAAAGCCTTCACTAGAAGGAACAAAGGCTATTTTTGTGTGGAAAAAGTAGATTTGCCATCTTGCTCTTGTAAAATTATCTTAAATATTTTAACATACTGTAAAAGAAAATCACCCAGCATGTTAAGAATATTTATCAATGCTGGGTCTTGAGGCATGCACTATTTTATGATTTATTTGTCTTTACACAAAATAGAGTTTAAAAAAAACTACCTTAGTGTCTCATGATTATAATTTGAAATATTGGGGTCTTTCATAAAAAATGTGTTATGCAACACTGTATCACTGCAGAGTGATACACTATTAACTATTGCTATTAGTAAGAATCTGTGCCAAGCACTTTATCTGCATTGCTTTAATTTCTGAAAAAGTTTATGAGGTGGCATTATTATTCTGATTTCTGCTGAGGAAAAACTGACATTAGAGAAGATGTACTACTAATTAAAGGTAACAACAGTAGTTGAAGGTAAGATTATATTTTGAATCCAGATCATTTATGTTTCAGCCTGAGCCTGAGCTACACCACTGTACTGCAAATTCTTTTAAATGGCAGCCCTAGGCTTTTAAGGAACCACTTCAGGGGCCACCAGACATGGATTGAAAATTGAATGAGCCACGGAGATATGTTCCTTCTTATAGGCAAACCAAGCAGCTCTGCTTAAATACATTTTAAGAGTCTAGATTATAATTTAACTTGAAAAAGCATTTCTAGTGTTAATAAGGAAAAAAGTTGGAAAACCACTGATTCAGATTTTTCAAACTTAATGGGTTTTTTATATGATAAACTTGAATAATTGAAGAGCTGTGAGCACCAGAACCATATGGGGTTCATCAAGAACTAAAGAGCAAGGAAAAAAACACAATTCCACCTCCACATTAATAGAAAATGAACCTTACAGGCAGCTGATCAATAATTAAAAATGAAAACAACAAGTGCTCTCTAATTTACTCACAGGCTGCGGCCCAATTCTGAATAATAGGCAAAAAATGAAAACACCCACACACACATACACACATAAAAATAAATATATAGGTCACTGAAATATTTTATTTTCCTTCTAAATTACCATTTCAAAATTTTTGCAAATTTAAAAATATGAATTTGATGCTTTATTTTGGGTGTACTGCACTGAAATTTCACCAACAAGATCTCTCTTTCCTTATGGCAAAAGCATGTTTACTGGCTGTGAATCACTTTCCTTTCTTGGCCATCTCTTCCTGCACTCCCCTCTTCCCAAGGCCCTTCTCTTCACTGGAAAACCAGATGAGAGTTTTAAAAGGGAATGTCTTTTTCCTTCTTCATTAACCCATGGAGAAAGACTGATACTCTCACCTACAATTCTCTTGGCACTTGTGTAGTCAATTTACTTTAAAAATCTGTAGATCCAGCATTTGGCACCAGATGTTCAGTTCTAGCAGCTATTCAGTGGTTATGCTCGATGACATCACTTAAACTGCCAAAGTCTTCTAAAATTAGTATTAAAAATGCATAGTGGGGCCAGCGCTGCGGCTCACTTCGCTAATTCTCCACCTGCGGCACCGGCACCCTGGGTTCTAGTCCCGGATGGGGCGCCAGATTCTGTCCCGGTTGCTCCTCTTCCAGTCCAGCTTTCTGTTGTGGCCCGGGAAGGCAGTGGAGGATGGCCCAAGTGCTTGGGCCCTGCACCTGCATGGGATACCAGGAGGAAGTACCTGGCTCCTGGCTTCGGATTGGCGAGTGCGCCAACCGTAGCAGCCATTTAGGGGTGAACCAATGGAAAGACCTTTCTCTCTGTCTCTCTCTCTCTCTCACTGTCTAGCTCTACCTGTCAAAAAAAAATGCATAGTGAGCAAGAAAAGGTGTACTACTCAAAGATATTTTTATACCAAGCAAATATCATCTATCATAATTATCACTGGGTGAGAAAATCAAGAGTAATGATTTCAAATTTCACATTACTTAAATTCAAATTTATTCCAAATTCAATATACTCATTATGTACCATCATCCCATGATTTTATATTTAGGACACCTATAAAGACATAAATTGAGCAACAAATATACTATTTATTGAAATAAATATTATGTCATTGAAGTATTCACAATATTAAAAACTTGGAATTGAGTGGGTTAAGATATTTCATTATTTCATGTCTAGGTATAGGGAATTGATTTCAATATATTATGATGACAATTAAGAAGAGATTCCATCTATCCAAGCCCCTCAACTATTGCATGCATTTGGACAGTGAGTCAATGGAAGGGAAATTTCTGTCTATCTCTTTGTACCTTTCAAATATATATATATATATATATATAGTTTTTATGTATATATATATATGTATATATATACAAAGATCTGAAATAGATATATCATGTGAAAAGATACTCAGCATCATTAGCCATCAAGGAAATGGGTCAATCTCTGACCCAGTATGATGGCTATATTTTTTAAAAATCAGATAATGCAGGTCAGCAAGAAAATGGATCTCTCACGCACTATTAGTGGGAATGTAAAACGTGCAAGCATTTTCAGTCTGACAGCTCCTCAAAAGATTAAATGTAGAGTTACCACATGACGCAGCAATTCTTCTGCTAGAAAATCCTAAGAATAATGAAAGCAAATGTCAACACATTAATTCATATAGATGAATATTTATAGTAACATTGTTTATAGCCAAAATGTAGAAACAACACAAATTTCCACAGTTGATCAATGGATACGGCTCTTTTTTAATTAATGCAATGGAATACTACTTGACATCAAAAAGGAACATAGTAATGATACATGCCACAACATCGATGAAAATTTAAAACATTATAGTATGTGAAAGAATCCAGTCTTTTGTATCCTTAAATTACAAGAGATGAATTTTTATCATGCTCAGAATAAGTAACTCTATCAAGACAGAAAGTATTGCTGAATCGAGATGGGAGTGATTCACTGCTAAGGGGAACGAAATTGCTTTTTAGGATGATGAAAACCTTCTAAATTTGACTGGTGTAGTGGTTTCACAATTTTGTGAATATATTAAAAACCATCAAATTTTATACTTTGAAAAGAACAGGAGGCACTATGGCTCAGTAGGTTAAATCGCCACTTGCAGTGCTGACATCTCACATGAGCGATGGTTCATGTCTAAGCTGCTCCACTTCCAACCCAGCTCTATGCTAATGTGCCTGGGAAAGCAGGAGGATGTGGTGCAAGCCAGTGTTTGTGGCCCTGCCTCCCACATCTGAGAACCTGGTGAAGCTCCAGCTCCAGCCCATTTATGGAATGAACCAGCAGTTGAAAGATCTCTCTTTCTCTCCCTCTCTCACTGTAACTCTGTTCTTCAAATAAATAAATAAATCTTTTAAAGTGAAGAAGAGAGCCGGCGCCGTGGCTCAATAGGCTAATCCTCCACCTTGCGGCGCCGGCACACCGGGTTCTAGTCCCGGTTGGGGTGCCGGATTCTGTCCCGGTTGCCCCTCTTCCAGGCCAGCTCTCTGCTATGGCCAGGGAGTGCAGTGGAGGATGGCCCAGGTGCTTGGGCCCTGCACCCCATGGGAGACCAGGAAAAGCACCTGGCTCCTGGCTCCTGCCAGGATCAGCGCGGTGCGCCGGCTGCAGCGGCGGCCATTGGAGGGTGAACCAACGGCAAAGGAAGACCTTTCTCTCTCTGTCTCTCTCTCTCACTGTCCACTCTGCCTGTCAAAAAAAAAAAATAAATAAAGTGAAGAAGAAAAGATTTTGTCACTAATACTCAATGTAGTATATATGACTTTTGTTTCATATCAAAATGTAAAAGGATCATCCGTGAATACTGTATACAAATAATACTGGAGTTACCTAATTTAGCTTGAGAAGTAAGTCAATTGACTTTATATTTAAATCTAAAACATTTTTTAGCAATGGTAAATTGGAAAAAAGTTTGTTCTAAAATATAAACCATATTTATCTCAAAATATTTCTACTCAAATATTTTTACACTAAATTACATTCTACCAGCTTAGAGAAAGCTTCCTACCTGATCATACATTTTAAAATTTTACTGCATTACAATACTGAAAAGGAAAATGCATTAAAACTAACAGGTAAAACAAGGGCTGGGAATTCAAATACACACTTTCACAATAAGAGTGGGTATAACTAATAGGATTACTCCAAGAAAATCTTGGTTTTCAGCTGTGAAAAAAGTAAGCTTACTAAGTCATGTACTGTAACATAGTCCTTTGCAGGTATATTCATAACATTACAATGCATAGCCTGCATCCTTCCTCAGTACGTCATTTACCAAACTTAATTTTGGGGTTTGTTCATCAAAGTGAGAACATGGATTTGTTATTAAGAGGGTACATACCCATTTGTTTTGCTTTGTGATCAAAATCTAAAATAAGGCTTACAGAAATCAGAATGGAGTTTCTGGCAATAAGAATAACAACAAATATTACAGAGCACAAACTATGTGTCAGGTGCTGTTCAATGCTTTACATGAGTATACATTAGCATACACAGAATAGTTATCATGTGGTACTTGAGGTCCTAACTACTTATTATATATAAACTTGTAGATCCTCACATGAACCCTATGAATTGAGTGCTATTATTAGCTCTAATTTAGAGAACAGGAAACAAAACACGAACAAATGGAGTATGTTTTCCCTGTTGGCATAGTTAACAGACTCAAGAAATTTGTGCATATCCAAAAATCAGACCCCAAGCCTGAGCTTAACCTTGAAGCTATGCACTCATGCTATATATAGCTTCACCTATTCAGGACCACACAGGGTAGTAGAAGCCTTGAGACAAGATATTCTAGATATTCATGATATTCTAGCCATGAGACATGATAGATCTAGAAAGGGACTGTTGACACTATAAAATCCAACCCTGATTCTGAGTGAGACTACTCATTTAACCAAGATCCATGTCCAGAGTGGGTCAAAACAGAAAGGGTAGCTGTGAGTCATGACAGACTCTACCAGACTCTACCCTTGATAAACACCATCACTGATGTTTCAAAGGCATTTAATAAGTTTATGAAAGTGAAAAACTGGGCTTGAATTTATACTTTTGTCTATTAGGAAATATAAGCAAACGCTAAGACACTGAAGATTTGCTTTCAAAAAAAGTAAAAAATTAAAACATTTTATTGAGCAGGGAGGAAATGGACATTATTCAAAGTGTATATTCTGACAGACACAAGAGATTCTTAAAGACTAAAATTGAAGATAAAATTACTAAAATCTATTTGACACATAAGCATGAAAATAAATACTACAAAATTTTCCAGATCTCACAATTAAGTTAAAAGCATAAAACACTATAATTGGTAAAAAATCAACTGTCCATTGTACCTCGGCAAGTAGTACAATTTGCTTGCTTGATTTTGTGGAGAGCCAAAAGAATTTGGCAACCAATTTGGTATGAAATTGAGAGGATGCTGAGCTTAAAGTTGGGGGCATGGAAGACTTAAAGGTTGGTGACACAATAAACAAAATCAGGGAACACCACTGGAAGCATCAGTCTGAGGAGAAATGATGAGTTAGTCTCTAGTCTGTTAAAATTGTAGTGTAGTCATCCAAATTAGCATAGCAGCCAGTCAGGAAAGAGGGAAAGACATTATTTTGTCTATTTTTTGTTTCCATTTCTTAAATTTTGTCTCTTACAGTTGAGTTATTTGAAAAGATTTGCTTTTAATAAAATCATTAAATCTTACACTGTGTGGTATTCCAACTGGATTATTAATCTTTAAAGAGATTAAAATATTAGATTTAGAGTATTGCCTCAAATTTCCACTCTTTTGTGTAATGTTATAGGGTTTAGTTTTAATATACTACTCTATATTAAATATATATGGTTTTCTTATAAATTGTTTTTCAGGAATTATTTCTATCAAACCCTTCCTTAAGGTACTCTAAGTTTCTTAATGTTGTCTCAAAGCACATTTTTTAAAAATTGATAAGTTACAATGTGTCCCTGAGCCAAATTTTAAATGCTAACATATTGCAGTCACTTGACTCCAATGAGAAAGAACAAAGATATAATGGACAAGTAAAATGCTGGCTTTCTAGAGAGACTATATAGTTGAACATCTAACCAGGCTATAAAACTTATGCTATGTCATGTGTTATTCAATGTGGGATATGTAAAATACTTAATGGAGATATGGGAATATACTATTGGAATATATATTCTTGTATACAAATTTTAAAAATATATCTAGTGGTCAGTGTTGGGAACAGCAGTTTCAGTCTCCGCTTGTGATGCCAGAATCCCGTATCACAGGATCAGTTCAAGTACTGGCTGCTGTGTTTCCAATCTAGCTTCTTGCTAATGTGCCTGAGAAGGCAGCACAAGATTACATAAGTACTTGGGCACCTGCCACCGTGTGGGAGATGAGGTAGAATTCCTGGGCCCTGACTCCTACCTGGCCCAGACCTGCCTTTTGTAGGATTTGGGGAGGGAAATAGCAGATAGATCAATCTTTCTCTGCATCTCCTCTCCTCTCACTGTCATTATGCCTTTCAAATAAATGAAAAAAAAAACATTAAAAATAAAATATTTCTGTTTAGTGTTCATACATAACATTTTAGTTCAATAATTGATTTTTATAATTTGAATATATGATAATTAATATTGATTTGCCTGAGATTCTTTTCTAAAGGTCTATTTATTAATTTTGAAAACCAGAGTTACAGAGACAGAAGGAGAGACAGAGAGATCTTCCACTCCCCATTTGGCCACAAGGCCAGATCTGGGCCATGCCAAAGCCAGGGGCCTAGAGCTTCTTCTGAGTCTCCCAAGTGGGTGGCAGGGGCCCAAACACTGACCATTTTCTGCTGTGTTTCCAAAGCCATTAGCAGTGAGCTGAATCAGAAGTGGGGCAGCTGGACACAAACTGGCAACCATATGGGATGCTGGCAGGCAGTGACTTTACCCATTTCACCACAACACCTACCCCTGCCTGATTTTCTTAAATGAAAGGATATGCAATAAAATATTAGATCATCTTTTGTAAGGATACTAGGATATTACTGTGCTCCATCCACACCCTTTCCTGGTCAAAGAGTACACCAAAATTACCTATATATGAAGAGTTTATCCAGTGTTTCATGGTGAAAAGGAGAAAATATTGTAATTTATTCTCTTATCCATCCATGTACTTGTACTGAGGGTAAATATATCCTTATTTATAATTTTATCATTTATGGGACCTACAAAAGTTCTCACATATATCATGTGTCCCATACGTTTTGTTGAGTAAACATGCGAATTAGTCTATTTGATGGAACTTCCCTAGAAAGAAATTGCAACACCACCTCTAAAGGTATGGGTACAAACACCTTAATGTAACATGATTCCAAGTGTTAAAGTTAGTCAACACAGGAATAGCTGCCTCTGGAACAGTGACTTTCTCACCTTTGAAAATGTTCACATAGAGCCTGGTGCCCAGCTGTCAGAGATATTATACAAGCTGGGTGGTTACAAGATTGGGTAAGAAATAAATGAGATGACCTTTGAAGTACTTCTGACTTCTAGAGATTGTGATGCTAAATTTATATTATTGAGGGACATTCTAAAAATGTCTTGCCTAAGACCTAATTGATTACGAAGGAAAATGATGTTTATCTGTTGCTTGTGCCCATTATAGATCATTTTTCCAACTTTTAAGACTTTTCTCAAGTGTAATCAATTTGGTTCCTCCTTAATGGAGGATATTTGGATGGAGAGTGTCCCAGAGTGAAGATTCCAGAAGACCAGAGGCAGACAGAAGCATGAGCAGTTGTAAATAGTAAGTACATGGGATAAAAGTAAATGCAGCCTAACATAACCCACATTATCAATGATCAAATATATGTAACTTAAATCTCCCTACATATGAGGTTTTTCCTTCATTTTGGATCTTTTCTAACAAGTTCAGTTTTCCAGGTAAGCACATACAATATATACTTATGAGGTACAAATATAAAAAAACAAAAAAATAATAACTCAGATCCAGGGGCAAATCCCCACATCATTCCCTAACT
Organism: Oryctolagus cuniculus; assembly: GCF_051225735.1. NCBI lineage: Eukaryota > Metazoa > Chordata > Mammalia > Lagomorpha > Leporidae > Oryctolagus > Oryctolagus cuniculus. Next base: position 107,215,769 of record NC_142873.1, read on the forward strand.
AGTCCTATCCAATATTTATCCTTTATGCCTAAAACTGATTCTTAAGCATCACTAACAAGTTTATACTCTACTTTATTACTCTTTTTACTATCTAACTGGTAATTATTCTGGTGTTGGCTCATGCATGCAGGTTCCTTTTCTCCCTCAGATGGATTACAGGCTATTTAAAGATCAGGAATTTATCTTGTAATTGACTTCCCCTAACACCAATGGAATGTTGATATCAACCATTTTTTCTATTTGAAATTCCCTATCCCTGCTCTTGAATTGTCTGAATACTTTCTTTTTTTCATTTTTTCAACTTTTATTTAACAAATATAAATTTCCAAAGTACAACTTTTGAATTATAGCAGCTTTTCCCCTCATAACCTCCCTCCCACCCGCAACCATCTCATCTCCCATCTCCCATTCCCTCTCCCGTCCCATTCTTCATCAAGATTCATTTTCAATTATCTTTATATAAGAAGATCAACTTAGCATATACTAAGTAAAGATTTCAACAGACTGCACCCACACAGAAACACAAAGTATAGAGTACTGTTTGAGTAGTAGTTTTACCGTTAATTTGCATAGTACAACACATTAAGGACAGAGGTCCTACATGGGGAGCAGGTGCACAGTGACTCCCGTTGTTGATTTAACAATTGACACTCTTGTTTACAATGTCAGTAATCACCCTAGGCTCTTGTTATGAGCTGCCAAGGCTATGGAAGCCTCCTGAGTTCACCAACTCCCATCTTATTTAGACAAAGCCATAGTCAAAGTGGAAGTTCTCTCCACCCTTCAGAGAAAGGTACCTCCTTCTTTGGTGGCCCATTCTTTCTGCTTTCTCACTCACAGAGATCTTTCATTTAGGTCATTTTTTTTTTCCAGAGTGTCTTGGCTTTCCATGCCTGTGAAACTCTCATGGGCTTTTTAGCCGTATCCGAATGCCTTAAGGGCTGATTCTGAGGCCAGAGTGCTGTTTAGGGCACTTGCCATTCCATGAGTCTGCTGTGCATCCTGCTTCCCATGTAAGATCATTCTCTCATTTTTAATTCTATCAATTAGTTTCATTACTACGGAGCCAACTTTCAGGTGGAATCTTTCAGTGATTGTACCCTGCTCAGCAACAACTTCCTTCTCTGAATTCATGGTGTTTATTGTCTTTGCCACTAATGGCAAGTGAAGATATGCCATATTGTTATTGGCAACACTCTTCTTGTCTTGTCCAAAAATTGTTCCTTCTCCTTTGGAGAGAAGGATTCAAACATTGTGAACTCTTGATGATCCTATTTATCTTCTCTAGTGCATAGGAACTAAATATATTGCCATTGATCTGGTGTAAAAGTCAAAGGTTTTATTAGGTTGAAGATGATGTCCTAGAGCCACAGAGTCTAATTAAAGAGAATTGAGTACTGCTATATTGACTACCTTTTAGTTCCAAGGAGGACCAACAGCCTCTTTTATTAAGATAAAAGCAAAGTTAGAAGATATTGGGAGCTCTCCAAGGTACCAATGGGCTGTTACCACTTAGTCTCCACCCAATAGTAATAGTAATGGTTAAATGATATGACATCACCGGATTCCTACCTTTCTGGCTTCCACTATTATGATGCCAGACACTTGGCTTAATCTGAATCTTACTGTATCTGACATGTTCTTGCAACTGGCCCAATTACACTGTTGACTGACAACAAAATTCTTGGCCAAATTTCAAATGGGCATTTTAAAAATATAACTGTCTTGTCTCCTCAACATTAAGCAGACTTGTAAAAAAAGAAATGTGCCTAAATGTTTCAACAGATGCTTGTTGATAATAACCATTTTTCTTTTACTTCTATGCATACAGTCTAGTACAGGTCCTAGACACAAGTGATGACTCAGTGAATTAATATTGACTGGCTTACCTACCCTGAAGAATCCAAACATGAGGCTTGAATAATGTCCATAAATAAACCAGAACATACACTTAGCTTCTGTATCTCTCTGATGGCATTTTCTCCTTAAGTAGGCTCCCAGACTGGATCCAGAAAGATGTCCATCTTGGATTTAGATTAGCACTATAAAAAACTACACAAAAATGTATAGCTTGATGTACAGATATCCAGGTGTGTTTTTGTATGCAAAATAACTTCATGTAATACTGGTTTGCAATGACTGCAAAGAATATGACCTATGAAAAATAATTTTCTAAAAATTATTTGCCTGAACATCCCATACACTTGAATAGGACATCTAAATAACTACATATGAAGAGTTTACTTGTTTAACAACTGATTTTTAAATAAATTGGGCTTTGATTCCTTAAGTAATGATCTTTAGGCTAGAAAAAGCACTAACACATTTAGTTATTATTGCAATAAAGTATGAAGTACACTACTAACCTGAGGCAATGTCATTGAACATTTTCATCAGTGTTAACTAGCCCATCAAAACTATATGCCATCATATTGGAATGCATTTAAATGTGAAAACAGTAAATAAGAACTTGTACCTTTAGTTTATGATTACAATTCATTCCAAAAGCAAAAATTAATAAAGAGATGGTGTTTCCAATTACATAGGCAGGTTCATCATAAAATATGAAAAGTGATGATTATTACATCACAGAGCAATTTTATCCTCACTTCACAGTCTGTATCAATTTGAAACAGTTTGTAACAATTATAAAACACATTTATTATCTGCCTCAAGATGCACTGGAACCTCGATTGATATTGATTGGATAAATGTATAACACTCACACATCCCACTGATTTAAGATTATAAATCCATAGATGCTTTTATAAGACAATATCACTTTCCATCTGATAATGTTAGTTGTTTCCAAATCAAATGTCTACAATGAAGCTGAATTTTTGTGAGGGTCATCTAAGTTGCTTATTATCTCTGTTAATTGTGCTCAGATATTTTGATATGGGATATTAAAATATTAACCTCATATTGGAAATGTCTTCTGAAATTTCTGTTGGGTGTACACAAGCAAAGCACAAAATTGAAATACTTAATCTTAAAACTTATTCAATCAGAATCTATTGTAAAACTCAAACCATATACCCTTTAGGTGGAAATATTTGTTTTACCTTTACTAAAATAGCTTTCTACATCTTATTTCAAGGATAATTGGAAGAAAAAAAATAATTTCCATCTCTAGAAGTCTATGATTTATCCAGTACCATATAGCATCAATCTGTACATGGTTTTAAAATATAACTGGAATAAATGGTGACAGTTAATTCTGATTTCCATATGCAACTATTTATATAATTGGTGAAACATAAGTTGCTCTTAGAAAGCACACCTTAAAATAAATGTTTAAGTCTCACTAATATTGGGTCACCATCATTAAGATTTCTGTGCCACACAAGTGGCTATAGTCGGGGAACAATCAGTAGTTTCTCTGAGCTGAGAGTTTCTAAACCCAAGAAGCGTGTGATATAGGGACTTTTTCCCAGTAAACAATTACTTATTTGATTTTATTTTACAATATCCAAAGACATTTATAATTCTCTAAGTCACAGTAAACCTTTATAAATGAGAAAATACATGAAAATTTGGGAAGCATTTGCTCTTTCCATGATATTCGCTCTATTTAAACAGATAAAATTAGCAAGACAGTAGGTTTATTGTATTTAAAATCAAAACAGAATTGTAAATCACACATATATTGATTCTATCTGCAACTTTTGACTGCATAAAACTGGTCATTGTCTACAATAACCACCAGTTACCCGTAGGATAAAATGAAAGATTATTGATTTTTAGAAATACTAAATAAATTCTGGTTATGGCAATCACAAATTACAGTTTGACCTTTTGTGCAGGTATTGTCAAATGTTTTAAGCATATCAATCTTGAACAGACTGTAGGCTAAGTTTAGTGGATATGATCTTCTGAATCAATCCCTGGATCCATCATATCTCACTCCATCCTGTTTGCCTTTGTTCTCCTCATGGATATCTTGTGATCTCACATTCCTAAATTCCAACAGGTGCTCATCATATTCTGTCTCTTGGAACAATCCCTCCACAAACATCTTTTCCAACACACTTCTGACTTAGGGTTGAAAGCATTGCTCTCATTTTTTCCATTTATCACTTCTCAAAAACAAACATTATAACCCTTTTGATTGTGTTTAACCACTAGAACAGTAAGCAAATGCAACTACATAAAATATGGGAATAAGGACTCTACAGAGTTAATGATTATTCCATTCCTGCATTTTTTTTCTCTCTCCCATCACATTACTTAGCTAGGAAATGTCCACATGATTCATTTTTAGATGCTCTCTGATTTTTCCTCTCACTGAATAGATTACACTTGCTATCATTGCTCACAATGGAAAATAAATAATTATATATATAACTCATATCTCTAATATATGTACTCTTCCTGGCAATGAAGGTATTTCATTAAAGAAAATTATGCAGATATTAAAATCTGACAGCAGAATAATGTTGTCAAAGATTATATAGGCAGAAAAAAGAAAGTATACACAAAGGAAGAAAAGCAGTATGCAGAACATATGAGATACTAAATACATATTCCTTCAATAAATACATGAGACAGTTGAAATCAAACTTTATCTTTTAAAATTTTTATTAATAAATATAACAGATTTCATAGATATAATTCTTAAAAAATAACCATATTGCCTTCTTTCCTCTATCTCTCAAACCACCCTCCTTCTTCCTTTCTTTTTTCTTTAACTTTTACTTTAACTTTTTTTGGTATTTTATATATACAATTTTAAGAACATAATGATTCGTCCCACCATACCCTCACTCCCTCACTTCCACTCTCCCCCTCCTCTAATTTTCTTTTAATTTTTACAATGACATATATTCAATATTATTTATAATCATAAGCTTAACTCTCCACCAAATAAAAAAAATTCAATGAGTAGTAAGTATAAAAACCACTGTTTCTCAGGAGTATAGAAAAAGGCTATGAAAAATCATTAAATTTCAAAATGTCAATTTCACTCATACATATTACTTTTTGTACTCTGTTTATTAATTACCACATATCAGGGAAAATATATGATATGTGCCTTTTGGGTACTGGCTTATCTCACTAGGCACAATGGATTCCAGTGGCATCCCTTTTTTGCAGAAGAAAGGATTTCATTCTTTTTATGGCTGAGTAGTATTCCATTGTGTACATATACTACAATTTCTTTGCCCAGTCATCAGTGGATGGGCATCTGGATTCATTCCATACCTTTACTATTGTGAGTTGAGTTACTATAAACATGTGGGTACAGATAATTTTTTCATATGCTGATTTCATTTATTTTAGGTAAATTCCCAGGAGTGTGATTGTTGGGTCATATCAGATATTTGTTTTTAGATTTATGAGGAATCTCCATACTGTCTTCCACAATGGTTGTACTGGTTTACATTCCAACCAACAGTCTATTACATTACCCACATCCTTGCCAGAATTTGTTATACTTTTATTTTTGAATCATAGCCATTATAACTGGGGTAAAGTAAAACATTGTGGTTTCTATTTGCATTTCCCTGATGGCTAGTGATCCTGAGAATCTTTTCATGTGTCTGTTGGCCATTTGTATTTCATCCTTTGAAAAAATGTTTCTTCATTGTAGAGATCTTTCACATCCTTGGTTAAATTTACCCCAAGGTATTTAAATTTTTGTAGCTATTCTGAATTGGACATATTTTACAAATTCTTTCTTAGTCATGGCATTGTTTGTGTATAAAGAGGCTAATGATTTTTGCAAATTAATTTTATATCCTGCAATTTTGCTAAACTTACTCAATATTTCCAATAACCTCTTAGTAGACTCTTGGTTTTTCTATGTATAGGATCATATCATCTGCAAACAGGGATATTGATTTCTTCATTTCCAGTTTATATCCCTTTGATTTCGTTTTCTTGCTTAACGGTTCTGGCTAAAACTTCCAGAACTACATTAAATAGTAATCTGCGAGTGGGCATCCTTGTCTGGTTCTGGATCTCAGTGGAAATACTTACAGCTTTTCCAAATTCAATATGATACTGGCTGTGAGACTGTCATATATTGCTTTGTCTATGTTGAGGTATGTTCTTTCTATACCCAATTTGCCTAAGAGTGGTTTTTTTTTAATCACAAAAGGATGTTGTACATTATCAAATGCTTTCTCTGAATCTATTGAGATAATCACAAGGTTTTTATTCTTCAATTTGTTAACGTGATGAATCACATTTATTGATTTGTGAATGTTGAACCATCCCTGCATATCATTCCCAAGTTGGTCTGGGTGGATGATCATTCTGATGTGTTGTTGGATTCAACTGGTTAGTAATTTGCTGAGGATTTTTGCAATGATGTTCATTAGGGATATTGGTCTATAGCACTCTTTTACTGAGCTTCAAATTAGTATTTTTTACTGAGCTTGGAATTAAGGTGATTCTGGCACCATAAAAGGAGTTTGGGAGGATTCCCTCCCTTTCAAATGTTTTAAATAATTTGAGATGAATTGGAATTAGTTTTTCTTTAAAAATTTGATAGAATTCAGTAGTGAAGCGATCTGATCCTGGGCTTTTCTTTGTTGGGAGGGTCTTTATTACTGATCAGTCTCCATTATGGTTATTGAGCTATTTAGGTTTTCTTATGTCTTCACGAATTAAGTTTGATAGATTTTATTTGTCCATAAATCTATTGATTTTTCTATATTTTACAATTTGTTGGCAAACAGCTTTTATACTGTTTGTAGTAATTCCTGGTGATTTTTTTATTTGTGTTGTATCCACTGTAACATCTCCTGTTTTATCTCTGACTCTATTAATTTGGGTCTTCTCCTTTATTTTATTTTTTTCCTAGTTGGGTCTATAGTGTATCAATTTTATTTTTTTAAAAAAACTAGCTCTTTATTTCATTGATCTTTTGTACCTTTTTTGTTTCAATTTTGTTTATTTCTTCTCTAATTTTAATCATTTCTTTCCTCCTACTAATTTGGGTTTGGCTTGTTGTTTTTCTAGATTCTTGAGAAACATTGTTAGATCAAGTATTTGAAGCCTATCCTATTTCCTGATGTAGGCACTAACTGAAATAAATTCTAGCTTATAGTTCTTTTGTTGCATCCCATAAATTTTGATATTCTGTGCTGCTATCTTTATTAGTTTCTAGGACTTTTAAATTTCTTTTTTATTTTTTCTATGACCCACTTTAATTCAGGAGCCTGTTATTCAGTCTACTTGTGTTTGCATATTTTCTAGAGTTTCTTTAGTTGTTAATTTCCAGCTTCACCCCATTGTAGACAGAAAAGACACATGATATGATTCAATTTTTAAAAAATTGTTGAGACTTTCTATATTGCCTAACATATGGTCTATTCTAGCGAAAGTTCCATGCATTGATGAAAAGAATGTGTTCTACAACGGTGGGATGAAATGTTTTATAGATATCAATTAAGGTCCATTTGGTCAATAATGCAGATTAGCTCTGTTTATTCTTTCATTTGGTTGTTGTTGTTAAAGTAACCCTGTTATTATTATTTTGGAGTCTAACTCTCCCTTTATATCTGATAGCATTTATTTTATTTTTTAATATTTATTTATTTATTTGAAAGAGTTACACAGAGAGAAAAGGAGAGGCAGAGAGAGAGAGAAAGAGATCTTCCATCCACTGGTTCACTCCCCAAGTGGCCACAATGGCTGGAACTGCACTGATCCAGAGTCAGGAGCCAGGAACCTATTCCAAGTCTCCCATGTGGGTGCAGGGGCTCAAGCACCCTGGCATTTGGTGCCTTTTTTTCTTTAACTATAGTGACATTACATGATGCCCTTCTTTGTCTCCTTTTACAGTTTTTGTGTTAAAGTGTATTTTGTCTGATAACAGGATGGCTACAAGAGCTTTGTTTTAATTTCTGTAAGCATGGAAAGTCTTTTCCTATCCTTTTTCTTTCAGTCTATGTATATGTGAGTTGGTAAGCTATGAATCTTTGATGGTGATATGTATTTCTTGCAGTAAGAAAAAAGATGGACACCCAAATTGGGCATGGTAGATATCCTCTATCATCAGCAAAAGGGGAGAGTATGATCATCTTGGCTGGCATGATCACAGCCTCCCTCCTCTCTACCAATGTTCACCAACTGTTCAGCATGAGCCCACAATTACCATACACACCAGCCATACAGACACATGATCTGCACAAAGGATCTATGTGCTCCCCAGTGGGAGCATGGAACACTCTGCAATGAACTACCCTGGGTATTCAAGGAAATCTGAGCCTCTGAAGCCAGAAATAGTGATTGCACAGGACCTAGCCACAGCCGTGCACTATCATGCAGTCACAGAAGTCACAGATTTCACACAGCCATAGTGCACATGGTTCCCACCATCACAGGGAGCAGGGGATTCATACAGGGAGAGAGCCATGGTGTGAGCCAACGACTTGCCCAGTAGAAGTTGGTTGGTTTTCTGCATTGGAGGCCAAGTCCAGACATCTTGATAGGACAAGGCAAGGGAAACACTGCACAGGCCAAAGAGGGTGCCTCACCCCCCACCAACCCTCCAAGCCAGACTCAAAATCAGGGGGGACCATGGATTTATCCCTTCAATAAAAGCCCCCAATCCCATGTGGGCTGCAGCAACCTATACTCACTTTATTAAAATGTGCTTCCTTCCTACTTGTCCCTAGGTGCCCTTGTGAGAGAGAAGGGAAGAAAATAATGTCCTCTCCCCTCATGGAGCTGAGTGGGGACCCTGCTCCCTGCCAGCACTCCAGGCCAGACTCAAAGTCAGTGGGGTCTGCAGGGTTCTCCCTTAGGCAATATCACCAGTGAGGCAGGCTGCCACAGGTTTCTCTCACCCTGCTTTAAGAACATGTTGTCTTTTCTAACCCCTGGCTGTGGAAGTAGCTGCTGGTGTTCCACTCACTGCTAGGTAACTGTACCATCTCCACTATCTCCACTCTTCCACAGCATTTCACTTCTTTCTGTAGAATTTCTACTGCAAATTTCTCTCCAACTGTCCCTTGAGAATGCAGTTCCTCCCCTCCAAACTTTATCTTATCTTTAAAGTTTTCTAACACTTGGAACTGAGTTCACTAGACTTTTTCTGCCATTCCAACAACAAAAATAATAGCTAATAGTTATTAAGTTATTACTACTGGGCTGGCGCCGTGGCTCAATAGGCTAATCCTCCACCTTGCGGCGCCAGCACACCGGGCTCTAGTCACGGTCGGGGCGCCGAATTCTGTCCTGGTTGCACCTCTTCCAGGCCAGCTCTCTGCTATGGCCCGGGAGTGCAGTGGATGATGGCCCAAGTGCTTGGGCCCTGCACCCCATGGGAGACCAGGATAAGCACCTGGCTCCTGCCTTCGGATCAGCGCGATGCGCCAGCTGCAGCATGCCGGCCACAGAGGCCATTGGAGGGTGAACCAAAGGCAAAGGAAGACCTTTCTCTCTGTCTCTCTCTTGCTGTCCACTCTGCCTGTACAAAAAAAAAAGTTATTACTACGGGGCTGTTGCTGTGGTGCAGTGGGTTAATGCCCTGGCTTGAAGCGCCAGCTCCCATATGGTCGCTGATTCTAGTCCCAACTGCTCCTCTTCCGATCCAGCTCTCTGTATGGCCTGGGAAAGCAGTAGAAGATGGCCCAAGTCCTTGGGCCCCTGCGCCCACATGGGAAACCCAGAAGAAGCTCCTGGCTCCTGCCTTTGGATTGGTTCAGCTCCAGCCATTGCAGCCATCTGGGGAGTGAACCAGTGGATGGAAGACCTCTCTCTCTCTCTCTCTGTCTCTGCCTCTCCTCTGTCTGTGTAACTCTGACTTTCAAATAAAATAAACAAATCTTAAAAAAAAAGTCATTACTACATCCTTTTTTCTATTTTATATACTTTAAAAGTATATAAGAGTGGGAATAAGAGAGGGAAGAGATGTACAATTTGGGACATGCTCAAGCTGACTTGCCCCAAACAGTAGAGTTAGAAAGATACCAGGGGATTCCAATTCAATCTCATCAAGGCGGCATGTACCAATGCCATCTCACTAGTCCCAGTGATCAATTTCTGCTCACAATTGATCATAATGATAGGACTAAGAGTCAAAGGGATCACATAAACAAGAATAGTGTCTGCAAATACCAGCTGATAGAATAAAAAAGGGAGAGAACGATCCAACATGGGAAGCAAGATACACAGCAGACTCATAGAATGGCAGATGTCCTAAATAGCACTCCGGCCTCAGAATCAGCCCTTAAGGCATGCAGATCCAGCTGAAAAGCCCATGAGAGTATTTAAGGCATGGAAAGCCAAGACACTCTGGGGAAAAAAAAAAAAAAAACCTAAATGAAAGATCTCCGCGAGTGAGATCCCAGTGGAAAGAATGGGTCATCAAAGAAGGAGGTACCTTTCTCTGAAGGGAGGAGAGAACTTCCACTTTGACTATGACCTTGTCTAAATATGATCAGAGTTGGTGAACTCAAAAGGCTTCCATAGCCTTGGCAACTCCTGACAAGAGCCTGGGGTGATTACTGATGCCATAAATAAGAGTGTCAATTTGTGAAGTCAACAACAGGAGTCACTGTGCACTTACTCCTCATATAGGGTCTCTGTCCGTAATGTGCTGTACATTGTGACTTAATGCTATAACTAGTACTGAAACAGTATTTTTCACTTTGTGTTTCTATGTGGGTGCAAACTGTTGAAATCTTTACTTAATATATGCTAAACTGATCTTCTGTGTATAAAGAGAATTGAAAATGAATCTTGATATGAATGGAAGGGGGAGGGAGCAGGAAAGGGGAGGGTTGCGGGTGGGAGGGAAGTTATGGGGGGGAAGAGATTGTAATCCCTAAGCTGTACTTTGTAAATTTATATTCATTAAATAAAAGTTAAAAAAATAAAAGTATTAACTCAATCCAAACAACAACTGTATGGGCAGGTACTACAGATCTCTCACTACATAGATTTTATAGCTGGAGATAGACATGGAGAGTTAAGTACGTTACCTAAGGTTGCATAGTTCATAATTAGAACAATTCTATTAAACTTCCCCCTTGTAAATTATATCTTGAGCTTCTTGCAAAACATTGTGTCTTACTCTTCTCAGTCCATCCAATATCTAGAGCTAGAATGAGCACCATGCCTGGGATATACAATGTGATTGGTAGTTTTTGATGAAGGAATGAATATTTTAAGAATAATTGATAATATGAGCCAATCATGCAATACATAATCAGTTTCTTACACACCTGTCAATTGCAAGTTTGAGAGGAATCTGCAAATACTTCATTCTATCTCAGTTCAGCAGACAACCAAGTTGTTCAGTTTCAAATACAAGTCCAGGTACTGTAAATTAACTTATTATTATGAAATTACTCATTTCCTCTTTATATTTTCCTTTTAGAATTTTTCTCCAGCAAATAGCACAGAAATAGGAGGAATAGCTAGGCCAAGACTGGCTGTAGGTCTTCTTGTAATTCTTGTCCATTATACAATCTAAAAGGATTCCAGATTCCATGATAACCCTATGATTACTTATTTACTTCTCAACTGCAAGGAAAAATTGAAAGTATACATGGCCAAATTCATGGTGAAAAAAGAAAGCAAAAAAAGTTTGAATGCTGAAACAAAATATAAAATGTTATTCTTTTGTTAAAATCATAACTGCATATATATGAAATTCAGATCTATTTTTAAATTACCTAGCCATATAATTAGGACCTCTACGATCATCATTTCCAGGTTTTTAAATGGCAAAAATGAATATTTCAGGGCCACATTGTGAAACAGCATATTAAATTGCTCCTTCAGTGCCAACATCCCATATGAGCAACCGTTTAAGTCGTGACTACTCCACTTACTATTCAGCTCACTGCTAATGTACCTGGAAAAGCAACAGAGGATGACCCAAGTGCTTGGTCCACTACTATTCACATGAGAGACCTACATGGAGTTCCAGGCTCCTGGCTTAAGCATGACACTGCCATGGCCAGTGCAGCCATTTGGGAAGTGGACCAGCAGATAGAATTCTCTCTCTTTAACTCTCCCTTTCCAAGAAACAAACAAGTCCCTTAAAAAATGAGCATTTCTCAATTTGCCATTACTCTAGCATTACCCTTATTCATGTACTCTTAGGCCAGGGTTTCTTAATGCAGCACTACTGACATTTGGAATTAGATAATTCTTTGTTTTAAGTAGTCATCCTGTGCATTGCATATTTAGAATTGTCTTTAACCTCTAACCAATATATATCAACAGCAACCATTACTTTCTTCCACACCAAGACGTGACACTCAAAAATCTCTCCAGACATCATCAAATGTCTCCCAAGTGAACAAAACTGCCCCCAGTTGAGAATGCCACAAAATATTCCTTCCAAATCTATTTAAGTTGAACCAAACTATGAGAGAAACTACAGATTTCTAGTTGTGTGGGTATGATTTTCACTTAAATATGTATGTGTTTTCAATAAATGGCAATGGGAGAGCTGAATATCTACATGAAAAGGAAAAAAAAAAACTGAAATCTTACCTTACACTGTGTGCAAAAATCAACCCCAAAATGAATCAAAACCTTAAACACAACAGTCAAAACTATAAATCCCCTACAAGGAAATATGAGAAAATCTCATGAGAATGGATTTGATAATGAATTCTTTGACATGATATCCAAAAACACGAGTGACAAAGTAGAAATAGATAAATTGACTAAATTAAAATTGAAAACATCTTGCATCAAAGGAAACAATAAATAGAGTAAAAATACAACCTACAAACATTAGGAAATACTTGGAAATCATATATAAAATAAGGACTTGATACCCAGAATATATAAAGGACTTGTACAATTCAACAACTTAAAAATTCAACATGATTAAAAAATGCACAAAGGGTTTTTATAGACATTTCTCCTACACAGACATACAAATGGCCAAATAGAACATGAAAAGATACTCTATTCATTAGAGACATACAAATTCAAAGCACAATAATGTGCTACTTCACATTCACTAATATTTCTGCTATAAAAGGCCCAGAAAATAACAAATGTTGGTTAGGATATTGAAACAATGGAATCTATGTGCACTGTTGGGACTGTCAAATGGTATGGCTATTATGGAAACAGTATGATAGTTGGTCAAAAAATAAAAGTAGAATTATCTTATGATCTAATGATTCTACTTGTAGGTATATACCTCAAAGAATTGAAAATAAGGTCTAAAAACACATTTGCATATCCATGTTCATAAAAACATTATTCACAATATTAATGGAAGCAATCGGAATATCTAAAAAGCTGAAGGGATAACGTGGTGATTGCCAGGAGCTGGAGGGAAGGGGAAATGAGGAGTAATTGTTTAATGGGTGTAGAATTTCAGTTTCAAAAGATTAAAAGAGTTCTGTGGGTTGCTTGCACAATAAAGTGAAAGTACTTAACACTATTGAGCTATACACTTAAAAACAGTTAAGATGGTGAACTTTATGCTGTGTCTTACCACAATTAATATTTTAATCAGCTGGGGTCAATTATTGAAATAAAGACCATTCTCTCAGATATGAATATGTAAAATTTGCAGTATCATGCTAGGAATATATAGACCTTAAATAAGGTTATTCTTGGATACGACCTATTGGCATTTCTGAATGAAAAGCAGCCTCTCCACTGGCAACTATTGTGATTTGCCTTTGTTTCTTCCTATTTCAAACTATGGAAAACTTGATTATTATTTCAATTCTTTTTAATTAAGCTCTAAGACAAACAATATTCATTGAGTGCCAACTATGAGTCAAGCACGGTGCTAAGAGCATGGAAAGGAATTACACAGAATGTGCAACTCAATTCTGGGAAAGTAACAACAAATTTCTGGAACTCTGCCATCTGAACACAGTCAATCTCAACATACTTTAGTAGTTAAGACCGTGGAGTCTGGAACCTAGCCACCTAGGTTTAAATGCTGGCTCTACCACTTGCTAGCTATGGTCTTTTTGCCTTGTTTTCCTCATTCTTGAATGGGGATACCCAATACATAAAGTTGTTTTGAGTATGAAATATTTGTGAAGTTGTTACAGAGCCACATAAGTACTCACTAAACAAATCCACAAACAGGTATTATACAACCAACTGCATAAAAAAGACCATGTTACAAGCTGTGAACTTTGCTCAAAACTACTATTTAACATAGCAAAACAGGATTCCTAGTTTTCTGGCTATTTCAAGAATATGTTCAAGTTCATTGAAATATCCCCTCCATCTGTGATGACTGAAAGCAGACTGTGAAAGGAGAAAAAGTATAACAACTTCTAAGTTTGCTTGTGGTAAGCTTACAGTGTGGTTACTTCTCCTGCCTTAGCAGCTTCAAACTGTACAGAAGGAAGTAAGAGCAAGCCTGTTTCCACAAAGTGAACACTGTATTTATTTTCATAGAGAAATGGACCATTAAGATAAAGTATTATTCCTAGGTTTAAGAACTTAAAAAAAAAAGCAAAACAAGTCCAAATTTAAAAAGTATCTGTTCTATCAAACTAGAGTCATGGATAGAATTATAATGATGCTCTCTGAGCAGGAGCCTGAGCTGCATTACAAATGGGAAATCTTTTATGAGGACCAGATGGAAACATTAAATGCCTAGAGAATTTGAGAGCATGTTAAAAATGAAAATCCCAATCCAAACACAATGACTATGTCTGATGTATGCTACTGCAAAACCAGAAAATATTTGGGACATAAACTCCTTAAAAGATTGCCTTTCATTGAAAACTAAACAATCCTAAGGGTTCCCAACTGGTGAAAACCTGGCTAAAAAAATCTGGAATGGAGGTTTAAAAAACAGCACTTGGATCCCGGCAAAAAGTGATGATATAACTCCTGATAATGGTCATTATTATAACATGAAAAGAGAAACAATAATAAATTGTAGGCCTCAATTATTGGCTTAACTGAATACCTAGAAAGAAAAACTTTTAACTAGCATAACCTAGAAAACCATATATAAAACATAATTTCATTAGGTTAACATAAAAACAAAAAACTGAATAGTATCTCATTTTGCTAATTTCTATTATACAACTGTTTACATTTTAGAAATATCCCAAATGTTTGACAAATAATATGTGTGTGGGTTCCCTCATAATATATAATTTCAGATGTTATATTTTTATATGACTCTCTGCCTGCCAATACCCCAATGGCAAAATAAGAACCAAAATTAGTTTGTCCTACAAACACCAAAAGTGCAGAAAGAAGAAAAAATAAAATAAAAACTTTCCTTCAACAACTATTTGCCAGTTACCAAGCAATGTGAATAAGAAATAACACCTGTCCTCAAGGAGATTAGTCTAATACAATGACTCATGATTTTTTCTCCCACATAATGCCCTTCAAATAACATTTACAATCCTGATACTGTTTCCTGAAAAAAAAAAAAAGAAAGAAACTCATGTTGCTATTATTGTTTCTATAGCCCAGCTGGAGCATAGGGAGAAAAAAAAATAGCCATGGATTTGATTTATGTACACTTCCCTGTGAATTTGCTCGGTGAATACCCTTTTCACTTCTGATGCATGACATGAGTGACGTGATAAGAACCATTGTTCTAGTGAGTGTGAAGGAAACATACTTCTAACAGCTATTTGTGATATGATTGAAGCAAGAAGACATAATAATTAATCTTTGAGAGAATGGTGAGTCTGATTTTGGCATCACAAGATACCATAGCATCTTACAGGATAAGAATGACAGAACATGAATGAGATGGGGATTTAGAAAACATTGAGAAATTACAAATTAGTAAAATAGATTATAGAAGGCTAAATTGTGAACATATGGTGAAGAACTGGATATAAAGAACTGTAGCTATCTAATGACTACTATGCATTATATTATCTAACTTTCACAAATAAAAAAAAAACAACTTTGATATCATAGTAGATACAATGGAACGAATAGTCCATATTAGTTATTTGTCTATATCTCAACTAGTAAAGATATAATTAAAATGAATTTAAGTTTTCTCACTCTAAATTTAATATAATTTTCATACTGCCTCTCTATGAACACATAACACATATAATATTTACTTAAAAAATTCATATTATGAAAACACTGTGCATGCATTCAAAAAATTTTTGACACCAAAATAAGCCCAAAATACCCTGTCATAACATGTCCGAACAGGATAGCTTTAAGGAACTAAAAAAAGAAAGACATTGGTTTGAAAAGGGCCTCTAGCTGAGGAACATGAATTTTGCTAAAATTACACCAAGAACAACCATTAAATTGATGTGAAATTCAGATGGAATAATGGTGAAATCATAGATGGTATATGAAAAGTTTATGGGAAAAATGTCCCAAAGAAATCAGCAGTTTAAAGATGGGATGTAATTAGGTTGAAGATGAAGTCCCCAGTGACAAACCAGTTGCAATAATTTGTAAGTAAAAATTAATCTTTCTCTTTCCCTAATTGAAGAGCACTGATGATTACCAGTATAAATAAGACCTAAGATCATAGATATCTCAATTGGTTCAGCTTACTCAATTCTTACTGAAAAAATAAAGTGCAACAAACTCAATATACAATGGTGGCAAAACTGTTGTACCCAGGTCAGCTGCAGGTGACAGCAGAGTTTTCAATAGAATTTTGAATCAAGCAGCATCAAAATTCTGAAATGCTTATTTGAAGAATTGAAATGGGAAGTGAAACATGGCTTCACCATTATGTTACTGAAGACAGCATAGTTCATTCAACTTGGTGGCTCAATGCTTTACATTGAAAGGTAGTGAAAGGGTATGTAATTCATTTGTCTTTCATTCAGTTATTCATAAAATATATATTAATTATCTGCATGTTCTAGCTTGTATTCTAGTTTCAGAAATTGTATTCTAGTTTCAGAGATGAACAAAATAAAGTCCATTGCCTCATGGGGTTTATATTCTAGTGGAAGACAGATAGATGCAGATACAGATGATATGGAAATAATATACGTGTAGCTGTAGGTGTATCCATGCAGATATAGAGGCAGATTTATACATCATGTAGTGGCAAGTAGTCTCCAAAACCAAAGCAGGGTTAAGGACAATAGGGAAGCTAGGATGGGAAGTGTCTTTTTATCCAGATGGTCAGGAATACCTTCTTCAATTAGGTGACTTCAAACAATGACTTGGAAGAAGAAAAGGGTCATGCAAGTATCTGGAGGAAATTTTTTCTTGAATCAAGAAAAAGCAGGGGCTTTGCTAGGCTATTTGAAGACCAACAGGTACGCCACTGTGACTGTAAAGGTATCGGAGAGGCAACTGGGTGAGACCAATGGGGACTTGTAAGCATGGTACATACATGTTGATCCGCCCTCTGAACAAGACGGAATGCTACTTTGGGATTCCTAGTAAAGTCTCACAACTGTGCGCACATTATAAATGATCGCTGTGATAACTGTATAAGGAATATACTGTAAAGAGGAACAGGTAAAAGTGGGGAGATCAGGTGGTAAGTTCATTACATGGCTCACTTACAAAATGCTGGTGACTTGGATCAAAATGGTGGTAACTGATGTTGAGAAGTAGTCAGATTCTGGATTCATTGGAAAAGCAGAGCTGATAAAATTTGCTGATGCATTTGGAATGTGAAATATCAAAGGCAAATAAGAGTCACATAAGACTCCAGTGTTTCTGGCCTGAGCAATCAGAAAAATGAAATTGCAGTCTAATGAGAAGACTGAAAACATGGCAACAAGGATGGGGTGGGGGTGCAAGAATCTTGATATCAGCTTTGGATGTGCTAAGTTTTGATTGTTAACAACACAATTGGATAGATATAGGTCTAGGGTATTTGACAAGCACGTTTCTAGGCTAGTTCACAAAAATATAAAATTAATTAATGCATATTAAAACTGACACAGGGGACAGCACTGTGGCTCAGCAGGTTAAAGCCCCAGTTGGCAGAGCCACCATCCCATAAGGGTAATGGTTCAAATCCTGGCTGTTCCACTTATGATCCAGCTCCCTACTAATGCACCTGGGAAAGCAGTGGAAGATGGCCCAAGTACTTGGACCCCTGCACCTACATGGGAGACCCAGAAGAAGCTCCTGGCTCCTGATTTCAGATTGGTTCAGCTCCGGCCTTTGTGGCCATTTGGAGAGTGAACCAGTGGATGGAAGACCTCTCTCTCTCTTTCTCTACCTCTCTCTGTAACTCTGTCTTTAAAATACATAAAATAAATCTTTAAAAAAAACCAAGACACAGTTTTAATATCTGATACATCCACAACATTTTTAGGAGCCATTTTTTTCCTGAATACCTATATCGTGTTGCTTTGCCGAAAATCAAAGCATTCTGAAAATACTGGTTTTGGATATGCATACCATCAGGAATAAGGTAAGTGCTGTAGAACAAGTAATTATTAATATAATTTTTAAAAAGTAGCTAACATCAGCTAATATCTGCATATGTACTTCCTGGACAATTGGGATTCAGCTGATATTAAACCTCAAATACCTTGAATATTAAGGAAGAGTGTTTGTTTCTTCATAATATCAAAGTTTGCAAAGTGTTATTTAGGTGAAATAATCAATATATTTAATATACAAAATCCAGATGGGTTCCTAAAAGTCTTATTTTTGTTTCAGACAGAAGCAGAGGCTTCACAATCACTAGATCTTGTGAAGCATCAAAGTATTCTATTTTTTTTCCTTGTTGCTAAACTTTGTGTTTATTTGAATGGTCATTATTTCAATGAGGCACCAGCTCATTTAAACAGAATAATCTGCCTTAAAGACATACCTAATTCAAGTCTTTCAATTGGCATGAGACAGAATCAATCTGATTAAAGATAATATGAAAAGGAAATCTTTGTCAAAATAGAAGCAATAACCTTTATTTCTACGTTTATCCTTAAATGTTCTTGGAAATGACCAGTAAAATAAAGAGCAATTCAGTTTAAATGCTGTACAGTCATCTCGATAAAGGTTAAATACAACTTTTGCTATACTGCATGTTGGTCACATGAGCTTTGTTACTATTTTTCTGCAGGAAGCATGAACGAGACCATTTGGAGTTAAAGTACAAAGATACAATTAAGTCTAACTACTATCTCCATACAGTCTCTCATTTATGTAATCCCTTACAGCAGAAATTCCTCTTCCTTTTATACAAGAAATCTGGAGCAGTGTTTATAGTGTTTAATAATGTTTATTAACAGGATGCTCTTTACATAAAACTCAAATACACCTGCAGCATTTAAGTAAAGCATTTTGCTTTTTATACATTTGTCATAATTTATCACTACTTTCTCTCCAGGAAACATCTTTCATCTCTCATGTTTTCCATCTGACTAATATTAATTCATATTTCTAAATATGTAAATAGGGAAATAATTGCTATCGTTTTTTCTAAGTTACTGATCAGGAAACTGAGGCTCCCAAATGTTAAATGACTTCTTTTTTCCCTCACTCAAAAAATTTTAAAATAAATAAATAAAGAGTAGTTTGTCAGCAGTGGCGCCAGCGTGCATGTCTAGATTATTTGACTCTAGATCCTCAGCTCTTGTCTACTGACTCCCAAAAGTAAACTTTCTTATATAAACAGGTCACTAGGAGGTTAGATTCTACCGACTAGGAAAAACAACTGCAGAGACATTCTGGTCCTTTGAAAAACCATTAATTTTTTTCAATTTGTGGAAATTTATTGAAATGTATTTCATGGGTATCTAGTTTTACTAATCGAAAAAAGTATCAAATTCAAGAAGGTAACTAGAATTTTAAAGAGGAAAGATTATTTTACAGCCAAAATAATTTGCTGTTGTCTTTGTAAAAATGGGTGTCAATTATACTTCATAACATATAGTAAAATTTAAAAAAAAATTAAATTATTTTGTGGTAACAAGACTTAATATGAGCATTAAAGTAGTATTCCATGAAAATGAGTAATGCCTAAGTGATCTAAAATTGGACAAGAAACATTAAAATTGTTTAACATAAACTTATTGAACCATGTCATTTAAATATTTAAGCAATTGATATGATGATATATATTATAAATATTCTTGAAATCATAACTCTGAGTGCATTAGGAACTAATATCTGATGACTGTCTGTCATTAATCTGGTATTATTATGTCAATTAATCTTCATACAGGCTTCATGAGAAAGAAATGGCATTTTTTCTAGGTTTTCAGATGCAGAAGAGGAATTAAAGTAGGTGGAATGGTTTGTCTGAAAATGAGGGGCAAGTAAAAGGTGGAGTTGGAATTCAAATGCCACAGTGTTTGCTATCATTTCACAAGTCCTCACCAAAGGCTTCTATGCTGTTGAGTAAACACAAATATGTTGGAGACACAACTGTGTTTTATGGGTGAGTTCATTGCGGGCTCAGCCAGATAATAGGTAAGGACAAAAGCCACAGTGACTCCAACAAAGTTAAAATCCTCATATGTATGTCAATGTTAAAATCTCAGAGAGAAGACTTGGGGAATTAAGCCACCAGGGAGAGAGACTTGGATACCATAATGCACTGTGTCCTGGCCTCTATCTCAGGGCCGTAAGAGTCCTGGTGCTGAGTTAAAATGTGTAAGCTGCGGAGGCAATCATGGCACAAATAAGCCACAGCAGCACTCTCTAATCCTTTGAGCTGTGACAAACAAGTCAAGCTTATTGATGCTGCGGGGGAATAGAAAGAGCAGCAAGGAAACATTTTGGGATAAATGAGTTTTTGATGGTACTGGGATCCTTCCAAGGTATTTGTTCACTGGATTTTATATTGATTTTTATATATGGGATCCTGAAATAGACAAGGCCTCTTTTTAGATTTTGGCTTTTGCTTTTGTTTTTGTTTTTTGATTTTAAATTTACTGATGTAAGTGGATGGAATGACTTCAAAGTGGTTGTCTTCCTATCTCTTTCACACAGTTGATGATAATTAATGGCTTTTAAAAATATATTATATCTTTATTGCTGCAAATATAGTTTTGGGAAACTTCGTTCCAGACCTTTGTCATATCAATGGTTAAGAATGTTATGCTACTGTAGTTTTAACAACTGTGATTACTTTAAAATTTGCTGTATATGGGTGGTGTGGTAATTTTTCCATTCAATTATTGTTTATAGACATTGTCTATATCCTTCCTAAACTAGTCTTTTTCCTTATCACTTGTTAAACTTTTAATTCACTGAAGTATTAAGCCTTTTTACTGTAGTTTAAATTTAAAATGTTAACTAAATAAAGACAGAAAAGAAAGGGAGGTGGGAATGAGAATGGGAGGAAGAGGGAGGAAGGGAATATCATTATGGTCTTAAAATTATATCTACAAACCATACTGGTTCAGTTAAAAAACCAATTAATTTTTTTAAAAAATAGCAAAAATAAATAAATATATATATTAATGATAGCAAAACAAGACTATAGATTTCTTATTGGGGACATAAACTATTCACACTAGTTCTTATAATTAGATGAACACGTTAGGATGATTCAGCTTGCTTCATTAGGCTGTGGTTATTTTAGGCAGTAAACTAATCTCATTTTGTTTGTCCAGTATACTGAATGGTCACATGTATTTCTAAATGTATTTCTTTACAAACCCTAGTGACTTTGGTTCTTTCAGACTGGTACATCTTATGTACAGCAATGCTCTTTAAAAAATGAAAATAATCAAGGGAGCTGACACTGTGGCACAGTGGATTAAAGCCCTGGCCTGAAGTGCCGGCATCCCAGATGGGTGCCGGTTCTAGTCCCAGATGCTTCTCTTCCTATCCAGCTCTCTACAATGGCCTGGAATAGCAGTAGAAGATGGCCCAAGTCCTTGGGCCCCTGCACCCGCATGGGAGATCCGGAAGAAGCTCCTGGCTCCTGGCTTCGGATCAGCACAGCTCCAGCCATTGCGGCCATCTGGGAAGTGAACCAGCAGATGGAAGACCTCTCTCTCTGTCTCTACCTCTCTCTGTAGTTCTGTCTTTCAAATAAATAAATCTTTAAAAAAAAATCTCTGGGTATCTATATTTTAAAGATTAAATAAGACAAACAGTTATATCAATAAGGTGACATAATGTATAAAATATTATGCTCAGTAATTTAATAAATTATTTCAAAATATGTGCCTAGCAGCAGATAGATATGTTTTTAAAAATAACACCTGAAAATACTTGAATATAAGGCTTTTCTCACCATTCTTCAGATGAAGGAATTGGGGTCTAAGACAGTTAAATGATCTAAGACTTCAGCATAGGAAGATGACCCAAGAACTTCGGCCCCTGCCACCAAGGTAGGAGACTCAGATGGAGTGCCACACTCCTGGCTTTGGCCTGGCCAAACCTGGGCCTTTGTGGAAATTTGGGGAATGAACCAGTGGATGGAAGATCTCTGTGTGTGTGTGTGTCTCTGTCTCTCTCTCTTTCATTCTACCTTTCTCTCTGTAACTCTTTCAAATACATAAGAAAAACTTTAAAAAAAATACTAGAACAAAACCAGCATAAATAAAGAAAATACATAATAGATTAAGAAATTTAAGATAACATCAAAATGATGTAATGATCCAACCTCATGTGTAGTGTGTTAAGACATAATACGGGGCCGGCGCAGCGGCTCAATAGGCTAATCCTCCACCTACGGTGCCGGCACATCAGGTTCTAGTCCCGGTGGGGACACCGGATTCTGTCCCAGTTGCCCCTCTTCAAGTCTAGCTCTCTGCTATGACCCAGGAGTGCAGTGGAGGATGGCCCGAGTCCTTGGGCCCTGAACCCCATGGGAGACCAGGATAAGTACCTGGCTCCTGCCATCGGATCAGCGCAGTGCGCCAGCCTCAGCGCGCTGGCCGCGGCGGCCATTGGAGGGTGAACCAATGGCAAAGGAAGACCTTTCTGTCTCTCTCTCTCACTGTCCACTCTGCCTGTCAAAAATTAAAAATAAAAAAAATTAAATTAAATTAAATTAAAAAGACATAATACGGAGCCAGTGCTGTGGCATAGCTGGTAAAGTCGCTGCCTGTAGTGCTGGTATTACATATGGGCACTGGTTCAAGTCCCAAATGTGCCACTTCATATCTAGCTCTCTTCTATGGCCTGGGAAAGCACTGGAAGATGGCTCCAGTCCTTGGGTCCCTGCACCTGTGTGGGTGAAGAACCACTTGGCTCTGGATTGGCATAGCTGCAGCCATTGAGGCCATCTGGGGAGTGAACCAGTAGATGGAAGACCTCCCTCTGTCTATGCCCAAGCCTCTCTGTAATTCTGCCTTACAAATCAATAAATAAAATCTTTTTTAAAAAAAAGACATTATACAGCACTCCATACTGATGGATACAACTTTTATCTTTTAGAAATAGAATATCATCTCTTCTTAAGGAAGAAAAATTTGAATGCTGCAGACATCCTCTTAGAAACTGTTTCTCATACCTAAGACCAGCAATTTATCACCAGGGAAAGTCATAAACTATTACAGCTGTCTGATTCTCCACTATAACCATTTCAACAGTTGTCTTTAAAAAATGGGGCCAAAAAATATTCATAATTTGTAAGTATGCTCGTACAGTATTAAGAAACCAACTTTTTTTTTTTTTTTTTTTTGACAGGCAGAGTGGACAGTGAGAGAGAGACAGAGAGAAAGGTCTTCCTTTGCCGTTGGTTCACCCTCCAATGGCCGCCGTGGCCAGCGCGCTGAGGCTGGCGCACCGCGCTGATCCGATGGCAGGAGCCAGGTGCTTTTCCTGGTCTCCCATGGGGTGCAGGGTCCAAGGACTTGGGCCATCCTCCACTGCACTCCTGGGCCACAGCAGAGAGCTGGCCTGGAAGAGGGGCAACTGGGACAGAATCCGGTGTCCCGACCGGGACTAGAACCCGGGGTGCCGGCACTGCAAGGCCTAGAGAGCCGCGGCGCTGGCCGAAACCAACTCTTAAATAGATATAAGAACACGCTGATGGAATGGAAATATTTCTGTACTTTAAAAATAAATATTGGCCAGTGCCGCGGCTCAGTAGGCTAATCCTCCACCTTGCGGCGCTGGCACACCCGGTTCTAGTCCCGGTCGGGGCGCCAGATTCTGTCCCGGTTGCCCCTCTTCCAGGCCAGCTCTCTGCTGTGGCCAGGGAGTGCAGTGGAGGATGGCCCAAGTGCTTGGGCCCTGCACCCCATGGGAGACCAGGAGAAGCACCTGGCTCCTGCCATCGGATAGGCGCGGTGCGCCGGCCGCAGCGCACCGGCCGTGGCGGCCATTGGAGGGTGAACCAACAGCAAAAAGGAAGACCTTTCTCTCTGTCTCTCTCTCACTGTCCACTCTGCCTGTCAAAAATAAAAAAATAAAAATAAATTAAAAAAAATACTACTCTGTTCTTGAACTTGAAACCACTGTTCTCCACATTAATAAGCTCTCTTCAAC
Source organism: Oryctolagus cuniculus (assembly GCF_051225735.1). Taxonomy (NCBI): domain Eukaryota; kingdom Metazoa; phylum Chordata; class Mammalia; order Lagomorpha; family Leporidae; genus Oryctolagus; species Oryctolagus cuniculus. The sequence continues at coordinate 107,240,057 of NC_142873.1, forward strand.
CTAAAGAAAACATATTTGTGACTTTATGTATGAATAAAGATGTAGAGATAAATGTGTGAAAATATTAACAATTAGTAAATCTAGATAAATGTTTTCCATGCTAAGATTCTTTCAACTTTCTGAACTTTTAGATTTCTACTAAAGTGACCTCTCTTTGAGCACCAGATACTTCCATCTTTCTCATTTACCCACTGTCCTTTCTGGTCATATTAGGTGCATTTCATTTTAATGTTATAAATTATCTGGAAATTTCTGGGATTTTATCAGACACAGTTATACATATTTTTATTTCTCTCCATTCATTTATCTCTTAAACTGCAGGTTTTCAAGTACTTGAACATGACAGAGTCCATGTGAGAATTCTTCTAAATTCTCAAGCCTTTAGTTATCCAATTTCTTTGCTGGACCAGAAAACAGACCAGAAAACAGATCATCACCTATTTTTTAAAAGAATTTCAAAAATGGTTTCTAGATCACTGATATTCCATAAAATACAATTTGAAAGAAGTTCTCCTTGAAGCCAAATTATCTCCTGTCTCTTTATCTCCAGTGTACATAATTTGCAGTAATCTTAGGTTAGGAGGGTTGGAGGCAGGAGGAGGAGGACAAGCCAACACTACCAAGGGTGCCCCATGTAAACTCTGGGACTTCCATAAAGGGTTCAGAAGCAGTCATTCTTGTTCTCCCTTAAAGAGAAAATGTCTAAGTTATAAGAAGAAGAACCTGAGAAAGTCAATAATTTACATTTTTTAACATAAAGGAATTCAAACATATCAGTGTCAGATAAGTTGCTGAAAGTGACAGAGGTTCCCAATCCCTTGGTTCAGAGAAAATGAGCCAGAGTCAAGAGAAAAGTTTCACTCCTGGGGATGTCCCTTCTTGAGTGAAAAGAATATTCATTTGCATATTCTTCCCTCTGCACATCACAGAATCTTACTTCTAAGTTTCTTGGAGAAATCCTATAAAATGCTCAAGAGGCTGTACCTATTGCTAGTGTTCAATAATGTAAATGTTGTGTCAATGGAAAATGTCAATAAATAATATGCAAACATTATGAAGGCAAAATAGCAAGTAGATTCTTCTGCACAATACTTCCACTCAACAATTAATGAAATATGTAGAACTTTCCTGAGCTGACGTACCAACTGTGTCGTTTGATGCATGAAGAATAATCAAACAAATCATTTTTATAGACAAATTATTATTCTATAGCACTTTATAGACAAATATTTGTTCTACAGCAATAGAGCCTAGAACGTATGATTTGTACACAGTGGATCCATTATATGAGTTGCAATGTAAAATGCTTAGCCAATAATGAAGTATTGTAATTGGCCTATATGTGCAATATCATAGAAGATAAAATAGAAAGCCAGGTAGAATAGACCTACTATGAAAGAGAATACAGCTATTAAGAGATGAAGTAAGGACATTTGTAGAATAACCACCAACTAAGCTTCTCTGCCTCTATCTGCACATCAAGATAAAGGAAAAGTGCTCTAAGAATTAAGAGCAGGAACAGGAAGCATATTCATTGCTTCTTTTATTTTCTTCAATAGATATTTATTAGATGTCAGCCTTTCTTGTAGTTTCCTGGAATAAAAAAAAAAAAAAAAAAAAAAAAAACAGACATCCCTGTCTTCATGCAATTTAGCAAGGGTGTCAGATAATAAAAGGGGAAAAATCCCTAATATAACAAACAAGTATCTCTAAAACGTATTTCCAGGTAACAGTAAGCAAGTACTAAGAAGAAAAATAGAGCAGACCAAGGATTTGGAAAAGAAAAGGGTGCTATTTTAGATACAGGGTCTCAGTGAAGGCCTCTCCGGTTAGTGATGCTTGAGTAGAACCCTGAATGCAAGTAGGAGTGAATCATGCCAATACCTAAGGAGCTAATCTTAAATGCAGAAGAAAACCAAGGGATGAGTATTTGGTGTAGTAGTTAAGCTGCTCCATGTAATGTCTGCACATCCCATATTAGAGTGGATTTGAGTCCCAGCTCCACTCTATATTTCATCTTCCTACTAACATGCTCAATAGAAGGCAGCAGGTGATGGTTTAAGTAGTTGGGTGCCTGCCACCCAAGTGAGAGACCTGGATTGAGTTCCAGGCCCCTGTTTTGGCCCAACCCAGCCTTGGCTAATGTGGGCATTTGGGGAGTGAACCAGAAGATCTGAGATCTCTCTGTCTGTCTCTCTGCCTTTCAAATAATAAGCAAAATAAACAAACAAAAAGAAAACCAAGTGCAAAGTCCTGGACGTGGAAACATGTTGTTGAGAAACAGAGGCTGACGTGGCTGGAGAATAGATGAGATCAGAGATAGCCTGGGGCCAGATAATGGAGGGCCTGGGAAACCATGGTAAGCATTTTAGATGCTTTTATAAGAATCACTTAAATGCCCCTGGAACAATGTTGCTGCTCTCTTGACAGTGATTTAGAGAAGGAAACACTATAAACATCCACAGTAAAAACTGGGAGGCAATGTAAAGCGAGAAATGGAAAGAGGAAGCAAATGGAATTTCACAAAAGGGGCTTAGACTGTGGCAGTCAGGCAGCAGATGAGCTTGCTGGGCCACCTTCTGGCAGGTGTCCTGGGGAACGTCACCGTTACTTTATAAAGCCCTTGTTACAGTAAGCATTTTAAAAATTCAATATATTGAAGACTTGAGAACACTAAAGGCCAGGAAAACACCATTTATAATCTTACTGATGAAATGCTTGCTCTGATTAAAGCAACAAACTTAAGCTACGAGTAAGTGGCATAGATTTCCACTGGCATTTGATTCAGATAGTGGACTAAGATAATTCCTATAATAAATCCCACCAGGAGGCAGCACTTAAGCAAAACACAAAGCACCTCTTGTACATTAGCATTGAGTTAACAGGATTTCCCCAGATGCACTTATTTTCCCATCCACCTCAGTGTACCAGCTAGTACCACGCATAACATGATGTTGTAGGCAAGAAAGTGCAAGGGGCACCAAGTTCACTTACTGTTATGGATTGAGCAGGACTTTTCTCTCCAAAACTCATGAAGCTCATGTTTTAAAGGCTGACTGACTAAGGGTGGAGACTTGATGTCATGATGGTGTCTGAGAGGTAGAGCCAGTGGGAGGTCTTTAGGTCACTAGGAACACGGCCTTGGTGGGTGATTTCCATCACAGGTTTTGAATATTCAGTGCTCATTCAGCCAAGTTCTCCCTCTCCTTCCTGGCTCACTGTGATCACTGCTGCCGTACACACTATAATCAGCCTCCACCGGACACCAGAAGGTGGAGCCACCCAATCCTGTAAGCTCAAACTGTAAGATGAAACAAACCTTTTCTTTCACAAAGAAACTCCTTTCAGGTATTCCAGTTAAAGTAACTTCAACAAACAGTAATTTGTTAAGTCATAAGGAATGTCATAAGCACAGTTCTCAAAGCTATGAAATAAATATACAAAATAATTGGAAGCTATTATATCTCAAATGCACATTCTCTTTGCCTCTAATCTCCTCATACTCCAATCCATTCCCCATACTGCCTTAAAATGCTCTTCTAAAGTAAAAACTATATACCATAAGGCAATCTTGTCCTCAGAACCTTGGTGTGGCTCTGCTCGGATGATAGACAAAAGTCCCAAGTCTTATTTTTTGGCAATGGGAGACCTAGAGTACTTCTGTCTTCCCCACCTTGCATCTTATACTGGAACTTCAGTGAAAAATGCATATTTCCTCCATGTGCACAATCAAGGATCAGATCAGTTGCTTATTTGCTGTGTAAACTAGATCAAATAACATCCTCTCTCAATTTTTTTCCTATGAAATAGAAATAATAATAGTACAGAACTCATGCGCTAGTTGAGGATGAGTAAGTACATTCAGAACAATGTAAAATACAGTGTAAGTATTAAATAAATGAAGGCTATTATTGCTATTATTTGCTAATGAGATTTTCTTTTACTGCTTTCTTGGCCAACAAAAGAATGCCCTTTCTCCTACTCTCCCCTCATACTCTTCTGGAAAAAACATTTATTCATTCCTCAAGACCCCCAAATAGTATCTTTCCTTTAAACTTTCCTTAACATGTCGATTCTCTTTAGAAGTAGTTATTTCTTCTATGCTCTCATGGCAAATAGAACTTCATTCTTCAATACCATTATGTACATTCTATGTATTAAGTATTAATACAGAAGATTGGCCTGGGTGTTTCAAAGGCAAAGGAGCTATCTTTCTCATTTTCTACTTCCTAAGCCCAGGGAAGGACCTGGAGAATAAGAGTTTCCCATAAATGTTTTTGTGAAATCTATTTTCAATCGATACATATGTAAAGGAATAGCATCTCTCAAAAAGTTTCTAATATTACTGGGAAACAATACAAGACAGTTGAAGAATAATACCAGGCGCAAATTCAATAGATTCAGTTACCAACCAGACTAAATTATAAAATACAATTAGTGTGCCTAAAATTTAGAGAAAGGTAAACAATATTAGTATTTATTATTTTTTATATTTTTCTCCTGTTATTCCAACTTTGCCTTGCCCAGTACATGTCAATTTGGTGTCTAAACTATGATCCTTCATACTTTTCATAATAAGATCATGAACTTTTTTTAATGAGGAAATAGTTCCAAGATATAAGTAAAATTAAATGGGGAAAAGACAGAAATGTGTAAGTCCATTTTTCCTTGTACTACTAATTAAAAGCATATTGTGCTCTGTGCGCAAGTATGGACAGGGAAGGGATGATATTCACCAATGCACCACATATGATACCCATGTTTGTTTTTCAGAATTAAAAGAAGAATTTGGAAATTTGGTGATGGTTCAAAGTCAAGTAACGATTAATAGCAGAGCTGCTTAAAAGCAGTTAAAGAAATTCAGAATATTTTCGGTAAATGCATGTAACAATGAAAGTAACATGAATTTTAATTATACTTACACTCCAAATAAAACTGAAATGTGATAAATAGTCATGAACATTCTAGTAAAGAAATATAAAATATAATAAGAGTTGGAATGCTTATGGGTTAAATCGGATGGTTTTTTTTTGGGGGGGGGGGGCTCACAGCAGTGCTCAATCACATATGTTGAAGAAATAGGAAAGGACAAAAACCCTGAGATCAGTTAATAATGATCTCCGCATTCATGAAAGTTCTTAGAAGTCTTTTCTTAACATCCAAGGGGGGGGGGGGTGGGGAGAAGAGTACATATTATATTATAAATTATACACGTAACTTCTGAAGAAAAATTTTGAAATAGGTGTACTATGAAGTACTAAGTGTGCATTAAGTGATGATATAAAGCTGTTTTCCCTATAGTCTTAAAAGTAGGGCAAATTCCCATATGGTAAAGATGGAGTAATTGTACTTCTACCCAAGGGTAAAAGAAAGCAGTGAGATAATCACTCAAATTCCTTCCAGATTTTGGATTGTGTAAATACTCTGATTAGTGACAACACATTGACTATCTGCTTTTCTCACGATATTTTAAAAACAATCCCAGAGTCAGAATTTCAAACATTTGCTAAATCTTCTGCCATTAGTCCATACTTCATAACAGGTTTTCAAAACAAGAACTATACATTAATCTGACCAAATTATGAAATTTACAAATAACCCAAGGTTAAAAAAAAAAAAACTGTTCAGTGGGTTTAGATATAAACTGTATCCTCTGCATTGTTTAGCTTCATCATGAAAATTACTTTAATTTCAATGCTGGAGTCAAAACAATCCAGTCTTCTTAAAAGAAGGCTACTGTCTACTGTAAAGTAATAACAGGTTTTTAGAGACTTTTAAGTGTGTATCTTGGAATTTCTAACTTAAATGCATGGTTTGGAAAATACCAATCATTGATCATGAAAGGCTGGTTACACTTCATGATGACAACGAGGCAAACATAAAGAGCTTATGCTCTTATTTTCTCATGTAACTACTTCATATGATGTATAAAAAAAAGCTTCACATAGTTAATAATATTTGGGGAAAAAGTCATTCAAATACATAAGCTAGATGTCTATTTTCCAAAAGATATTTTCATCTTGTGTTTCAATATATTCAAAAAATTTAAGCTTATAGCCATATAACACAACAGTTGTAGAAGTAAATACTGATGCAATCAAGAGCTGAAAAGAAACTGTAGAGTTTTACTAAGAAACATTAGAAGAGGAGTGTGAGAGTTTGTAGGGAATAAAAGGGTGAAAATGAATCACAGTCATAATGAAAGTTATTTTACAAGTTTGATGATTAATCAGTTATTTAAACTTATATCATGATATATTACACCAAAGTCATATGCTTTCTTTTTTGACAATTGTGGAAAATTTTAACTCGTCTAAAATAAGATAATTTTATTAGCATAAGTAACCTCAAATATCACTAAAATGTTCTTTTTGCAATTTGCTGCAAGAAAATTTGTATAATGCATGAGTAAAACTGGCTTCTTTAATCATTTTAAAATTTGGGTTCCTTTGAAAAGAAAAAAAAAAACAGTATTTATAGCTCTATGTTCCTAGCACATCAAACATCTATTCTCAGAAAAAGAAAGGTCACATTGTTATATTCAAGAATCAAAACTCTACATTAAGGAAAATATTACCGTGGTCTTAAGAAGATTTGCCATTAACTGAATAATAGCTACCTAAAAGTAAATGCCATTCTGGTCAAAACAATGGCTTAATATTAACTCAATGAGTAAAATATGTGCATCTGTTAACTGACTGTATATTTTCTTCATATATTCCTTTTATGAGAACTAATTAGCAATATATCTCATCATCTCCCCTACTCACCTACACTAATTAGCAATATAAAAATGCCCACATGTTAGGGGTTGGGTAAAGAACAAGACATAAGACTTCTACAAATCAATTCACCCCCTTATACATCAACCTTCTCTTTCTACAAATGCTACTACTATTGGTAGGTTTTGAAAAACTACTCATGTGTGTTCTACAAGTAATAATATTTAGTTCATCCACAAGATGACCCCCAAAAATTCTCCAATAAAGCGTTATACAAACAACTGTCTACCATCAACAAACATAAACAACCATATCACATTTAGCCAGGTAAACTATGCTAAACATGTGGTATCCATCAAAGGCAAGCTATATCTTTCTGAGGATAACTTTTGTCAATGTACTACGCAGTAGAGGAAGTAGACAAACACTTCAGTTGAGAAGAATTCAGCTAAATATTAATTTTTAAAAATTAGATATCTTCAGTTTATTTGTTGGTTGGAAATTGAGCCTGCAGTCAGAAAATCACTATTATAGGATTTCCTTTATAAGGCACTAACTCCCTTTATTGCTATAACCCTATTAAATAAAACTGAGGTATAGATGCCTACTTTTGAAGGTTATCTAAAACAGAAAGAAAATAAATTCTTTAATGATATCTGAAAAGGCCTAGCTTTTTAAAGTAAAGGTGATCTAACTTTATTGTGTTTTTCCTTACCTTTCATTATTACACTGCTTTAAGGAATCCATCTAGTGTGTTTATATTCCTAGTATAGATATACATCAAGGTAGCAGTCACAGTGCAAATTTTTACTGAAAGTTTTTTAATTTATCTACGTGGCATTCTCAAAATATCTATAAACTCTAAGTCACCTTTTTAAAACAAGACGTTCTGAAAGATAACAGCAGTGTAGAATCATAAATAAAACATTAACCATTAATCATGCAGTTTCAAAAGTTGAAACTTAGTTTTCCCTTCCGTTAAATAGTGTAAAGATGCATGTCAAAAATTAAAAACTCACTGGTTTATGCACTGTAATCATGGTGGCACATTAAGTTAAGTTTGACTGTATATATTGTCTCAAGAAATAAACTAAAACTAAGATGAAGGTATGTATTCTCCTGCCAAAAACAGACTATTAAAAATCATCAACAACATCACAAAACAAAAAAGTCACCAACCACCTCAACAGAGGTTAAATAAAAAATCAACCTTTCACAACTCCTTCATCACTCCATTTACCTAGAATTAACCGTGTGTTTTTCTAAGCAGTAATTTTAAAGATTCTCTACTGTAGAGGCTTATTTGTATCTGGAAACAGCAGGTAGCACACTCAGCACTTAGCATACGGTACATGCATGTATTCTTCAGCTGACCCATCTCCATTCATATCACACCCGCGCTGTGTATTAGAAACAAAACTTGAACGTTCCATTTTTTACATTTCAAAATCACTGCCGCTAAGGCAGGAAGGAGAAAATTCGCTAGATGCCTCCAAGTCCCGTCTTACCACGTATGTGCCACAGTGAAGCGACGACGCTGCCGAATGCTTTTATTCACCAACAACTTTCTGAAAAAGCACGGTGAGTTCCTCGGTGAGCTGCGTGGAGAAATTTTAGGAGATGTAGGTCTGTTTCCCGGTAGTCTTGGAAGCTCAAGTTCTAAGTGCATTTGCTCCTTGAAAGTCTTTATGCAAACCTCAGATTCAGAAGCAGTAAGTTCCTTTGAAGAATTTTTTGCTGTCATGTCTTGTATGGAGTGCTAGCTCTCACCATGCAAAACAAAAACCTCAAACATAGCAAAGACACTGCTGCAGGTTAGAAGGCTGAGAAGTCACACTCTTTTCCAGTTTAATTTGGGGAGCTGTGGCTCCAGGGTAGGAGCTGTTCAGAGCAGGAGCAGCATTCTCGAAGAATGGCAAGTCAGGCAGTCACAAGGAGCAGTATCAGCCTGGCTTTGCCTCTGAAAATGCGCCAAAGTGCTTCCTATGTCAGTAGCCTCCTTGTGGATGAGGTTTGTCTGCAAGCTACACACTGACACTCGCTGAATTCATTCAGCTGAATAGATCAACTCATGAAATATTCATAAGAGCTTCTGATAAATCCTTTACATGTATTTTTCCAAATCTTATCAGACGAGCTACATTCATTAATGGGTAGTAAGCAAAGCCTAGTCCCCTAGTCACTTGCTTTGTTCGCACAAAACGCGGAACCAGCATTTGTCATGCTTAAAGTCTTCATTCAGAATTATCTAGCTCCGTAATGCACACAACAGTAACTCCACCTACCAAATGCTATTGGCTCAGGATTATTTAAACAATTACACTCTGTTTCCCTCTCAACAACACCCTTCATCGCTCAGATTTTCTCAAAATCTGTGAGGTTACTGTCCTCATCAGAGTGAAAATTGACCAAATCAGGGATTGTCAAAAAGTCTAACTCAACTGCCTTCTACATTCCATTTCTGAATGAAAGCTAATTTGCCAAAGTTTTTTATTTCCTCTCCTTTCTCCAGTGGATCCCATACTGCATCCACATTTTAAAAGCTGTCAGCAAACAAGGAAAACACTGGAGTTGGTTCAATTCCCCAAGGAATTTAAGCCTAATTTTTATTGCCATAGACATGACCCCTCTCCTTCTAGTAAAAGCTAATTGTTCATGAGTGCTCACAACAGCCCCTCTATGCTAAAAACAGAACCACTTAAGACAGTCACAGCTCTTCAAACCTGAATTGGGGAGCACAAGCCAGAGACATGCAGGCATGGTACAAAGCCCACTATGCCCATGTTTGAGTGTGTAGGTAGGGACACAAGACACTGAATGCTTGTGCATGGGTATTTATACTTGGGAGTGAATGTGTGTGCATTTTGTGCACAAGGGATGCAGGTGACATGTAAGTGCAGGTGAGTTAAAAAAATGTCTCAAGTCCAATGGTAGAGCATTGTAACCTGGCATTCCATTTAGAAATACAGTGGCATGTAGATTCTATAAAAGGCACATGGGAGTAGGAAAAAAGGTCATGACTCTGAACTTTTGGGCTTTTGTGAAAAGTCTGTACCAGCAATAACTGCCACCAGGGTCAGCCTGATCTCAACCAAATCCAACAAAGCCGAACCAAGGCTCATCAGCAAGAATGACAAAAGAGGAATGAGTTGCAGTGCGATTTGAGGCGAAAAGGGTGACATTTATTTTTCCATGAAGGTGTGAGGTCTTCTGCCCTTACAAAACCATTTGTACACAAGGGAACTTCAAAAGCTTTGTGGAAAATGAAATGAAAAGGTATGTTTGTTTTGGGTCAAAAACATTTTGAAATCCATGTCGGGTTTCTTTTTTTTTTTTTCATAACGCACATTTTCCATGAACGTTTTGAAGACCCCTCTTGTGTCACATATATGGCTAAAAATGCGCTAAATGTCTAAACAGGCTACACGTGAACAGAGCTACATGTAAGAATAGATCTCAAACTACCCTTGGGCAGGTGGTTCAAACATAACAGGGAAGGCTTAACCTAGCTGTTGACATGGACTCCCTTGGAAAGTATGTTGATTTTTCAATCACTAATTGAAATATATTATGAACAAAAGCACCATCACAGAATTTTAAACTCATATTGAATCCTAGGAACCCCAACTCAGGTCCTCATTCCAAGGATGAGCTACAGAATTTAAGTGACTTATCCAAAGTCATACAGGTAGTTTATGTTAGAACTAAAACTGAAACCCAGGTTCTCTTATTCCCAACAGTGACAGCATTCATTCAATTGCAAGGTTTAATTTTGTCCAGTGAGGCCCTAGGGTGTACATTTTTTATATTTGAAGATATTTAACTGTCTTATTTGAAAACACAGATCACTTGTAATATCATGAATCACAGTACAATGTTATCTATTTTTGCTTTATTATGAAAACAAGCTGAGAACATTCTTCTGATTATATTATTTAAACAGGAATATGTAATTCTGTTAATTCGTCTTTATTCAGAGTGATTTATTAGCAAAACATAAAATAGCAATTTATAGTCACACAAGATATTTCTAATATTTACTTTTCAAATATGCCAAAATATAGTAAGCACTTGAGGAACTTCTTCCACAAAATATTATAGCAAATTTCAAAATGCACATTTAGTTGTATGTAAACAGCAGTTTTGAATGTTAAATTGCTAATGTAAACTTACCTTAACCAGCAAGACAGTGTGACTCAAATACTTTCTAATTGTAATATTGCCAAATTATGTGACATCATGTGGCATTAAGCATTACTCTTTTCACTTCACCTGCTTTGATAGCCAAAATCCAAATTAAAGACATTTTGAGAATCACTCTAAAAAAAAAGTTCTTAAAATATGTAAAGTCAATTAACTCCAAATACTCAAGAAAAAAAAAATAGGAATACCAGTTAACGGAAACACTAAACATAAAAGGTAATCGGACTGTTTGAAAATCTAAACAATTAATTATCTCCCAGGAAAGAAAATGCATATTTCTACGTAAATGCATGAAAGTGTGGGTCTAGAGGCAACATATATGAGATCAAAAGTGAATCTAGATGTAGGAAACAGGAAATACTAAGAAAAAATAAACAACAGCATAGTGAAAGCAAACATTCAGCTATGTTTCAGCAAAGAACAGTATTCTGAGAACATGAGAGAAAACAAATGGAGTTTAACTTCTCTGTGGAATGCCTAAAAAGCAGATTAGTGAATAAAATGAAAAACTTCCTGTACACATGTAATTCTTAGCCTTTGGCACCTCAAATGAAGGAGTGAGTAATGCTCGGGCAATTTATATGTGCACAGATTTCGCTCTTGGGAATTATTTCAGGATTCCAATTATAGCTATGTCTCAATTTTAAATAATGAAATTTCTGGTATCCACATCCTATCAAAGCAATAAGGATTGAGACTTTATCACAATAAAATACCACTGATGAATTTGAAAAACGTTGTATGTGCAATAACAATCAAATAATGTATTACTTATTATAAATATTATGGAAACATTTTGATTTTCATTCAATTGAAAAGGTAGGCCAATTAATCACACCCCAAAGAAAATTATCAACTTACAGTACAAACAAGTACCAGTACTTGGGGTACTGGTAATGTTTTGTTCTTAATTTGTGTGTTGGTTATGAGTGTGATCAGAGGGCAAAACATATTTATCTGCACACTTATGTACATTTACATTTGATGGTATGAATATTGTTTTTCAATAAAATATTAAAATATTTTGAAAATTCAAAAGCCTTATAAAATTATTTTAGATCAAAATAATTACATTCTTTTTATATCCAGTTTCATTTAGACATCAAAAGCTAATCTCAGGAGCAGGTATTCAGCCTAGCAATTAAGATGCCCACAATCAGCATCAAAGCCCCAGGGTCTGATGCCCAGCTCCAGTTCCTCATTCAAACTTCCTGCTGCTGCAGAGCCGGGGAGGCACCAGTGATGGCTCAAGTAATCCTATTCTTGTCACTCTCATGGGAAACATCACTGTGTTCTCCCAGTTCCTGGTTCTGGCCCCAGTCCAGCCAGAGCTGTTTCAGGCACTTGGGGAGTAAACCAGTGGATGGGAACTCGTGTTCTCTCTCTGCCTCTGCCACTCAAATAAATGTTCAATGGTTAAATAACATTATTAAGAGTTCAATTATATTATAAAGAGTATATCTTTATTTGACTATCAAGTTCCTTTTCCTCTAAAATGATACACCATCTGATCACAGATAGTAGACTCTGTTCATTTAAAGATATACCAGACCCCTGCCTTCAGTCAAAAGCAAGGTAGTAAGTTCAAAAGTACACCATCAACTGCAGTCTCCACTAGCAACAGTCCATAACAGTACCATCATGTGTAACTAGCTCACTACAAATTGCAACTTCCCTAGATTTTTCTATTTCAGTTTTAAGAAATGGAGCTAGAGAATTAGTCTACAGGACTGAAAAAAGTTAGAATCAATTGAATAAAAATAATTATCTTTCTTTGAAAACAACAATAGGCTGACAACACCTAAGAACAAAGAGACTAAAAACATGTAACTTACATTTATTGCATACCTACTGAGAGTCAGAGATGGTAGTGAGCACTTCTAGTAAATTACTTCTTTTGATCTCATACACTTATCTGACAAATACTATTCAAATTCCTTGTTCTACTTCTACACAGTATTAACTATATGGCCCTCTGGGGCTGGGCTGAGTCTTGCTCAATAGAGTAATACTATATTATGCAACAGAGTCTGGCACAGAGTAGACACTCAAGAAATAATTGTAGACGGTGCATTATTTTGTGCTTTTTCAGATGAGAAAATCACCACAAAAATGTGTAGCTTTTAAGGAACTGATCCAATAATCAAACTCAGGTCTTCCTATTTCTACTACAGCATCTATTTTATTACAGTACACAATTGCCACCCAAGATTTTTATGACAGAGGAAACCTAATGGAACAGATAGGGAAATTCAAAAGAAAACTTCAATAAAATCTTTCCCAACCTCTATAGGCAGAGGCAGCTGTTTCTTCTAATCTGTATCCACCAGCTTTGGGTGGATAAGCCCTTGGAATGTTCTGAAACGTATCATAGAAGCTGTTTTCCTATGTCTTCTGTCCTGATCCACACGCTCTCCAAGGACAGAAACTATTGGATTCATCTTTGTGCCTCTACAGTCTGATATTGCATTTTGAGTAATATTTGTTGATACAAATATGAATAGAATATGAATTTCATGCCCCAAAATCATGCCCTCTTGTTACCACTGTATTTTTCTTAGTATTTTGAAAACTATTCCAGGGGCCAGTGCTATGGCGTAGAGGGTAAAGCCACCACCTGCAGTGCAAGCATCCCATATGGGCTTCGGTTCAAGTCTCAGCTGATCCACTTCTGATTCAGCTCTCTGCTATGGCCTGAGTAGAAAATGGCCCAAGTTCTTGGGCCTTTGCACATGCATGGGAGACCCAGAGGAATCTCCTGGCTCCTGGATTCAGATCAGTCTAGCTCCTGCCACTGTAGCCATTTAGAGAACGAACCAGCAGATGGAAGACCTCTCTCTCTCTCTCTCCCTTTCTCTCTCTCTCTCTCTGCCTCTGCCTCTGCCTCTCTGTAACTCTACCTTTCAAATAAATAAACAAATCTTTAAATAAAAAAAGGAAAGCTATTCCAGCTTAGTACCCTAATTTTTTGTACTTAAACTTACAAATTATTCCAAACTGAAATGAAACCAAAAGCAGTTTTTTTAAAATACCATTTATTTTTATTATTCTCATCCTCACTGAAGTGCAAAAGCAAAATACCAGCATGCTTAATATCTATTAATTAGGCAGCTGACTGGCAGGATAGACTGGCCAGGCTCTTCCCTCACTGTGACTTTGGCAGGATAATTAGGTGTTTCTTTTACAAGGTACATTCTGAGAACGCAAAGTCACATAGAATGAAAATGCTATGGAAGTTCCTGCCTTTGTTTCCCAGGTCGTTGTTAACATTAAGATATATTACCAAGAATAAACCAAATACCTAAATACAAGGAAAGAACGTGTTCCATGTTAGGTGTTTTCCAACCACACTAAAAGAGGGTACTCTTGTTCCCAAAGATAAATGCAGTCTAAAAAGGTGATTTCAAATGAATAAAATACCAGGAATATACATATTGGAAACAAAAGCATATATAGGAAAACTTCCGTCTCTACAACGAGCTTTTATCTTGTCCTTATTTTCTACCTTGTCAGCAGTCTACTGATGGCAGAAATACTACTACTGACGGTAGTATTAATCTACAGTTAAGAATAAAGATCTCCGCGAATGAGATCCCAGTGGAAAGAATGGGTCATCAAAGAAAGAGGTACCTTTCTCTGAAGGGAGGAGAGAACTTCCACTTTGACTATGACCTTGTCTAAATATGATCAGAGTCGGTAAACTCAAAAGGCTTCCATAGCCTTGGCAGCTCATGACAAGAGCCTGGGGTGATTACTGATGCCATAAAAAACAAGAGTGTCAATTTGTTAAGTCAACAACAGGAGTCACTGTGCACTTACTCCTCATGTAGGATCTCTGTCCTTAGCATGCTATACATTGAGATTTAATGCTATAACTAGTACTCAAACAGTATTTTTCACTTTATGTTTCTGTGTGGGAGCAAACTGTTGAAATCTTTACTTAATGTATGCTAAACTAATCTTCTGTATATAAAGAGAATCGAAAATGAATCTTAATGTGAATGGAAGGAGAGAGGGAGTGGGAAAGGGGAGGGTTGCGGGTGGGAGGGACGTTATGGGGGGGAAGCCATTGTAATCCATAAGCTGTACTTTGGAAATTTATATTCATTAAATAAAAGTTAAAAATTAAAAAAAAGAATGTTAATAAACTGTGATATTAAATACATCATAGAAAAACTATATCACACATGAAAATTAAATCAAAATCATTCTGTTGCCCTTAAGAAAAGAATAATATTTAAGGATCAATTTCATATTTAATAAAATATTTATATACTATTTCACAGAAGTGATATTTTCCTAAATTAATATTTTAATAATATGAATTTTAAAGAAATACAGAATATCTATCAATATGAAAATGCTTCAAAAATAATGGGTTAGATCAATATCAGCTCACTCAATTCAAGATCTGTTTATTAACTATATAATGGGTTCACTAAAAAGCTGCTCATATTAGAAACTTTTAAAAATCCATTCACGTTGGGCTGGCACCGTGGCTCACTTGGCTAATCCTCTGCCTGCGGCGCCGGAATCCCATATGGGCCCCAGTTTCTAGTCCCGGTTGCTCCTCTTCCAGTCCAGCTCTCTGCTGTGGCCTGGGAAGGCAGTGGAGGATGGCCCAAGTGCTTGGGCACCTGCACCCGCGTCGGAGACCAGGAATAAGCACCTGGCTCCTGGCTTCAGATCGGTGTAGCTCCATCTGTAGCGGCCATTTGGGGGGTGAACCAACAGAAGGAAGACCTTTCTCTCTGTCTCTCCCTATTACTGTCTGTAACTCTACCTGCCAAATAAATAAATAAAAAATATTTTAAAAATCCATTCACATTAATAATAATTGCTTGTTGGTTTGTAACACAGAAAACATAATTTTCTTTATCAAGACTGACTATGAAATCCTAGAATTATGAAGTAACTCAAATTTAGTTACATAAAAACATTTCATAAATCAAAGTGGTACAATATTAGTGTATCTGAAACCAAATGCTTGGAACAGTTTATATTAAGCACACTGAGCTTTATAACAGGGATTGTAAAGGAGAAGCTATATTTTTCTAAAGCTTCCAGGATTATTTTTATATCTTTTATTTATTTTTAAATTTATCATGCAATAAAACTGATCTTTTTTTGATGCACTGTTCTATGGAATTTAACACATGTGGATCTTTATAATAATCTCCACAATCAGTTTGCAGAATAGTTCTGTCACTCTCCAAAAATTCTCATGCTAAACATGCATAGTCGTAGCCTCCTTCCACCCCTACTTCCCAGTATCCCTGCTCTATTCTCTACCAATGTACGTATGTCGTCTCAATAAGATCACGTAAGTATTGAAACCAGCCTCTTTCACTCAGCAAATGTCTTTGAAGTTTAGCCAAAATGTCACACTTACTAAACATTTTTCATTTTTATTGCTAAATAGTATTCCACTGTGTAGATATACCATGGCTTGTTTATTCATTTACCCACTGAAGAAAATTTGAGCTGTTTCTGGTTTGGAACAATTATAAAGAGGGCTTCTGTAGGGAACCATGTACAGTTTTTTCTATGAACTTATGCTTTCATATCTCTGTGGTAAATACCCCAGAATAGGATTCTGGAGTCATATGGTAAGTTCATCTTTTTTTTTTTTTTTTTTTTTTTTTTTTTTTGACAGGCAGAGTGGACAGTGAGAGAGAGAGACAGAGAGAAAGGTCTTCCTTTTGCCGTTGGTTCACCCTCCAATGGCCGCCACGGCCGGTGCACCGCGCCTATCCGAAGCCAGGAGCCAGGTGCTTCTCCTGGTCTCCCATGGGGTGCAGGGCCCAAGCACCTGGGCCATCCTCCACTGCACTCCCTGGCCACAGCAGAGAGCTGGCCTGGAAGAGGGGCAACCGGGACAGAATCCGGCGCCCCGACCGGGACTAGAACCCGGTGTGCCGGCGCCGCTAGGCGGAGGATTAGCCTAGTGAGCCGCGGCGCCGGCCTATCTTTACAACAAAATTGAAAATTGTTTTCCTGAATGGCTGTTGTATGATTTTGTATTTATACCAGTAATATATGAGAGTTCCAGTTGCTCTTCTATTCTCCAGGATTTCTTCCTGACAGTCTTTTAGCCATTCTAATAGATATTTAGTGGTATTTCATAATGGTATTAGTCTGCATTTCCATAATGGATAATGTTGATCATTTTTTCATGTGCTTATTTTCTATCCACATACCCTCTTGCCCATTCTTAGAAAGGACGGATTTTTTTTCTTGCAAATGAATTTTCTTCCCCAATATGCCTACTAGCATTGACTTTTCAGATTCTCCAAATAGCTGCTCTATACTTTCTGTCCAAAAACTAAAACTGGTGGCAGAGATAGACTGCAGCATATTGCTCTCATTTTACTTGGAAAAAAGAGCCTTCAGTAGAATATCAGTTTAAAAATTCCCAAACTTTCAAATTGGTGTATAGTTTAGAACCCTTTTACTTGATCAATTCTCTTCCCAAAATCTTCAGTGATTACGTTCTGGAATTCACTATTTCATCTGTGGAGTTTGCATCTGGGACCATTCACAGTGATTTCTTACAGCTCACCCTTCCTATAATTAGTCCTCCGTGCCACTGAAAGGTGCTATCTCTAAGGAACAGCAGAAGATTTGGTGCCTTTTATAGTTAGGAAGAAATCCTGCTAGAATTTGACTTTAAGTGATTTCTATTCTGTATGTCCAATCTTGACCACTTTCCAAGCAACAGACCTCTTTCTCCACTGCTGGCTGCGGTCCCATGCTTACCTCAAAACATTGTGCTCCCAAAGGATCTGTTTGTTCCTCTCCTTGCTGGTTGTTTCTACTGATTCATACATTCTACAAACATACTTACTGAGTAGGCACTATGTGCCAGAAATGTGATTCTTGATGGGTAGGCCTGGGTTATTGCTGAAGTTTACATACTTATCATTGAACACAAAATTACAACTTTCAAAGGCCTCCTAAAATTTCTAAAACAGGTATGACTTGATCAACTTTTTCACATAATCTTATAATTAATGAACTTTTTGTCTATTTTGTATTTTGCGAATCTATTCTGTAAATATGTAAGTCTTCTTTAGTAAGGCAGTATACTACTTAAGAATATTTTAGCATCAGCCATAATAATCACTTTTTCAGATATATATGTCTCACAATAATCTCTAAAGTGTTGGAGCTGGTGCTGTGGAACAGTGAGTTAATGCCCTGGCCTGAAGCACCAGCATCCCATATGGGCACCAGTTTGAGACCCGGCTGCTCCACTTCCCATCCAGCTCTCTGTGATGGCCTGGGAAAGCAGTAGAAGACGGCCAAGCCCTTAGGCCCCTGCACTTGCATGGGAGACCTGGATCCTCACTCCCGGCTTCGGATTGGCACAGCTCCAGCCATTGCAGTCAACTGGGGAGTGAACCATCGGATGGAAGACCTCTCTCTCTCTGCCTCTCCTCTCTCTGTGTAACGCTGAGTTTCAAATAAATAAGTAAACCTTAAAAAAAAATCTCTATAGTGTTAGAGATAAAAGATTACAAGTTATTCTTTATGTGTTAACTTCTTATCTAAAACTTTTAAAAACACAGAAAATGCATTGTGTGTTAAATGAATGTTTGAAAACACAGGACTATGACTATACATTATTTATTCAGAATGTGCCAGTCTTGGGAATGCTGCAACAAATACGCTGCCTTCATAATACTCACAGTCTAAGTTTTATTATATTTATAAATCCATTTGTCTCCTTATTCGCCTTCTCTCCTTTAAAAGTAGTTCAAAAACAAGCTCTTTATTGTTTACCTCTGTATTTGTATTCTTCTCTGTTTCACAGGGGATTAACCTTATACTGATATTCCTATATATAAAATATGGATCTCTTCTTTATCCAGAGTATCTAGACATGTTTTCCATTAGTCTGCCTACTCAGTCCCTATTCTTTGCTCATAACTCAGCATATGAATTTTTTTGAAATATCAAAGGTATGTAAATGCCAATCCTATCACATACAGCAACAAATGCATCAAAATCAATGAATGAACACAAAACCAGCTTATTTTACCTCTAATTGAATACTGAGACAGCTATGTTCAGTTTTAATTGCACATTACAAATGCATTTTTTTCTTTACAGTGAACCATACTATGACTCCCAATAATACTTTCCCAGAGGGTCTAGTTCTACCACCTGTAATAACAATGGATTAGTCACCTAAAAATATAGCCTTTCAAAGATGTGCTTTCTAAAATTTTCCCTTTTTCATATTAAATAGCTATCATTCTTCAACTATTCATTATATAACATAGATTAAATACTTTTAAATAATATTTAGACTGAATCACTGACATAAGCAATAGCAGTGGGTCGGTTATATTGTTTTCCATGGCTGCCATAATAAAGTACAAATCACCAGGTGACTTAAACAATAGAAATTTATTGTCTCAAAGTCCTGGAAGCTAAAAGTCCAAAGTCAAGATGTCAGCAGGAGTTGCCTTCTGAGGATTTGGCTTATTTATGGCTAGCTTCTTCCAGTATTCATATTCTCATTCTCTCTATCTTTCTCTCTCTCTCTCTCCATATATATACAAATATATATTTTATATAATATATATATTGATGTCTATCTTTTTTTAATAAGGATATCAATAATACTGGATAAAGAGCCACCATAATGAACTAGTTTTAACACAATTGTCTCTGTAAAGACACTTTTTCTAAATTAGGTGAAATTTTGATTAGGACTACAACATATGAATTTTTTGAAGAAGCAATCCAACCCATAACAGTCTGCTCTATGCAAAATACATGTACCCCAACCCATATCCCTAAAAGTCTTCAATCATTCCAGCATCAACTCAATGTCCTACATTTCATTTAAATCATCCAAATAAATCATGGGTTAAATTTAAGAGCATAAGTCATCCAGGCACAATGTTTCTTTCCACCTGTGAACCCATAAAACCAAACAAGTTATCTGTTTCCAGAATACAAAGGTGGGATAGGCATAGGATTGACATTCCTCTTTCAAAATGGAGACACTAGACAAAGAAATCAGTCATGAATCTCAAGCAAATTCAAAACCTAGCAGGAAAAATTAGATTAGTCTGGGAAAAGTTTATTTTGTTTGAACACTGTGTCCCTGGTCTGCTAGTGTGATGGCACTAGTATTCTTTACTTGGGCAATATTGGCCCTGCCTCTGACACCAAGAGGGTGGCCTTATCTTTTGGAACAAAAGAGATGGCCCTACCTCCCCAGGCTTGTGTCCTCTGGATCTGCGGTAGCAGTAGCAGTTCCACTGGACTCTGAACTTCTGTCAGGGTTATTCTTCCTTTTTCTTAAAGATAATATATATCTGCAGTGAGATAGCTCTGTGAATCCATGTCCTGCCTATAGAATCTCAAAAGTCTGATTCCATCCAGTCTCTATCCTCCTCGGTTAAATAGGTGGCATTTTGGCCAATATAAAGCTTTCAAAAATTTTGTTGATCGTAAACTGTTCAAGCCATGAAACAAGAGAGTCCTCTTTAGAGCTTTTCTGGACAATTATCTCTATATTCCTGGATTTTGCTTGGATGGTTTATTGGATCCAGAAGTCACACACCTAATCTTTTTTTTAGCAAAGAGTTTTCCATTCACATCCTTGGAGCATATTTTCTCTCTGGAGCATATTTTCTCATTATTTTGCAATATAGACTGGTCAAGAATTTTCCAAATCTTCAAAGCGTTGTTATTTTTATATTGATAATTACTTCTTCAGTGTAGCAAGAAGAAATCAGAATGTACTGGCCACACTTAGAAATCTCATTTAAATACAAAATGTCGTATTTTTTGAATATATCTTTATCTAATTGAAAGTGATAGAAAAGTTCTCTACATGATGGTTCACTTCCCAGATTGCTGCATGAGCTAGGGCTGGGCCAGGCTGAAGCCAAGAGCCACTAACTCCATCCAGATCTCCCAAATGGGCAACAGGAACTCACATACTTGAGCCCTCATCCCCTACATTCCTGTACATTAGCAGGAAGCTGAACTGAAAGTAGAGTAGCTGGGACTCAAACTGGCTTTCTAATATGGGATGCAGGTGTCCCAAACAGTGGTTTAAGCCACTGTTCCACAATGCACAATGCCTGTTCATCCAATGTAATCATTTACCAGTTCTACTACCCACTCCCCCCACCCACACCGAAACACAATTAGGCCAAATTCTTTGCTATTTTTGGAACAAAGATGACTCTTCCTCCAGTTCCAATAAGATGTTGCTGATTTTTGAGACCTTATCAGAAGCACCTTTAACACTGAGGGTTCTACCAATAGTTTCCTCAAGGCAAATTAGCCCTTTTCTATCAAACACTTCAAATCTCCTTCAATCTCTACTCAAAGCCAAATCCAAAGCTATTTTCAGATTGTAAAGTACTTGTTTCAGCACCACCTTATTACTTCCTGGTAGTACCGCAGAGTGGCTTAAAAACCAGAAACATATCGTTTCACAGTTTTAAAAAATCAATGCATTAGTAGAAAGGTTCTTAAGGCTGAAAGGAAACAGTCTGTTCCTGGTCTCTCTCAAAAAAGGAAAGGGAGGCACAGCGAAAGAGCTAGTTGGAAAATGAAATATAATTACTAGTATTTATTAAGAGTTGACTGTGTACTAGGCATTTTATACATATATATTTAAACCTCTTAATTCCTCTTTAAAGAATACAATCTATTATTGACATATGAAACACTGAATTTTATAGAGGGTGACTTAATTACCATGATCACCCAGTTAAAAATGATTGGAATCCAAAGGCATTGATTTCAAATCATGTTTGTTTGGTATTTTTAAGATTTATTTATTTATTTGAAAGGCAGAATTACAGAGAAGCAGGGGCAGAGAGAGTTCTTCCACCTACTGATTCACTCCCCAGACAGCTGCAACGGCCAGAGCTGCGCCAATCCGAAGCCAGGAGCTAATTCTACATCTCCCATGCAGGTGCAAAGGCCCAAGGAATTGTGCCATCTTCTACTTCTTTCCCATGCCTTAGCAGAGAGCTGGATAGGAAGTGGAGCAGCTGAGACTCGAACCGGCACTATTTGGGATGCCAGCACTGCAGGCAGCTGCTTTTCCCCCTATGCCACTGCACCAGCCCCTCAAATCATGTTTTCTAAAGCTTTATACTTCATTACAAAGCAAAAATGGAAAAGAAGCATAAAGATATGCCCTAAATAAAAATAATAAATTCATTTTATAAAAACGTATTCAATCACACTATATCCTAAAACAAGAATCCTACATATTCCTCCATAAATGTCATATATCAAAACAACACAAAGAATATCAATTTTTGTAAACAACACAATGTAATTTGAATATGCAACAAAGTTTTATTCAAGCAAAAAATAATTTTATTATTTAGTTATTTAAAAATTAATTTGGCCGGCACCGTGGCTTACTAGGCTACTGGCACCCTGGGTTCTAGTCCCGGTCGGGGAGCCGGATTCTGTCCCGGTCGCTCCTCTTCCAGTCCAGCTGTCTGCTGTGGCCCAAGAAGGCAGTGGAGGATGGCCCAAGTGCTTGGGCCCTGCACCCACATGGAAGACCAGGAAGAAGCACCTGGCTCCTGGCTTCAGATCGGCACAGCGCGTTGGCCATAGCAGCCATTTTGGGGGTGAACCAACGGAAGGAAGACCTTTCTCTCTGTCTCACCCTCTCACTTCTAACTCTGCCTGTCAAAAAAAAATTAAAAATTAATTTTGATGGCCAGAGTTCTAGCACAGAGGGGTAAGCCTCCACCTGCAATGGCAGCATCCCATATGGGCCCCAGTTGAGTCCTAGCTGCTCCACTTTCAATCCAGTTCCCTGCTAATGCACCTGGGAGAGCAGCATTAGATGGCCCAAGTACTTGCCCCTACATCCATGTGGGAGACATGGATGAAGCTCCTGGTTCCTGGTTTCAGCCTGGTCCACCCCTGGCTGTTGCTGCCATTCGGGAAGTAAACCAGCAGATGGAAGATCTCTCTCTCTCTCTCTCTCTCTCTCTCTCTTTTTCTCTCTCAATATCTCTGCCTTTCAAATAAAAAAATTAAAAAAACTTTTAAAAATTTAATTTTGGCTGAATGCACTCTTATGCCAATTGTGGAACAGAGAGTATTAGTTTATTGTGCTTTAGCAGGTTCATTCATTGGTAACCCAAATTTAAAATTTATTTGACCTTCACATGTTGTTAAAATCTACCATGTTTTCTTTGCGTCTTATCTTAAATATTAGAGATAGAAATACAGTCCTGATTCTATTTCTAGAGTCTTTTTACCTTCTAACAGATACTCCTAAGATATATATTTGGAAATTCCTAAGTTTAATACTAAATTCTCATGGCTTTCATTACTATGAATAATATTTTGTGGTGAAATGTGGATGAATTTGCAAGCTCTGAACTAGGATTTTTCAACTGTTTAATTTACATTATATAGTGACATTAGCTATAACCAGTGTTTTCATATTATTTTTGATAATACATACATTTTAGAGGTAAAAGACCAAATTACTAATGATACTGATCTGGGATAAAGCAGATAGCTAAATTAGGGCCACAGGCTTGAAGCCACACCTCCCTGCTCACATAATCCTATCCAACCACCTGTCAATCAAATGACCCCTTCTCCTGGAAATACCTCCCTTGACCTGGGGGCGGTACCATGAGACCATTACCTCTCCAAGCTCAAAGGAAGCACAGCAGTGGATGCAGGCATTTTCTCTTCCTGTGGACTCAGCAGAGACAGGTTACTGAAATCTCCTCCCCTCATCTTTTCACTTCCCAGCCCACCCTACTCCTGAACATGGCTCACATGTTGAATTCCTCACCTTTTTGATAAACTTTCTCACTTTGTAAGTTTATTTGTGCCTGTATGTAGAATGCTTCTCTAGATAAGAGGGCAAGATCCTGGAAGAGGGATTTTTAGACTCCACCTAGCACACAACAATACTGCTTTGTGTAATTGCCTTAAATTTGTCTCAATTTTCTGAATGTAAGTGCATTTTGGATGGCAGTATGAGGTTCCCACTTTACATTAACCATCAAAGTAGCATGTCAGAATTCTTTAATTCTTCCGTCCTATCTGTGACTAGCACCATTTCTGGGTTCAGTTTTCTGGGTTTTCTGACACATGTTGGGATTTTCTCATACAGTATCCATTAAGATAAATGGACACTTCTTGCCACACTGCAACCAAAGAAAATTTCATCTGCATCAAATTTTGGACAAACTCAAAACAAAGCATATTGAGAACATGAGAATCAAATGAAAAGAAACACCAACACTCTCGCCCCATTATGTGAAATGATTTATATTCTAAAATCACAGCCTGTGATTACAGTTGTAGATTCCATCAGATTTTTTACAGCTAAGGAAATGTGCCTCTTAAGGCAAAGATACAGATTTCTGAATCGTGACAGCAACAGCTGAAGACTAAAGATAGACAGTCCAAACAACATTTTCTGTACATTTTCAGTTGTTAAGAAAGCAGTTACACTAAATTAGGTTTGAAGTATGTTGTTTTAACCCTGTGATGGCTCTACTGGGAAGATTTCTGACAAAAGTATTATTTTATGCTTCTTTACATACACACAATTTAAAAGTGGCAATGGCTGTTTTTCCTTAATGTAATATTTTAAAATGTATTTATACATATTTGCATAATCATTATCAACAAAACATTCTTATTTCAGATAAATGCTGAATATATATGTGACCCATCTCAGGGCTAAGGACACTTGCTCTTCAGGGGTGTTTGCTTTTACCTCTGCCTGGAAGGCTCTTTCTCAACATCTTTCCCTGGGCTCCTCCCTTACTTCCTTCAGGCATCTGTTTACATATCTTGTGGGAAAGGCTGCTCATAATGACCCTGTGTAAAACAGCTCCCAGCCACACTCTCACCTACTGAGTTTTACTCCTCTGACAGTTTCTATCACTGCCTGCAATACTATTGTCTGACATTCCCACTAGACGTCCCAGGAGGACAGCAACCTTTAATGTTTTGTTTACCACACTGAAGCTAGCACCTAAAACAATGCCTGGTATATAACAAATCTGCAGAATACAGAAAGGTTACTTAGTTAAATTGCAAGAACATTTGCTCCTGGCTCCCATGAAGCACCATCTGCCTCATTCTCAGTCACTTCAACCAACTTCTTAGGAAATTTCATTTTTATAGCCACTGGGAAAGAGATGATAAAAGACAGGCAGAATGAGAGACCACAGTCAAGGACAAACCTTGTCTTGAACCCACCACTACTAATGGCCTTTTAGCCACCACTGCTGGGCAGCCATCAAAAGTCTAACCCTCCATAAGCAGAGAAAGATCGCAATTTCCTATTCCTTCGCAGGAACACTTCTTACTGGCAGGAAGGCAAAGCAGACATGAACTTGTGACCTTCTCGGTGGAGTCGCTGCACCACCACCCAGCAGGAATCGCTCTTTCAGACACACAATGGTAACACTGTGTGCAGGGATGATTCACAGGAGAAACAAGAGCTCCGCCAAAGGCAGGAAGGCGATCTGCACTGAGCACGATCTGCTGAGAGCTCTCTCTTCCCTTCAAAGTGAGAAGCAGCGGTTGGGGGATGGTAACTGCCCCAGCGTCAGTGACATTGCATATCCCTCAGGCCAAAGACCACAGCCTGTGAAGCACTTTTTTTTCTGCAGTGGAGTTCCAATAAGAACTTCATTTTGATAAAATAATCAAAGTGTTGTTTGAATACTGTTTTCACAGTTTTCTGTAACTCAATAAACACTGGAAAAAGGTGATGATAATGATGATGGTAAAAATTTGGGGAAATGCTTCAAATACAACTGAGTTAGATGGCCACAAACATGTAGTAAAGCAACAAGGTTTAATAGATTTTAAAGAATGTTGTTAAAATCTCAGATGGATTAACAAAAAGATGAGATGCCAAGGTGAGAGACCTGTATATCTGCATAAAATTATAAATGAATCAGTATTCAAAACATTGAGCTTGTTGTCAAGGAGATTTATGATGAGCATAGTAAGTCTATTTTCAATTCTAAGCTATCATTTATACTGTCCAAAAACAATGCATTATAATTAAGAACTATTTTGCCATAGTTAACATATTTCCTAAAAAGGACTCTTGATATTTTCATTAAGTTTATGAAACATAAAAATACAGTAATGTGAATGCATGTGAAAATAATTATCTGGAAAATTGAAGAGCAATCAAGTAGGAGAAGGACGTAAGTGAATGAATTATTTAACAGTAGTCTGTGCTTTGAGATCAAACCTAACCCAACCTTGGGCAATTCTTTCAAGCTTTCAGTTTCTTAGTTCCTTATCCATAGATGCAAATGTTCCTATCAAGTATTCTGCAGGGTAATTCATGTAAATTAACACATTATAATTTAAAATGTAAATGGAACTGCATTTGCAATGCAATATGGTGTATATATCTAGATAATGCATTCCCTTGCGAGATCTAAAAAGTGTTATAGATGTTATCACATCCACTTAAAATTATTTACTAATAAACAGAGGAATTCCAGTCTGAATGTGGCTCCTTTTTACCCACAGTCACCTACTGGATTGCAATTTACCAACTTTTCTAAACTCAGAGTAAAACTCTCTCCTCCTAACCTAACGCAAGGTTTTCAGAGCAAAGAATAAACAGGGTATGATCTTTAAAATAATATGAAGTGTGTTTCTGAAGACTAGAATGTGTAACATTTGCTGGAAGAATGAACAAGAACAACACATCACAGCAGTCTCCACTTCCCTACACCATCCAGAACAGTTTTCTATTGATTGCAAAGAGCAAAAAAAAAAAAAAGTACAAGAAAGGTAATAAAGTTTTGTCACAGGATTATTATTACTAAATGTTTGAAATGTTTCTCAGGTAATACTCAGGAATTCATGGTATGAATTAATTCCTTTATATATATCAAGAAACTTCTAGTCAAAGCATGAGTAGTGGTGCCCTAAGGCTTTTCTGTCTGTAATTCTATATACTTTTCATTATACTATTTATTCACCAACTATGGTTCCATGACTGGAACCACCAATATCACTCGAGATTTTATATATTTCCTAAAAGTACTCTGGACTTGTTCTTAAAGACTACTACATTCTGAGTCAGAAATGCTTAGGTGATCCCGGGCATCAAGGAGACTTCCACTGATTTGGACACATGTATATGTGAACCACTGTATTGCATCATGTTTTCAGAGTAATTATTCTAGAGTTATGGCATATAATGAGACTGAAAAAGGGAAGAAAAAGAATCTATAGCTCGTATAATTTTCCCAAATATAGATTAACTGGGCTAGAAGATAGCTTCAGTTAAAATAGTGAGCATAGATGTTCTCAAACTTAGAAATGCTTATTACATCAGGGTGAAAAACAAGTGGTATCTCACATGCCAAGTCAAATTAATTGGTTGTGACTGTCTGAAACAATGAGATGATAGGGTTTTTGAGACTGAATTCAGTAGGAGAGAATGCCCTGATCAGTTAGTAACACCTGCTATGGACCAGGAAGAAGGGAATGGCAGCACCCACGGAGTACAGGATGATCCATTGTAAGCACCTGTAATTATTTTAACATCTGAGTATAAAGACCAACATAAGTTGTAGTTTTAGAGCAACCCATGCTAATTACACAGTTCTATTTACTGTGGCTGAATACTCCTGTTATTTATGATAGTCCTCACAAACATTTGTGAGTTTTCTAGAAGTCAGCATTTGTTACAGTGATTAAGACACCCCTTAGGATGTCTGCATCCCTTATCAGAAGGCCTGGGTTCAAATTCTGGCTCCATTCCTAACATTAGCTTCCTGCTAATGCACACACTGAGAAAGCAAGTGATGATTCAACTAGTAAGGTCCCTGCCATCTACATGGGAGACCTATGGGAGACCTAGATTGAGTTCCTTAGTTGTTGGCTATAAGGCATTTGGAGGCATGGGTGAAGCAATTGGTAGGAGTTCTTGATTTCTCTCTCTCTCTCTCTCTTTCTCTTTCTCTCCCTCTCTCTTTCTCTTTCTCTTTCTTCTCTTTCTCTTTCTTTCCCCCTCTTTCTTTCTCTTTCTCTCTCTCCTTCTAAAAATAAAAATTAAAGAATATTCTATTTTATAGTCATGTGTGGGAATGAGATATCTATGTAAAGATTAGAAGAGAGAACAAGAATCATCTAGAATTTTTATCTCAGTGACAGAAAAGCTATTCCACACTACATTTCTGCCCTCTGAATGTTTTTCATTGTTTTATACTCCTATTGTGATTGTTACAGATTTCTATGATGGGTGAATATACCTATCTTCCCAATGAAACTGTGACAATCTCCTTGAAAGACAGAGATTTAATATTTTGCATTCTTTGTATTCTCCCCACAATAACTTCCTACAATCTTTTGCTCAGAACAGCACTTGAATATTTGTTTAAAAAAAAAAAAGAAAAGAAAAGATAGCTACCAATTCCTAGTGGTCAGCTGCAAATATTTTAATAAATTTGCATGATAAATATTTTCATCTCCCATTTCAGATTTAAAGAAATTCAGCATCTGAGATTCAAAACCAAAACGTAGTAAGTACCAAAGGCTTTTTTCAAACCCATCTCAGTCTCACTCCAAAGTTCCTTCTCCAACTAATTTATCTTCTCTAAAATGCAACTACTTTATTAGAGTAAATATCACTTTAATAAATATAAAAATCACTGATTTTAAATGCCTACATTAGCAAACCTACATTCATTCATAATTACCTGTGAATTAAAGCATTTTTTTAACATTCAGTTACCTTCAGTTTAGTTATGTGGAATTAAACTACAGTAATGAATAATTCTGCATGATTTTTTTCAATTAAAGCAAAAAGGAGCTCATTTTGGAGCTGGTGTTTTTCCCAGTATTATCAATTAGCTAATGCTGAAAGCTGGCTAGCCCTGAGTTTTCCTGATAAAAACAGAAGGGATGGATTTTCAGCCAACAGAACACTTTGCTACTAGAACTTTACCCAAATATAATCCAAAGAATATTCAAGATAAAATATTCACTAGCATAGAACTTCTATAAAGTGCTAATTTGTCATATTCAATTTTATACATGACATGAAGTAGGCATTAAATAATTATTTGGTCCTAAAGAAATAAAAACAATAGAGTATGCTTTTTCTTCTCTCTTTTACTGGAAAAACCAAGTGTTTGTAAGACAATCAATTATAGTGCAACAGTTACTAGGTTAGGGAAAAATGTGAGAATTCAGAAATAGCAATGCAGAAACACTAGGTAAATCAGGGAAAATTTTGATAAAAATATAGCCATGCAGAAACTCCAAGTAAATCAGAACATATCAGATGCCTCTGATACCTTTTTCTCCACTTCCAATCTACTTCTCGGGAAACAGCATAGACTTCAGGATGATTCTGTCTCTTATTAATTCCACATTCACCAGTTGAAAAATATCTCCACTTTTTGGCAAAGCTACTTCCCATCACAGGAAGGCTGATCCAGAAGATTACAAATTACTCCTTTCTTGGGGGGAAATATTCAGATTTACCATACCTCTCATCAAATAATCTCAATCAATGACAAATTGTAGAAAAAAGTCCTGAAGACATTTCCTGACTTGTCAACAGTTCTATTGGATGTGTAATCCAAATGACAAAAAAAGCCTCTGTGTACTGTTCCAAGATAGAAAACTGTACAAATGTGCCCAGTAGGCCATGAAAGCACATCTGTATATGAAAGTGCAAGGTCTGAAATGCTTATAAACTTAAATATCAAATATATCAGCTTAAAAGAAGCAAAAGGTTCAACAAAAGCAGCTATAATAGTTAACAAGGTTTTATTGTACCAGTTTCCAGTGTAGCAGGAAAGAATGTTGCCATTTTATAACAGAGAGGTAATGATGGTAGGTATTTCTTGGTAGCATTAAGTATTGGCTGTTACAAGAGATTGCATTTAAAAGTCCAAGGATGGAAAAATTATGACCTACTTTGTTTCATTTTTGATAATGATTCTCACTTTTGAGCCTTCTTAAATAATGTATTGTTACAGCTACAGGAACCCAGCAAAACACCTGTTTAGGCATTCTAGGGATGGTTATTTACAGGCTAGCCAATTTTAACACCAATCATCCTCTATTTTTATTCTTGATTTGTCAAAAACAGTTGATATTGCTAATGATAGCATCTTCTCTGAACACTGTCATGCACAATCATACTCTCCATTTGAAATAGCTGAAATAAAAATCACTCTCAATCCTTTCATTACACTTTAATACATGCCATTCTTCAAACTATGCTAATGGGTACATACAAAAGGACTTCAAAATCTTTGTGGGAAAGATGGAATTAATAAGTTTATTTTTATGCAAGGAATTTTGAAATCCATGCACAGTTTTTTCATAATACTATTTTCCACGAACATTTTGAAGGCCCCTCATATGCATGGTTCTCAAAACTTTTTGTACCAAAATAAATTTATCTCTTAACTCCATTTCCTATTAAATTTTTGAAGTACCAGTGTATTTGACATCAACTCTTTCCTTTATTCACTAATAGGTTCTTGCATTTAAGTCACAGAAAACTTTTCTTGAAATGAATCCCTGAGGACTGTCCCCCACTATACTCACTGCTGTCTATTCATAGAAATGCCTAAATAAGTACTCAATGTTGCCTAGATTTTCATAGCAGAGAGAGGCAATGACTGCTACTACTATGTCTGCTGCTTTCTAACAAATACGTGGTACTTCAAAGAAAATTTCATGGAGATGTTTTATGTAAAAAAATACAATCCGGTTATTAAAGGACAAGCTGCCATTTTCTAACCACATAGTCATAATATTATAACTTAGAATATAAGAATTAGTCACCTATTTCAATTGCCTAGAACTTACTCACTGAAGAATCAAACTGATGATGCTGAGATTTAACTTACCAGTGCCTCCAAGTCTCATTTCTGGTTTCTCCCTCTTCTTTTCCCACTACAGTTACTTAACAGCCTGAAGATACCCCAGCCTGGCCATACCATTCGCTAGCTTTATAGGAATTGTTGACCCCAGGTACCCACAAGACAAATTCCAATCCTTTGTGCTAATGCCTCTTCAGGGGCTCTTTTTGTTCTCTTTTCTTATCTAGAAAAGATACTCTTCTGAGTCAGACCTGTTCTGCCTGGCCCATTATCTTGTTCCAGCTCTGTCTCCTGCCTCTCCTCTCCACACCCCCCATATAAAACCCTCCGGCATCATGTGTTTTCACGCATGCTTAATCAGGCTACCTGTTGTACTTCCAGTGACCTTCCTTTCCTCTGTCCCAGAGCCTTCCACCTCAAGGCCCATGTCAAACGGCACTTGATTCTCCCACTCCTCAAAGATCTTGCAGACACCTCCAGGTCAGTTTTTCTACAACCTCTTGATATTTTCATTGCACAAGGTATGTACCTTTACCGTAGCATTTATTATACTCGACATTTGTTAATAATATATTTACATATATATTTCCACCAACTGAACATGATATCCATGAGAAAATGGCCTATTTCTTAAAGATGTGTTACCAAGGCATGGGCCAATGTAGACACATAGTCACTTCTGCCTGGTTAAGTAACAACAAGCATAGTTCCACAATACTTAACTGTGACATACCATGCTTGTACTTTCAAGTCTATCATCTTCCAAATGCAAATAAGGGTATTTCAAACATTCTTGGAAAATGGAATTAAGAGATACGTTTTTGGGGCAAAAACTTTGAAATCCATGCCTAGTTTTCTTTCTTTCTTTCTTTCTTTCTTTCTTTTTTTTTTTTTTTTTTTTTGACAGGCAGAATGGACAGTGAGAGAGAGAGACAGGGAGAAAGGTCTTCCTTTGCCATTGGTTCACCCTCCAATGGCCGGTGCACCGCGCCTATCCGAAGGCAGGAGCCAGGTACTTATCCTGGTCTCCCGTGGGGTGCAGGAGGGCCCAAGCACTTGGGCCATCCTCCACTGCACTCCCTGGACACAGCAGAGAGCTGGCCTGGAAGAGGGGCAACTGGGACAGAATCCGGCTCCCCGACTGGGACTAGAACCTGGCGTGCCGGTGCCACAAGGTGGAGGATTAGCCTATTGAGCCGTGGCGCCGGCCTAGTCTTTTCATAATATATATTTCCCATGAAATTTTTTAATATCTCTCATATATATGGGTTTTGAAAAAAATCTGTCTCCAAATTAACTTACCCTTTAGTTCCATTTTCACTCTTCTACAAAAGAATGTAGGAAAGAGTATCATCTAGCCTCTACCACTGAAGATATATTTCATAATGCATTTCCCATTTTTTACTTTCTAGTACTATCCATATAATTAAATGTGAATGCCTGCTACATAGGCAGAACACAAAGCAAGTGTGTTGGATAAGTGGATAAATAAAGTTATTAATACATATAAAAATAATACTTTAGTTTGAAGATGTGAATTAAAAGATATGTATACATTATTTATAACTACATTAGAAAGTAGAAAACTAAAATGAATCTTTAAGATTGATATCAAGAAGGACATGAAAGTCTAAAAGGACTCTCCTATATGAAAATTCTTTTATATATTCTAGTTCAAAACTAGCATTAGAACTGAAAATGTGTAAGTACTAGCAGGCTTCATGCAAGGAACAATACTGAAAGAGAAATTTGGAGTAAAGCCCAATATGGTCTAGTGAAAACATAAAAAGAAAAAGAATTAAAGAAACCAAACTTCTACAATAACCCAACCTTTCTCATCTTTTCTAATGCTTTAGCAAATCACAGTAACACAAAGGGATTAATATTCATCAGCAAAAGTGTAGAAATACACATTGTTACATACATTTGCCAGAAATCTAAAAGGCAAAGATATTGACAGAATTCTAGTAGATCATATAATGCAATTTATGTGCTCAAGAAAGTTAATACTTCAACATATTTTAAAAAATGATTTCTCAACTAAACACATTGCCAGGATACAGCTAGCAATTAATTGATTTCCTAGCAAATTAAGAGACCTAATGCCTGAAAACAATCCTTTCATCCCACATTATGGCAGGAAGGTAACAAGTGTTACTCATCGTGTTCCCCAGCTGTCTTCCTCCCAGGCAGATGGTAGGAGAGCAGGTTCTGGCTCCTTTCGGTGGACTGTGGAGCATGTGACAAAATCTGACCCATGATTTGCAATCACAGGCAACCAAACAATTTCTTGCCTAGGGAGACCCTCCAGAGCTCTTTATGTCCTTTCACACTTATCATGAAAATGTTTGAAATGCTGGCTGCTGTCAGCCTGGGTTCCACAGTTATTACAGTAAAGTCTAGTTCATCCATCACCAAAATGAATGTCGGATGTGCACAGGAAGAAAATCTGCAGTACTTCAAAACTGAGAATTTGGAGGTGTTTGTTACAGCATCATGACCAGCCCATTCTGACTTATTTATCCTGAGAAAGTAAGGTGTTTCTCAAGTAAAACTTGAAATTTTATTATATCCTATTTTCTGCATACTTTTAGATTAAACTAAAAAAGAGCTATGCGATGTCAAAATGTGGCTACAACTATTATAGTATAATAATTTCCTATATAATAACATTTTGAGATGATTTGTCTTATGAAAAATCTTGAAATAAAAATGTAGGTTGGATAATACATGCATAACAATATGATTCATTATGTGTTACTAAAGTATTTATTTAAATGAACAGTGTATGCTGGTACAATAAAAACATAACAGCTTATAAAACATATTTTATAAACTGCATTTTAAATATATGTCAACATGATATTGTAAGATATACCCAGGATGTCACTAAAAAGCTAGAAAACATCAATTTTGTCATTATTCTGCTCCACTCAAACAATCTGTAGGAAAGTGCAACTTATAACTTAAAGCTTTGTAAATTCCTCTACCTCATCAAAGAGTGACTAGAAATTCTCCCCCAAAATATCTTTTCATCCCTCTAAGATCTTACTTTAAACTATGAGTACAAGTTTTTAAAAATCACAGTAAGCCAAGTAAAGGAGAACATAACTCACTCACTGCAGTAAGGGACCTCAAGGTCAGAGACTGTGTGAGTTTTGTTTACAAAAGGCCTATTCTGCATGGCACAGCACAATATTTGACATCCAAAGTGGAAGTTCAATAGGCATATGTTGAATGCATTAATAAATGCATGAGCTTTTGCAAAAGGGAAGGAAAAAGTCCTGAAGGATAACCTTAGAACGATATGTGCTCATATCATTGGAGTTAATCTAGCCCAACTGCCTTTTTATTTTTTAAAGACTTTACGTATTTATTTATTTGAGAGGCAGTTACAGAAAAAGGGAGAGAAAGAGAGAAAGGTCTTCCATCCACTGGTTTACTCTCCAGATGACCACAACGGCCAGTGCTGAGACATTCCAAAGCCAGGAATGGTGCCAGCAGCTTCTTTTGGGTCTTCCATGAGGATGCAGGGGCCCAAGGACTTGGGCCATCTTCTACTGTTTTCCCAGGCCATAGCAGAGAGCTGGATTGGAAGAGGAGCAGCTGGGACGCGAACCTGCACCCATAAGGGTTGCCAGTGCCACAGGTGGAGGTCTAACCCACTACATCACAGTGCTGGCCCTTCCAATTGCCTTTAAACAAATGGGTAAATGGAGCCAAAAAGAGAAAATGACATACATTGGGATAATAGAAGAGCTAGGATTAGAAAGTGAACTCTGGTCTTAGTGCATTATTCTACCACACCATTCTATTCAACATCAAGTATGCATTAGAAACCTTCAGGTAAGCACCTTTGCTGGCCCTATCAAGTATGCACACTTTTATTGAGTGTCTACTATGTCAGCCACTACATAAAGCACTGGAGGTAGAAGGTGAACCCTATGTAATTCTTAGTTTATAGAAATGTATTCATAGTTGCCTTGATGTTTTAATTAGGAATCATTATGGTTGACTATTTATATTCCAGTTAGGTTATTTTTTTCCTATCAGATCAACTGTTAAAATATTAAATCTTGGATTCCTGGGAAATAAAAGCATTCATTTTATGGGGAAAAAAAAAAAAAAAAAGAAAAGACTCCTAGAACTGCTCACCACTGTTGAATATTTAAACCTATGAACGTGTTTAATGTGGTTTGCTCCATGTAAAATGTATGTAATTTTTATTCCAAGGATGCCATCTTTCTGTACTGGATTTACTTTGACAACAATATGTGCTTTGTACCCTTTGGAGAATAGGATCCTGTACGAATTTCACTGGTATTTGTAACCACAGACTATGCAAAGCTGCATTCTAATTAATAGTACAGTAAAAGCTTTGTTCTCTCTGCTCTGTGGGGAGATGAGATGCCTTAGCTCTTTTTATGTTGCCCAAGGTGCTCTCTTACCTCTAGGTTACCCCAGTTAGCCTTTCTAAAACCTATCCTTGAATAAAAGGGCTGACATTCGTACATGTTCTTGCTCCATAAATTTAACACATACATATAATGACTGTTTAAAAGGTTCAGGCAAATTGAATTAAAAGATAAGTTTATTTTGGTGCACAATTTTTTTGAAATCCACTCATACTATGCATTTATCATGAACTTTTAGAAGTTCCCTCACATTCATAAAGGATAACTTTTCCTTGAACTATCCATAGTCCAGCATTCCCAATACAGCAAAAATAGAACCCGGTGAAAAGTATAAAAAGGAGAGTAAAGTGATATGACTATAATTAGTGCACCCAGAATACTACTGTAAATAATCACAGTTAACATACTATATCTTTCTTTTTTAAATTTTTTATTTATGTAAAGAGACAAGATATTATATATTTCAATTATACAATTTTAAGATCGTAAGACTACTTCCCTCTTTTCTGCCTTCCTCCTTCCTTCCTTTCTTTTTTTTTCTTTTGTGATAACATACTTTCAATGTACTTTATAATAACAGGCTTAAAACTCCACTAAATATAGTGTTCAACAAGGAAAAAGTAGAAAGATCACTGTTATTTTTCTAGTTTGTATTTATCATGAGGTATTTTTAAATTGTTATCATAATGTTTTATTGCTTGCTTTAACCAGTCCGAATATTATTATTATTTTTTTTTTGACAGGCAGAGTGGACAGTGAGAGAGAGAGAGACAGAGAGAAAGGTCTTCCTTTGCCATTGGTTCACCCTCCAATGGCCGCCGTGGCGGGCGCGCTGCGGCTGGCACACCACACTGATCCGAAGGCAGGAGCCAGGTACTTATCCTGGTCTCCCATGCGGGTGCAGGGCCCAAGCACTTGGGCCATCCTCCACTGCACTCCCTGGTCACAGCAGAGAGCTGGCCTGGAAGAGGGGCAACCGGGACAGAATTGGCGCCCCGACCGGGACTAGAACCCAGTGTGCCGGCGAAGCAAGGCGGAGGATTAGCCTACTGAGCCATGGTGCCGGCCTCCGAATATTCTTCTACACCACAGTTTTAATTGGGCAAACAGCAGTCCATTTTCTGGCTGCAAATTAACTCATACCCCTTCATGAGAGATGAAGGATTTTTAAGTTTTTTCAGAATTTTAAACAATGCTTTAGAAAATATCTCAAAAAGTATATAAAATTTGTATACTTGATGAACATCTTATTTGGACTTAAATTGTCATTAATTTACATTAACCGAAACATTAATGGATACATTGTAAGCACATAGAATTCATGGCTTATAAAAGTGCATTTTGCTTAGGGGCCAGCACTGCGGCACAGTAGGTTAACGCCCTGGCCTGAAGTGCCACATCCCATATGGACGCCAGTTTGAGACCTGGCTGCTCCACTTCCAATCCAGCTCTCTATGGCCTGGGAAAGCAGTAGAAGATGGCCCAACTCCTTGGGCCCCTGCACTCTCGTGGGAGACCTGGAGGGGGCTCCTGGCTCCTGGCTTTGGATTGGTGCAGCTCTGGCTGTTGCGGCCAATTGGGGAGTGAACCATCGGATGGAAGACCTCTCTCATCTCTCTCTCTGCCTCTCCTCTCTCTGTGTAACTCTGACTTTCAAATAAATAAAAAAATCTTTTTTTAAAAAAAGTTCATTTTGGCCTGCACCGCAGCTCACTAAGCTAATCCTTTGCCTGCGGCGCCGGCACCCTGGATTCTAGTCCCAGTTGGGGCGCCGGATTCTGTCCTGGTCTCCCCTCTTCCAGTTCAGCTGTCTGCTGTGGCCCAAGAAGGCAGTGGAGGATGGCTCAAGTCCTTGGGCCCTGCACCCGCACGGGAGACCAGGAGGAAGCACCTGGCTCCTGGCTTTGGATCGGCACAGCGCGCCGGCCATAGCAGCCATCTGGAGGGTGAACCAACGGAAGGAAGACCTTTGTCTCTCTCTCTCTCTCACTAACTCTGCCTGTCAAAAAAAAAAAAAAAAGTGCATTTTTCTTGCTTTAAGCAAAAGTACCAGTAACAGGAATTCTTGGCCTTCTTGATACTAATGCATCTGTACTGAAAGCCAATACTTAAGTGCCTCAGGTACAAGACTGAATTCTTGGCTTAATTGTTACAGCGTTTTGGAATAATCTTGCCTTGGAAAACTTTCAATATTTTCATCATTTTATTGCATGGCACATAACCTGGGGAGAATGTTCTAAGTAAACAAGATTTTAAGCAAGCCACTTTAAAAGAATAATGTTAGTACAAGTGAAAAATTGTCATTTCACTTAATTCTATTTATGCTGAAAACTGTTGGAGAAGAAAGTGTGTTTGTATGTGTGAGAGGGGGAGATCAGATCACACAAACACTTGACTTGGAATAAATTTTGTCTCAGTATTTCAGCTATATTGCCATATCAATCATTTGACAATAATCCACTTGGGATGTTCTGAGGAAATGTCTTCCATCCTTATCCCTTTTTAGAAATAACAAGAAAAAATGCTTTTAGGAAATCTGATAGAAATTGAGTTCTTCTGATATCTCACTAATCTCTTAAAACATATAAAGATTTTTATTTACAAGCAGAAACAGGAGGAAAAGAAAGGAAAAGAAATCTCGATTTTAGGGAGAAATGTATTTGTAAAACCCAAGCTCAACTTATATGCCTGGGAGTCAAGTTTATTTCTAAAGTAAGATGGAAGATTCTACTTTTTGGAAGGCAAAGATTATGTTACTTGAAGAATGAAGAACAAAGAATGAGTGTGACAGTGCTTGCCTCAAGCTGATGTGAAGGCTAAGGAGAATCCTGATCCAGCAGCTAGTATCCAGGTGGCCACGAAGTTAAACCATCCCTTAAATAAATTAACAAGACTCATTTTCTGCATATGGAAGCCTAGAGTTCGACAGAGGTGATGAGTTGACAACAATTAGATCTGGGTGAGAATGTCAAAGCCCAGGTCTCAAAATACCTCGAGAACATTTGCTTGCTGCTTTCACAGTTACTTGCCCATTACTAGCAATCAAATTGTAAATCATACATAGCTTAGTAACTTTGCAAAAGGGTGCAAGGAGTGATGCCTGAAATATTAATTCAGAAGCTACTTACTAACAGATGCTGCATATGCCTAGTGCCGGGCACCATGGTGGGTAAAAAGAAAAAGGAAAGTTAAGACGGTCCCTCCCTCCAGAAGAGGAAGAAGAGAAGGCTTGTGACTGTCTACACTTTCGGGTTCAAATGCACCTATTAGTCTACTGATTATTTCTTGATTTGCAAGGACTAAATGCACACACATACACACACATAAAAAATCTTAGTGAAGTTAAAGGCATAGGAAGTTTTACATCATGGGAATTTGCAAACACAACCAATCATATTTGGGTCCATTGTTGTTGTTACCATTACTGCTGTTTTCTAGAGAGCCACAGGTTAAACACTGCCTTGCCCACCACACACACTAGTACGCACTTTCACCCTGAGAAGTGTGGCAATATGGCTCAAAAATTCCATTGTTCTTCTAATTTTAGGATGCAGAGATTGCTGGGATGCAGGACAGGAAATGGACCTGCTTTGTGAGATTGTAAGAACTGAAACTGGAATTGCCAAAGAACTAAGAATCTGCCATTTCTTTTTCTCAGAGACTTCATGACATTTCCTCTTCTCTCCCTCTGGGTTTGCTCCAGTTTTCTCTACTGTAGACAGCTTCCTAATTAGTTTTTACATGGCCTCCAATGGCTTCTGAGTTCTCAGTTTGGATTACCTACCTTGTCCAGGGCCCTCCATGGACTACTCACAGTCCCTGCAGCTTTGCTTCAAAGTTTTGAGAGACAGAATCTGATTCAACCGTGTCATCTGTTTGAGTCCAACAACACAAGTCATCTCTGACAGATTCTGATATGCTTAGGTCAAAGTTCCATCTCTGGCCAATCAGCCATGCCTGAGAGGAGTCTTGCGTGGCTGCTTTGTAGGCACACGGACATAACTGTTATATTTGCTGCTTCAGAGTCTTCAGCCTCACTTAATTGTTGGCTATTTCCTGCACATACTATGCTCTTCCAAGCTTCCATGCCTCTGTTTCTGCCAGGAGACCCTCTCTCCACTCCTAGGCCATCCTACCTCCCTTAAGGAACTCATTGTCATCCTCCATAGTGTCATGTCACCCGGAACATGAAAATGAATCTTGATGTGAATGGAAGGGGAGAGGGAGTGGGAAAGGGGAGGGTTG
Source organism: Oryctolagus cuniculus (assembly GCF_051225735.1). Taxonomy (NCBI): domain Eukaryota; kingdom Metazoa; phylum Chordata; class Mammalia; order Lagomorpha; family Leporidae; genus Oryctolagus; species Oryctolagus cuniculus. The sequence goes on from NC_142873.1 coordinate 107,279,516, forward strand.
CGGGTGGGAGGGACGTTATGGGGGGGAAGCCATTGTAATCCATAAGCTGTACTTCAGAAATTTATATTCATTAAATAAAAGTTAAAAAAAACCTTGAAAATGACTCTTCATTTTTCAATCATCTGTCTTCAGGCCGAGTTGTCCTGCAGCCTGAACTTTAAAGTAAAATGAAGTGTTGCCTCATCAACTTACTGGATATGCTACCTTAAGAAAGCTATTTAGATTCTCTGAATAGTAGCAGATAATTACATTTATCTGGTAAGATTGTAAGGACTAACCTAACACACAGCAAGTACTCAATAAGCACTAATTATTGTCATTCTTCCTATTATGAGCACCTATAAAACAGGAACTATAAAATTATAATAGATATTATCTCTCAAAAAAAAAAAACAACAAATTACATAGAAAACTCACTAATTAGTATGGTTTGCCCAGGCCTCCCTGCTGTTTCGCAAACATACTGAGCACACTTCCTCATTTCAAGGCCTTTGGCTTTCTATTCCCTCTTCCAAGAACTCAGTGTTTGTGATGTCTGCATAGTTATTGCTGTATTTCATTCATATCTTTGCTGAGTTTCTACTCATTCATGGAAACTATCTGAAAGCATTCCTTACAGTTTTAGTTTTCTCCATATTGTTACCAAACATGCTTCATATGACCTAATGTGTTCTGATAGCACATTTGGATTCTTAAGAAATATTTAAAGTCAATGAATGCTTCCTAGCATAGCTTAGGTGGTCACTACGTGTGTATTTCTAGCCAACTAGAAAAGCACAAAAGTCTGGATATGTATCACGTGGGAGCTGGGTTCACGGAAGGGAGCCATTATAATGCTTTCATATTTCTACGAGGCTTTAGTATGTATAAAGCATGTTCAGAATCCTTTTTCTTTTTCCTAAACTTTAAGCTTTCTAGAGACACCCAGTGGCCGCATTGGGCACTGCTCCGATTGCAGATGGGTTTGAATTAAAACAGAACGAGTGCCCTTGTTACAAAGCAAGTAGATTCATGAAATATAGCCACTGCATACTGATTGTGTGTATTTTTTTAAAAAAATATACATATGTTATATGTGTGAAAATATATTTTAAAGTCCTGAAAAACTACTATCATTCTTATTTATCTTTCACAGATGAGGAATCTAATCTTTTCGCAGATGAGGCCCATGAAGTTTGTTCAGAGCCAAGATCCAGGAAAAGGCAAAGCTACAACAAAGATTCAAGCTGATCTGACTTCTAAGGAGATACAAAACTCAATAGATACAATCCTTGGACAGGAGAAAGAGTGGCGCTAGCTCAAGAATTTCAACCATAAGCAATCATGGACAGTTCGCCTTGGAAATTTGTTCTCGCCTTGGTTTCTCTTTCTCAAAATTAAGGCAGAATTATATATCCTTCCTATCTACCATGGGAAGATAATGAGGATGGTGAGCTGTCATGTTTGCTTGTGTCTCAGGCCCCTCAGAGGAAAATGTGTCGTATGAATCCACTGAGCTACATGCAAAAGCAAATCACCACCCCTCATCACTGATGGACTGGCACAATGAAACAACCAGAAAAGGTCCTCGTGTCTTCTGGAATCTCTCCCACAGTTCTGTTGATATCAGGATTCTGAGACAGAGGTAGGCATTAGTACAATGATTAACATGCCAGTTGGGACACCCACATTCCATATCAGAATGTCTGGGTTCAGATCCCTGCATTGGCTCCCAATTCCAGCTCCTATTACTGCACACTCTAGGAAGCAGCAGTGATGGTTCAAGTAGTTGGACCCTTGCCGCCCACTTGAGAGACCCAGGTTGAGTTACTGGCTTCAGGTTTCAGACCAGCACAATCCAGCCATTGTAAGCATCTGGGAAGCGAATCAGCAGGTAGAAGATATCTCTGTCTCTCTGTATCTCTTTCTTTCTAAATCTTACTCTTTTTGATTGTAAAGAAAAAAAAAATAAATAAACTAAAAAAGTTCTCAGACATAATGCATTAAATAATTGCTCAGATATAAAGAGATAAAAGAAAAAATGAAATAATAAAATTTAGACTTTATAGAACATTTTGTATTTGGCTTAAGGTAACCAAATCAAATGCATGACCTGGATGGAACAGGAGATGAATAAAATCAAATGTGAAATAAAACTTCTTGTTGTTGACTCGCTTGAGTTCAATTCCCTTCTCTACTGACAAAGGGGCAAAGTGGCCTGAGGGGTGATTCCCTCTGCCACACCACACTTCTGCTTCCTCACCTGAAAATAAGGAAGTAATAATACCCGCTTTGTAAGCTTATTCTATAAAAAAGAATATAACTGAAACAAAAGTTTCTAAGTTACAATAAGCAACAAAAAGGTACTTGTTTATGATATTCCAACCCTCCAGTTCCTAATAAATTGATTTGTATGTATTTGGCAAATCTGTTGTGTCATATCCCACAGGAAGCACATCTGCTCGGTAGGTTACCCACCCTTTATATCAAACCTTACCTATTTTCCAGTAACACGATTTGAAAGTTCCATTAAAGTAATTAATATTTCTAAATGACCAGCATCCATAAACACTGTACAATGCAAAAGGCCCCAGCTGCCTTCTCAGAATCTGGTGACTCTTACAGAATCACAAACAATGAAGCAAATATACAATGTATGAAATGTATATGACTGCTCATCAGAAGGTGCTGTTTTCTAAAGTTCCATTAAAATGAATATCATTTAAGTGATAAAGAGCCTAGGTCTACTTTTGCACAATTCTCAAATGATTACCCACTAGGAAGAGGTGCCCTGAGTACTGAAACCTACACCAGAAATGTCAAGCCTGCATGAAATGATCAGTGCAGCAATGCTGCCCCCCTGTGTTGAAAAGTAAAACAAACAAAAATGTTTTGTTTCTGCTTACCAAGAAATGGACTCATATTTAAATGACCTAAAAACTTCTGTAATGCCCTTCTGATAAATCATCACAATCTTGAATTTTTCAACAGAAATTTTAGAAGAGCATGTTCACAACTGAAAGTGATATTCCATAAACAAAACATCTGTACTAGTTGTCAAGTGGATTTAAGGTCCTTTCCAGTTTTTAAATTTCCCCACACACCAAAGTCAAACATTTTATGACCTTTGTATCAAAAATTGTCAATTAAAACTTTTGGGAAGACCCCAGCCCAAAATAACCTCCTGTATGCCATCAAGTGCACATATACATTTTGTTGGTGATTGCTTGGGTTTACTTAACAAGGGAGAGCATGCACCGGGCTTGGGGCAAAAGGGCCTCGTGACATGGACTCCATGCCCTCTGCAACTCTCCTCTCCAGGTCATCTTCTGTACACAACTAGAACAGTAGAATCTAATAGGTCTTCACACCTATCTATCTTATTCATTTGTATGAATGGCAATGCTCCTAGAGACAGCCACTGAGAGAAATAACTAAAACCAAAAATGAAACACTGTTTGAATGAAAAAGATGAATATATTCATTTTCTGCTGCTTCCTTCATAACAGGGGACCAAAAATTCAGTGGCTGACTCCAAAATCAAAGTGTCAGCAAGGGCATGCTGCCTCTGACTCTGTGTTTGAGAGTCACCTTCCTTGCCTCCTCCCAGCTCTGGTGGGGGCAGGGTCACAGGTTCCTGGCATCCCTTGGCTTGCAGCCCACTGCAACACTCTTCTCTCTGCTGCCATCACCAGAAGGCATTCTTCATGTGTGTCTCCCTCTACACAGGGCACTTCCCTCTTCTCTAAAGGACACCAGTCACAAGGATTCATGCTTCCATTCTACTCCAGTTTAACCTCATTTTTATTTCATCTGCAAAGACCCTATTCCAGGCAAGATCACATCCATGGGTACTAGAAGTTAGGACTTAAACATATGAGGAAATTTCAAAAAGTTCATGGAAAAATAAAATTAAAACAAGTTTATTTGGTACACAAAAATACTAAAACCTATATGTACTTTTTTCATAGTACACATCTTCCTGAACTATTTGGAGATTCTATATATCTTTTGAGAGACATAATTCAACCCACAACAGCCAAGGAAATACTCCCTTATACTCTGAAGGTGGGGAAAATTCAATTTTTACCTACATCTTTCTGGCAATTAATTAACTAATGATCAGAGAACTGCATTTCAAGAGAATAGAGAAAAAAATCATATTCTAGAAGAAAATTGTCAAAAATTGACTGTCAAGTTGGGTTGCTTAACAAAATAGAGAAAAAAAACATGCTAGAAGAAAATTGTCAAAAATTGACTGTCTTAAGTTGGGCTGCTTAACAAAATAGCATAAACTGAGTGGTGTGAATATCAGACATGGATTTTCTCCCAGTTCTGTGAGCTGGAAGTTTGCAATCAGAGTGTCAGCACAGCTGGGCTCCTGTGAGATCTCACTTCCTGGCCTGCTATGACCGCTTCTCACCGTGTCCTCGCATGGCCCTTCTTTGTTCTGGTTATAAGTAGAGTTAGCTTTCTTCGATCTATCTAATATTTTTCTATCTTTCTCTTCTTATGAAGGTTCTGTCTCATTATGAAGGCTCTACCCTCATGACCTAATCTAATTTCTTTTTTTTAAAAAAAGTTATTTATTTACTTGAGAGGCAGAGTTATAGACAGAGAGAGGGAGGGGGAGAGGGAGAGGGAAAGAGAGAGAGAGAGGACCTTCTTCTAGGTCTCCCATGCAGGTGCAGGGGCTCAAGCACTTGGGCCATCTTCTGCCTTCCCAGGCCATTAGCATGGAGCTAAATCAGAAGTGGAGCTTCTGGGACTCGAGCCAGCGCCCATATGGAATGTCAGTGCCACAGGAAGATGCTTTAACCTACTATGCCACAGCACTGGCCCCCTTAATCTAATTCTTAATATCTGTCAAAGGTCCAACCTCCTAACGCCACCATATTGGTGTTAAAGCTTCAACACACAAATTTAGGGCAACACAACTTATTCCACAGCAGGAATATAATAATCAAGAGAAAGAACAAGTCTATTTTATAATACCTTATTTTGTTTTTGTTCAGCTATTCAGTGTACCACACCTTGAGTCTATCCTGCAAAATTTTACAAGAAATTGGACTTCCATCTCAGAGTTTATCCTAGATCCTTACTTTGGGATTACTATGAGAATAAATTGTGACTGAAAGAATTACTGAACTCCAACTAGGTGCCAAGAGTATAAAGATAAACACAATGAACATATTGTCGCTCCCCCATTTGCGGAGGAACGAGACTGGACCCTGCGCTGTTCTTTTGTCTGCTCGGTCCTTCCCAGGTTTGCTGTCATTCCCTCACTCGCGGAGGAACGATGCTGTCCCAGGTTAGCTGCCGCCCCCCCCACCCCCCGCCTCCGCGGAGGGGTGGCACCCCCCGCTGCTTTCCCCGCTTCTGCGGAGGCGCAGCACACCGCCGGCCGGCTCTCTCAGGGGTTCCTCAGATGTTTCCCTCAGGTGTTCCTGGTGCATGTTGTCTCTCTCCTCCTTTATAGTCCTCTTCCACCACTCCATGCTCTGCTGCCCACACGCCGAGCACGCTGCTCTCCTCCAATCAGGAGCAGGATCAGCTCCTGCAGCTCGTCAAACTGATGAGGCAGCTGCGTAGAGGTTGTTTGCTCCCTCCCAGCGCCATATTGTGGGAGATCAGATGCATAGAATAAGTCTTAATTCCAGTAACTTAGTCTAGTCTCAGTTGCTCCCACAGTTCCCCCTTTCTTTTTATTCTTTGGCGTTGATACACGCCTGTCTTCGGTGCCCCACAGCACACACTCTGCTCTGCTCTGCTCAAGTTGCCCACAGGTGCTTACAGCCCTACCAATCAGGCAAACCGAATCCGGGTCCTCTCTTCGCCATGTTGTGGGGAGGTTTTTAGGCACTGATGTGTGCCTGTGTTCAGTGCCCTGCAGCGCATACTCTGCTCGAGCTGCCCGCAGGTGCTTACCGCCTTACTAATCAGGCAGACTGAATCCAACCCCTCTCATTGCTGTGTTGTGGGGAGACTTATTGGTGTTGATAACGTGCCTATCTTCGGTGACCTGCAGCGCATACTCTGCTAGCTGCCTGCAGGTGCTTACCGCCTTACTAATCAGGCAGACCAAATCCGAGCCTTCTCATTGCCGTGTTGTGGGGTGGCCTTTTTACTTTTCTCTATATCTCTCTATCTCCGGGCATTCCTATTTCTCTTATTTTGCTTCTATCTCCCAGCATCCTTATTTCTTATTTTACTTCTATACTTCTGTTTCTCTTATCCCCGCGGGTTCCCGGCGCCCACCCTGAGGCGGCTTCCCAGCGCCCCGCACCGCAGCGGCTTCCCGGCTCTGTGCGGCTTCAGCCCATGCTTCTTTCATCTTCTCTCATCTGCGCGGCTTCCCGGCTTCGCGCGCTCCGCGGTCTCCATGCCTTTCTCGCCCGCCCCAAGGCCTTTGCGCTAGCCCCGTGTTCTCCTATCTACTCGCGCCCCGTGCGCTTTCTCCGCTCGTGCGCCACGTGCTCTCTGCGCGCGGTGGCTTCCGCAAATCACGGCCTAGCTCACGTTTCCACTACCGGTTTAGTTTTCAGTCTAAGTTCCCCGAGCTAACCTGACGAATTCCAACCTAACTTACGTCTCCGCTTCTGGTTTGGCTTCCCGTCTTTTGCTCCCCGGGCTAATCCAACGGATCCCAACTTAGCTTACGTCTCCGCTTTCAGTTTAGTTTTTCGCCTTTTGCTCCCTGGGCTAACTTGACGAATCCCAACCTAGCTTATGTCTCCACTTCGGCCTACCCCCGCGGCTTCATTTTCCCTAGCTTATATTTTTCTCTACCCGGTACATTTCCTAGCTTTCTTCCAACAATATTTCTCTCTCCTTTCTCCTGGCTTCTCCCCATAGTCCATATCCGAGTCTAAATTTCTTCTAGCTTTCACTTTCGTTTTCAATCTTAGATTTCTCCTAGCTTCTGCCCGCAGTCCATATCCGAGTCTATGCCTAGGCTTTCGCTAGCTTCTTGCGGCACTTTTTCCGTCCAGCTTTCCCCTAAGCTCTCCCTAGTCTCTCTCGGGTATTTTCCCACTTCTTCCCTCCTAGGTTTCATATCCGAGTCATGGCACCATTATGTCGCTCCCCCATTCGCGGAGGAACAACACCGGACCCTGCGCTGTTCTTTCTGCCTGGCTCTTCCCGGGTTAGCTGCCGTACCTTCCCGGGCTTGCTGCCGGTCCCCCACTCGCGGAGGAACAACGCCGTCCCAGGTTAGCTGCCGCCCCTCCGCGGAGGAACGGCAGCTAACCCGGGAAGAGCCGGGCAGAAAGAACAGCACAGGGTCCGGTGTCATTCCTCCGCAAATGGGGGAGCGACACATATAAACATCACAGGGAATCTGTGCTTCCAGTATTTCTATTAGAAAGGTATAACTTCAAAACATTATATAATAATTACCTAGTTAGAATATACTGACAAGATATTATCCCTCTCCTCAATGGCATACTGACAGATCCAGAGGTGCAGTGTAAGTGGGTTGTTATGCTGCGAACAACACATACTTAACTTGTGTTTAAGAGCCATTTCACCCTTCATCACAGAGTTGTTGGTGTGTGTTCGCAATTGTTTCTGTCAAAGAATACCTTTATTATTCCCTTCCATAGGCTGCACATTCTAGAGGACTTGGAGTATGGGGCTAGCATTATACCACAGAGGTTAAATTTCCACTTGCAACACTGGCATCTCATTTCAGAGCACTGGTTTTGAGTTCTAGCTGCTCCACTTCTGATTCAGCTACCATCTAATGCACCTGGGAAAGCAGCATATGATGGCCCAAGTTGGGGAACCAGGATGGCATTCCTATCTCCTAGGTTCAGACTGGCCCAGCTCTGGTAGTTACAGCCATCTGGGGAGTGAATCAGCAGATGGAAGATCTATTTCTCTGGTGTTTCTCTCCCTCCCTCTCTCTCTCTCTCACTCTGCAATTCAAATAAAATAAATCTTTAATTAAAAAGTTTGGTTATCTATTGAAATCATCAATAAGTAATATTTAAATTAATACTAATTACCAGGTATTAACTTCACACTGAGAAGTTAAAAAGTAGCTCATTTAACATTCAAAACAATCTTATGATTTTCAAATAGGATACAAAAATGCTTAAGGAACTAGTTTAAGTATCACAAATGGTAAATTCCAGAGCTTGAATATTACTCTAGGAACCCTGATTTCTGAATCTACTGGCTGAACCTTACAAATTCTGACTTTTTAATATGGTAGCTGTTATACCAATATTTACCAATTATATTTTTATCATAAAACTTCAAGTCCTTGTAGGCCCTGTTTCCCAGCAAGGAAAGGAATCCATACAACCCAGAGAACAGAGCTATGATTCAATCCCACATCTTTTAGATTTCTAAATGCCACATTCCTCTATACCAAAATGTCTAGCCAGGACCAGACAAATAATTGTGGAATAGGCATTTGGCCTAGCAGTTAATGCACTGGTTAAGATGTCCTTGTCCTTCTTTAGAGTGCCTGGGTTCAATTCCAGGCTCCTCATTCTAGCTTCCTGCTAACGTGGACCTTAGAAGGCAGAAGTGACGGCTCATGTACTTGGGTTCCTGATACCCATCAGAGAAACCCAGACTGAGTTCTCAGCTTCAGCCTCAGGCTGGCCCTGGCCCAACCCTACCCATTGTGCGCATTTGGGGAGACACCCGAAGGATGGGGGCACATACTCTCTCTCTTTCTCTCTGCCTCTGGTATACATTCAAAAATTTTTAAAAAATAATTATTAACTTCATGCTGGCAAAAGCATTAAGTCAACAGTGGGATCTTCTGAATGTGGCACCCCTGTAATACAGGCTCATAACCCTGAAGCCAGCTCTGCATCTATGCCACACCCAAGAGTTTTAAGAGTTATGTGAGAAATAAGCAAACATATGGAATTTCTTTGTGATAGCAGAGTACCTTTAGCTATCTTTTCCATTTCCTTTTATTTATGGCCACAGCTCAAAAGCATATGACAAGAGAAGAATAAAATAATAAAACACAGAGGCAAGGAGGGAACAGGGCCCTAAAGTTGGAAAGTACGTTGGTCCCCAAGGTCTCCAAGGTACAGACAGACGATGGATGACTCAAATCACAGAACTTATAGTGCTTTGAAAATCAGAGTTTCACCCCCTTTATTTGGAGAAAACACGAGACCAGAAAGCAAGTTGATGACCTTTTGTGACTGACTCCAACTCTGAGGGGCTCAATTTTTAATTTTGCAGTGATATCCCCCTAGACTTTTTCTAAATGTTTTCTGGGACTACAATTCATAATATAGTGTAAATATTTTCAGTGTTACTCTGTGAGGGAAAGAATCAAGTTAGTTTTAAAACCTTTTAAAATTAAAATGTGAGGCTTGTTCAGTAGGCAGCAGTTTAAGAGTAACCACTAAAGAACAGTAGCAGAATTATAACAAAGAGAAACTAATTTAATAAATCAATATCAAAAGAAAGGAAAATTCATTTAAAAAGAACAAACGGGAAACAAAAAGATGGTAGAAACAAATTTAGATACATATAATCTTGATTGATATGAATGGATTAACGTTGCTATTCCAAAATGATTATCACAATATAAGAAGTCTATTTCCGTTTTTTAAAAAAAAAGTCCACACTGTTTTCCACAATGGCTACACTTACATTCCCACGAACAGTGTGTAAAAGTTACCCTTTCTCCACATCCGCTCCAGCACTTGATGCTCTCTGTCTTTTGGTTAATTTCCATCCTAACAAGTGTGAAGTGATACCTCATTGTGATTTTGCTTTGCACTACCTTGATATCTACCTATAATAAATTTTTTTTTCATATATTCTTGGCCATCAGTATTTTTTTCTTTTGAGAATTATCTATTTAGGTCCTTTGCTCTCTGCTAAACAACATTGGTTACTTCTTTGTTGTTGAGTGTTTTTTGAGTTGCTGATTTATTCTGGATATTAATCATTTGTCAGATAAGTAACTTGCAGTTATTTTCCACATTTGGCTATATGTTTCTTCAATGCATCATTACCTTTGCTGTGTAAAAGTTTCTGCATTTGATATAATCCTATTTGTCTAGTTTTGCTTTTGTTACCTGTGCTTTGGGAGTCTTAATAAGCCATGACCTAAACAAACATCTTGAAGTGTTTCCTCTACATTTTCTTCCTGCATTTTCTTTGTCTCAGGTCTTACATTGAGGTCTGTAATACATCTTAAGTTGACATTGTATATGATGAAAGGTAAGGATCTAATTTCTTCTATATACACATAGTTTCAGTTCGGCCAGAACCATTTATTAAAGAGATCATCCTTTCTCCAAAGTATAGTCTGGGCACTTTTGTCAAAAATCAGTTATCTGTATATATAGAGAGCAATTTCTGTTCCAAAATAGGGAATCAACCAAGGCATCCATCATCAGATAAATGGATATAGAAAATACACACACATACACACAACACACACACACTCACACACAAAATGGAATCTTTTTTTTTTTTTTTTTTTTTTTTGACAGGCAGAGTGGACAGTGAGAGAGAGAGACAGAGAAAAAAGTCTTCCTTTTCCCATTGGTTCACCCTCCAATGGCTGCCGCAGCCGAAGCGCTGCGGCCAGCTCATCGCGCTGATCCAACGCCAGGAGCCAGGTGCTTCTCCTGGTCTCCCATGCAGGTGCAGGGCCCAAGGACTTGGGCCATCCTCCACTGCACTCCCGGGCCATAGCAGAGAGCTGGCCTGGAAGAGAGGCAACTGGGACAGAATCCAGCGCCCCGACCTGGACTAGAACCCATTGTGCCAGCACCGCAGGCGGAGGATTAGCCTATTGAGCCGCGGCGCCGGCCAAAATGGAATCTTATTCAGTTATGAAAAAAAATGAGGCCGGCGCCGCGGCTCAATAGGCTAATCCCCCACCTAGCGGTGCCGGCACACCAGGTTCTAGTCCCGGTTGGGACGCCGGATTCTGTCCCGGTTGCCCCTCTTCCAGGCCAGCTCTCTGCTGTGGCCAGGGAGTGTAGTGGAGGATGACCCAAGTGCTTGGGCCCTGCACCCCATGGGAGACCAGGATAAGTACCTGGCTCCTGCCATCGGATCAGCGCGGTGCACCGGCCGCAGCGCCTGCCGCGGCGGCCATTGGAGGGTAAACCAACGGCAAAAGGAAGACCTTTCTCTCTGTCTCTCTCTCTTACTGTCCACTCTGCCTGTCAAAAAAAAAAAAAAAAAAAGAATGAAATTCTATCATTTCCATAAAAACATAACAATGTTGGCCAAAAAACAGGTCAATATCACTCATGAAACTGCATGCAAAAATTTAAATGAAATATAGGCAAACTATTTCCAGTAAAGGATTGCAAAAAGATAATATGTCTTGACTAAGTTTATTCTTGGAGTTAAAAGGTAGTTCAAAGAAAATACACAATTTCTAACATCTTAAGAAATTAAAGACCACCTAGAAATTACAAGAAAAAGGATACTTTAAAATCTACATGCACTGTTGGTGGGAATGATCAGTCACTAACTGAAAAAAAATATACTAACAATAGCAGCAAAAGTAATGGGTATTCAAAACAAAAAATTAATAGAACATTGTAAGCCCTAGTTGTTCTCCCTGATTAGTGACAACTAACTGAGCACCAAATAGGAAACCTGTTGAAGTGAAATGGACACTATGAGAAACAGTGACTTGATCAGCTCTTGTCCTGACTGTTGATGTGCAACTTAATACTTTATCCCTTTTAGTATTTTTTTGTTCTATTTAACACTATTGGTTGAACTCTGTAATTAACACACAATCATTCTTAGTTGTTTAAATTTAACTGAAAAGTGATCCCTGTAAATATAAGAGTGGGAATAAGAGAGGGAGGAGATGTACAGCTTGGAACATACTCAATCGGACTTGCCCCAAACGGTAGAGTTAGAAACATGCCAGGGGATTCCAATTCAATCCCATCAAGGTGGCATGTACCAATGCCATCTCACTAGTCCAAGTGATCAGTTTCAGTTTACAATTGATCATAATGATAGGTCTAAGAGTCAAAGGGATCACATAAACAAGAATAGTGTCTGCTAATGCTAACTGATAGAATTAAAAAGGAGAGAACATGGGAAGCGAGATACACAGCAGACTCATAGAATGGCAGATGTGCTAAATAGCACTCTGGCCTTACAATCAGCCCTTAAGGCATTCAGATCTGGATGAAGAGCCCATGAGAGTATTTCAGGCGTGGAAAGCCAAGACACTCTGTCAAAAAAAAAAAAAATATGACCTAAATGAAAGATCTCTGATCTCTGTGAGTGAGATCCCAGTGGAAAGAATGTTCCTTCAAAGAAGGAGTTACCTTTCTCTGAAGGGAGGAGAGAACTTCCACTTTGACTATGGCCTTGTCTAAATAAGATCGGAGTTGGCAAACTCAAAAGGCTTCCATAGCCTTGGCAACTCATGACAAGAGTCTGGGTGATTACTGATGCCATAAACAAGAGTGTCAATTTGTTAAGTCAACAACAGGAGTCACTGTACACTTACTCCCCATGTAGGATCTCTGTCCTTAAGGTGTTGTACAATGTGAAGTAATGCTATAACTAGTACTCAAACTGTACTTTACACTTTGTGTTTCTGTGTGGGTGCAAACTGTTGAAATCTTTACTTAGTAATACTAAATTGATCTTTTGCATATAAAGAGAATTGAAAATGAATCTTTATGTGAATGTAAGGGGAAAGGGAGTGGGAGATGGGAGGGTTGTGGGTGGGAGGGAAGTTATAGGGGGGGAAGCCACTGTAATCCAAAAGCTGTACTTTGGAAATTTATATTTATTATGTAACAGTTTAAAAAAAGACCTAGTTTTAAAAATTATAAATCTTTACTAAATATTTTTAAATTTATAAATAAATGGAGAAATATAAAATATAGCATGTTAATGGCTAAGAAGACTCAATACCTTAAAAGTGACAATTCTTCATAAATAGCTCTATATATTCAGTGTAAATACAATCAAAACTCTCATAAGATAGAAGCAGTTATTTTTAAAATGTAAATGAATGCCCCAGAAAAAAATTTCTAAAGAATAACAGAATGGAGAAAATTGCCTCCCAGACATATATTACTTATTAGTCTCAGGGACAAACACATAATGCAAACAAATAAAAATAGAATAGAGAAACCAGAATCACATCCCTACATACCTGGAATCTTGATAAATGACAAAGATAGCATTGTAAGATTTTAGGAGATGACTGAGTCAGTGAATGGTGTGCCAATCTTGAGAGTTTTAGAGAAAATATAGGAGAATATCTTTCTGAACATTGTGTAGGAAAAGATTGCTTGAGCACAAAGCACTGACCACATGAAACAAAAGGTTAAAATTCAACTACATCAATACAAAGAACATTTAATCATTAAGAAACACCACAAGAAGGATAAGACAAGCCAGCCTGGACCAAGATATTTTCAGCACACAGGTGACAAAATATAAATATTTAATATTTGTAAAAATGCTTTAAAATCATTAATAAAGGAAAAATGGACAAAGCACTTGCACAGGCAAGTCACAGAAAATTAAAAAACAATTTTCTTCTTAGCTTGATGAAGACCCATTTGTGTATTTTTGCTTTCATTGTCTGTGTTTCTGGGATCTTATCCAAGAAGTCTTTCCTATGACAATGTCTTATAGTGTTTCCCCTATGTTTTCCTCTAGTACTTGGATCCATTTTGAGTTGCTTTTTGTATGCGGTGTAACATAGCAGTCTTGGTTCATACTTATGTATGCACAGCAAAGGAAACACTCAACAAAGTGAAAAGGCAAATAACAGAATTGGAAAAAATATTTATAATCTATGTATTTGATAAAGAATTAATATCCAGGATATACAAGGAGTTCAAGAAGCTCAACAAAAACCAAACAATCCAGTAAAGAAATGGGAAAAGACCAGAACAGGTAGTTTTCAAAGGAAAAAATATAAATGGCCATCAGACACATGAAAAAAATGCTCAGGATCACTAGCCATAAAGTAAATGCAAATGGAAGCCACAATGAGGTTTCATCTCTCCTCACTTAGAAAGGCTATCATTGAAAAATCCAAAAATAATCAATGCTGGCAAGAAAGGGGAGAAAAGGTACCCTGCAATACTCTGTTGGCTAGAATGAAAACTGGTACAATCATTATGGAAGAAAGTATGGAGATTCCTCAGGAATCTACAAATAGATCTATTATATGATCCAGTCATCCCACTCCTGAGAGTATATCCAAAAAGAATGAAATCATCATATGAATTTTTATAGCAGATCAGTTCACAATAGCTAAATATGGGAATCAACACAGATGCTCATCAACTGACAACTGGATAAAAAATGTACATATACACAATTTTACAACAAAATAGATGTGACTAGAGACCATTGTGCTTAGTGAAAGAAGCCAGATCCCTCCAAAAAAAACCCCAAATATCACGTTTTCTCTGATTTATGCTAGCTAATACATAGAATACAAAAAATACGATGTATATGAGTGAGATTGACATCTTTTTATTTGATTATTGTATATAGCTCTTATCTATATTCCTGTGGAACAACAGCAGTGGTCTTTTTACATTTTACTTGTTGAACTCTTTATCTAGTGGTGCATTAAGCCTATGATGTTATCACAATATGCTATCATCAAAATTAAAAGAAAAAAAGGAAGGGGAAGGGAGAGAGGGAGAAAAGTATCATTGTATTCTTAGAACTGAAATATGAAATACATGAAAGCTGTTCTCTTATATTAATACAAAACAAATGGCAAATAAACATTTGAAAATTGCTTATCTGTGTTAGTAATATGTAAACAAAAACAAAGCAACAATAAGCTATCATTTTATTGGCTAGATTGGAAAAATTAAGAAGTTGGACAATCTCAATGGTGAAAGAGTGCAGAGATAAGTAGGAGCTTTTATACACTGCTGGAGAGAATGTAAAGTTTCAATTACTCTGAAAAATAATTTGTTTTTCCTAGTAAGGTTCAGGATATGCACACAGTCTAAGAAAGTAGTCACACCAACACATATCTTTTAGAGAAAAATCTTGCACATGCCCCAGGAAACAAGTAAGCATAATATTTACAACTGTAGAAACAAAGACAGCAAGATTATTTCAAGCTCCACTTCATTTTCTCTCATTTATTAGTCACATGTGTGACAAATACTGGATGGAAATTTATTATTTCACTGTAAAGTCACTGGAGAGACAAGGAAAAAGCCCTCAGGTACCCCAGGAACTGTAATATTACTGTCTCCCATCTCTACATCTAAAACAGCATACAATAGCAGAACTGTAATATTGTGCGTATGTTCCTGCAGGTGTGTATATTTGTCTGTTTAAATCAATTGAATTGGGCCTGGAATTGTGGCAGAGTGGGTTTAGCCACCACCTGAGATACCAGCATGCTATAGGAATGCTGGTTTGAGTCCCAGCTGCTCCACTTTAGATCTAGCTCAATGCTAATGGTAAAGCAGCAGAAGATGGCCAAAGTATTTGGGCTCCTGTGAACAACATGGGAGACCCAGATGCAGTTCCAAGTTTCTGGCTTCGGCCTGGCCCAGCCTCAGCCATTGAGGTCATTTGGGGAGTAAAACAGTAGATAGAAGATCTCTCTCTCTCTCTCCTCCTTCTTCCCTCCCTCCCCCTCTCGGTAACTCTGCCTTTCGAATAATTTAAAAAAATCTTAAACGAAAATAAAGTAGCTTTGAACAAATGAAGGAAAGAGTGAATATGTGCTGATGATGGACCGGCTTCAGTGAATGTAAAACAGTATTTGAAGTGCTATCAAACTGTTAGTTAAAACCAGTGCCTTTTGTTTCCTGAATTAAAAAAGGACCATTTGCCCAAGGAACTAAAAATACTGTTGTTTAAAATGTGCCGAGTTAACACTTTCCTAAACCTTAAATACTGGAAACTACAGTAACTCTCAGAGGCTTAATGTGCTATTTTTTAAGATTACTGCTTCAGGTTAAATATCAGAATGAATTTGCTGACAGCATGGAACAGCCCTCTTTTTAAATAAATTACTGAATAAAACTAGAATCTTTTCAGGATTCCTCTTAAAATATCCCACAAGCTATCATCTGGGATCTCAAGACATTTGAGTGACTTCTGAATGTCATGCCTCTACTGACAGTTCTAGTTTTGGTGAATTACAATGGTAGAGGATTTCTTTTTATAAATCAATAGATTTCTTATTATTACATTTTAGCTCCTAATATTGTCACAGGTCATCTGTTGGGTCTTAGAAATTGAAGAAATTAGTAAAACCACAAAATCTGTCCTCCTGAATTCAGAGACCAGTAGGATGAGTAGTACATAACCCAATAAACAGTGTGTTTCTTGTAACATCAGAATTGTGGGCATAAAGGGAATCAGGAAGTTTTTCTCAAATAAGTGAAATATGGGCTAGTTTGGGCTAACAAACATCAGTAATGCCGGATACCTGGTTATTAAGCTAATGAAGGAAGAGTAAACCTTGCTGTTGAGGTAACAAGCCATATATCAGAATGAACTCAGTATGAAGCAGACCTGAGCTTGTTACCCAGATCTGACTGTCACTAACATAAATTTGAACAACTACTTAAATTCTCAATGTTTGTGTGTGTGTGTGTGTGTGTGTCAGTGTGCATACATGGACCACTTGGCTCATTATGTTACACTGTAATCATAGGCTACGACTTTGTTGCTGCCATCATTTTTCAGGTAATAGGAAGAAGACACATCTCTGTAGGTAGAGAATGCTAATGTCACCCACATTACCATGCTTGACTTTAAAGAGTATACCATAGGGATTCCAAGATGGCGGATTAGGAAACAGCATACTGGGGTAAATACTAAAAAACAAACAAAACATGCACTCTCAGGGGAGAACTGGGGAGAAAACTGCACTGGAAATCCTACAAGAGGAAGAGGAATGCTGTGGACCTGTGTGGAGGGTGCAGACATGCAGCACGAAAATGGACACAACACACAACTACAGAAGCTGAGAGCCAGAGTGGGTGGTAGCTTGGAGATGGGGATGAAACCAGACTGCAGCAACCGTGGTGATTTAGCCAGAGGGAGAGCACGGTCTGAGACTGGACTGAAGCCCTGGAGGCTAGCAGTTGCTCATGGACACAGTGGAAGTAGAGGGGACATATCTATCTCACTCCAACATCCCCATAATAGGCCCTGCTGCCCAGCTGAGAAAGGGTGGAAGCCATTTAGGGTTTGGGTGGGAGATGTAGAAGCCTTTGTGCACTTGCACAGCAACTGGCTGAGACAGGATGCCATCTTCTTGGCAGTACTGGTGACAGTGGCAGGGACAGAGCAACATTCAGCCAATGGTTCTTGTGTATGTGTGTGATAGACAGATTCTAGTGGAGGGCACATTCGGCAGTCCCCACTGACTTTGAGCCTGGTTGGGCACCCATGTAGGACTGTGAGGTGACCCTAGCATCCTAGGATCAAGATGCCTAGGCAGGGCTGGCTCAGGATAATCTGTCTCTCAGTTGACTGGACAGGCTGACAGGGCAGATCATAACCTCTACACTCAGCAACCGTGGAAGCTTTGTGTGCTGAGGCTGTGGGGACCTGGTGGTTACATGAGAGGGTACAGGGTGTAGCTGGGTCTCAGGGGAATCACTAGGTGCAGCTCCGCATGCTCAGAGCTCCATGGTTGCCTGGGGTGGTTCACTGCAGTGGGAACAATGCTCACAGTGAGAACTGTGCAGATCATTTGTGGGTTGATACAGCAGTGTGGAAGAGTGTTGAACACACTGGGAGGTAACACTGTGTATCGATCACCTTGGAGGAGAGGAGGTGAGGGGGTGATCACACCAACAGACATGACTATTTCCTTGGTTCTGTTAATGAGAGATCTACCATGCCCAATTTGGGTTTTACTCTGGATACTTGCCTCACTCTGGAGCATTAACCAGAGCTCCCTAGCAACACCCACCACTACCATACACCTCTTGGTATTCACTGAAATTACAGACATTACACTAAGTCACAGAGGCATAGCCCAAAGATAAAAGCCAACAGAGGAAAAAAAAAAAACAATTAACTCCACAAATGCCTGAAAGTGAATACAGAAATTCAAGAAACCAGAATAAGAAAGACACCATGACCCACCCAAAGGAACACAACATTTCAACATTAGAATGTGAGATGAAGAGATTGAGGAAATGCCAGAAATGGAATTGAAAAAATTAATCATAGGGCTATTTTTAAACACAATCAGAAGCAAATCCATAATCTAACTAAAACCATACATGACATGAATGAAAATTATTCCAATGAAAGAGATTTTTTAAAAGATATATCAAAATGAAATATTAGAAAAGAAGAATTCAACAGATCAAATAAAAAATACAATGGAAAGCCTTAACAGCAGACTTGGTGAGGCAGAAAAAAGAATATCCAAGCTAGAAGACAGATCTTTGGCAATCTTTCATTCAGAACAAAAAAAAATACAAGATGAAATTAGAAAAATTCAAAACAGTGTTTGATATTTGTAAGATACTATCAAATACCCAACATATGAGTTTTAGGAGTTCCTGAAGGTGTGGAAAGAGAGAATGGACTAGAAGCCCTTTTTAGTGAAATGATTGCAGAAAACTTCCCCAATTTGGAGAAAGAAAGGGGTGTCCAAGTACAGGAAGCACATAGAACTCTTAACAGACATGACCAGAAAAGATCTTCACCATGACACACTGTTGTCAAACTTTCCACAGTAAAACATAAATGAAAGATTCTAAAATATGCATGAGAGATACACCAGATTACTTTCAGAGGATCTCCATTTACACTCACAGCTGACTTTTCATCAGAATCTCACAGATAGAAGAGAATGGCAAGATATAGTTCAAGTCTTAAAAGGAAAAAAACTGTCAATGCAGAATACTGTACCCTGAAAAGCTCTCATTTATTAATGAAGGTGAAATAAAGACCTTCCATAACAAACAGAAATTAAAAGAATTTGTCACAACTTGTCCAGCCTTACAAAACATGCTTAAGGATGTGCTACACATAGAAAGACAGAAAGGTAGCCATCATTATGAAAGAATGTGAAGGCAGAAAATCCCCCAATAAAAATACAAAGACATCCCTTTCCTTCCGCGCGGTTGGAAGAGGAAGCTTGTAACACAGTAAGTGATGGACAAGTCAGAAATGGACCCTCTTGACCACATGACATCTGATGCAACTATGGAAATTGATAATGAAAGTGATGACAGTTCATCTGGTAGCAGTGTGTTTAAAACTCAATGTGTTCCTTCCTCACCTAATTGGAGGCCAAAAAACACCATTAGAAAACCTGTTCATTCATCTAAAATTGTCGAAACAACAGATTCTTCAAGTGATTCATCTGTAGAACCAAGACCATTGACACTAAAAGCGCTTATTGCAAAATTTAAGAAAAAGAAACGTAAAAGGAGAAAACAGAAATACAAGGCAACAGGAAGGCCAGTAGGCAGGCCTAAAGGACGGAAAAACACTAAAATATCACATGTAGATAAAAACCAATTTAAAGACAAAGGACCTAGGTTCTCATTTTTAGAATCAGAGAATGGAACTCAACCATCACCTTGGAGGAAAATTTTAACCTTTGAGCAAGCAGTTGCAAGAGGATTTTTTAATTACATTGAAAAACTGAAGTATGAATATCACCTGAAAGAATCTCTGAAACAAATGGATGTTGGTGATGATTTAGAAAAGGAAGATCTTGACAGTCGAAGATACAAGTATTTGGATGATGATGGATCTATATCTCCTATTGAAGAATCAGTAGCAGAGGATGAGGAAGCAGCACACCCTGAACAGGAGGAATGTGATATCAAATTGGTTGACAGTAGTTGTTTCATAATAAATTCGGAATTCCCAAAACTGAATGTGAATTCAGAACAGAATGTGAAAGAAGCCATTTCATCTAAAAAGAGAGCCTCAAAAGTCAAAAACACTGCACAGAAGATGGAACCTCCTGAAAAGGAGACAGCAACAGGAAACTGAACGAAGGCTTTTATCTTGAACAAGTCTGGAGTGGAAGGTGTATCTTAATGTATTGGAATACCCCAGATAAGTTTTATTTTTGAGTGATGGCTTAGGAAAAAAATACAGCCATTCACATGGGTGTGTGTCAAGAATCAGGCAAGTGCATCTACCCTATGAAAGCCCAAGAGTAAATTGCTTGAAGAAATTATATTCCAAAGATTTTAGGTGGAATTTTGAAGTTATTATGTAATTCGAGTGAGGATTAACAGACCAGAAATTGTGGGCTGGTACAACACGGTGAAACATCAGTTTGTTCAAAAGGGCCGAAGATTTAAAAGAGCTAACCAGATGACTTTGGACAGTGGAAGGAACTGCAACATGGGGACTTTCTTAATGTTAAATAAAAATTTATTATTGACTTCAAAAAAAAAAAAAAATACAAAGACATCCAAAATAAACAACAGGAATATTGATGGAAAATGGCAGGGCCAAGTCGTTACTTATCAATAGTCACTTTGAATGTAAATGACCTCAATTCTCCATTTAAAAGATACAGACCAACTGAATAGATTATAAAACAAGACCCATCTATTTGCTGCCTACAAGAAACTCATCTCACCAACAAAGATACAAGCAGACTGAAAGTGAAAGGATAGAAAAAAAGATATTTCATGCTAATGGAAAGCACAAAAGTTCAAGTGTTGCCATCTTAATATCAGACAGAATAGACTTTAACACAAAAACTGTTGAAAAAGATAAAGAAGGGCACTATGTAATGATTAGGGGATCAATTCAATAGGAAGATGTGACTATAATAAATGTATATGCACCCAATTACAGGTTACCTGGCTATTTAAAAGCATTTTAATGGATCTAAAGGGAGACATAGATTCTGATAAAATAGTAACAAGGGACTTCAATACCCCCCTTTCATCAAAGAACAGATCAACTAGAAAGAAAATCAACAAGAATATTGCAATCATACCACAACCACACATCTTCTCTGTCCACAATGGATAACATCAAATTACAAGAGAACATTGGGGAAAAACTCTGCAAGATATTGGTATAGGCAAAGACTTATTGGAAAAGAATCCAGAAGCAGAACAAAGACAAAATTGTCAAATGGGATTACATCAAACTGAGAAGCTGCTGCACTGCAAAGGAAACACTCAGCAAAATAAAGAGGCAACTGACAGAGTGGGAGAAAATATTTGTAAACTAAAACTACACAACTGATTAAGAGTTAACATCCAGAATCTATAAAGAGCTCAAGAAATTCAACATCAAAACACAACCCTGTTAAGAAATGGGCAAAGGACTTGAACAGGCATTTTTCAAGAGAGAAAATTCAAATGGCCTACAGACACTTGAAAAAATGCTCAGGATCACTAGCCACCAGGTAAATGCAAATCAAAATCATATTGAGGTTTCACCTGACCCCAGTTAGAATGGCTCTCATACATAAATCAACAAACGACAAATGCTAAGGATGTAGGGAAAAAGGAACCCTGGTCCACTGTTGGTGGGAATGTAAACTGGTACAGCCACTGTGGAAGACAGTATAGATATACCTCAGAAATCTGAATATAGACCTGCCATATGACCCAGCCATCCCATTTCTGGGAATTTACCCAAACCCAAAGCAATCAGTATTTGAAAGAGTTATCTATACCCCCATGTTCATTACAGCTAGAATATGGACTCAACCCAGATGTCCATCAACTGTTGACTGGATAAAGAAATTATTGTATATATTCACTATGGAGTATTACTCAGCTATAAAAAAATGAAACCCTGTCTTTTGCAACAAGATGGATGCAACTGGAAATCATTATACTTAGTGAAATAAGCCAGTCCACAAAAGAAAAATATCATATATTTTCCCTGAGAGGGGTAACTAGTACTACCTAAAATGTAAAGTATTGGAGTGAAATGGACATTTTGAGATCTGATGATTGTTTACAGTCATTGTCTGTTCTATTGAGGATCAGCGTTTTTTTTATTCTTAATACAATTTGTTGAACTCTTTTACTTAGTGTAGGGTTAACTATACAATCCTTAAATAAACTAAAAATGGATCTCTGTAAAAACTAAGAATTAGAATGGAAGAGGGAGGAGGAAGAAATGTTAGAGAATGGGAGGGAGGGAGAGAATGGTGGGAAGTATCACTATGTTCCTAAATCTGTACATATGAAACTTGTATAACTTAAATAAAATTCTTTTTAAGAAAAGCATATAACATATACTGTCCACATCCCAGGGAAATACTTCTTGACATCTCTTGTCCCTGACTTAAGAACAAAAGGCCATTGTGTGTGAATGCCTGCAGATATACAGATATACAGGCTATGTGAAAATGACATCTGATGGAAATGTCCTCAGAGTATGGAGGGACTGAAGTAAGAGAAAAGACTAATTAATTGCTCAACCTCTCCTCTCAGGCTGGAGGCAATAGATGCTTGTAAAACACTGTCTCATTTTTAAGCAACATCCAATTCCTCTGTTTTCTTTTTCATGGTTCTTAAGGTACTCACAAGTTTAGTGCAATATGAATTTATGCTTTCTACTAGTATCTAAGAAAAAACTTACATAAACACAGATTTATACTTCTTACTGTAAAAAGAATAAAAGATATACTTTAATTTTTTTCTAAATTGAAGTAAAGTGTTTGTGAAATATGCAACAAGATATTCCAACAAAATATTAAAAATTAGTATAGAGTAAAAATGATTGCATGAACATGAAGCAGAAGGTTCATATACAAATAAACTTGAGACTATATTCTGGCCAGTGTAGAGCTAGCTATATTATTATTATTATTATTGAATTATTAAATTCAATCATCATTGACACCTCATCAACTTGCATTCTTAAAAAACATGTGTGTACACATTAAGAAATTCATTATTTCTAATTCCTGTAATAATAAAATACCACTCATAGCCAAATCTCACTCCAGCTTTTACTTCCTTTGTAATATGTCCTCTGACTCTCCTGCCTCCCTCTTATAAGAACTCTTGTGAACAGAGGGGACGTGATCACCCAGTATAATCTGAAGGATTTAATTTAATCACATCTCCAAGTCTTTTAATCATGTAAGGTAACACATGTTCAGAATCCAGGGATTATGGGGCTGGTATTCTGCTTACACAGAGGATAATACATTTTTGGCCTGCTTTGTAAATTACAAATATAAATGTAAGGTGTGTCAACCTCCAAACTGTATTCATGTTTCAGGTCTTATAAATGTCAAGGGTAGGTATGAAGCTTCCCAACAACAGTTACTTAGGTGAGAGTAGGGTAGACAAAACAAAGAAACAGAAACTAGAATTTGGACTAAGGGAGTTACACATAGAAGAGAGATCCTTGGCCTAAACTCCAAGGATCCAGGACATACGTACGGCTGCTTCTGAACTCCCAGAGCGAAGAGTGTTCTATGCCCTGGGTAGGCAGCCCAAGAGCCACTATATCAGACCCACACTGATGCAAGAACATAACAAATGATGACTAAGTTAAATTATGATTTTTTTTAGCATTTGTTGATCACCTTCTATGAGTCAGGAACTTTGTTTTACTTTATCTCACTTAATTCTCACAACAGTCATAAAAGATATATATTATTATTTTCATCATTTCACAGATACAGAAGCTTAATAGGAATATCATTAAGTGACAAGCCAGGATAAAATCTGTCTGCCTACAAAAGCGGTACTTTAAACCACTGTAATACATTTCTATTTCTTATTAATCATTGTATCTAATCATGCTTTACTCTGAGAACTAATTTCTCTTTTAGTGGATAAGTCATTGGGAAAATTAGTGTGAATGTTTCAACACTGCCATGACAAAGTTTTATTCAGTCTAAAGTTGTCAGTTGTGGGGGGGGCAGTTTCTGAAGCCAGCACGATGGTATCAAAAGTGATCAATAAAAGATTGCATCAGATAATGTTTTAAATTTTAACAGGGTTCAATGTCTCTAAAGGAGTTAACTAAAGTAGGGTCCCACAACCAAAGTTTTAAAGATATCTTGGATGGACTGATTTTTTTTTACAAGTCCTCTGGCAATGCTAATATTCTGGCCTGGGAACCATATTTGAGACCACTATATACACAGAAAGCAAGTCTCTTAGAGAAAGGTGAATCTAAGTAGACAAGAGTGAAGCTCACCAGTGTCTGCCATCATTCGCCCCACAAGGAAATTCACCACTCCATTACCAAACCTTAGAGTAACAGGATTTGTATCCTCATGGTGGGATTCACATCAAACTGAGAATTTGGGGTGGAATTTTGATAGACAGAAAGGAGAAAATGTAAAAAATATTCTACAGCATGTGGGTGAAAGAACCTCAGGACTTATGGATGGGAGAAATAGGATAAAAAGTGAGATACCCTAAGAAAGACTTTGGAGAAGTTCAATAAAGCAACCATAATACCTAATTTCCACATGGATTTTAATAGCTTCAACACACCTTGCATACATCACCATCTTTACAATGTCAGTGGAACACAGATAATTCATTCATTAGAGTGTAGAAGCACTGGGGACTTAGGAATAGGATGGTTCTCACTGTGAACTGCCCGAAGTCAACTTGGGAGAAAATGTCTGATTTCCAGACCACTCGAGAACATCAAAACCTTGAGGTAAGGTAATAATTCTTGTTATTGCAGTTGGGCCAAAGGAACACAATTTCCAAATCTTAAACTGAAAAATAGGAAGCCAAAATCTCACTCTCAACCATTTGTACATTACTTTTGGACAATCTTTCCTTCTTTTCCCTTCCCTTCCCTTACCCTCATTTCCTCTCTCTCTCTCTTTCTCTCTCTCTCTCTCTCTATATATATATATATCTCCCTTTCTCCTTTTAGACTCATGTTCACCAATATATGGAAAGCAAAATAGTATTTTTAACACTATAGCATACTACTTCAAATAGGATAATGTATTTGAGAAGAGAAGTACTTAACGCTCTCCTACTCCAGCCTTTGTAGAGTAGGAGTAAGGTAAGAAGGAGGGAGAAAAAATGACAAAATGCACCAAGGGTTGTGGTCTGGAACAACAGTCTCAATCTAGAACTCTAAGAGCCAACAAAACTCCAGGACAAAAGATTTTATTTGCATGAGGGTTTCTAGACAGACATGATAATTGGGCATTTGTGAATTATGGCCAGTGGGATTGACTGTAATCCCATTTAAAAGAAGAAAGATAAATATAACCTTTCTATCCATGCCTAGAGAAAATTTACAAGTAATTCAAAGAAACAGATTTCTCACCAAGATACAGAATAACTCAGAATTTGCTGATTATTACATGTCATAATACTTATGCATTGTTGCATTGAATACTGTTGGTGTCTAGCCAGATTCCTTTTTCTGGCTATACCATATGGCATTTACTATAAGTGTTGGAGATAATAATGAATAATAATAAAAAGCTTACCCTTATTCTAGAACTGACCTAAACCTAAACCAAATGGGAGCCATCTTCTCCTTCCCAACCAGGGCTAACTCATCCAGTGACCTGATGACATGAGATACGTAAGGTTGTCCCTTCTGTCTCAAGGTAGGGCCAGTTCTGCCATGTAATTTGTCTTCCATAGTGTCTGGTAGGATAAGAAGGATGCCAGTCTCTACTGAGACCATAATTCTTGCTTGACATTTTCCCCTGCTATGTTTGGCTTCTTTAACTTCCCTTCTCCTGGGTCTACATATCAATAGACCACTTAAACAAAAATCCCTACCTCAGATTTTGTTGTGGGGAACTCAGACTAAGACCAGAAGTTTTCCTGGATTTGTCAAGTTGGATAATGTGGAATCAATCATTTCCCAAATGGATGGCCACGAGGACCCATCACTGGTGACAGGGGAAGGACTAATAGTCACTAGCATGCTGGTGCTTTCGTCTGGCTTTTACCACCACTGACCCATTATGGGTACAACTGGAGAGGATATAGAACCTGGAACAATATCTTTGGTATTTTTATAGATATAAGCAAATAATCACTATAAGAACTGTAGATTCTGTCAGTCATGGTTAAGCACCATTGTTTAAGGAGAGAAAACGATAAGCTCAGGTCTATTAATCACATACAAATCAAAGTGTGAGAGTAAGAGGGTCTCTTTGGTGGCATTTAGAGTCATGCCTTCCTGCAGCTTGGAGGGCAGCCATGACTGAAGAACCTGATCCAGACTTAACTGTCAGCAAAGCTTCCGTGAGATCTAAATCTCATCCTAGCAAGAGCTGCAAGACAAACAGGGCCCTTACGGGGAAGGAATTGGAGTCTGACCTCTGGATGGGGAATCTGTGTAGACAGGGTCAAGAACGTTGAATTCTGAAGCTATCCTGAATCCTTTCTCTCTCTTTTCTCTTCTATCTCTCTCCTTCTCTGTTACACACACACACACACACACACACACACACACACCTTAAAGTTATACAAAGGCCTCACGTGAGGAAGGTATCTTAGATGACGTTATTTGCCTTCTTTGGGTTTTCTTTACCTCCTCTCTTTTGCCTCATAATTATAGTCAAATATCAGTATAATCTGACTTAAGAGGTATTGAGCCTACAAAGAATAAGTGATATACCCATAAAGCTTCAGGCCCGGATAAAATTTTACCATCAGGAAGTGGCAGTGGTTACTGAGGGGGGTTAGATCTAGATGGGAAAAAATCGAAAGTTGTATCAGGGAGAGAATTTTTTCAATATGGGGGTACTTTCCAGTGACAAGAGATTTAACACCTCAGCAAGAGCTTTGGTGACAGTTATAATAGGCTATTGGAATGATCCTTGAAAGCTTAAAAAAAAAAAGAAAGGGTTATATGGGGAGATACCATAATTGCTGTAGAAAACCATAGAAGAGGGGCTTAAAAGACTGAAAACCTCATGCTTGTAAGGAATTGGTCCATTTTATCAGAAATAAAGCTTTGCACTAGTCATATTCGTTAGAGAGATCTAAAAAACACTCCTTTTATCTAGGCAATAAGGTCAGAGCTGCATCACTCAAAAGGCTTTTGTTAGAGTACTAGTTCCATAATAATAATGAGGATGATAGAATCTGAGAATAGCAAAGGCCAGGTGGCAGCATGTACCTGTTAGAAAGAAAGTGGACAGAATTACCATAAATTGTAGCAAGCTCAGAATGAGTCAGTATGTTCTGACCCACAGAGTTTACATAAATGGCTCAAAGAACAATTTGTCCATAGGGTCAAGATATATAGGCAGCCAATAAGGGTACTGTGTTATATGTATATATTTTCAAAATACCTCAATGGCTGAGAAGCAGAAGGTCAATGCCAGCCACTCCCAGTGAAAAGCTGTGTTCTCTTATCAGAATTTTAGGCCTCTGCCATTTTCCTAACCCAGAATAAATCACTAAAGAAAAGGAAAGGCCCTGCAACATCAGTGATGTGTGGATTACCCAGATCTTTCAAAAGTATTGAATATAGATCGATGCAGGTAGACAAAGACTGCCAACACTACTGTGGTCCTGCTGGCGAGAATAGAGGTATGTGCAAGTCAGCTAAGAAATGAGTTCATACCACAACTGTTTCACAGTGTACACTGGTGGTCCCTCCTAAGTGTAAAATTGGGATGGACGTGCTTAGTAGTTGGCAGATCCCTAATTTTGTTCCTTGAATTATAAAGTTCAAGATGTTATTACAGCAAAGACCAACGGGGTAATCCTGAAAATGACATTAAATATACTTCCACAAAAATAATACATTTCTAAAAATTAAAAAAATCGAATTTGTATCAGAGACCATGTGATCAGAGCTGTCTGTCACTAACTGAGCACAACGAAGTCAGTTTGTACCAGCAAGTATCTTCCAACTCCATATTCTATATCATCGCTTGGACACTTGAAACCAACCATAGTGGAAATATCTACCCTATACAATTCAGCAAATGCTATATCCAGGGCAGGAATTTTCAGAGATTATTACTAAATATTTACAATAATAAAGAAGTCATAAAGTCAGATGACCTTGGCAGCAACCCACCATAACATGGATGTGATACTTCCAAAGTCAAATGTGAGAATGGTTCAGAGAATATAAGGAAGCTACACAAACATATACCCCAACTCTCCATGCCATCCATCTTTACTGTTGCAACTATGGTTTTATTTTCACATGCATGAACTCACAGAGGGTTTCTCATGACCTATTTTTAAAAGCAGAAAGAGCTCAAGATTGGTATATGGATAGATAAACCCAATATATGAATGTAAGCTGGAAATGAATCACTTTCATTAAAGAGTAACCTAAAAAAATTACAGTTAAAGGAAGAAAAGAAGCAGCCTGATGTCAGAATACATGGATTAATGACACTATCTAAATGACTGGTTAGGGCATTAGAAAGATCAATCAAGTATGAGGACAAGTATGACAGGATCGGCATAAAAGTTCAGTGGATGGAACTGTGAGAGTACACACAACTGTAGGAATTGTTATAGTGTACATTCATGCCTACCAGAGAATCCACTGGAGAAGAAACTGAAAGGACCCCCAAATGACTTACAGAGTAAATGTCATACAGCTTCTATAGTTGGCCACCTTGATGCCTGGGTCATGGTATCATTAAACAGAATAAATAGTTACAGTGGTAGAGACAGATGCTATTGTGGGGAGCAACTTGGACTAGACTAAGTTACTGGAATTAAGACTTATTCTATGCATCTGCTCTCCCACAATATGGCGCTGAGAAGGGAGTAACAACTTCTACGCAGCTGCCTCTCGCCAATTTGATTGAGCTGCAGGAGCTGATCTTGCTCCTGATTGGAGGAGAGCAGTGTACTCGGCGTTGTGGGTAGCAGAGTTGGGATTGGTGGAAGAGGACTATAAAGGAGGAGAGAGACAACATGCACCAGGAACATCTAAGGGGAACATCTATCTGAAGGAACACCTGAGCAGCCCCCGAGAGAGCCGGCCGGCGGTGTGCCGCTCCCCCGCGGAAGTGGGGAAAGTGGCCAGGGGGAACCGCCCTTCCACGGAGGTGGAAGGGACGGTAGCCAACCCGGGAAGAACCAGCAGCAAACCTGGGGAGGGCCGAGCAGACAGAAGAACAGCGCAGGGTCCTGTGTCGTTCCTCCACGAAGACGGGGAGCGACAGCTATGAATGGAATAAAAGCATGGCTTGCACCTCTTCAAAGCTAATCCAGTAACTGTTGATGAATTTTGCACCTACTAGCAACAGAAAGCAATGGTGTAACATCTGTCAGGGAAACCAACCTGCCACCTAGTGGCAAGCTGATGACATAGAACTCTCTTTCCTCTGGAATAAAGTAAGCTCAGACTAGCCAGAACTAACATGTGTTCTTGGTCTGGATTTGCCTGTGGTGCCTACAGTGTCTCAGTTATCCTACTACCAAAAGATTAAAAGTAATTTTGTAGCCAAATTGAAGTACCACATAATATAAACTCAAGTCAAGGGATCATTTTATTGACAAGGAAATACAATAGAATGGAAACAGTACCACCACACAATTCATTTGCTGTTAACCTTAGAAAGGAATGTAATTGACTCTTAAATTTGCCATTGAAGTGCCAGCATGGAGATGACACCCTTTAGAATGGGGCACTATCATTTGGAATGAGCTACACATTTTAACTCAGTAGATGTTAAATAGTTACATGGTCCCAAATGGGAGAATCCATGGGCCAAGGAACAAGACATGAAAGAAGGAGTAGTTTCACTCATCATTAAGCTGCCTTGGATATTTGGATACTTGAGTTTCCTATTTCCATTTTTAGCAGCAGCCCTACTATATCATGATGATCAGTGTTTATTACCCCAGTATTATGGTAATTTTTTTGTTTTTCTTACTGGTTTATTGGCATAAAGGCCCAAAGTGGCCAGATAACAACTGTAGTTTTAAATTTAGAGGTATACGTACTGTGTTTCCTAACAAGAGTTCCCCCAATCTAGGAACCAGGATCATAGTGAGAATGAGAAGCCATAAACAGTCCCCAAATTGCCAAACTCAATTCAGCCTTCCTGCCTACCTCCTTGTAATCTGGATGCTTTACTAAGAGGTAAAGAGTCTGTTCTCATCAGTCTTGCCTGAAACTCAAGTCCTTTCAGTTTGAAAACTCAGGAGTTTCTTAATTTCTCTACACATTTGTTTGATATTTGCTTAATTATTGTGACTTTGTACAAGCATATTTTTTCTATCCTGTTTCAGTTACTCTTCCCATATGATCTTTCAGGACATGAGTGAATATGTAGGTGATCCACGTGTATTGTGCACAAGTGTTCAAATGCAACTTTTATATTTAAAAAGTTACTTTTTTGTTCCAGAAATTTTTTGTTCTGTCCTCACATTTCTACAAGCACTGTGTTTTTTATTGTTAAGCCTGACTCACATGCCCAAGTGCCTACTGTCATCATAAATCATAGTGACCTTTACATTCGACTTGTCCAAAACAGATCTTTTGGTTTATACCCCAAACCTGTCCCCTGGGGTTTTTCAAATTCAACAGTTGCCAGCACTATCAACCCAGCTGTTCAAGCCAAAATCCATGGCATATGTTTTAGATGTCTTCTTTCCAGACCCCTACATGCACTTGGTAGCAAATATTACAAATCCTACTTCTGTCTACCCCACCTTATATCACTTTTCTGCAAAACTCTCTGCTTTCACTCTGTCTTTACTATCCTTTCTGCCCATATTCAAAACATCACTTTGAAAATTATACTTATTTATTTGAGAGACAGAGAAAAAGAGATCAAATCCTCTGGTTCACAGCTTTCTATCCAGAACAGCTGGGGCTGGGTGAGGCCAAAGCCAGGAGTTGGGAACTCAATCCAGGTCTCCCACACAGGTGGCAGGAACCCAATTAGTGCAGCCATCACTACTGATTCCAGGGTCAACATTGGCAGGAAGCTAGAATAAGGGTCCAGAGCCAGGAATCAAATACAAGTATCCTGATGTGGGATGTAAATGTCTTGATGGGCAGGCTAAATGGCCACTCCCCAATGTATTACTTTTTAAAGTCTGATAATGTCTTGTTTTAGCTTGAAAATTCGTAACACTTCACATGGCTGTTAGAATAAAACAAATTCCTCAGCATTCTGATGTCATTACTCCCATTACTCCCATGCTGACTGAAACATAATACACGATGACCAAAATATAGAAACAACCTCACATCCAATAATTGATGGATGGATTTTTTAAATGTACTAAATATGAAATAGTATTCAGCCTTAAAATAACAGGATATTCTGTAATTTGCAACAACATGGATGAATAACATGGACACTAAGTGAAATAAGCCAGGCACAGAGACAAATACTGTATGATTTCACTTACACATGGAATCTTTAAAAGTCAAGTTCACTGCAATAGAAGGTAAAATGGTCATTACAGAGGGAGAAGCAGTGGACAGTGAAAAGACAGATGTAGATTAGTGGGTATAACGTGTCAATAAGATAGGAAGAATAAGTTTTATTGTTCTGTTACAGAGCAGAGTGGCTATAGCTATTAAAAACATATTTCTCTTTTTAAGATTTTATTTATTTATTTATTTGAAAGGCAGAGTTACAGAGAGAGAGAGGCAAAAGCAGAGAGAGAGAGAGAAAGGTCTTCCACCCACTGATTCAACAGCTGGAGCTGCACCGATCTGAAGCCAGGAACCAGGAGCTTCTACCAGGTCTCCCATCTGAGTGCAAGGGCCCAAGGACTTGGGCCATCTACTACTGCTTTCCCAGGCCATAGCAGAGAGCTGGATCGGAAGTGGAGCAGCTGGGACATGAACCGAAAAATGTGTATTTCAAAATAGCTTAAAGAGTCTTTCAAAGGTTCTTACCACAAAGCAATGAGAAATACTCAAGGTGATAGAAATATTATTAGCTTGGTTTGACCATCCTACAATGTTCCATATTCTGCGATTATACATAATTATTATTTGTCAATTAAAAATTTTAAAAAACTTTTAAGATTAATTCAGTAATTTAAAGGAAACAAAGATCATCTTGCTGATGTCATTCTCAACCTAGATTGTGGGTTGAGGGGCAGAACAGGATTCCTTACGACAGCTTTGAAATGATTAGGTGAACTAACTGCTCCTCATCTCTAAATCTCAACTTTTTTTCTTTTTCTCTCAATTTTCCCTGCTCCAGTCACACTTGTCTTCTTTTTCCTATTTAAATGTTACAGACTATTTCCCACTTCATGGTTTTTCTATTTCTACTTCTTCTGCCTACAAAGTTATTCATCCACCCCTATATTTTACATAGAAATCTTGCTCTTTGGGTATCACTCAAACCTTATCTCCTCTTTGAGGACTTCCATACCTACATTACGTGAAGTAGCATCCCTTTGCTCACCTGACACTAACCGTACCACATCACCATATTTATTTGCTTCAACATATTTATCTCAGTCTATAATTTTTCATGTTAATAACTGCAATTATTACTGCAATCAGTTTTAACCTCTATGAATAGACTTGTGTTTTATCAATTAATTAACCAAATGTTTAGTATAGTATTAGGAAATGAATCAAATAATAAGGCATAAGGATTGGATAATCAGCTCTAGTCTCTTCCATCACACTAGTTGCTGCACCCGGATGCAGATGGATCTTTCTTGTCTGTTGAGCTCTCTCTGACCAGTTCATGCAGTCTATAAACTTCTTCCTTGCATACAAAGCGCACCTCAGGCTAATTTTGAACAATAATATATTGAGCCTAAAGATTAGCCTGTAAGTATTTGTATTGACATAATGTATTTATCCACATAGGTAGCTGCCTTTATGGGGTTCATGGTCTTAGCATCCCCTTAACAAATCTCCACTATTATTATACAACGATACTTCATGGCGGGAACAAGATGGCAGCAGAGAAAAATGTCTCAGCAACCAGCTCCTCACGGGGACACCAACTGGAATAGTTATTCACACAACCAGTCGCCTTCACAAGAGCTATGAAAGCTCCAGTGAGAGGCCACAATCCCTGCTTTAGTACAATAGTAAGAAAAGACACCCAGAAGAGAACAGGAAGGAAACAGTTGCCTGCTTCACCCCTCCCGCAACTCCAAGTAGCACAGTGTGGGAGATGGCTCAACGCTTGCTTAGAGAGGGTGAGGGAATTAAGTACAAACCTCAGGCTCAAATCTCAGAACCAAACTGGCACGACAAAAGTCAGAACTCCATAGCCCCTTCCCCCAAGCCTGTACCTGCAGACTGAGTCTTTGGACCATCCTTAGCCAGATAGCCAAGGGTTTGCTTCCATCACCTCCCTGCCAAACTTCTGACAAAACTTGGAGAAAGACTCAGGTTTGTGAAGACTAATGCAAGAAAAGGAATTTAGGCTTGAAATGACTTGGAGCTCAGTACTGGGCTACCACTGTGAGACTGAGTATTTAAAAAGTCCCTAAGGCCAGTGCTCACAGATGGAGCCCCAGTCTTACCCTGGCAGAGACCTATGCCCAGAGTGAGATAGACTCATTACAGCACACTTCGCTATCAGTCTCATGTGGGCCTGGAATGCACCCTCAAGATTGAACAAGGCCTGGGGCCATCACCCTGGCTCACTTGGTCAATCCTCCACCTGCAGCGCCAGCATCCCATATGGGCACCAGGTTCTAGTCCTGGTTGCTCCTCTTCCAGTCCAGCTCTCTGCTGTGGCCCGAGAAGGCAGTGGAGGATGGCCCAAGTGCTTGGGCCCCTGCACATGCATGGGAGACCAGGAGGAAGCACCTGGCTCCTGGCATCAGATCGGCATAGCTCTGGTAGTAGTGGCCATTTGGGGGGTGAACCAATGGAAGGAAGACCTTTATCTCTGTTTTTCTCTCACACTGTCTAAATCTATCTGTCAAATTAATTAAAAAAACAGATTGAACAAGGCCTGGTGACTGCAAGACCCAGGTGTGAGTAGCTTAATGCCTGCCTGGGTGGCCAAGATTTTGCCGCCCAATCCATCTAGATAAACATGCAGGATACAAAGTCAGTTTGCAAGATTCAGCAATGATATTATACAATAGCCAGTCACCTGAAAAAGAATTTAAGAAAACATCCCATTTCTAACAGTTACAAAAAAATTTAGGAATAAATTTAACTACAGAAATGAAAAATATCTTTAATAAAAAATATAAAGCACTGATGAGAGATGTTAAAGGAAACAATGAAATGGAAAGAAATAAGAAATCCTGCCTTCATGAGTTGGAGGAATCAATATCATTAGAATGTACATACAGCTGAAAGCTATTCACACATTCAATGAGATCTTTATCAAAATATTAATGACTTTTTTGCAGAACTAGAACAACAGAACTAAAATTTATGTGGAATCACAAAAGATCCCAAAACACAATCTTGAGCAAAAGGAAGAAAGGTGCCAGCATCCTATATGAGTACCAGTTTGAGTCCCAGCTGTTCCACTTCAGATCCAGCTGCTTGCTAATGATACTGGGAAGTACTTGGGCCCTGTGACCCACAGAGAGACCAGAATGGCAGGCCCAGCCTCAGCTGTTGTGGCCATTTGGAAAGTGAACTGACAGACAGAAGATCTGTCTCTATCTCCTTCTCTCTATATATGTAACTCTGCATTTCAAAAATGGCAAGGCCAAGGCAACTTTGACTGGCTGACAAGGTCATAGCAGAAGGTCTATCTCAGCAAGGAGAATGACAGCTGTGGTCCTCTTGGTGGTTTTAGGTTTGTTGGGAACTACACCCTGTATAAGAAAGCTGGAGCTTCCTGGTGGTCCCACTAATGATTGCTATATTTCTAATTTTAGGGAAGAACCCTTAGCCTCATAATTCCCAAAATGTCCATTGCTTTGCAGAATTTTAATCAAGCAGAATGTTAGTGTAGGAGAAAGTGTTAATGCTTTACGCAAGGTTGACCTGCTAGAGCTGGACTATGTCACAAAAACATTAAAAAAGAAGAAAGCATTACACTATCTGACTTTAAAATATATTACAAAATTACAGTAATTAAAACAGCGTAACCTTGGCATACAACAAACCCAGAGACAATGGGACATAATAGAGAGCCTAGAAGTAAACCATATATCCACATTCAATTATCTTTGATAAAAGTCTCAGAACAAATATCACAGAAAGGGCTATCTCTTCTATGAATTGTGTAAGGAAAATGGAATATATATATAAAAAGAAGATTGAATCTTGATCTCCCCGCTTGATCTCTCACCTTACACAAAACCAACTCAACATGTATTTAACACTGAAACATAATACTTTAAACTATAAAACTACAAGAAAACAACATAGGGAAATGATTTCAAATTATTGGCATAGGCAATGGCTAAATGGATAAGCCTCCAAAAGCACAGGAAACAAAAGAAAAATTAGATAAAAGAGCTTTTCTCAAACTAAGAAGTTTTGCATAGAAAAGGAAACAACAGAATGAAGAGATATCTGAAAGAATTGGAGAAAATATTTTCAAATGACATATCTGATAAAGGGTTACTAACTAGACTATATAAGGAACACAAACAACCCAATAGTAGAAACACACACACACACACAAAATCCTATTTTAAAATGGGCAATAGATCTGAACACACATTTCTCCAAATAAAACATATCAATGGTCAACATTCATGAAAAAATGCTAAGTATGACTAATCATCAGGGGAATGCAAATGGAAATTACAACAGTATATTATACCGTTCTGTTAGAATGGTTATTATTAAAAAGGCAACAAGTTCTGGTGAGTATGTGGAGAAAAAAGACCTTTGCATACTACTGGTGGAAATGTAAATAAGTAAAGCCATTGAGTGAAACAGTATGGAGAGTCCTTAAAAAACTAAAATTAGAGCTACCAATATGATCCAGAAATCACAAAACAAGGGTAATGAAATCAGTATATATTTTTAAAGATTTATTTTTGTTTGAAAGTCAGAGTTACACAGAGAGAAGAGAGGCAGAGAAAGAGAGATGTCTTCCGTCTGATGGTTCACTCCCCAGATGACTGCAACGTCCGGAGCTGCACCGATCTGAAGCCAGGATCCAGGAGCTTCTTCCGGGTCTCCCACATGGGTGCAGGGGCCCAAGAACTTGGGCCATCTTCTACTGCTTTCCCAGGCCATAGCAGAGAGCTGGATTGAAGAGGAGCAGCTGGTACTAGAACCCAGTGCCCATATGAGATACCGGCGCTTCAGGCCAGGGCATTAACCCACTGTGCCCCAGCACCGGCCCCGTAATCAGTATTTCAAAGAAGCATCTTTGCCCCATATTTAGTATAGCACTATTCTCACTAGAAATTGAATCAACCTAAGTGCCCACAACTGAAGAGTGGATTAAAAAATGTAATACATACATACAAGGGAATATTACTCAGCCATAATGATGATGAGATCTTGGCATTTGCAACAAGATGTATAGAACTGGGGGTCATCACGCTACCTGAAATAAGCTAAGCACATAAACAGGAATATCCTGTGATCTCACTCACAGGTGGAATGTAAAAATATTGACCTCATAGAAGTTAAGAGTATAATGGTGGTTATCAGAGACTGGGGATGGGGAAAAGCTTTGAATGGATACTAAGTTATAATTAGTCAGTCAGATAATTCTGGTACTTTATTGCACAGTAGAGTAAACATAGATAATAATAGTATACTGCCTATTTCTCTAATGCAAAAATACTATAGGCATGATTTTGAATGTTTTCACCACAAAGGAAAGTTAAATGTTTGAAGGGATAGATATATCCACCCCGATTGGTAATTACACAATATACATACATATCAAAATATCATATAGTACCCCATAAACATAAATATATTTAGTATCTGCTAAAATTTTTAAATTTTTAAAAGTTTATAGAAATGCAATTAAATGATGGTATTCTGTTGCAAAACTTTAAACCCATGCATAATTTTCTCATAGTACACATTTTCTATGAAATTTTTGAACACCTCGCATATGTGTCTCCCTTGGTATTACTTATGATGAAGGTTCAGTTTCTGTGAAAAAGAGAAATCCAAAACAGCCAGTTATAATTTTATTGTTTTCACAAGAAAGTCCTGGGGCTGGCCCTGTGGTATAGCAGGTAAAGATGCCGCCTGCAGTGCCGGCATCCTTAATGGGTGCCCATTTGAGTCCCAGCTGTTCTACTTCTGATCCAGCTCCTTCTAATGCACCTGGGAAAGCAGCAGAAGATGGCCCAAGTGCTTGAGCCCCTGCACCCACATGGGAGACCAGGAAGAAGCTCCTGGCTCCTGGCTTTGGATCAATATAGTTCCAGCTATTGCAGCCATTTGGGAAGTAAACCAGGGGATAGAAGATTTTCTCTCTCTTTCTCTCTTTCTCTCTCTCTCTGCCTATGTCTCCATGTCTTTGCCTCTCTGTAACTCTGCCTTTCAAATAAAGAAATAAATCTTAAAAAGTAAGAAAGTCTCAATATGTCATAGCAGCTCTACTTCATGGAACTGTCACATGTTCAAAGCCTTCAGTCTTGCTGCTCCATGACACCTGCAGCGTTACCTTGAAGATATGGCATAATCTGAGCATGGCACACTCATTCCCACTAGTAGAAAGGAGAAAGGGAGAGAAGAAAGCCTCCAAATTTCAGGCGCATAGTCCAGCCAGAACTTAGTTTACCTGGGTTCAAGATAGATTGAAAGGAAGCTGCAAGAAAGGCAGAAAAATAAAGTCTATGTTCTGGGTATCCATGTGCTCAACTACAACTCTGGAGTTTTGTTAGTGTTGGAGAACAGGAAAGAATGGATATTAGGGGTTCTCCCCCATTAAAATTTAAACTCCATAAAAAAGCAGAACTTCTCCATGCTCTTTGACCATGTATCACAGCACTTAGAAAAGGGCCTGGCACACATAGCCTCCTCTAACCAATCTCCCTGCCTTTGTTGTGATTCAGCCATCACCATCACTCACTTGAAATAAGGTTGTATTGTTTGAACTTATGGTGTTTTTCAAGATTTATTTATTTTATTTACTTATTTATTTGAAAGGCAGAGTGACAGAAAAAAGGGGGAAAGCAGACACACCACACACACACACACACATATATTTATATATATATATATATATATATATATATATATATATATATACACAGAGAGAGAGAGAGAGAGAGAGAATCTTCCAACCACTGGTTAACTCCCCAATGATCCCAACATCCAGGTCTGAGCCAGGCTTAATCCAGGAGCCAGAAATTCCACCTGTATCTCCCATATGGGTGGCAGGGGCCCAAGCACTTGGGTCATTTTCTTCTGACTTCCCAGGTGCATTAGCTTGAAGCTGTATTAGAATCAGAGTAGCCAGGACTTGAACTGGCACTCTGATATGGTATGCCTACATCACAAGCATTGGCCCAACCTGCTGTGCCATGATGCTGACCCCAGAATTAGGTTTGTGTATCCATTTCTGTCTGTTTTACACACTATTAAAGTGAATTATTTAAAATAAACATGTTCTTTTTAAATTTACTTCCTTACAAGATTTCATATGCTCACCAGTACCCTCAGGATGAAATCTACTGTACCCTCAATGCCTTCACGTCCCTTTGCACTTGCATCTCACCACACTCACCCTGCTCTCCAACCAAATAAAGCTAAGTAAAATTTCAGTAGCAAGCAATCCTCTGTTACATATTTGTGACCTTACACACACATCGGTCAACTCAGATAGAGCCACCTACTCCCTGTTTTGCTTTCTCACAGTACCCTGTTCATGATACATGTAAGACTGTTTTGTAGTTTCTTTTTAAATTTACATGTTTACCTCTCATAGTAGACTATAACTAATAGTTTTTTGTCATAAATGACCATACATTTGAAGGAATAAATCATCTGTAAAACTCAAAACAGAATTAAAACTGGTCACACAGCATCCCCTGTTGGATATCAAACACCTTCTTATACAAGAATTTATGATATCATTTTTAAAGACACATAAGAATAATAGATATAAAGTTAAGTTTACTACTCACACATGCTCCAAGGAGAACGGCACATGTTCTAAGGTGAAATAAGTTGAAATGAAGGTGATGGTGGTTTAGCATTGCTGTTATGGATAAGGGATTGGGCCTGGCATGAAGTTCCCAAAGCAGGCAAAGTTTGTGTGGTTTGAATTTTCCCACTAGCATCAACAAAGGGACTTTCAAGGTTTCCTTATCTTTTTTAAATGTGGGATGAATAGGAAAGGAGAAAGGCAGGAGTTTTAAGCTCTCAGCTATGAAACATCAAAAATGGATTTTTCTCTTTATTATGAAACCCTTGATACCAATAATAACCAGTAATAAATTTCAACTGCAGCCATTTGTGTTTATTTTTGTTATACTTCGAGGAATATTGCCATCTCACAAGGTCATTGTGGAGTCAAATATAGATGAGGAAATTGACATTATACACTATCCTTTTTAGAACAAGAATACTATCTATCCTATAAAAAATTCCACTAATTACTATCATCACAAAGGCCAGAATCTATTCTAGGCACCTTTTTTTTTTATAAAGCCTACACTGACCACAGATATGTAAGCAATGAGGTACATAGGATTTGAGGCATAAGTTTACGTCTCTGTTATCCATCATCTTACATACCTGAGATGGGGTGCCTGGAGGGAACTCTGAGTTGCTGATTTGCCAGTTGTAATGCTTGATGCACAAATCACAAAAGCAGTTTCTGTAGTTAAAAGATTTTAGTGGGTGAAGCCTGAACGGATGTGTGTGTCATCAATTTCCCATCTTCACACCACCTTTTATTGAATCTCTGCCATTTGCATACCACATTTGTGGTTATTTTGTTCTTTCAAAGAGGGCTTATGATCTGTGGTTGAGAAACAATACAAACGTCTAAAATATTCTTACTGCAAAGCTCTTCAGACTGTCAACTTGTGACAGGCCACGGGAACAATAAAGCACACCCCATCTGCAGAGCCGCCACCAGTGGGCCAACCCTTTACCCTCCACGATAATGAGAACAGCTGAAATCACTTTCAGCCTTCCAGGCAGCAGCAGGGAAGTCAGCATCACTCTCTCCAACGGAGGGGAAATGTGGGACAGTGAACATTAAGAGCAACATGTCTTAAGTTAATAGATGCCCAAATAGAATCATCATGTTCACAACTGGAACATTTAGAGAAGCAAAAAACAGCCTGCAGGCAGATGGAGGTGGGAGACAAGTAAAATTATTTATAATCTTCTTTAAGGAAACAACAAAGAAAAATGAGAACAGTTCCTTATGAAAGATTACATCATCAGGAAAACTCTGAAATATGATTTCCTGCTTTCTTTATTTCTGCACCTTGTCCTATCTAACTGAAAATGGGGCTGACAACAGTTCTATTGTACCATTAAGCTCGGAGCATTCTGGAATCAGTACTGGTATTTAACATATGGTAGTTCAATCCTACCACAGTTCAATTGGTTTGGTATAGGAAAAAGAAATGTCCCCACTAAAACCTCTCGCCTTAGCATGCTTCAGTGTTGTGGAACATGCTTGGTTTTGGCTGAACGAGAGTTGAGGACCCACTCCCACTTAGTCTAAGTCTATGACATACTTCACTGATAAATCTAGCCCAGTAGCTCTCAAAATATGGCCAATACCATAAGCATCATCTGGGAACCTGTTAGAAACACTAAATATCAGGTACTATTCCAGAGCCTCAACCCTATAGGTCCAGAAATCTGTGATCTAATAACTCTTCCAGATGATTCTGTTGCGTTCTACTATCTACAACCACTGACCTTCACTTTTGGAAATCAGGACCTCCTGTTTCTCTCCTTGTCATTCCCAACATGTTCATTCCTTACTGTCTTGGAGTTTATATTTCCTAAAAGAAGTTTCAAATATGTCTTTAAAACTCACATTTTCGGCCGGCGCCGCGGCTCACTAGGCTAATCCTCCACCTTGCGGCGCCGGCACACCGGATTCTGTCCCGGTTGCCCCTCTTCCAGGCCAGCTCTCTGCTGTGGCCCGGGAGTGCAGTGGAGGATGGCCCAAGTGCTTGGGCCCTGCACCCCATGGGAGACCAGGAGAAGTACCTGGCTCCTGCCATCGGATCAGCGCGGTGCGCCGGCCACTGCAGCCATTGGAGGGTGAACCAACGGCAAAGGAAGACCTTTCTCTCTCTCCCTGTCCACTCTGCCTGTCAAAAAAAAATAAATAAATAAATAAAACTCACATTTTCCCCTGCTGTAGCTAATATCAGCTTCTGCTCCTCTCTCTTACCTTCAATCTGTCTCCATTGGCTGGTTCCTGCTATTTAGCATATACAGGGAAGTCCTGTAACACTTTCCCTTGATCTTGCCTACCTTGAATAAGTTTCCATTTAATGCTTTGCCTACTGAGATTGTCACAGAATTTTAATGACATATTATGCTTATTGATTCATGCATGTTGAACCATCCTTGCATCCCTGAGTTAAATCTCACTTGATGGTGATAAATAATATTTTCAATTGTTGTTTGATTCAATGTGCTAATATTTTGTTAAAAGTGTTTATATTGATATTCATCAAGGGTATTGACTTGTGATTTTTTTTTTCTTTTGTTCTATTCTTGTCTTGTTTTGGAATCAAGGCAATTTTAGCTCATAGAATGAGTTTGGGAAGGCTCCTTCTGCTTTAACGTTTTCGAAACACTTTAAGAAGAACTGCTGTTAGTTTTGCCTTAAAAGTTTGTTATTAAGTAGAACAAAAACATTCTAAAAGGAATAAAATAGTAAGTTATTCCTCAATTTGGTGTTTTCCTCTTTAAAAATTTTAGAATTCTCTCTTTGTGTTTTATTTCTGGTAATTGGACTATAATATGTTGTGGTGAATGTCTATTCTAATCATATCTATATGTGATCCTGTGTGTTTCATGTATTTGGATGTCCATATCTTTCTCTAGATTGGAGAAGGTTTTAGCTATTATTTCATTGAATAGATTTTTCAATGCCTTCACTCCTCCAAAAATTTGAATATTTGTTCATTTAATAATGTTAAAAATATCCCAGAGATCATCCTCATTTTTTTCCTTCCTGCCTTCCTCCCTTCCTCCCTTCCTTCCCTCCTTTCCTCCTTTTCTCCTTTGCTCCTTTCCGCCTTCCCTCCCTCCCTCCCTCCCTCCCTCCCTTCTTCCCTTCCTCCCTGCCTCCCTTCCTTTCTTTTTTGTCTAGGATATTTCAAAAAATCATTAAATTCAGATATTCTTTCTTCTAATCCATTGAGGTTTTCAAGTGTATTTCTTCTTTGACTTACTCAGTTTTTAATTTCTAAGATTTCTTTTGGTTCATTTTCATGATCTTTACCTCTTTGCTGAAGTTATCATTCAGATTAAGCATTTATTTTCTAATTCCTTCTTACCATGTTCATTTATACTTTTGCATCTCTT
The DNA here is from genome assembly GCF_051225735.1 of Oryctolagus cuniculus. Taxonomy (NCBI): domain Eukaryota; kingdom Metazoa; phylum Chordata; class Mammalia; order Lagomorpha; family Leporidae; genus Oryctolagus; species Oryctolagus cuniculus. The sequence goes on from NC_142873.1 coordinate 107,321,762, forward strand.
TGAGTAGTCTTGTAATTCTTTTGGATTCTTTATCAGCTATTTCATCAATCTGCCTTTTGTTGTAGTCTAATACTCAAACATTATTTTTTTCTCTTGGAGGTGGAGGTGTCATATTGCTTTTTTCTTACTTCTTGTGCAACACGTTGATACCTACACAAGTGGCAGATCAGATGTTTCTATTGGTTTTAAAATGTGGATTTTCTGAATTGATGGATTTTTTTTCCTAAAGATATATTTTGGGTTGCAAGTTTTGTAGACTACATTGGCTTTAGTTCCATTTGGGCACTGTGGTGTACTCTTTCTATGCCTTTTTTCATTGTATTTGATGGTAGCAGCAGTGGGATTCTGGAGCACTCCTAGGGACACTGGAATTGCTTACATCTCTGGCACAGTCTGCAAGATACTGCTGGCGAGAGGGACCAGATTTTCTAGTAACAGGAGCAGGTTTGGCTAGTGCTGCCAGTTGGCCAGGTGTGTGGACCACCAGCCACTGTTCAATGTTTTTTTTTTTTTTTTTTCTCTGTGAAGCAAGAGGTGAATGGCAGAGTACTGTATTTGGCTTTCTTAAAAACTGATACTGCTCCCAAACACTGTCTATTTAGCATATGTCTAAAGTTCTTTAAATTCTATACAAAACTGAACCCGTCATATTCTGCCTCATATATTACCCATGTTTCATTTACTATTTGCCCTTGTTCATGGCAATACCATTAATCTAGCTGACCAAAGTAGAAATTTCGACTGCTTCTCCAACATTTTCCAAATCTGCAATCAACTGAGCATCATTTCCCATGTATTTTATTCCAATATTTCTCACAGTTTCCTCCTCCTTTTAATTCTCACAGCTACTTCCATATTCAAATCCCTGAACATTTCTTCTCTATTTCTCTAAACTCCAACCTCTCTCTTTCCAAACAACTTCTACACTGCCTATTATCATGTTTGTAAGATACAGACTTGTATCACTACATTTTTTAAACTTTGGTGATTTCAATTTATTAAAGAATAATTTTTATACTCTTTAAGGTCTGACTCTGACCACCTTTTCAAACTCAGCTTTGCCACCATTTTGTGTCAGCCATATCTCTATCCATAGCTTCAACTTACCTGATTTGCTTTCTCTCAGAGTTCTGAATAATATTCCACAATTTGTTATTTATTGATCTATTGAAAAAATCGTAGCTGCTTCTATTTTTGTACCTTTCTGAATAAAGTTGCTATAAATATTTGTGTGCACTATTCTGTGTAAAGATAAATTTTCAAATTGGTTGAATAAATAACTAGGACAATTGTTGCAGGATCATATGTTATCCCTATGATTAATTTGATAAAAAACTGACCAAAGTATCTTCTAAAGCAACTATATAATTTTAAATTCCACCAGTAATGAGAGTTCCTGTGACTATTCATCCATACCAGCAATTGGAATTGCAAATATTTTGGATATTAACCATTCTAACAGATGTGTAGAAGAATGTCATTATTGTTTTAAGTTGCAATTCCCTAATGACAAATTATATTGAACATCTTTTGGAATGTGTATTTTTCCGCTTACGCATTTTCTCTGACAAGGTGTCAATTCAGTTGATTTTCACATTTTCTAATGGGCTGTTGGTTTTCTTGTTTTCTAATGGGCTGTTGGTTTTTGGTTTCCGGAGCATTTCTTGGATACAATTCCATTATTCAGTATATATTTTGAAAATACGTTCTCCCAGTCAGTCTTTTCTTTTCATTCCCTCAACATTCTTCCTTTTCATTCCTTTAACATGTCTTTCACAGAACATAAGTCATGAATTTTAGTGAAGTATAATTCATCAATTTTTTTCTTTCATCAATATGCTTTTAGTATTATATCTAAAACCTCATTGCCAAACTCAGGCCAAGCTTTATCATAAGTCTTAAAAGCCAGGTATGTGAGCTCTGAAACTTAAGTTATTGCTCTGACTCCTTCCTCCCTCTTTCTTTCCTCCCCCTCCTTCTCCATCTTGTGTTGTCTATTCCAGATCTTTAGCCTTTCATATAAACTTGACCATGCATTTGTCAATGTTTACAAAATTATTTTTTTAGGATTTTGGAATTGCATGAATTTATAGATCAAGTTTATAAGAACAGTATGCTAGCAGTTATGAATATGCTAATCCATGAACACAGAATATCACTCCATTTATTTAGATCCTTGATTTCTTTCATAAAAGTTATATAGTTTTCTACATATATATTTTGGACACATTTGTTTGATTTATATGTATGTACTTCATTTATTCACTGATGCTATGGCAAATAGTATTTTATTTTATTTCATTGTGGTAAGAACATTTAACATGAGATCTGCCTTCTTAATAAGTTTTAAGTGTTCAATTCAGTATCATTAACTATAGACACACGTCATTCAGAAGATCTCTAGAAATTATTTATTTGCATAACTGAAACTTCAGTCCCATTGGTTAGCAACTCCCCCATCTGCTCCTCTCTAATCTCCAGTAACCAAAATTCCACTTTTATACTCCATAAGTTTCACTAGTTAAGATATCTCATATAAATGGAATATGCAGTAGCTTTCTGTGACTGCTTATTTCACTTAACAACGTCCTCCAGGTTCATCTGTGTTGTTGCATGTTTCCAATTTTCATTCTATCTATCTATCCATCTATCTATCTATTTATCCATCTATCTATCTATCCAATTTTCCATAATAGGTTATTATTCTCCCATCTTGGCTATTATGAATAGTGCTACAATGAATATGTGAGTTTTACATCTCTTCAAAAATTCTGATTTCAATTGTTTTGGTAAGTACCCATATATGGGAGTGTTGGTTCAAATAGTTGTTCAATTTAACTTTATGAGGAACCACCATACTGTTTTCAATAGTGGCTGTATCATTTTGCATTCCCATAGTTTACAAGAGTTCTAATGACTCCACATCCTAGCATTACTGGTTTATTGATTTTTAAAAAACATAACAACACACTAAAATATTTAATTTGCATTTTCTTGATGATTAATGATATTGAGTATCTTTCATTATACCTATTGGTCTTCTGTATATCTTCTTTTAAGAACTGTGTATTCAGAATCTTTATCTATTTTTAACAGGGTTATTTGTTTTCTTACTACTGAGTTCTTTTCATCTATCACATATTTTGAAAATTAACCCCTTATCAGGTACATGGCTTACAAACATTTTCTACAATTTCATAGACTACCTTTTCATCTGTTTATTATTTCCTTCTGCTACAGAAGCTTTTTATTTTTATGTAGTCCCACTTTTTTTTTCCTTTGTTCTCTGTGCTTTGGGTGTCATATCCATGAAATCACCAAGATCAATGTTACAACTTTTCTGCCTTATGTTTTCTTCTAGTAGTGTTACAATTTCAAATCTTATGTATAATTCTTTTACTCATGTTAGGTTGATCTTTGTGTGAGATGTAATATAAATCTCAACATCATCCTTTTTTGCAAGAGCATATCCAGCTTTCCCTATATCAACTCTTGAAGAGATGACTTTCTCCATTTTGTGTTTTTGGCACCCTTGTCAATGATATCATTTTGTTAATTGTTTTCTGTATGATTTCTAGCTCTTATTATTTTTCCTCTTTTGCTGTCTTCTTTCGTATTTTATGTTAAATGTTTATGTGTTGGTAGACTTAATTCCTTTCTCTTTTTTTGTTGTACTTTTTGTAAGTGTTTTCTTTAGAGTTACCATGGAACTTACATAAAATATCTTCTAGTCATGTAAGCTAATAAGAAATTAAATACAATAGCATACAACTACTCTATACTTTCTCTCCCACAACTGTTATCAATTTGCAAATTACATCTCTTTATGTTGTATAGTCACTAACATTATTTATAGTTATTTTAAATGTTTTTACCTTTTAACTTTGTACAACTAAAAGTGTTTTACAGTAACAGTATTAGACTATTCTGACTTTATATATATAATATATAATTATTAACAATTTTAATACTTTCTTGTGTTAAAGTTGCTGTTTAGCATAATTTTATTTCAAATTGAAGAGCTACTGTTAGCATTCCCTATAAGCAAGTCTGATGGTGGTGATTAATTCCTTTAGCTTTTGATTATCTGGGGAAGTCACTACCTCTCCTTTATTTCTTAAGGGGAGTTTTGCCATGTATAGTGATTTTGGACTGGATTTTTTTCATTCAACACTTTCAATATTTCATCCCAATATACTAATCTAGCTTGCTAAACTTCTGAAGATAAATCCACTGATAGACATATAAATACTCCATTGGATGTGATAAATCATTTCTCTTGTGCTACTTTCAAAATTCTTTGTCTTCATTTTGCACAATTTCATTATAATATATCTGAATCTGGATTTTTTTGGCTATCTGGAGCCCATTGAGCTTCCTAGAGTTAAGTGTACATGTTTTCTTTTCCATATTTGAGAAGTTTCCAGTCATTATTTCTTTAAGCTTTCGATCTTTTCTCTCTGTTGCCTCCTCCTAAGACTCTCATAATATATGACTTAGTCTAATTGATGTGGTATAATTACTCTTAGTTTTCTTAATTCTTTATTCTTTTTGCTCTTCCAACTGAATAACTTCCAATTATGTATTTCTCTTCAAATTTGTTGATTCTTGTGTCCAACACTGTGGCATGGTGGGTTTAGCCACTGTCTGTAGTGCTAACATCACACATAGGGAATGGTTTGAGTCCCAGCTGGCTCCATTTCTGATCCAGCTCCTGGTAATGTGCCTAGAAAAGCAGCAGAGAATGGCCTAAGAGCTAGGACCCCTGCACCCACTTGGGAGACCCAGATGATGCTCCTGTCTCCTGGCTTCAGCCTGGCTCAGCACTGGCCATTGCAGCCATTTGGGGATTGAACCAGAGGATGGATGATCTCATTCTGTCTCCCCGACTCTCTGTAACTCTGACTTTTTAATAAACTAATTAATCTTTAAAAATTGTTGATACTTTCTTTTGCTTAATCTAGTCTGGCATTGAACTCCTCTAAATTTTTCAGCTTAGTTATTATAATTGTCAGCTCCATGGATTTATGTTTGGTACTCTTTTATATTTTCTTTCTCTTTATTTAAATACTCATTTTATCAATGCATTGTTCTACTGACCTTGGTGAGTATTTTTATGAGAATTACTTTGAATTTTCTGTCAGATAAGTCATACATTTCTGTTTCACCGGAGTTTGTTTCTGGAGATTTATCTTGTTTGTTTGGAACATACGTCCCCATTTCTTCATTCTCTTTAAGTCTTTGTACTGGCATGTACACATGGGACAAAACAGCCTCTTCTCCCAGTCTTCACAGACTGGCCTCAAATGGGAGAACACCTAGATCAATGAGTGTCCAGAGACACTTGCTATGGTTTGGGTTTGGTTTTAATGTCGCTCAAGGATTCATTACGAATGGAAGTTTAGTTTCCAGGGTGGTAGTAATGGTAAGTGCTGTGGAATATTTAAGAGATGGGACCTAATTTAGATGTGCCTAGTCAGTTGAGATCATGCACTACAAGAGACTGTGGGATCCTAGTGTCTTTCTTCTGTTAGTTTCATATGTATTAAGTTTCCATCTTTGTATGTGCTCCCACTGTTGCTTTTTGCACCATGAGATGATGTAGCTAATTTGCAACTCTCACCTACTCTGGACTATACTGTTTGGACTATCAGCCTCCAAAACTTTGAGCTTCATTCATAAGTAGCACATGTCAGGTATTTTGTTACAGGGACTAAAAAACAAAACAATATAATTGCATCCTGCTATCTTTGTTCTTAGCAGCCTCCAGGCATCTAGAGTGTTCCAGGTCCCATTAGTGCCCATTCCTTGAGAAGCCCCAGAAAGTTTCAATGATTTGATACCCTATTCAACTCTTTCCCTATCTGCAGATAAGCTTGGACCAGGCAAGGAGTTGTCTGCTGAGATGGACAAAAGGGTATGAAGTCTGGCAACCCAAATTTATGTCTGTGTTCTCACTACCCACATGGTTAGATTATGCTCAGTTCCATCACCACCCCCAGGCTGATAGAAAGATGCAGTTCCTCTGGGAAGACACCAGAAAGGGGATTAGGACATATGGTCCAACCTCTCCCTTCTGCAGGAAGCAGCTGGGAGATGGGAGATTTCTTCCCAATCAAATCATTCTGTGCTAGGTTTAGGGATCCTGGTGAGTGAAAGGGTATTTTGAATTTTCCTATTGGTTTTTATGTTTCTGTGTGAAAGAGCTTCTCAACCATTTTTTTTTCCCAATGAAGGAAATTTCTCTGTGAATTGTTATAGAATTGGTGTGAATTAATCATCAGAGGGGGGAGTAGAAGACACCCTATTTCACCATCTTGCTGATGTCACTTCTGTAAATGTTATTTTTGAATTACATTTTCAAATTCCAATTGTTCATTGTCAGTGTATAGGAAATCAATGATTTTGTATATTTACCATGTATTGTAGAACCTTGGTTTACTTGTTTATTAATTCCAGAAATTTTTTGTCAGTTTCATGAGAATTTCTGCATAGACATTCATATGATCTCCGAAACAAGATCCATTCAATTTCTTCTTTCCCAAATTATATACCTTTTATTTCATATCACATCTACTGCAGTAGCTATGACCTCCAGTATATTAGTAAACAAGATTTGTAAGACACATCCTGAATTTGGTCCTGATCTTAAGAGAAAGTGTCCAGTTTCTCATCATTAAGTGTGATATTAATTGCAGGGTATTTGTAGAGATACTTAAACAAGTTGGAAAAGTTCCCATCTCTCTTCCTAGTTTGCTGAGCATTTTTAATCATGAATTGTTGGTATGTATTGCCAAAATCCTTTCCTGCAACAGTTGATAAGATCATGTGATTGATCTTGTTTAGTCTATTGACATATTAGATTTCAGTGAGCAGTTTTCAAATATTGAACCAGGCTTACATATTAGGAATATATGTAACAGCATTATAGCATAAAATAGTTTTATATAATATTGGCTTATATTTTATAACTAATTTTTAGGATTTTGCATCAATATTCACAAGAGATATAGTTTTCATTTATCCTAATTACTTAATCTGATGTTGTTGTTAAAGAAATGATGGCCTCATAAAATGAGTTAGGAGGTGCTCCACCTTTTTCAATTTTCTCAAACATATTGTGAAAATTGGTATTTTTTTCTGCTTAAATGTATGGTGAAGTTAACCAATAAATTATCTCAGGTGCATTGTTTTGGGTTAGGCATTAGTCTTTGTAGATATGCGTGTGTTCAGCTTTTCTAGTTCTCATCTGTGCATTTGGGCACTTAACTTTCTTTCAAAAAATTTGTCCATTTAATCTAAGTTATCAAGTATAAGTTATCAAATATAGAATGTTCATTGTATCCCTTCCTTATATTTTAACATTTATAACTTCAGAGTGACAATCTGTATTTCATTTTTGATATTGTGTGGGTTTTATTATGTTTTGTTTTGCTTGACCTGGCTAGCTGGAAAATTATCAATTTCATCGATTTTTCAAAGATCAATATTTTGGTTTTATTGTATTTTCTAGTTTTAATTTTCATTGATTTTTGCTTTGATATTTATTATTAGTTGAATATATATTTGTTTTTAGTTCTTTGCTCTTGTCAAATATGAGCATTTAATGAAACAAATTTCTAAGAGTACATATCTTGACAAGTTTTACTTTTATTTTATTTTTATTTTGTTTAACTTTTTTAATTTCTCAGGAAATTTCCCTTTCAATTATAAGTCAAGTTTTAGAAGTGTGTTATTTATCTTTAAATACCAAATGTTTTCCAAAATTCTTACTTTTGTTAATGTTTCAGTTCCATTTAGACCTAGGGTACTTACTCTATTTATATTTTCTAAATGTATTCATGTGTGTCCTGTGGCCTAGAATGTAGTACTGCATGGTGATAATTATACGCAAGCTTGGTAAAATACGTATTTTTGTTATTGTTGAATGCCAATGAAATCAAGTGAATTGTTAGGGTTGGTCAAATATATCTTTACTGATTTTTGGAGTGCTTGATCTATCAATATATGAAATAACAGACTTGAATTCTATAGCTATAATTTTTATATATAAAAAATATAGCTATAATTGTTAGTTTCTGCAAAATTGTAGATCTATCAATTTTTACTGCATATATTTTGACAGTTTTATTTTTTATTTGATCAAAGAAACTGCATTGATGTTTTGATACATATATACATTAATACTCAGAGTAAACATGCCTATTTCCTCATTTACCATTTTTTGTGGTTGAAGCATTCCAAATCATTTCCTCCTTCTTTCTTGAAACACCTAGAACATTGTTGTTCTCTGTCATCTACCTACTATGCAATAGCACCCCAGAACTTCTTTCTCCTATCCAACTTTAATTTACAATCCACTGAAGAACCTCCATCCCCCCTCTCCCCATAGTCTTCAGAGCCCCTGGTAACCACTAATCTACTCTCAATTTTTATGAAATGAACATTTTTTATTTCTGCATAGGAATAAGATCACGTGGTATTTGTTTTTCTGTGTCTTGCTTGTTTCACCTAATGTTATGGCCTTAGCTCCAGTTGTTGTAAATAACAATAAGTCATCCTATTATTTGACTTAAATAGTATGCCATTACGTAATATACCACATTGTAAAAAATGTGGTGGATATGTAGATTATTTCCATTTCTTGGCTATTGTGAACAGTGCTTAAACATGTAAGTGTGGGTGTTTCTTGTAACGTACTGATTCTTTGGATTATATGGAAATTCTAAATATTTTTGAGGAATCTCCACACTGTTTTCCATAAAGGCTGTATGAATTTACACTTCCATCAACATTTCCTAAGGGTCCCCTTTATTCCACATCCTCACAAGCATTTCTTTATTTTTTTTTTTTTTAATAACAGCCATTCTAACTCAAGTGAGTTGGTCTCTCCTTGGGGTCTCGAGATGCATTTCCCTGATGATTAGTGATGTTAAGCATTGTTTTATACATGCTAGCTATATACTTAGATGTTATATTGTTAGTTTCCTACATATCAACAATTGTTATTTCTTCTTGGGGACTTTATTTCATAGTTGCTACGCAATGGCCTTCATTATCCAAGAAAATTCTCTTTATGTTGAAGACTTGTTTGTCTAAAATATGATACTGCAGCTTTCTTCATTTACTGTAAGCATACTAAATTTTTCCATCACCTTACTTTAAATAAATGGACATCTTATATTTACAGTGAATTTCTTATAGGCAACATGTAATTGGGCCTTGTTTATGCTCTCTGACAATCTATTTCTTATAATTGTGCATTAGACAATTAACATACACATTTAATGGAATTCTTGGTACAGTAATGTTGGTATTGACCATTTTTAGGGCCAGTATTCCGGTGCAGCAGGTTAAGCTGCTGCCTGCAATCCCACCAGCATCCTGGGTGCAAGTTAGCGACTCATCTGTTCCACTTCCAGTCAGTTCCATACTAATGCACCTGGGAAAGCATTCAAAGATGGTCTAAGTCTTTTGGTCCTTGTACCCTCATGGAATTTCTGGCTCCTGGCCTTGGCCTGGCCCAGCCCTGATTGTTACAGTCATCTGGGGAGTGAACCAGCTAATGGAAGATTCATTCTCTCTCCCTCCCTCCCTCCCTTCCTCCTCCCTCCATCCCTCCCTCCCTCCCTTCCTTTCTCTCTCTCTATCTCTCTCTATCTCTCTCTCTCCCTCGTTGGCAGCTTTTCAAATAAAATAAAATAAAGAATTAAAAAAAATCTACCATATTTGTAGCTGCTTTATATTCATTCTGCTTATTCTCTGACTCACTCTCTCTCTCTCTCTCTATACACACACACACACACACACAAACACACACACATGCTTCTCTACCTTCTCTGGTTTTGAGTGTCTTCTAGGCCCCCATCTTTTTTTTCTTCCTCAGTGCATCAGTTACACTTGTTTTATTTTTTCAGCCATTTATTTAGTTTTAAATATATGTTTTTAAGTAATCTAAGTCTACCCTCACCTGTTAGAACAGATACCTTAAAACAGAATATTGCTGGGGCCAGCATTGTGGCATAGCAGGTAAAGCTTCTGTCTGCAATGCTGGCATCCCATGCAGCTGCTGGTTCATGTACTGGCTGCTCCACTTCTGTTCCAGGTCACTGCTAATGCACCTAGGAAAGCAGTGGAAGATGGCCCAAGCACTTGGGCACCTGCCACTCACGTGGGAGACCCAGAAGAAGCTCCTGGTTCCTGGCATTGGTCTGGCCCAGCCCTGGCAATTGTGGCCATCTGGAGAGTGAACCAGCCAATGGAAGATCAATCTCTCTCTCTCACTCTCTCTTTCTCTGTGTGTGTGTGTGTGTGTTCTGTGTGTGTTTCTGTTTCTCCTTCTTTGTATAGCTTTGACTTTCAAATAAATAAACAGATCTTTAAAAGGAGAGAATATTACTAATTGTTCCCACCTGTCCATCATGACATTGTTGTCTCTCATTTCACTTATCCATACATGATAATCTCCCAATATATTGTTAATATTATTCATTAAATAAACAGGTATGTTTTGCATGGTTAAGAAAGTTTAATCGAGAAAGCTGCCCAGCATTACTTCATCTCCATTTTTTTCTCCTCTTACGTTTTCTCTCTTTATATAGACCCGGGCTTGTGCCCTGGATCATTTTTCTTCTCATTGAATAACCTCTTATCACACAGAATACAAAGCAAGCCTAACGATAGAGTCCCTTAATTTCCCTTAGTCCGAAATTCCTTCTCTTTCACTTCTGAAGGATGATTTTTCTGGCTTTAGCATTCAGTTAATGAGGTCTTTTTCTTTCAACATTAAATAATTTAGCTCATAGTATTCTTGTGTTTCTGTCAAGAAGCCCACTTTAATTCTTTTTTTTTTTTTTTTTTTTTTTTGACAGGCAGAGTGGACAGTGAGAGAGAGAGAGAGAGAGAGAGACAGAGAGAAAGGTCTTCCTTTATGCCGTTGGTTCACCCTCCAATGGCCGCCGCAGCCAGCACACTGTGGCTGGCGCATTGCGCTGATCCAAAGCCAGGAGCAAGGTGCTTCTCCTGGTCTCCCATGGGGTGCAGGGCCCAAGCACTTGGGCCATCCTCCACTGCACTCCCTGGCCACAGCAGAGAGCTGGCCTAGAAGAGGGGCTACCGGGACAGAATCCGGCGCCCCGACCGGGACTAGAACCCGGTTTGCCGGCGCCGCAAGGTGGAAGATTAGCCTGTTGAGCCATGGCGCCGGCTCCCCATTTTAATTATTATCTTTATTCTCCTGTTTTTGTATTCTTCAGATCCCTTTGATATTTTGAATTTGATTTTCTGTACTTTGAATATGTAGATTTTTTTTCTATTTATCCTGGTTGATATATTCTAAGCCTCCTGGATCTGTTTGTCATCAATTTTGGAAAATTTGCAGTCAGTATTAATATTTCTTCTACTCCATCTTCTCTTTCTTCTCTTCTGGTATTCCAAAATACAAGTTAGATCTTCTGAAATGCTCTCATAGTTCATATACGTTCTGCAACATTTTCTTTTAAATGTCATGCTTTTGTACATTTACATTCATGTCTGGGGTGTTCCTGTCTATCGATCTTTAAGCTCAATGACATGTAATGTCTACTAATGAGTCCTTGCAAGGCACTCTTCATTTCTAGTTTAGAGCATTTTATTTATAAGTATGCTTTCATGTTATTTCTTAAAGTGTCCATCTCTCTGCTTATACCACTCATTTCTTGAATATTTTCTACTTTTCCATTAGAACCCTTATCATATTCCCTTTTTGATAATTTTAACATCTGTGTCATATTTGAGTTTATTTTTGTCTCTTCAGATAATGTTTTTTTCTTATCTTATAATAAGCCTTGTTATTTTTATAGTTATTGAAAGTCAAACATGATATGGTAGGTAGCAGGAACAGAGGTGAATTGGGCTTTGGTGTGACATTTGCTTTTCCATTGGATGGACCGAAGTATCTTCTGTAACAGCAGGTGCTAGTCTTAAAATGCCTCTAACGTCTTTATTTTTATCTCCTCTGTTTTCCTTTGGCCTCTTTAAAAACTCTTCCTTATACAACATCTGTTTCTTGCAGTTTTTTAAAGTAGAACCCATTGTTATTACACTGGAGCTCTGTAGATACTGTGGTAAGGAGTTGGGGAGAGGAAGTATTAAAGTTACTATTAAACCTCAGTTTTCTGTATCCCTGGACTGTGAATTTCACAACTGTTTTTGATTTCTCCCACCCTTATGCTGAAAAAATAAGGATAGAAGATGCAATTCGGCTGTGTCCACCTCCTATCTGAGAAGTTGAGAAGTGGCTCTTTTTTTTTTTTTTTTTTTTTTTTTTTTGACAGGCAGAGTGAACAGTGAGAGAGAGAGAGAGAAAGGTCTTCCTTTGCTGTTGGTTCACCCTCCAATGGCCGCCACGGCCGGTGCACTGTGCTGATCCAAAGGCAGGAGCCAGGTGCTTCTCCTGGTCTCCCATGGGGTGCAGGGCCCAAGGACTTGGGCCATCCTCCACTGCACTCCTGGGCCACAGTAGAGAGCTGGCCTGGAAGAGGGGCAATCAGGAGAGAATCTGGTGCCCGACTGGGACTAGAACCCAGTGTGCAGGCGCCACAGGCAGAGGATTAGCCTATTGAGCCGCGGCGCCAGCCTGAGAAGTGGCTCTTATAAAATATTTCATCTTGTTGTGGCATAACCACAGTGGTAAAACCACTGCCTACAATGCTGGCATCCCATATGTGGGCCAGTTCATGTCACAGCTGTTCCACTTCTGATCCATCTCCATGCTAATGGCCTGGGAAAAGCTGCGGAAGATGGCCCAAGTGTTTAGTTCCTGTCAGTCACATGGGAGACCCAGATGGCTTCAGCCTGGCCCAACACTGGCCACTGAGGCCAATGGGGAGTGAACCAACCAATGGAAGATCTTTCTCTCTTCCTATCTGACCCTCCCTCTCCCTCTGTAACTCTGACCTTCAAAATAAATAAATAAATCTGTATAAATATTCTTATGAAATAGATTTTTCTGGAGAATACTGTGGGCATACATAATAATGATTACTTTCCTCCTTCCCACACTGAGCCAGAGGGCACTCTTTCTTAGTTCTTCATCATGAGAAACTGCTGAGATTTCTGGAAGTATAGTTCCTCCCTGAATTTATTGGCCCCCTAACTGGATAATAACTAGGAATTTCTCTATCTCATATTAGTATACTCAGCTTGAACTCTAACTATAAGTTTATAAACAGGTATAAGCTGAGACAAAGTTAGATTAAATGGAAAAAAAGTGTTTCCATAGCATTTCCAGGTTAACAACATTTTCAAAGCAGCTTATCTCCTCATGTTCTACATAGTAGTAGTAAAGTTCCAGTATAAAACTGCTGATAATAAGCATATATGAGCCGGCGTCGCGGCTCACTAGGCTAATCCTCCACCTTGCGGCGCCGGCACACCGGGTTCTAGTCCCGGTCGGGGTGCCGGATTCTGTCCCGGTTGCCCCTCTTCCAGGCCAGCTCTCTGCTGTGGCCCGGGAGTGCAGTGGAGGATGGCCCAAGTCCTTGGGCCCTGCACACCATGGGAGACCAGGATGAGTACCTGGCTCCTGCCATCGGATCAGCACGGTGTGCCGGCCGCAGTGTGCTGGCCGCGGCTGCCATTGGAGGGTGAACCAATGGCAAAAAGGAAGACCTTTCTCTCTGTCTCTCTCTCTCACTGTCCACTCTGCCTGTCAAAAAATAAATAAATAAAAATAAAAAATTAAAAAATAAGCATATATGAGCAGCATTAATTGTTTTTCCTGAATTCATCTCCATTTACAGCTACAAATGTATAGGATAAAACTATACAGACACAAACCATGAATTCATGTTGCTGCCCAAAGGGTATAAAGTTCAAAAGTACAAGAATACCATCAACTACAAAGTAGCTTTCCAAGTAATACTATTAACTGCAGGTTAATATTCAAATTTTGCCTTTGCTCTGAAAGATAGACCCCTCTCCCAAATTTATGGATTTAAAACTTCAAAGAAAAGCATAATAAAGATGACATATTAAAAGAAAAAGACAAAGTATAGGAAAAGAGTTCAAAGTTAGAGTATATATTGATCAGATTGGAACATATCTCATAGGTTGCGTGATCTATTCTTGAAAGTTGAAGGTAGATAAGATTTACTTGTATAGTGGATGCTTTCATCAAATCCAGATCTCAAAAATTTATGACTTTATTAAATACCAGATGTCAGGATCAAATGTCAAAAAGAAAAAAAAGAAATTCAATGATCCACATTGCCTCATATGTACTAAAGAAGAGAAGGTACTAAAGCAAGAATCAGATCAAGCTATTACAAACTCGAGTGTTTTTCTGAAACAATACAGACATTCATCACTAATACAGGAAATAAGCAAATATATGACTCAAAGCCACAAACATTCAGATTCTAGGGAAAGAGTTATGTCTTCAAAAGCCTATGTCAAAGAAATAGGTTTTCACTAGGTCCATAGCTGGACAAGATTAAAAGTAACAGAAGCTTCAGTTCAGGAATGTACTAAAGGCAATTCTACACCTGAAACAAACGTGTAACGAAAATACCTAAGACCTCCATAACAAGGAGCTATGACAGGTTTCTGGTAATATAGGATTAGGTCATTTCATTTAAACCTCCGCTTTAAAAGAATGAATACTATCCCCGCCCCCGACTTTCATGACACAATTAAAGAAAAACAAGTTAGTAAGGAAATGGCAAGTCAGAATCTAAGGGAATGTTTCTCAGCAAAGTTACTTCTGCCCTGAGCACATTTGCCACAAAGAAACTGTCATCACTGTTTCATGGCCTTGATGACCAAGGGGGGATTGCAATCAAAGTCAGTCACACCCATGGTAAAGAATTCAAGAGCAGACTCTTCCTAAATTAAACTGGTATTTCAAAGGCCAATCTCTCAGGACAAACATGAACAAGAAGTCACCACTCCACACTCACCTGCCATATACATTCAAGCCGGGCAGATCCAGGAACGTGAGTGGTTGAGAAAGCCTGGTAACGCCCCAGTACCCCAAGGTACTGCAGTACTGCAAATTCTCTGTGCTGAATTTATTCTTATGTCTTAAATTATGCTTATAAATAATATTTCAATGACAATGAGATACTCACAATAAATATTTTCAAAAGATTAAGAATAGCTCTTAAACTTAATAAAGAGGAAAATAAGTCAAATACAAAATGGTAAACATTGTGTGATTAAATCTATACACAGTTCCAAAGCTTAAAACTAATTAATGCTATTAGAAGGAGGAGTTAGTGACAACAAGGAGGCATAATTAGTGTAGGGTTTTAACTTTACACTCATTAAGTAAACTAAAAGTAGATCTTTGTAAAAATTAAGAGTGGGAATGGGAGAGGGAGGAGGAAGAAGGGTTGGAGCATGGGCAGGAGGTTGGGTAGGAAGGGAAGTATCACTGTGTTCCTAAATCTATACATATGAAATACATGAAACTTGTATAACTTAAATAAAATTTAAAAACAGAAGGGTTTCTGGGAAGTAGAAAGTTCTGTTTCTTGATTCTGTTACTGGATATGTGGTTGCATTCAATTAGTGAAATTTTATAAGGCTGCTCCTATATGATATGCATATGCTAATGTATGAACATTATCCTTTAATAAAGGTTTTTTCTTATTTTTATTTTTTGACAGGCAGAATTAGACAGTTAGAGAGAGAGACAGAGAGAAAGGTCTTCCTTCCGTTGCTTCAACCCCCAAATGGCCGCTACGGCCAGCGTGCAGCGCTTATCCGAAGCCAGGAGCCAGATGCTTCTTCCTGGTCTCCCATGTGGGTGCAGGGCCCAAGGACTTGGGCCATCCTCCCCTGCCTTCTGGGCCACAGCAGAGAGCTGGACTGGAAGAGGAGCAACCAGGACAGAATCCAGGGCCCCTGCCAGGACTAGAACCCAGAGTGCCATTTGTTTGTTTGTTTGTTTGTTTGTTTTTGTTTTTGTTTTTACAAATCATCAGGGATAACCATTAGAAAATAGAGATAATAGAAAGCACACCCATTACAATCTTTAGATTAAAATGGACAGTAAAATAATCAGTCATCATCTTAAAAAGCTTGAGATAACTGCAGTGTAAAATGTGGCCTTCAGTTAGTTTCCAATGGTCCCAAACTTTTGTGTCCATTCATTTGTAAAATCCCCTCCTCTTGTGCATAATGAGTAGAATCCGTAAAGGTGATTAAGTTATAAAAAGACGCTGACTTCTACCTTGTTTATTTTCTGCTGGTCTCTCACTCTCTAAGTTCTTGCTCTGGAGAAAACAAGTTGACATCAGGAGAATAGCCTTCACGAGGTTCTACGAGCTCACTATGGCAAGGTTTCTGGCAGTAAGGAGCTGAGTCTGTCAATAATTGTGTGAGAAAGCTTGGGAACACACCATCCATTTCCTATCCATGCAGTCAAACCTTTACATGACCAGAGTACTAGTCAATAACTTGATTCCAGCCTTATGGGATCCCCAAGTGTGAGGCAACCAGGTGATTCACAGCTGGCCTGAACCACAAAAACACGAGATGATAATTGCTTTTCATTCTAAAGCACTGCATTCAGAGATTACTTGATACATACCAATGGATAACTATTGCCCACAGGGAGCAGAAAGCTAAATAAAATTATCTAGAATATAAATATATATATATAAATATATATATAAAGAATATAAATAAAAACTGTAAAAATAAAAAATTCAATAATAATGGGAAACCTCACTATATTAGGTTTAACAACAAATTAGATATAGTTGAAGACAGAATTAACAAACTGAAAGGCAGATCAGAAGCAATGATCAGAATGTAGCCCAGAAAGTTTATGAAAAACAGAATTAAAAGATACGTTAATTTTGGTGTAATAATTTTTTAAAACCCACAAATAATTTTGTGACAAAATATTTTTTCATGAACTTTTTTTTTTTTTTGACAGGCAGAGTGGACAGTGAGAGAGAGAGACAGAGAGAAAGGTCTTCCTTTGCCGTTGGTTCACCTTCCAGTGGCCGCCACAGCTGGCGCGCTGCGGCCGGCGCACCGCGCTGATCCGATGGCAGGAGCCAGGATCCAGGTGCTTTTCCTGGTCTCCCATGGGGTACAGGGTC
The DNA here is from genome assembly GCF_051225735.1 of Oryctolagus cuniculus. Lineage (NCBI taxonomy): Eukaryota > Metazoa > Chordata > Mammalia > Lagomorpha > Leporidae > Oryctolagus > Oryctolagus cuniculus. Next base: position 107,338,858 of record NC_142873.1, read on the forward strand.
TAAGCACTTGGGCCATCCTCCACTGCACTCCCGGGCCACAGCAGAGAGCTGGCCTGGAAGAGGGGCAACCGGGACAGAATCCGGCACCCCGACCGGGACTAGAACCCGGGGTGCCGGTGCCGCAGGCTGAGGATTAGCTAGTGAGCCGCGGCGCCGGCCTTTTCATGAACTTTTTGAAAAATACCCCATGTGTATGTGTGGTATGTAAAAATAACACAAGAAATAGATTGAGAGGGAAGATAATTATATCAAAAATGCATTTAACAAAAGCCAAAAAGCAGAGGAGAGGTGTTGACAGAGAAACTATTTGAAGAGGTAATAACAAATAATAATCCAGATCTGACAAGAAAGATACAAATTTACATATTCAAGGATCCAATAAATTCTGCACAAAATAAGAAAAAGGACATCCATCTCTAAAATATCAAAGTTGGACTGCCAGAATACAGAGACCAAAATTCTAGATTTATTAAAAATTATAATAGGTCGGCCAGCGCCGCGGCTCACTAGGCTAATCCTCCGCCTTGTGGCACCGGCACACCGGGTTCTAGTCCAGGTCAGGGCGCCGGATTCTGTCCCAGTTGCCCCTCTTCCAGGCCAGCTCTCTGCTGTGGCCCGGGAGTGCAGTGGAGGATGGCCAAGTACTTGGGCCCTGCACCCCATGGAAGACCAGGAGAAGCACCTGGCTCCTGGCTTCGGATGACTGCGATGTGCCGGCCGTAGTGCGCCGGCTGCGGCAGCCATTGGAGGGTGAACCAACAGCAAAGGAAGACCTTTCTCTCTGTTTCTCTCTCTCACTGTCCACTCTTCCTGTCCAAAAAAAAAAAAAAAAACTTATAATAGGTCATTTCTCCACAATAGACTCAGAAGCCAAAAGTTTCAAATTTTTGAAATAAAATAACTGCTATACAATTTAAAAATATTTCCAAGAATGTAAGCAAAATAAATATATTTTCAGAGGAACAAAAATTAATTCTGAATCATTTACCTCCAGCAAAAAATCCTGAGATCCTAGGAGAGAGTCTGAGACATAAGAAGGAATTAAAATCAAAGATATTAGTAAATAAATGGGAAAATTAAAGATGAATGGAAAAAATAATGATGTGTTATAGGGTTAAAAATACATAATTAAAATAGATTTTGTAAACAATTATAAATAGGGAGGAACTACAAAGTTAAAGTGTTCTAAATTCTTTAATGAGGAAGGTTAAGTTGTGTTTTAACTGTAAACTTTCAAGACTCAGAATTGGCTCATTTTTAATTTGGTGACAGAGTATTGCCTTAATACATTTGGTAAATAAATTCCTTTTAATATTTAAAAAGGGAAGCCCATCAGAGAATTGCTATTGAATACATATAATTCATATGGGACTGATGGAACTTCAGCCATCATGGTGGAAGATGGCTTAGGCTGGTTAGGAAATTCTCTAAACAGAGCTTCAAGTGTCCACTAACAAAATGCGAGAAAGACAATACAATGAATTCAAAGCCTTCATTTCTTTGAACTTCAGGTTACATTTACATAGTCAAGAAATGTTGATTTCAGATTTTATTTCCTTTAGATACTCAAAAGGACAGCAGTTAGTATTGGAAGAAAAGCTTCACAGGGTGGCAGAAAGACTGACTGGTGTACTGCTGACACCTCTAAAGAATAGCTAGCTACACACCTCCACCTCGTGGGACCCTAGATTTCACGTGAAAAGATCCTTTTTAAGTTGGCGAATGCTAAGAAAGAACATGTTTTTATCACTCTTTAATGTGCCTTCCAAGTGTCAACAATGCCATCAGCACAACATTCCCAGCCTCCTTACACATTCTTCTCCTAGGAGGAGTAATGGAATCTTTCTCAGTGTTTCCAGAAGGGGAAACTAGCCATGGAAAACTCAGTCCTGGGGCTGGCGCTGTGGTGCAGTGGGTTAAAGCCCCAGCCTGCGGTGCTGGCATCCCATATGGGCACTGGCTTGAGTCCCAGCTGCTCCACTTCCCATCCTGCTCTCTGCTATGGCTTGGGAAAGCAGTAGAAGATGGCCCAAGTCTTTGGACCCCTGCACCCATGTGGGAGACCCAGAAGAAGCTCCTGGCTCCTGGCTTCACATCAGCTCAGCTCTGGCTGTTGCAGCCAATTGGGGAGTGAATCAGCGGATGGAAGAACTCTCTCTCTCTCTCTCTCTCTCTCTCTCTCTCTCTGGCTCTACCTCTCTCTGTAACTCTTTAAAATAAATAAAATAAATCTTAAAAAAAAAAAGAAAGAAAAGGAAAGGAAAACTCAGCCCTTCCCTTTAATTTCTCACACAAGTTTCAAAGATAGATTTTCCCTCTGTGAGTGCATGGTAGGTGGAGGGAGGCTCACCATCCAAAATCTCATATTACTGGTGGTGAGATGGAGTAATAATGGTATTCAGTGTTAGGAACCACTCGCCCACAAACATAAATTACATAGTTCAATATAAACTTTATCAGTAATAAAAGTAACATTTTATCATCAAATCTGATTTCCTCTTTCATCTTATTTCTATGGTGATTCCAAGAACTCTGGTCGTAGAGTTACCCTAGGACCTCCAAAAATAGAAAACGCATAATTCTGGCAACTCAGTCTACATATAGAAAAAAAAGTAGTAATAATTAAGAATGTCAGAATAAGCCTTGAGTACTAGTCACTGTGCTACATGTATCACCTATTCTTAACACTTAAAAATAAGTATTATCCTCTTTATTGTTGGTTTATTTGTTTCTCTTGAAGGATAAAGACAGTCATGCAAAAAGCAACAGGATGGAAGTCACCCAATAAAACTAAGCTAGAGTCATTTCTAGCTCTTCTTTGCTCCATGATAAATATAACCATTGTCCTTATTCCCAGGCCTTCTTCTCCCTCCCCCCCAAAATTTTATATCATTTTTTTCTATTTAATTTTGGAAATGGGCATTATCTTTCATTATCAATCATCCAAATTCTTTCATTGGCTTCAATGGCTTGATTTAGACAACATAGCCCCATACTTAAGACTTATTTATCATATAAGTCAGAAACTCAGGATCAGTTTCTGTCCATGGTAAACAATAGCTACTAGCAATTCAGGAATAGCATCCAATGGCTCTGTACTGATAAAGAACAGGGGTCAGCAAAAACTGAAAGGTAAGCCAAATCCAGTGCATGGCTTTTTTTTTTTTTTTTAAGAACAAAGTATTGCTGAAACAGAGTTGTACTTATTCATTTATACATTGTCCATAGCTACTTTCACAATACAACAACAGTACTGAGATCACAAGCTCACAAAACCAACAATATGTAAAAACTTCAAAAACTTAATGGAAAAAATGGAATTAAAAATGTGGGGCTGGCGCCGCGGCTCACTAGGCTAATCCTCCACCTGCAGCGCCAGCACACCAGGTTCTAGTCCCAGTCGGGGCGCCAGATTCTGTCCCGGTTGCCCCTCTTCCAGGACAGCTCTCTGCTGTGGCCCGGGAGTGCAGTGGAGGATGGCCCAAGTGCTTGGGCCCTGCACTCACATAGGAGACCAGGAGAAGCACCTGGCTCCTGCCATCAGATCAGCGCGGTGCGCCGGCCGCAGCACGTTGGCTGCAGCGGCCATTGGAGGGTGAACCAACGGCAAAGGAGGACCTTTCTCTCTGTCTCTCTCTCTCACTGTCCACTCTGCCTGTCCAAAAAAAAAAAAAAAGATAATGTGGGAACAGGCATTTTGGCACACAGTTAAGATGCCACTTAGGACATGAACATCCCATATTAGTCCCTGGGTTTGAGTCACAGCTCTGTTTCCAAACAAGCTTCCTGCTAAAGCTCTCACAGGGAGGCAGCAGGTAATGGATGGACCAAGTAGTTGCGTCCCTGTCACCTGTATTGAGTTCTAGGTGCCTGGTTTGGCCTGGCCTTGTCTGGATTGGTGTGGGCATTTGGGGAGTGAACTACTGGATGGAAAAACCTCTCTTTCTCTCTTTCCCTCTCCATGCCCCTCTCTCCCTCCCTCTCTTCATCCCTTCTTCCCTCACTTGTTTTCTCTTCATGTTCCCTTTCTCTGACTCTCCCCTCTTGAAATAAATGTTTAAAAACTAATTTAAAATTTTTAAAAGATAATGTGAATTTTCAATACTTTTTGAAGCTCTCTAATATTTTTTATCTAACTCTTTACAGAAAAAGTTCGCTAACCACTGATCCAGACATGGAAACTGATCTCATATTCTGAGTGCTCTATGTGGCAAGTATAATTCTTTATCACACGTGGTCCTAGGATGCATCCCTTACTTATATTAATTTTCATTAAGTCAATGACAGTGATGATAGTTGAATCCCTACTTTTTCCCTTCTAATCAAATGACCTATCAGATTCCTGTGCAAGCAATTCTACCAGTCTTCAATTATAAACATTCCAATGGAAGCATTTTGAAGGGATATATAGAAATGTTTTCAGTTGTTTGCATTTTAGAATAAACTTAGCATTAATGACTGAATACTCTCATACTTTCAAAAATATCTAGTTAATTTAAATAAAACTGCTATGTTAAAATGAATTACTAATATGTGGGGTGGAAGTGGCCGATGATACTATAGCATAAACTTCCTGGAATGGCTAAATCCTCTATCTCACCCTAAACTGCTGGCTTCCAGCATGGGGTGCTTGATACTTGAGACATGGTTTCTAATTTTCAAAAAGTTTTACTGGATATTGACCAGGAGAAGGGAAACTATCATTTTCTGACTGCCTATAGTAAGTTCTTCATAGATATTACTTCCTTTCATCCTCACAGCAGCCTATGAGGTGAATACTGTTACCTTCATTGTACAGAAAAAAACATTCAACTTAGAGAAGAAAACAAGACTGCCCCAAACTTTAGAATCTAGATTTCATACCTCCATGGGAGGAATAATTCCATAACTCTCCAAAGCTCATGAATTAAATGAACTCAAACTTTACAAGGTATATGTTACCTAGGGTGGCATTCAAAGTATCCAATGAGGTATGTATCACTAACATCCATCAAAACCAGGATTCTGCTGTGCCACTCACCACCTCTTTGGTGCTTGGCTATGGTGAACATGGGAGGTGTCTGGGGAGAATCAGAGATGGCAGTGTGGCAATCAAGATGCCCAGGAAAAGCAATCCCCACCCATTGTTACAGACATCTTTTACTGTTTTAACAACTGATACATCTGCACCAGTGCCAACTTCCTGAAAAACAAATCTAGAAACAAATTTAAGTCTCTAAATCCATCATTACACAGAAGCATAACTAAAATTAGCAACATGAGCTATATCACTGAGTAAGAAAAATATGTCCCTTTTAGCCCCATGATCAGCTAAGATTGTAATAATGGTAATTCAGATGAGCAGAAGATGTAAGGCAGTACTTCTAAAATTGTTCAGCTTTTTCCATGCAATATTTAACCTGTTTCTTGATCACACAGAGCTCTTTTGGTGAACCATTTCATGCTATTAACTGAGATGACTGGAGTTTTGGTGATCTAGTTCTTGGAATAGTAAATAAACAGCAAATGCCTGAAAGACAGCCTGTGTCATTCGAAAAGCACCTACTGGGCTACTCAGCAGCAGCACTGCAGGGCTCAGCCTAAGGATGGGGTACAGGGCACTCCACAAAGATCACAGACTTTATGTTTATTGCAGTCATGCTGCACAATAATTTAATGTTTAGTTTAGTTTAGTTTAGTTTAGTTTTGTTTAGTTTAGTTTTGATTTAAACAAGCAGTGATTTTAAAAGTGCCACATTATTGTCATTTAAATTTACATGAAATATAGACAAATTTTTTAACTTTAAAAATAAATCCCTGTGCTCTTTGAGCAAGCAACTCTTGGGGAATACTTGAAATTATGTAGAGAAAAAAAGAAAATAAAAATACAGAAAATATTAATGGTTAAATAAATGCTAAAACACATATTTGAAGCAGTGTCAGGGTATAATTTTAAGCACAGTTAAAAGATTGCATGTTCTTGATTAACATTTCAACACTAGTTTAAAATAGCCTCTTTCACAAATAAAGACTGCAAAACTGTCCAAGTATTTCTCACAGCACAATTTTCCCTCCCCTTTTGATTTACAATGAAATTTTCTTATTTTATAGAAAATCATAAACAGATTAGTTAAGCAGAGTTATAAAGAAGTTATGGATATGTGTAGAGTATAGCAATATAAATACCACATTGAGGAAACAAACATTTTAATGAAAATGAAATAAAAAGATAAGTTTACTTTGAAAGGCATGCATAGATTTTTAATAATACACATTTTCCACAATCTTTTAGAAGACCACAACTATATATGTACTCTAAAAGTAATCTTACTTAATTTTGCTTTTCTAAATTGAAATATACTGATGCACACTGAACAGTTCTTTCTATAACCAGATCCTAGGCAGCAGTTTTGCTTTCCCTTGACATTAATGCAAATGAGTCCCATCCCTACCTAAATGGGTTCTATCTAAAACATGCACCTTCTAATCTTAGGAAGCAGAAAATATCTCTACCATTCCAAAGGCCTCATCTTGCAACCCAAAGAGAAACAAATTCTCAAAGTGCCAATCATGTTAGTTATTCCACAGTTAACTAACATTTTAACAGCATGACATATTTGGAGTAACAGGAAGGGAACAATGTAGAATTGGCATTTAATTGTAAGGTACTCACCACTCCTGGCTTACGGTTGTTATAGCAATGCTTGGAAGTGTTGTCAAAGGCAGTGTGGTTGGCCTGGAGATGCCATCTCCCTCGGGGGTCCTCGCCCTTTCACTCTGTCTTTGGGATAATGGTGGCAACTGCAGATTTCCTGAGCAACACCGTCTTCCTCTCCAGAGGTCGATCCCAAGTGTGTTACTGGAAGAACTGTAGGATTTACTCAAACTACATTCAAAATAATCTTTAACATTCTGGAGAAATCATAGGGGAGGGAAGAAGAAGAAAATGAAAACTAAGTGTTAAAAATGATGGAGTGAAATATGAAATAAGCAACTACGATATCAAACCCTCGCGAGGTCCCGATTCATCATCTCAAAACTGGAATCTAACATTGGTATCCAAAGCTTAAGAGAAAGGGAGGCTGGTTTTCAACTTTTAGAATTAAATTTATCAAGGGCCAATGCTGTGGTCTAGAGGGTTAAGCCTCCATCTGCAGTGCCAGCATCCTACATGGGCACCAGTTCCAGTTCTGGCTGTCCCACTTCTGATCCAGCTCCCCAATGATGGCCTGGAAAAGCAATGAAGACTGCTTGGACCCCTGTACCCTCATGTGGGAGACACAGAAGCAGCTCTTGGCTCCTGGCTCCTGATCAGTTCCTCTCAGCTCTGGCCGATGCCACCACCATTTGGGGCGTGAAACAGCAGATGGAAGATCCCCTATCTCTCTGTAACACTGCCTTCTCAAATAAATAAACTTTTTTTTTAAAAAAGAATTAAACCTATCAGTTGTATATTCCTGGAGAGCTTAGAGCATGTAGATAACATTTGCCATTTATAGCATGCAGATTGGAGGGACTTATTTTTTCTTTCTGTTTGAATTTGCTAAAATCAATTTGCTCAACTGAAAATATACCTTAAAAATCAATGTTACCATTGTACAACATACGAAGAAACTGAAGTATAAAGTTCCTTGCTCAGTGTTTTAAAGTAAAAATATTTTCTCTTAGGGCAGGAGATGTGGGTGACTGACTGCTCCTGGTTTTACAAATGTTTTATTAATATCATCATTGGTGATTCCGTGCAGTAGGGGATAGTTAAATTCTACAAGTGCTCAGAAAAAGAGGAGGTATATTCAGTCGATCCTGAACTGCCATGTTTCAATGCATGTCTTAATGTGGACATTAGTGAAATGTGAGAAGACAAAGGTCTTGTGCTATAACTAATGATAAGAGTTGTTCATTCTTCCCACATCCCTTAGGGACTATGCCTCTTACTACTGCTGGGAGAGGAAGTCTCAAACAAGCCCTTCCCTAGTGGGCCATTTATGCAGTTCAAAGAGAAAACCATATAGCACTGCAATGGACACTAATAGCAACCTGTACTAAAAAAAAAACTGCAATACTCACTCTCTACACTTAACCTTAAGAAGGAATGATGGAAGCTCTACACTTACCGGAAAATGATTCTTTGGCCCTAAAAAGACAGGTACTTCCTCCTAGCCCTTCAGATTAGGCCTATGAGGACATGAGACTAGACTTGGTAAGGTTTAAACAGAGTTCTCTGTCCTTACTCCTCCACCTCACTGACCCTATCCTCAAGTCTGAGGGTCTAGCTGGTTTCATTCAACAAGTACCTGATGCATGTGCATCAACATTTTGCACTGTGGTACTTAGGAAATACACAGCAGCAAAAAGAGACAGTATCCGTTTTCATTGAACCTTCACTCCAGTGATTTATACTTACTCCATCCACACAAGACCAGATTTTGAGGACAGAAACCTGAGCAAGAAAAGGCTTAAGCACTTCCAGGAGCCTTAGTCTACCCATAAAGTCATCATAGCTTTTGTGCTTAATGTATGGTTTTGAACTGTCATTTATTTGAAATCAATGGAATCACAGCTCAATAACAGGAAGAAAACAAAACAATCTAGAATTTCCAAGGAAATATCCCGGAATGCATCAGCATTTTACTATTTAGTAATTAGCTATTAAATACCCAGGATGCCTAGCACTTACTGTATGGTGTGTGTGTGTGTGTGTGTGTGTGTGTGTGCGTGTATGGGAGGGTAGAGAGAGAAAGAGAACTTAGAGGCTGAAGGAAAAACAGTATATGTAAATATCTTTCACTAAATAAAAAAAAACTAGTTGAGGATATAAAAAGTCCTCCTGAAGAGACTTAATAACAAACAAACTAAAAATCATAACCATAAATAAGTTTAGTTCCAAATATACATATATGAAGAAAGTATTCACTATCTGAAAAGCAAAGTCTTGGTTACTTACTTCACCTTATGTATGACACAAATGAAGACATCATTTAGTTAAACCATCAACCACCAGTGCCTCCTAACACAGCTGATGGATATTTTTCTCTTTCAGAAAAAGGAAACACTGGCGCTCACTACCCACCTCCCTGCTGAGCCGCCTGCCTGGCCTGCCAGGTATATTCTCCCCATTAACCATGTAACCTTGCTTTCTCCAGTCTGAGTGGCTGGGCACTCTCTCCCACGTTCTGTCTGGAGAGGTGCCCATCCATTCTAACGGATGCCCTACCCCATTAAACCTTGCTTCCTTGTTTACCACTGCTCTGTCTCATGTCTGAATTCCTTATTGTGGGAAAACAAGAACCCCACACATCTCCACTAACATTTTGGCAACCACAAAAGAACTTGATAGAAGACTTCTATAAGGTTTGCATTCCTTCCCTCAAGTGGTACTGGATCTGTGAGAGTGCTCATCGCTCTGCACCTCACAGCTCTCTGAGAACATGGAGTACTCCTGGCCACAGCTTAGCTGTAGCTGAAACTCCAGGATTGTAAATGGGGGAGAGAAACCAGGAAGGGCAAATGTTCGAGAGCCTGGAGACCCCTCAAGCTTGCTTTGGCTTTCCTGTAGCTGGATTGCAACATGAGAACTTTGCCTCTCTCTTGGAGGGACACCTGGTCATGCAGTCTCTGCTATGTGAGCGGGAATTAGCCTTGACCTACGCTAATATTGGCCTTCCAGGTAAACTCAGACAACTAGCATGCAGGTAGTCATGAGCAATAGGACTTTTCAGGCACTCAGTAAACAACACACCTGTCCAATCCCACGGCCAGTCCCGTTAGGAATATTTCATGGAGACTGAGGTGTGCCCACTCTTCCTTTTAAACTGGCCTCCTCGGCCTTTCTCCGTGCTCTCCCCTTCAGTCCAAATGCCTTGCCTCACCCATGCAGGCACAGCCAGAAGGCTCTAGCAAAAGATGAGTGTGCTTGCTTGCTCTCTCTCTCTCTCCCTCCCTCCCTCCCTCTCTGCTCTCTGCTTCCAGTTCAACACCCTTCCTCACAGGTGTCAGGTAGGGAAGGGGAAATGCCTCTGCCACAGCTGGTCAGAAAGGTTTCCCCACCTAAACAAGAGAGAGGCCTTAATCCATTAACCCTCCCTAACCTTTTGGATGTTTTCTCCCTTCTCTGCAGTTTTAGCTTCTTCCTTCAGCTCTTGACTATAGGAGTACATGCTTTTCTGCCTCTTTCGTGATGGAGTTTTCATGCATCTTGGGAAGGTTTTGTGCATTTTTCTGTTGCTGTTATTAAGCTTCGGTTGTCTGGGGAACTGAGTATTAAAGGAGCTAATATTACTTATTTTTAATGATTGACTGATTATAGTAAATTCGATTATATCTGGTCTACAGCTTTGGTTAAAATACTTGGGTTAAATGGATTATTCTTACAATGGTCTAAAATCCTGCTTTGATAGCTGTTTAAATTAACTTAGGCTATGTGAATTTCTTTGTAATGTTATAAAGTGATGGCAGGTTTATATTATGCTTATATAAGGGTCTGATTCTGCTGGCGTTAGGTATTGTTGATGGGAAGCAGTTTGAGTAGACCCCATCCCCCATGGCCTTGGTTTGTCCTGCATGTTGAATGTGTGACAGTGAGGGCAGTGGTGATGTATGTACTCTCCCTGCTTCTGGTGTCTGACCAGGGCCCCGTCAGATCCAGGACAGGGAGCTGGCTAAACTCCCTGCTGCACTCCTGTCCTTATTTGCAGCCCTCCCCTGTCCCTTCTAGGCACCTTACATGTCTTGGCACTGAGAGCGGAGGAGTCTGGGTGAGGTACCCACTGGGAGCCTCCACTCCTAATCAACATAGCTGCATTTGGGACAGGGAGTTAGCTGATAGACAAGCGTTATCAGGCTGCACCTTTAAAAAAAAAATAAATAGCCCAGCAACAACTAAACTAAACAAATAAAAGGGCACTTTGGTTTCGCCTGAGCTGGCAGCCTTGCCAGTCATTCTTTGTCTTCAAGGTTGACTAACAGGCTTAGTCAAGCTAGTATTGAATAAGCAGGCATCATCAGGCCAAGTCAAATTGTGGATTAAAGGGAGAAAAGATCCCAAAAAGAGACTTAGAGACTGTCTTCTGTTCTCTTTCATATGGGAAACAAACTCTCATTACCGAGTGATTCACCACTAGCATGCATTCTCAAAAACTGGCTGCAGTTTGACCCCCAGGCCTTAAAGAAAAAAATCACTAATTCCTCTATGTAACCCCATCTGGTCACAATATAAACTAGGTAATCAGGGAACCTGGCCAAAATAACAGGACTTTAGATTATAATACCATTTTACAATTATATCTTTACTGCCGTGAGCATAGAAAATGGACAGAAATCATTTATGTACAGGCCTTTATGGCACCAAGAGAAAATCGTGGCCTCTGTAAAATCTGCAGGCTGGATTCAGCTATGTGAACTTCATTTGATATACCATCAAGAGTATACTGTAAGGCAAAGCCAAAAGGACTGCCATCACAGGCTAGCACCCCCACAGACACCCCAAGGTCACTACACCTTCAGTTTCCTGTCAAGCCAACTGCCCCCTGCCGCTTGCCCAGAGTATCAACCTCAGTCTCAACTTCAGAAACCTTTGGAATGTTTCCCCTACAGGAAATGGTGGGACTCAACTGCCCCATCAAAATACGGGTCCCCTTTAAAATACACGCTTTAAATGAGATGAAAGGAGAGACGGGAAGCTTCACTGAGGACCCTAAAAAGTAGTTAGAGGGATGGTATAAGGTAACTGGCATGTTTGAACTTACTTGGAAGGACATAGTATTCCTTCTAAACACTACCCTAGTTCATGGGGAAAAACAGTGTCACAGCACGTCAATGATTATTGAAGCACCTTACACAGACAAGACGAAGGGCACCCAATTGCAGAAACAGCCATACCAATTAAGGAACTTCCATGGAACTATAATACTTTTGAGGGAAGGAAACAAAGGGATCATATGCTGGCTTGTATCCTGGCAGGATTAAGGGCAGCTAGGAAGACAAGCCCAAAAATCTTTAATAAGCCAACAACCATAGAACAAGGGTCTCAGGAAAAGACTTAAGCCAGGAAAGGCTTAAAGAGGGCCTTGATAAGTATACTGATATAGATCCTCACTCTGCTGTAGGAATTGCCACACTAGGAGATAGATTTCTAGCTCTCACTGCCCCTGATATTAGAAGAAAGCTTCAAAAAGTAGGGATGGGCTGAGCACCTCCTTGACTTACATCAAAAGGCTGCATCCAGCTGGCGCCGCGGCTCACTAGGCTAATCCTCCGCCTTGCGGCACCGGCACACCGGGTTCTAGTCCCGGTTGGGGCACCGGATTCTGTCCCGGTTGCCCCTCTTCCAGGACAGCTCTCTGCTGTGGCCTGGGAGCGCAGTGGAGGATGGCCCAAGTCCTTGGGCCCTGCACCCCATGGGAGACCAGGGTAAGTACCTGGCTCCTGCCTTCGGATCAGCACAGTGCGCCGGCCGCAGCACGCCAGCCGCGGCGGCCATTGAGGGTGAACCAACAGCAAAGGAAGACCTTTCTCTCTGTCTCTCTCACTGTCCACTCTGCCTCTCAAAAAAAAAAAAAAAAAAAAAGGCTGCATCCATGGTCTGCTTTAACAGAAACCAGGAGGAAGAGGACCAGGCTAGGCACTAGGAGCAATGTAAGGATAGGTAGCAGGCTAATTAATGGCTGCTTTACACAGTGATCTGCTGTCAAGGAGACCCAACAAGGCCAGTCCACCCTAGATGGCACCTGTTTTCAACACAAGGAGCCAGGGCATTTGGCAAGCAGCTGTTGTGACAGAAGCCAGCTCTGAAGAATCCTGTCAGCCTTCTAAAAGCCAGGCCAATGGAAATGGAACTGCCCTGGGGGTCGAAGAACTCCTGAGTCAGAACCACAGACCCTGCTGGCCTCTAGCTAAAAAGCCCTACATTCTGCACTGCTTCCAAAACAATCATTGCCATTGAGGGGATGGCCTAGAGTCTGCGCAATTGCAGATAAAACTGTAAATTTCCATTTAGAGATACTGCCTATTCTGCACTAGCCTCCTGTTCAGATCAGCTCTCCCCCTAGTCCAACCAGGTTGTGAGAGTCAATGGGATGCCTTCCTTAAGGAGGTTCACACCCCTCTTGTAATGCCTCTCCAACACCCCATGAATAGGTCTGGGCCTCACACATACCTGGCCAGGCCTTAAAGCCTATCAGAATATTAATAAACTTTAAAAACCCCTCTTGTCCATTTCTATTTGCCTTTAAATAAATTTTTAAAAAATAGGGCTTAGAGTAACAGCTAACTTGGCCAGTCCTGCACCTATTTTGACAGGCCCTCACAGAAGACTTAAAGGACCTATCTGTTGAAGAGGGTGCAAAATAATGCAGAAAGTAGATGGCGTATTAGTCTGTTCCTCCCCCAACCCCAGATTCTAGTCTTGTGCCTTAACTAATATGCATAACTTCCTGGCAGAACATAGCTACCAGGCATCCAGGGAAGAGCAAAGCTAGTCTGCCAGAAAGTTAATTACTTAGCCCTTATCCTCACCTCTGGGAGAGAAGACCAGCCCAAGAGAGGATACAGGCCATGTAGCAAATTCCTACACCTCAACCTTAAGATGGTCCCTGCATTTTCCTAATGGTTTACAAATTCCTAGATATGGGAAACTGCAAAGTTCCTAAATCAGGCTCTCAACAGCAAGCCAAACAAAGGCCCCCTCCTTTGGGAAAAACAAACACACAAAAACATAGCTTTCATCCATTGTAAAGCTGTCATGACAAGTGCCCAACAATAGGATTGCTAAACCCAGTCCTTCAAAACAGGCAGGCCCTACCCAAGAAAGTGACTGCCCCCAAAATGCTTTTTTTGGGTCAAACTATATGGGTACAAAATCATATTCATACTTTCTTGGATGAGGCCAGACAACTCCAGGACCAATTTAAACAAGGCTAAAATATCAGGCCTAGCATCTGGTCATGGAAATCCTGGTCATTGCCACCCCTTGGTGACAGAGCTTACACACACTTTCTGCTTCTCTTTAGACTACCATGTTTTAATGCTCTCGTTTTGTCTCTTACAGAATACAAGTTATCCAGCTCCAGATGCCCCTGAGACAGGGCTTCCAGACTACCCCAACAGACAAGCTGGTCAGTCTTCTGGACCAAGCAGGACCAGGCCACCCTCAAACACCATAGGATAGATAGCAAGAGAAGAATACCTATAACCAGCTCTATGCCCATTTGTCAGCTCTGAAGAAACTACCGAAGACGGATCTTCTTCCATTCTATCCCCATAAGATCATGGGTGTCTTCTCTTGAGGCAGGGGAGACTGTTAGGTAGGAAGCTAGAAATTAGCCTCTGTGTGTGTGAGAGGGGCTGAGGAGAACAGAAGTTTCTTCAGAGGAATGCAACAGCCTCAGAAGCAGCCCATTATTTTACACTGCAAAGTCCTGCCCAGACCCTGATAACTTTTCAGGTGGTCTCAGCCCTTCTGCCAAGGAGAATCCTCTCTCCTCAGCACCAAATGGGGTATCTTTCCTGACAATATCCTTCATCCAAAGCAGGCTCCATAGGGGAGGCTGCTCTGCCCAGTACCAGGTGGGCTCCCCAGTCTGAAAACACTGAGTCGTGACCCTTGGGAGGAATTTCACCTAATTCACACTCAGTAATCCCTTTGTCCTGGAGGAGAAGGAGGAGGAGGAGGAGAAACAGTGGGAAGAACAGGACCCCTATCCCTTATAAGCCCCAGTTTGAATACAGACTACATGCTCAGTACTCAGCTCTCTGCTGAGCCGCCTGCCTGGCCTGACAGGTATATTCTCCCTATTTAACCATGTAACCTTGTTTTCTACAGTCTGAATGACTGGAGAAATAAAAATTCTGGGAAATATCAAATGACATTCAGGACCCCTATAAAGGCAAAATGTCATGATGTTCCATGAAATAATAATAAAAGTCATCTTGTCTTTTTTGAAAAATGCAGCTTTATTATAGGCACATACCATCAATTACAAGAGTAGTTAGCCAGGAGGTCATTTTTATCACTTTTACTGACTCCTTTCCCTTCTTAAAAATAATCTCCTAACATCCATGATTAGAACTCAAGCATACATGAGGATATTTGTCTTTAGGCTATAATATTACATACATATAAATATATGTACATACACATTTGCATATATGTTTATGTAACGTATATGTACATGGAAAATTTTAGCATACGTTATACATTATAATGTATATGTATGATATATACAATATGTTTTATACATACTAAACTACAGCATGGTAAACACACATCTGGCATATATGTGAGAGTATTATAAAAAGCGCATGAAAAACAAGATTAAAAGTATGAATTTCTCTTGTTGCAAAATGAATTTTGAAACCTATGCATCATTTTTTCATAATATGCATCATTTACATATATTAGCTATTTTCTCTCACTTATACACATACTTCCTGGATCTTCTCTCCTAGTATCTTTAGTTATTTCCCCTTTTTCAACTCCTCCTACTCCTCTAACTTCCTTACCTCTACTAAACTTTTAATAATCATTGTTAACTGAAATTGTTTATATTCAGTATTTGAATGGCACTTAACCTACACTTTACTTCTAGAACTTAGTTCCTAAATGCAAAGGATTGGCATAGCATTCCTATGCCATCCATTCAAGTAAGTCTTTTGTTGAAGCTATTCATGTAGTACTAGTATAAAAAGGCAAGAGTCACATTCACTCATTTTTCAATTCCCACAGACTCAAATAGAACTTCTTGTACATGGTCAAAGCCTTTTCACCCACTGTTCCCTCCACCTGAAATGATCTTTCCCCAGATCTTCACAGGACTCCCTCCCTCCTAGCCTCTATAGCATCTCTTCATATTGCCTACCACAAATACCCTATTCTCACCATCCAATCTATGTACCAATGACCAACTTCATTTATTATCTCAGCTGAGATTGTTAGAAAAATTACTTATTTTCCCTCATTTGCCTTTCCCTTTCTATTGCAAATCCTACTGGCATAAATAATGTTCAGCTTACAAACTGTAACTGGGCAATGAATAGACAATTAGAGACACACTGATAGGGAAGAGATCACCTGAAAACAAGGAGCTCATTAATCCCAGCTGATCAAGACCAAAGCTGTGAAGTTGGTGAGCTTACAGAATCCCTCAGACGACTAGCTGTAGGACTTCTCCAGCCTCATGTACTGGGTACTCAGTTACCCCAGGGGCTTGTTAAAATAGAAGCCTGACTTGCATATCTGAGGTGTGACCTGAGAGTTTGCACTTCCAATAAATACTCTGGTGATGCTTACTCTGCTTGATCAAGGACCACACTTTGGTAGCAAAGACCTGGAGGATGTGTACGTGCTAAAGACCCCAACGTAAGAAGTGATTTTCAAGAATTCGCATTATGCGGGTAAAAGTATGGAAGGATGTCATCAGAGGACTGATAATGCAAGCAGTATGAACACAGGAATTATCTAGAGTCAGATTTGGGTCTAGACCAGAGATTGGTGCTGTATGAATGATGACCACAAAATTGAAACTCAACCATCTGCAAATGAGAGAGGAAATTGTTCCTGTTGTCTACCTTGCAGAATGCCAGGTCCAGCAGACACAGAGACATCTAGTCACAAAGTGCTGGTGTCCAGCACCTTTCTCTGCTCTTTGGACAGAACTATGGGAGCCTTTCCTGAATAGACAAAAATGTGAGGGGAATACAATTCTGCTCTTTTGGGACTTACATCATCTGCCGTCACTGTCATCACACTCCTGCTTTTCTTCATTATAGAGGTAGAAAATATTTCTTCTTAGGATGTCTGTTATTCAGTTCAGCTTTGCTGAAAGCTTTTACAACCTACAGGAGAAAAAAAATACAAAATAAAGAACAGCTCTGTATCCTTGAATACAGACATGTGGCATGTTTTCTAACATTTGAAATGTGTACAAGGTACATGTATAAACAAACACCACTATTTCCCAAGCTTTGACATGCTGAGAAAAATGGTTCACAAAATACAGAACTCCAAGAAACCAGCGCAAATCTATTTTGGAGGGAAGAATAAGAATAGAGAGCAACAGTTATGACCAATGATTATTTGGTAACCTGAAAAATATACAAATAATATGGATTCATGTAAGGCTTTAGAGATGACAAAGTACTTCCTCTAAAGGATTTCACTTAGTTCCCATCAAAATGTGTGAAATTATTTTCATCTCTTTTTCCTAATGAAGGAAAAAGAGGTTCATAAAAAGTATTTAGCCAAGGTAACAGCTAAACATGACAGAGTCAGAATTTAAGCAATATGGCCCTTGGTAATGTAAAAAAAAATAAGAAATAAATAGAATACCAACAGAGAGAATACATGTATGAGAAAAAATGTTAACCTCAATATATACCACAAATTTAACCTTTACATAAGTACATAGGCAAATATCCATCACAGAAAATTTTAGCAACCACTATTTAGAAAGATCTAGAATTTCCAGGTTTAAATCACACTAATCTGACCATTTTGATGGGATACTGCCATTCCTGACATTGTTCCATGTAGATCATTGGAAGTCACTTCAAAAGCAGAGAACTTCAACATCACTCTGGTTGTGTAACTTTACATGAAAACTAGTTCCTGGTAACTAGTTTACAAAGACTCAGCCTTTTCAAATAGGATCAAATTTAAACTTTAATCATACAGTAGGCTATAAGGAAATATGAAGAATTCTGAATTTATAGAATTCAACTGGAAAAAGATGTACTCTAAAAGTTATCAGTCCATAAAGTGTTAGTTCATACAGTGATTTCACAAAGTCTAGGTATCAACACATCCTATATTATTGCAAATTCAAGAACTCCTATTTGCATTTTCACTGTGTACATTTAAATGCTTAATATATGCCTGATTGGAAAAGTCTGCTTGTCTAACATGAAGTTATATATAGATTAAGAGTATGATGGAATTGTAGCTATGTGACTAGCAATACTAAGCAGTGGCATTGTACCATCACCCAGGAAACCAGGGTTGAATTTCTAACACATAATTTGACTATATTATGCAGGAGTTGGTAGTGAAGCTGACAAAGTAGATAAGGTGGGGGAAGGGAGAAACATTGCCTCTGTATGTGTTCTAGAGAGAGATACTCAACGGACTTTTAGGTATTTAATTCCCAGAACAAGACTTTTTCTCAGCATACACCAAAGCACAGTCATAATTACTGTGTTCTGATGCTGACCAACAGCAGCAGATAGGATTTTAAAGTTTTCACTCAAAGTCTGCTCAAAATCCAACAAAAGTAGACCATAAACAGATATTTTACCAGAGTTATAATCAGTGTTCAGCATCTTTAAGAATGAAATAAATTTTAAAAATACACACTCCTAAGTTTTAAAAAAGACTGAATTTAAGTTTTAAATGCAGGATACAGAACTATATATACCCAACGACAATAATACTAAACGTGAATATAGAGAAAGTAAGAATTACAAAAGACTTTCTTTTCACTTTTAAAAAGTTTTTATTATTATTATTATAGGAAAGCCAGAAAGACACACACAAAGACAAACAGATCAAGATCTTCCAGCCACTGGTTCACTCTCCAAAGGCCGGCAACAGCCACAGCTGGGGCAAGATGAAGCCAGGAACTCAGAGCTTATTCTGGGTCTCACATAGGCAGGCAGAGACCATCACCACTGCTTCCCAAGGCGCACCTTAGTAGAAAGCTGAAATTGGAAATGGAGCTGGAACTTGAACCCGCCCACTCTGATAAGGGTTCCCAAATGGTGTCTTTTTTTTTTTTTTTTTTAATTTTTTGACAGGCAGAGTGGACAGTGAGAGAGACAGAGAGAAAGGTCTTCCTTTGCCATTGGTTCACCCTCCAATGGCCGCCGCGGCCAGTGGGCTGTGACCGGCGCACCACACTGATCTGATGGCAGGAGCCAGGTACTTATCCTGGTCTCCCATGGGGTGCAGGGCCCAAGCACTGGGGCCATCCTCCACTGCACTCCCGGGCCATAGCAGAGAGCTGGCCTGGAAGAGGGGCAACCGGGACAGCATCCGGCGCCCCGACCAGGACTAGAACCCGGTGTGCTGGTGCCGCAAGGTGGAGGATTAGCCTAGTGAGCCACGGCGCCAGCTCCCAAATGGTGTCTTAATCAATGTATAAAATATCCACCCCTCTTCCTATTTCTAAGTAATGAGTAGAATTTATTTAGTGTAGAGAGTGTAGAAAATGTTAAAAAATGTAGAAAAGAATTCAATGTACCAAGAATGTCACAGATGTAAGACGACGGCATGGTAACGAAATCTATGAGAGGCAGAAAGACTGAATGTTCCAGAGTATTAGCAGATCTTTCGGCAAGCAGGAGTACTTTCGTGAGGTCTTAGCCATGAAAATAAATTTTATGATTTATAACCCTTTCAGTATCAGAGTTTACCAAACAAATTCATGTGCCTTCAACCAGGAACATGCCCTGGCTAGAAAAAGCAGGATTACAAGTTAGAAGGAAGTCTTCTAAATGGTCTACAGGAAAAATATATTACTTTTGTAGTCAGAAAAAAAATCATCTGTTATATAAAACAAGAAAAGAGAAAGTGAGAAAGATTATTTTCTGAACATTCCTCACCTGCCCTGCTGGACCCACTCTGCTCCCCAGTCTCTGCAGGTCTCCTGTCTGTTCCCTGGGAGGCCAGTCCACAGCCCACATCCACTGTCTCTCCAGACTTCTGCCTCTTAGGTGTCTCCAAACAAAGGCAGTAACAGAAGATTGGAGGGCACGAGGAAGGAGAAGTCCAACTCTGCTGGGTCACATACAGCAGTGGCTGAAGTCTTCCACTCTAAGTCACATCTCCTATGGGCATTCCTCTTTAGGCACAGATCTGGTATCAGCTTTGCAATGTTGCTGGCTCATGGTAGCTCATCAACCACTTTTTTTAAAAAAGATTTATTTCTTTATTTGAAAGAGTTACACACAGATAGAAGGAGAGGCAGAGAGAGAGGTCTCCCATCGCTGGTTTACTCCCCAGTTGGCCACAACAGCCGGAGCTGCACAGATTCGAAGCCAGGCGCCAGGAGCTTCTTCTTGGTCTCCTACGTGGGTATAGGGGCCCAAGGACTTTGGGCCATCTTCTACTGCTTTCCCAGGCTATAGCACTCAGCTGGATTGGAAGTGGAGCAGCTGGGTCTCGAATCCTCACCCATATTGGATGCTGGCACTGCAGACAGCAGCTTTACCTGCTATGCCACAGCACAGGCCCCAACCAACCACTTTTTAGTTATCGTTCAGCCCCACTCATACATTTCCTAACAAATACCTCCATTAAATTTTCTTCCTCAGCCCATCTTGAAAGGTAATCCTTTTCCAACAAGGACCCTGACTGATGTAAACTTGCTTCTGCAACTTTACAAAATCAGACAAAGAAATTAAAATAACATCCCTCTGTACCTAGTACAGTGACTGATGCAAATAGGGCCTCCATAAATAACTGTTCAAAGAATAAATGAATAAAATCTAGCTGCAGTTTCAGAATGGCTGTAATACTTTGAGAACCAAAGGCCAGTTGGCATCATCTCACATTGTTCTCAGGAAGCAGAAGTGGGTTGATGTCCTTACTCACAGGTAGTGATGGTTGATCTACTTTCTGTATACATGCTTCCCAATAGTCTAAGCAAAAGGATAATTCTTAAAAGATACTGAAATTTTAAAATGCCTCAAATTTAAATATAGACTCTTTGTATTTGAGTAATTCTTCCATTATAAAATTTGCTTCACAATAAATAGAATACCATATGATTCATCAAAACAAAGTATTTCTAAGAATGTCTATGGTGGTGAGTAAGTAGGGTGGCTATAAATTTCATTTCTGATGTAGTTGAATATTTTCCCTGTTTTTTATTTTACCACTTAAAGGATACATTTAAACATACATTAATTCTTCATCACTTTCTGTTACATCCAAAGGTTATACTCTTCTTCAGACAATTGCACATTTCCCATATTCTTTCTCCACAGTGTTAAAGGCTAAACTGAGTGAAAGGTTCCTGGCTGCTGTTCTCACAGCAATAGTGTGAATTTCACCATTGGCAGAGTATGGTTACACAGTGATCCCTGGTTGGCAGGAATTTCAATGAGTAACAGTAATCATTTAAAAATCCTACATCAGTGATATATGATAGATCTTACTACACAGTACAGATTTTAAATTTTTTCC
Source organism: Oryctolagus cuniculus (assembly GCF_051225735.1). Lineage (NCBI taxonomy): Eukaryota > Metazoa > Chordata > Mammalia > Lagomorpha > Leporidae > Oryctolagus > Oryctolagus cuniculus. The sequence goes on from NC_142873.1 coordinate 107,360,015, forward strand.
AATAAGTGCTTTCTACCTGCAAGGTAAAATCTATTTCTTTTTCCTTAATAAGAGTTCAAATTTATTCTACAACTCCATTTTTATAACTGCTTTAAGCACTCCTCTACCACTTACCCAGCTCAGTGTATAGAACTAGGAGTAAGAGAGGGAATGGTCTATTCTCTAATTCTTCCTCTCTACTTTCTCTTTCAAGTTTTAGCTGCTTCCACATTGTGGCAGAATAGCAGAATTAATGAAAAGGGGCAAATTCCTTACTGCTTAACTGGGCATTTATCTGCAGTACCCTTTTGAGTACCACTGTTTCTCCAACAAAATCAGACCATTCATCAGTGCATCAGTACTTTCTCTAAGGCAGGTCCAAATGCTGGCTCTCTTCGTAGCAGCGAGTAGTTTTCACACTAGGAAGAAATAAATTTTGAAGTCTCCTCACCTCCAATTCCCATTGGTGTACACCAAAACTTTGGCCAGTAGGGGTCCTTTGCCCAATAGTCTACTCTCTTGATTGGCTGAATGACATGTTGGCTCAAGTGACAGTGAGAGGCTGCTTTGCTGATATTTCTCCTCTCTGATACATCTCTCCATTTCTCTTTCTCCTTATTCAAGAAGGCATATCAAGCATATCAGAAAGTCTTCTGCTTAAGTGATCAATTTATAAATAAGATACTCTGAGTTATTTACCAATGTCTTCAAGCCTCAAACCAACCATTCTCAATTCTGCTCCATGATGCTGGAACTGAGACACCACATCCTACACCACACCCTACATTTCACAGATTCTCTTCCGAGTTGGCTTCCTTTAGATGCTGACAAAGAGAATCACTAGTAGGAGACAAGAATGAAGAGATTTGGAGAGAAGGAATCCTCCTCCTCATTCCAGGATGATACAACTTGGGTATTTTCTCCTGGTAGACTCAGAACCAGCCATATGACATCCTCCTCAGAGATCTGACCACTAGCTGCGCAGTGACCACTTGGTGGTCCTTTAGTTCCTACCATGACAACCTTTCCTTTGTACTCCAAAATTCTCACAACACTCTCTTCCCTTGCACTTCCTCTACCACCAAAATGGTAGTTGCTTCTTGCCATTAACTAATTTTGGATTCCCTAGCTGGCCCCAATATCTGTACAATCAGTTTTTTGTATTAAATCCTTTTTACTTTCATAATGGAAACCTAAGATATACGAAGCTAAACTTCCCTATGTTCAAGACATCCTCATCTCCAAAAATGGTTCTTATTTTCAGTAGGCCCATTACTCACTTCAACAACTACTCACATTCTCTCCTTCACCAATTCTATTCATACGAGGTTTCTGGTATTGCCAGAATGATTGGTATTAGAACCTGTCCAGCTAAGACATAAAAGTATCTGATCAAATTTGTGTTCAGATCTCCTTAGAGAATGTGGAGTACTTTGATGACTGTTAGTCTACTGTTTGGGGTACCATTTCTCTTTCTAGCTTTCAATTTATCATCCTTTCAGTTATAAAAAGTACTATTTATGAAATGATGATAATATAATAAGGCAGGTATACATCTTTCTTTTCAATTTTTTTTAGAAATTATTTATTTATTTGACAGGTAGAGAAAGACAGATGAAGACATATAGAGAGAACTTCTATTTACTGGTTCAATCAACCCTGCTTCCATCTCAAAATTTGAATATATGTGTGTGTGTGTGTATATATATATATATATATATATAAAGATTATTTTCCTTGAGTTTATATCCACTGGTCTTATTACCCTTTCAGAAAGTCAGGACTACAATTTGAGGGCAAAAAAGATAGATTTTAAGAAAAATCAGGGCCAGCGCTGTGGCTCAGTAGGTTAATCCTCCACCAGCATTGCTGGCATTCCATATGGGTGCCGGTTCTAGTCCTGGCTGCTCTTCGTCGGATCCAGCTCTCTGCTAAGGCCTGGGAAAGCAGTGGGAGATGGCCCAAGTCCTTAGACCCCTGCACCCATGTGGGAGACCCAGAAGAAGCTCCTGGCTCCTAGCTACGGATGGCCCAGCTCCCGCCATTGTTGTCATTTGGGGAGTGAACCAGTGGATGGAAGAACTCTCTCTCTGTCTCTCCCTCTCACTGTCTGTAATTCTACCTGTCAAATAAATAAATAAAATCTTTTAAAAAAGAAAAATCATTTTGTGTAAAATTATTCAGGAATATAACACTGTACATCTAACATTCAAATGTAAGCATTTCTTGGAGAGAAAAAAATCATCAGTTTGTTCAATTAGGTAATAAGTACCAAGGACTTCTGAGATAAAAATTGCAAAATGCTAAGAATTAAATGAACTTAAACCATTAGCTCAGCCAGAGAAAATGATAAGTAGTGAAGAGATAATGACATTCTTTTAATAGTCACACAGTAAAGTAGCTATGCTAAATGCTTTTCTGAGTAAAATGTGTCTCCTGAACAACCACTTAAAACCAATTTCCACTATAAAATGTGTTCTTCTTATATTATTAATAGAGCACAAACTGAAATCAATACACCAATTGGCAAAACAGGAAATTAATTTTTAATATATAATTTATTTGTATAATATTAATTTCCAATAATAGCATAACAGACAGAAAGTGTGAAACTAGTCCCATGTCTCTCCTTATTTAAATAATGCTTTAATGAATTTCTTGGGGAATTTCCTGATAGTAAATACAAAGCACAAAAGCTTTTAAAGAACTGAATGCTTTTCTATATTCTAAATAATTTGTGTCATTTATTAATCTTTCAGAGGTTAAAATATAAGGTGAATATCACTTGTTTTGTTTCTCAGCCACTTTTGGATACTTATTAAATAAGGGAGAAAAAGGCAAAAAATCTCTACACAGAAATCCAAGAAGGATTTGATATTGAAAGCTCTCTTTCCCTCTCTGATCACTGTACCAAACTGAAGACATGATTAGGGAAGATTTAGGAAGGCCTGGGGGAATTTTTACCATCCCCTAAAATATAACATCGAAGGTCTACAAACAGATGTAAAGGGCAAGTATGGCTGAAACATATTCAATTCACTTAAGTATTTGCTGGTTGCCTGCTGATGCTCAAATTTAGATCTTAAAATACCATTGGCAGAGTTATTTACTTGCTTTCATAGGTCTATGATGGCTGCTCTAGGATCCCAAGTAATATTTCTAACTCTCAGTGAGAGTATAAGCATTCAATTGCAGCCATAATCCAAAATCCTCATTTGCATACATCATAAATATTGATCATTTCTTTTCATTTGGGTCCTTAACAACAAAGGACAATTGAGAACTTGACATCGGACGAAGGCTTGCTGGATGATCTGGGCAGTACAAAGAGGAATACAACAAAGTCCTTGACCTCAAAAAGGCCACTGTCTAGTCTTAGGAGAGAAGAATCAATGATTATTCTGCCTAAAGTACTGAAAGTGCCCTTGGCGTGTGTCAGGCCCACAGTGCACTGGGAGAGGTACTGTGGCAGGAACAGACAACGGGATCATTAAGTGAACAAGGAAGTGAAGGTCACCTCCACCATGGTCAAAACATTATCAAGGAAAGCCTCACTGACAACCCTCAGGTACTTTGACATGTACTGTAATTAAGCAACAAAGAAATAAACCCTCTGCTCTTCCTTTTTCTAAGGAGTGATCTTTTAAAAATACAAAGTTCCTTGTATGACTCCCTTGCTTTATATTCTTTGTGACTTCCTGTTAATTTTAGCATGACACAAAACCCTTGATGCAATAATTAATAATACCAGTCCTTACACACCTGGTTCGTGCTTGCCTTTGTCACCTCAACTTCTGTTCTGGCTTCCACTTGCTCCCCCGCCTTATCCCACACAGCCGTCCACTTTAACCCAATTATCTTAGTCAGAGTTTATCCAGCATGTCTTTCTTGCCTCAGAACTCTTCTTCTACTGTTACACATCCTGAATTTTGCCTGGCTAACCCATTGTTCAGCCTGCGGCTTTAATGTCATCTCTTCAGAAAAGCCTTCAATGACTTCTTCTACTTGTCTCAAGGTCTCACCACTTCATTCTTCTAAGTCACAGTATTCATCACAATTATATATCGATTTGTATGAATGAAGATTTCTATACCTTCCAAAAGCTCATAGTGAATATTGCAAATCACTATATCCCCAGTGCCAAACAATAAATATTTCCTGAAAATATACCTTTGCCTGGGTGCACTGAAGGTATAAGAATCCAAAGGCAGCAGATAGGAAGGGGCAGGACAAACAATATTAATGTCTGGCAAACCACAAGCATCAGCTCATAAATCCTAACAGGATACATATTCTTACTCTGGAAGAAGGAGGCAAATAGGTGTGGGCAGGCCCTGCCCCCTCAAATGTATCATCACATTTAATACAACTATGCTTATGCACGTTTTACAGGTGAGATTCAGAGGCACAGAAAGGGTAAGCGACTCATCCAAGCTCACTTCTCCACGAAAGGCAGAGAAGGGACTCACACCTTAACACTAGGCCTGCAGAGCCAATGAAATCAACCATTGCCCTCCACGACCCCTTGGAAGCAGTCAACAAACATGAATTCTCAGGTAACAAACAGCAAATAAGGACAGATGAGCCAGGATCAAAGGATAACTGGGGAGAAAGTAGGATTTTAATACAAGAAAGGAACCAGATTTTTTAAATGATGAAAAAGAAAACAGAGAAGACTGCAGTTTGCAGAACATATGGAGTCTCTGAACAGCCACTCCTTTACATAATCTCATAGGCATTTACATTAAATTAGAAAACTTATTTTATGTGTATAAAACCTCAATCTAAAACATAACTAAAAAGGCATAATAATTTGCCTTTGCTTTATTTTATGCATGAACAAGAATCCAAAAGTAGTTTTTTCTTATCTAAATTAGGTCTTTGTTTCATATATAATTTTTCAAGGCCGTATGGAAGACCATGGCATTCATTCACTAGTGCCATGTCCTTGGACTTCTAAAATCACCCACCAACATAATGCTGTTCAAACTTGCTCCCTGAGGCACGTGAGAGGTAAGCAAGACTTAGATCAAAGTCTTCTTTCCAGACTCAAAGACCTCACATCCTAATCAATAGTTAGAAATATTCATTTCTTTAGAGAAGAATAAAATAATAAAGTGCTATTTTTAAGCAAGATTTCTCACAAAATTTCTGTATATGCCTTTCTTAGAAATGTAAATACTACGTCCTAACAGACTTCTATTGGGAGTGTTAGAAAACTATGAAGGATCATCCCAGGACATCAAGGAAACTTAATCTCTTATTTACTAGATTAACTGAATTGGGGTATTAATTCTGTGTGATCACTATTTATTTAGGCAGATATCCAGTCTCAGTCTAGACATTCTGCCTCAGTTTAACTGAAAGGTCAGGAAATCCATATCTGCATGGACATAAGAAAAACAGAAGTAATCTCAAAAAGCAAAAAACTAAAACTAATGTTCAATGCCAACATGCTATGAACTATTGTCTTGATAGAGCATAAAGGAATATAGGGAGCCTTCCGATTGAAATTTAATTATCTTTATATTCAGAAAGTATCATTTTCTTGTTTACCTTTAAGGGTGCAAAATTAGACTTCAAAATGAACTCACCCATGAATTTGAGAAACACCTCATACAGTTCACATGTAGGAGATGGGAGACTACAAAGAGCAGGCATAAGAAGACAAGGAGGCTTAGTAGTCCCAGGATCTTCATTTTTATCCATCTTACCTTCTGGAGCTTGGTGTAAGATTTCATTTGGCAAGAAGTTCTGCCACTTAAAAAAAGCTGGAAATCGTCCACAGTACCACCCCCATAGAGTGCCTGAGAGCGGTGGTTTTCAAACTTCATGTATTCAAGTACTGTCTTTGTAACTTCTGCCGTACATGATTCCCTTATTTCACAGATGAAACACAGAGTTCCATAAAAGTTGATTTGTCATTCACCTAGTTAGTGACACAACTAGGGCAAAAATTTCAGGAACCTAGTTTTTGGCCCAAAGTTTGTTCTGCTAGAGTGTCTACATCTGTTGCCTCTAAACTAAAAAGACAGGGTTTTTTTTTCTTTTTTTTTAAAGCAAAGATGTATTTACATATTAGGAAGCATCCTAAAAAAATAATGACCAAGAAATTTATTTACCAATTCATATACTTATGTATCCAGGCATTCATTTATTCATTCATTTAACCACAAACGTTTATTCAGCAATCTCAAGGGTCATGTACTGTATGGGCACCACAGATTCACATAGGAAGAGACTGGTTTCTGTTCTCAAGGATCAGAGAGTCCAAGCATTAGAGTGGTAATGAACAATTACTACTCGTTTTACAAGTATTATAGAGGTATTTACAAAATGCTACAACAGCAATAGCATACAGGAAGGCCATACAAATCTGCCTAGGAGTACGAGGGAATGCTTCATAGAGAAAGTAAATCTGAACTGTGCTCTGACAAGGTAAGTAGAATTTTATCAAGAAGATAGAAGGGCAGTTAATTCATGAACAAAATAAGACTTCCTCTTGCTAATCTTTAGTGATCAATAACAGCTCAATGGTGACTGGTGACTAAGGAATTTAATGAGTCATTCCATTCTCTTGATTCTTCTAATTTTGTATTTTTATTGATGAAAACATTTATTTATTATATATTGCTAATATGACTGCAGTAATATATAATATAAAATGTTAAATGCTTTAGGAAGATAGGGGCAATAATATTTCTGGTATTAGTGGTAGGCATTTTCAGATTTTCCAATATGAACTAGAATCGATGCAAGGCAGTTCTGTGTACAAGGAGGTTCTCTAATACCAGACAGCGAAAATTCTGAGATGAGATTACAGTTCTGTCATACCTACTATCTGCGGCACATTCAACAATTTATTTGATCTCTCTGAAGCTATATTCTGATTTATAAGAATAGGGATAATGTCTCCTATCTTGGAAGGTTATTGTGAGGATTAAATGAAATAGTGAGTGGTACCTAGCAAGATTTCATATAGCAAGTCTTCATTAAATGACTTGCTGAAATACAATCCTATTTCACTTGTATTACTCTTCTCACTTCACCACAAAGATGCCCTCTTTCAACCCTCCACAAAAAATATGCAAGAAAACAAGGGGAATGACATGACCTTATGTAACTCTGCTTTAGAGCTATTTATGCCTGAGCTTTTTTATTACAAGAGAATGTAACAAGTGCTTCACAAAAGACACCAGTTTCAGGGATCTGTGCAGGGTCCAGATGAATTTGACAAGGGTAACATTGCAATTATCACAAAAGGACAAACCATAAAATGAGGAAATAAGATAATGTCTGACATGGCATTAATTCCAGGACTTTTAGACTATAGTCTATTCATGAATGATGATAGAAAGTAACAAAAGCTAATAAATGATTATCCAACCACAAAGGTAATATAGAATACTTTTCTTCAGAAAATAACAAATAAGAAGCAATGTCTCTCTTTTTCATAAAGCTAAATAATATAACATAGGTCACAAAAAAGACTTTTGTCTTACCTTCAGATTGTCACTGTAAATGATTCATGGTCTTAAAAACAGCCAATCCATAGGAAAGAGCTTAGTATTTCTTCTACTGGCTTTGTTGAAGAAATTTTATGCACACACACACACACACAAGCATACACATCATAATAAAGGTAATTACATATTTTATGATATATATACTAGACACAACTATATATGAGACAATTATATATTCTTAAAATTATATAGTAAAATAGTGGGAATGAAGATCTTTTTTAAAAAATCTATTAGACTTCAAATATAAAATTCAAATTTGAGGATGGTCATTTTGCACAATGGAATACCTCTATCACATATTACAGTGAGGATTAGGTCCTGGATCTTTTTTATTTAAGATTTATTTTATTTTTTTTGAAAGGCAGAGAGAGAAAGAAGGAAAAATATATAGAGAGATCTTCTATCCAATGGTTCACTCGTCAAATGGCCTTATTGAAAGGGGCTATGTCAGGCTGAAGTCAGGAGCCAGGAGATTCATCAAGTTCTCCCATGTGGGTGCAGAGGACCAAGGACTCTGTCTCTTTCCCAGGCACATCAACAGGAAGCTTGATCAGAAGTAGAGTAACCAGGACTCCAACTGGTGCCCAGATGGGATGCTAACATCTCAGGCAGAGGCTTAACCCATTACGCCACAAGTCCTGGCTCTTCTGATTCAGCTTCCTGCTAACATCCACCATGGGAAACAGCAGGTGGTGGTCCAAGTAGTTGGGTTTCCGCTGCCATGTGGAAGACCCAGGCTCCTGGCTTTTGCCTGGCCCAGTCCCTGCTGTTGTAAGCAGTTGAGGAATAAACCAGCAGACGGAAGATCTCTCTGTGTCTTTTTGTCTCTCTGCTTTCCAAATAAACAAAAAATTTAAAAAAAATTTAGAATTCAAAGGCTGCATAAAGTCATCCTATTCACTTCTTAGGTAATTATTGGAAATTATTTGAGTAAATACCATTTTTTAATATGTGCCAAGACATGTTAGCTTTTGTTACTATAATGCAATACCTAAGGCAGATATACTTTATAAAGAAAAGAAGTCTATCTTGTTTAATGATTCTGGAGGTGAAAGTTCTAGGGACTTCATGTGGCAGTGGCCTTCTTCCTGGCAAAGTCCAGAGTAAGTGAAGGATATTACATAGCAATAGACAGACAGCTATATTTATATCTGTGTGGTCCTCCTCTCCTGAAAAAATCACCAGGATTCAATCATGGAGTCTCCAACCAAGAGACTGAATCCAATTTAATCACTTTCCAAAGACCCTACCTCTAAATGCATAGTTGGATTAAGTTCTCACCCTCTAAATATCATTAACATGAGATTTAAGGGTTTAAACTGCATGAGTTGGAGAGCCAATTATATTACAACCAAAGCATCAGATGATAAAGCAACTATCATTATCACTGTTCAGCATGTTAAGTCTAATATGATAGTACGTAACACTGAATAGAAAGAAAATCACCTTTACAGTGCACAAGCATATCTGTGAGTACTATTTCATTTTCATCTCGTGATTTGTAACATCTCATGGGAAATGAGGCAATGACCTCAATCCTAAATCTTACAAGACAATCATTTACTTATTTATAGAAAATGAATAGTATATATTTGCTAACAGACACTGTCAACAACAGAAGACAACCAGTTTGCGTACCAAAGAGCTCATAGTTTCAGACATTGTTGAATGAACAGTAATGAGCATTGTACATTATGTAGAAAACAATGCATGGAAGGGACTGATTTGCATGAATAATAAAGTCATAGATTCATACTAGAGCATGGAGCCGTGGTGCATGGATTTCATCAGAGGAAAAAATCATTGGAAGAATAATCTTGTTGGAAGAAATATTACAGAGACATTTGACTTCATGGCATATTTGATAAATTATATGTAGTTTGAACGGTTCTGAACAATAAGAGCTACAGGATGAGGAGTGGTAGAGAACATTTGGAAAGACATGTAAGAGACAGAACATGTTATCTTAATGTAATTCTTAATGGCATGACTTTTTTAATATTGAGGGGAGACATTTTTGAATAATTATAAGCAGGGGATCAAAATGTTGTGGAAATAAGAAATTATTCTGAAAGGAGTGAACTTAAAAGAATGACAGTGAGAAGACTAAAAGATTTTTAAAAATTATGAGAAGGAATAGAGATAATGGTGACAGTTGCAAAAAGCATAAGGAGCTTGAAAAAGCTGGCACAATAGACATGATCTTACAACACTAACAGGTCAAACAACATAAAGACAGAAGATAAATGATTTTTAAATAGGGAAATTTTGTGGTCATTATCTACCTTTGATAAAAAAAAACTGAAAATGATATGGAGAAGCTTGATTTGAAGTGGCTATGGAATGAAATCAGCATCTTTAGCAGCTAGCATGATGACATAGTGGATTGAGCAGTCGCCTGCAATGCCAGCATCCCATATGGGCAATGGTTCTAGTCCTGCCTGCTCTAAAGACAATTTAACTGCTGCTTCAAACGCCTGTCTCTTTTCTTTCATTTATCTTAGAGGTCAAGAGATAGGTAGAGACAGAGACAGAGACACAAAGAAAAAAACTGACAGAGAGAAGGTCAGACAGAAAGGCAGGTCCCATCTGCTGGGTCACTCCCCAAATGCATTCAGCAGCCAGGATTGGACCAGACTGAAGCTAAGAACTGGAAACTCAATCCAGTTCTCCCACATGGGTGGCACCTACCCAACCACTTGAGTCGTCACCTCTGCATCCCAGGATCCACATTAGCTGGAAGCTGGAATTGAGACTGAAGCCAGCATTCAAACCCACGCACTCCAACGTGAGATGCTAGCATCCCAAGTTGTAGCTGTAACCCACTGAGCCACAAAGCTCTCTCCTTTTCCCCTGGAAGCATCTTATTAAGACCAAATGCCCACCAACCTTCAGGTGTTTATTTTCCACTCATATAACTTCTTTGGTGAACTCTTATGTCCAAATTTTTCCAATAACCTTATCTGGTTGGTATTCTCCTTATTTATTTCTAAGAGTTATTGGTATAGTCTAAAAACAAATTTTTACCAGATGTATGTTTCACAAATATTACCTCTAAGGTTGAAGCATGTAATTTACTTTTCTTAATAGTATCCTTTAAAGAGCAACAGGTTCTGCTTGATGATTTCCAATTTGTTTATTTTATGTTGTAGATTTTTCTGTTTCCTAGAAACCTTTGTTTAACCCATGATCACACGGATTACTTTCCATGTTTTCTTCTATAAATATATGTTTAAGTTTTACATATATGTCTGTTAATTTTTAGTAAATATATATGTGTGTACATACTTAGAAAGAGCATGAGTTCAATTTTTTTCCATTTGTATATCAAAACACTAGCACTATTGTTGAAAATACTAACTTTTCCCTAACTGAGTTATTTAGGCACTACAGTTAAATTATTTGATCATATATTTGTATGGGACTATACCTGTTCCATTGATCTTTAGGGACCATCCCTATGCAATATAACATCGTATTGAAGTTAGTTAGTATAAATCTCCCAGTTCTACTTTTCTTATTCAAAATTATTTAGCTACTCAAAACCCTTTGCATTTAATATAAATTTAGGAAATGTTTCCAAATTTAACCAAAAGTAAGCTTAATGTGGCTTTATTTTTACAAGCAATTTGACTGTAAGATAACCATGAGCCTCTCAAAGATCCAAATAGTGATGAAGGAACATGGTACACAAAAAAATATTCTTTCCAAGATCTCCCTTCTACAATCACCATCCATTAATTCATCTATTCAGGCCTTAGGGGGTACAATAAACCTTAACGGCAGTGTGTTTTTGTATGAACTATGTTTATTTCTTTTCATGTTATTGCTTGTTACTTTTTTAAATTTTTAATTAGTTTTAATCCCTTTAACTGTAAAACAAGATCCTTACCTATTTAAACAAAGTCACTCAACTTAAAATAACAACTCATTTATGGAACCCCCAGTCAAAGTTTCTAAGTCATATGCTATTAAATTGGATACTATCACAATCAGAAGCCTCTCTGGATTCTAGATACAGAAAACATTAGCTCTGATTTCACTTTGCCTTTATGGTCTTCAGGAAGTCTGATAAGTCTGCGGATCTCAGATTCCTCTTAAGTGAAATAAAGCTATTGTGGAAGACCATTTCCTTTCATCTTCCCAATAGAATTCCATGATCTCATGTTTTACCAGGTTTTAAAAGGCACAGAGGAAAAATAGGGGGGATTATAGTTAAATAATTTCTCCAATATCAAGGTTTAAATAGATAAATTAAAATTAAAAACAGATGAGAGCATCTTTACTTTAGAAAAGGACATGTATTAAGATTATCAGGTTGCAAGAGCCTAACATTATGGATCATCTGATGCAGCATCCAATTCTATGAATGATTCCTAGAACACTGTTTGACATCCAAAAGATGTTGATTACATTTTCTATGATGAGAAATAAAAGTTATTTTTAATAGTAATCATGCAATCTGTTAGGATATTTATACAGATGCCAACCACGATTAGTACATTGCACCTTGGAAATATTGCCATGATTTTCACTAGATGAAAAAAGATATCAGCCTTAAAAACATTAAAACACCGAAATAGCAAACACATAAAATAACTGATTAGTAACATTGGTGTAACTATTCAATACTTCATACATAACTCAGAGTTTTATTATTTAAATAAGAAAAGCATGTTTGGAACAATGAGCATGACCACACAAGGATAGGTTAGTTTCTTTATTAGGACAGACACACAGAAGATGATGTATGGAAAAATTATACAGTATAAAGTTATACCTATAACTTTATAGTGGCTTTAAGTGCTGGAGGAGCCACCAACGTGGAGGAGTGGAGTGACTGACTTTTAAGACAAGATGCACTTTCATCTGCTGGCTGTTATTTTAATGCAACAAGTAATAATTATGTAAAATGTACAAAGATTAGATAGCCTTCATTATGTAACCTGTCTCATCTTGAACCCTTGGTACAAATAGATGCTCAAAACCTGAAGGTTGAATGAATTAATTCATTAAAAAATAAAAGGCATGGGTTCTGGACTCAATGTGATTTCAGAATAATGTCAAAAGTATGAACATGTGAGCCACAAATAGATTATAACACTAAGTATTTACAAAAAATCTAACTACAGGGTAGACACTATTCTAAGTACTTTCCCTTTCCATTTCCACAAAATTCCATCAGATGATATTGTAATCATCCTCATTTTACATATTTTTTGTGAGATTTAGACTAGGTAATTAAGTCTTCTAAAGTCGCAGAGCTAATAAGAAAGGTTGGGACCACGTAATCAACTCCAGAGCCAATGCTCCTTACTACCACACCAGCTGCTTCATCTCAGTCCATTTGTCATTAATTCTGCAGGAGTGTGGGTGTATGTCATTTGAAATTAAGGGTGCAGAATTGCATCCTTCCCCGGGATACACAGTAGACTCATAGAATGGCAGATGTCTTAAATAGCACTCTGGCCTCAGAATCAGCCCTTAAGACATGCGGATATGGCTGAAGAGCCCATGAGAGTATTTTAGGCATGGAAAGCCAAGACACCCTGGAAAAAAAAAAAGACCACCTAAATGGAAGATCTCTGTGAGTAAGATCCCAGTGGAAAGAACGGGGCCATCAAAGAAGGAGGTACCTTTCTCTGAAGGGAGGAGAGAACTTCCACTTTGACTATGACCCTGTTGGAATAAGATCGAAGTTGGCGAACTCAAAAGGCTTCCATAGCCTTGGCAACTCATGACTAGAGCCTAGGGAGATTACTGACGCCATAAACAAGAGTGTCAAATTGCTAAGTCAACAACAGGAGTCCCTGTGTACTTACTTCTCATGTCGAATTTGTCCTTAATGTGTTGTCCAATGTGAAGTAATGCTATAACTAGTACTGAAACAATATTTTACACTTTGTGTTTCTGTGTGGGTGCAAACTGATGAAATCTTTACTTAGTATATATGAAATTGTGAGATCCACTTCTTTCTACCACTTGCCTGTGTTCTTCCATGTATTCAAATTCTCTAATATCAACTTAAGTCCTACCTCTCTCTTGGGACTCTTCCTTGCTGAACTCTAATTACAACTGCCTTCTATTTTTCCTTAATATATTCTTCATTATGTTTACTTTGTTTCTAAAGCTAAAGTGAAACTGCATTAATACTAATAAGATGTTTGCTTCAATCTCTCATAATGTCTAGCTTGTTAATTGATTAAATTAGTTTGGATGCTAGAGTTGAAACAAGAAGAAAAATCCCAACTGAGACATATATTTGCATATTCCTTAAGGTCTAGTTTAACCACATATTTAATTCCAGAATTCTCTAGTTTCAAAGAAATAAAGGTTTGGATTTTAGTTATATTAAAATAAACTTGATTCTTCATTCCCTCAAACACATATATCATTACATATAAATATTACATATACAGAAATGATCTTTCTGTAAAATGCCAAGCCAACATAAGGCAAATTATTTATCTTTCAATTTTTTGGTTTCACTTAAGCATAAGAATCAAACTGAATTTTAAGAACTAAGCAAAGATGACATCAGCTTTTGCCAGACAGGAAGAAAAAAAATTCATCAAGCTTTGAATCATAGAATTTCCCAAATCATAAGATTTATCATCCAGCAGTTCTAAATTCTTCATCTTCTCAATGGCATAAATGAGTTGGTTTTTTTTTTTGTAATTTATAGTTTAGATGTTTTATACTTTTGAAAGTTCAACTCCAGAATTATTGAGTTCAACAAATTCAACAAATTAATAGCTAAACAATCTTGACATGATTCAATTCCGGGGTATGTTTTGCCTTTAATAGGGTCGGGGAGCCAGTGGACCCTCTGCAATAGAATACCACATTTATCTTTTGTATCACTCTGTAAAAACAAAATTGTGACTTTTCCACTAGGATATCTACTGCACACAATGACCCCAAGTCAAAGGAAGTTTCTGAGCAGAGGTACACAGTGGCCCTTATTGCCAGAACAACTATGCTAGAGTGTCCATGGAAGTGGCAGCCACACAGTGCACAACTGAGTTATCTGGACCTCAGAAAAATGACAAATATTTTCAGGAGCAGCATGTGTTTTTCTTGGCTACAGTTCAAATATACCCTATGTAATGAAGCAATTTCCTTTTTTTTCCCAGAAACTTTACCATTTCATTTTACTTTTTTTTTTTTTTTTTTTTTTTTTTTTTTTTTTTTTTTTTTGCAATTGGCTTTGAGTTACTCATAACATACTGGACTGTGACAAGCAGAGGCATTAATAACAGAGTATATATAATGGTGTAGTGTACAAAGCACTTTCACATAGGAGTCTCCCCTAATTCTTTTACTCCTACAATGTAATTATTAGTCCTGTGTTGAAGGTGAGCATATGGAGCTCAGAAAGCACAAATGGTCTACCCAAAATAAGATAAGCAATATTGTGACTCATCAAATACTAAAATTAAGATGTCAACTCCAAGTTCAATGTCCTTACCACTCCTAAAATCTAAATTGAAATGAATATATCTGCATCTTAAAGGCACATTTATTTTCAACTATCCTTCTGGTCTTAGCCCATTTTCTATTGCTGTAATAGAATACTTCAGACTGGGTAATTTATAAAGAAAAGAGGTTTATTTGGCTCATGGTTCTAGAGGCTGGGAAATCCAAGATAGGGCACCTGTGTCTAGTTAGAGTCTTGTGCTGCAAAAGTGCAAGGGCAAGTAGGCACGTGCAAAAGAGACAAAACACAGTCAGCAGCCTAGCCTCTTCACAAACCACTCTCTTAGGTACTAACTCAATCCTTTGAGAATAAGAATGCACTCCCAGGAGAAAGGCTTTTGTCCATTCATAAGAGCTTCATCTCTGTGATCCAAACACTTCCCACTACATCCCACCTACTAACTCTGCCACCGCAGCAAACAGATTTCAATATGAGCTTGGAGGAGACATCATATTCAAGCTACAGCACCTATTTTCATACATTCCTGTTTCAAATGTTCCTGTCATCTGTTAGATTATAGCTGTTTTTCTTTTAGAATGTTTACTGAAAAAAATTATATACACACATACATATATATAATACATGTAAAAATAAATGTATATAAAAACTGCATCCATTACAATTCTATAAGTTGGTCTTTTTATGCAGACATGCCATTTTTCAAATACAAGAGATCTTCAGAAAACTCATGGAAAATGCATATTATGAAAAAATGAACAAATTTTTAAAAATCTTCATTAAAATAAACTTATCTTTTAATTCCTTTTTCCCCATGCTTATTGAAATGTCTTTGACTTGCCATCAGCAAGAAAATTCAATTCCAAATCATTTACCTAACCTATCCTCATGTTGTAAACCTATTATTCCATAGCTATTTAATATTAGTAATGGTTATTAACTATAATATTGCATTATGTCTTCACTATAATTTACATAACAATTTGTATATTATTAGACATTGAGGTTATGTTCAGGTTTCTGTTAAATATTATACCATTGAGAATGAAAAGTTCCTGTACTTCTAGGAAAATATTGATTGTTCAGTAACCATGGTAATAAAGTAGCTATGGAAATGAGTTTAACTGGTATATTTGGCCAGTGATAACTCACTTCAAGAACTCTGTTTCTAAAAGACAACCAATCAATGGCAGCTCTGTATTCTGAAAGTCAGATTGCACTTCTAACATTAGCCAACCAGTAACACACTAGCAATCTTGTTTCCACCACTAAGAGGCAACAAACCACTAAACAGTCCAATCTCAGAAAACCCCCAAATCCCTGGGCTCTATACTTCTTAAACTCTATATAAAATCAGCTTCATGGTTTGTACAGAAAGTCTCTGCCTCGAAATCAAGGCCTTCCCTGGATTAAAACAGTAAGCACTATTTTATTTCAGAAACTGAGTGGTAGTCTCTTCTTCCAAAACAAATGACATGTGGGCATATAGATTTGTTCTTCCTTTTAACTGCATAGAAACAAATTCCCAGGAAAATGCTTTTATTAGATCAAATGGCATAATGATATGTATGTCATGTTATTTTTCTCAAGAGTTATTTTAGTTTACAATGCCATCAACACTTTGTAAATATATCTGCACCAGAACAATTTCAACAGTACTGGTTGCTATTATATTTTACATTGGCTGACTCTGGGGCATAAATTGGGAGCTTATGGTTGCTTTGATTAGCATTTCTATATCACTTTTAAAGAGTAAGATTCACATACATATATAAGACCATAATGAATCCCAGAAAAAGGAGCTTGGAAGTACAAAAATAAAGCTATGCCCACTGTGGGTCTTATCAGTACTTACTGGCAAGAAGAGATAATTGTTTATTTTAATATTTGAAAGGCAAGTTACTGGGGGGGGGGGGACACACACACACACACACACAAACACACAGATCTTTCATCTATTGGTTCATTCCCTAAACGGCATCATCAGCCAGGGTTACATCAGGCCTAACCCAGGAGCCTGGAACTCTATCCAGGCCTCCCAAAATACCATCTTCTGCTTTAAGTGCAAGGAATGAAGATAAGTATAATACAAGGAAAAATGAATTTAGAAAAAGTATCCTTGAATGAGCTATAGAGAAGAAAAATAATCAGAACTTAGAACTTCTTTTAAAATCTCTACTTCAGTTTTAGAAAATCATGACAAACCCTAACACATATATGTAGAATACCATGTTTCTATGAAATAAAAGTCTTAGATAATGATTTGATGAAAACAAATCTAGGTAACAAAAGGGAATTTCATTGCATATATTAATTAAGTTCTTTTAGATTAAATTCTTAATTTTTAAAATTATTATCCCCAAATATTTTGAAATATACATAAAATATTTCAAAAGAATAATTGAGAAAAGTCTATGATAATTATAACTGCATTGTACAATATAGCTAATTTTAGAAGATGAATGTTTTAACTGATTGCTAAAAAATAATTTCTTTCCCCTAATCCCATACTTTATAATGAACACATCACTTTATACTATATTAATGTACATTTTTCAGATGACTCTAATGCTCAGAACCCTCAGTGACCCCTACCTCATGAAGTTCAATCTTGTGCCCTAGTATGTCATTCCAATCATTTGTCATGGCTGCCTCCTATCTCACTTGGGCTCCATCTTGCAGCTTGTGCCACCTTTCCTTCCTTCTTAAAAATTTTACATATTTATGAGGCACAGTGTGATAATTCAATACAAATGTAAAACGTACAATGACAAATCAGGAAATTAGCATTTTCCTCTCCTTAAACATTTACCATTTTTTAAAGATTTATTTTTTTATTTATTTGAAAGACAGAGTTACAGAGAGAGATAGAGACAGAGAGGTCTTCCGTCTGCTGGTTCATGGATGGCCGTATGGCCGGAGCTGCGCAGATCCAAAGCCAGCAGCCAGGAGCCTCTTCAGGGTCTCCCATGTGGGTGCTGGGGCCTAAGGACTTGAGCCATCTTCCACTGCTTTCCCATGCCATAGCAGAGAGCTGGATCGGAAGTGGAGCATCCAGGACTCGAACCAGCGCCCATATGGGATACTGGCGCTTCAGGCCAGGACTTTAACCTGCTGTGCCACAGCCCTGGCCCCAAATATTTATCATTTATTTGTGTGGGAAACTCTTGAACTCCTCTCTTCTAGTATGAAAAATGGCAAAAAATGTTAAATCTATAAACATAATTGCTGCAAAATACAGTTACCCTGCAGGGCTTTAGATCTTTAGAACTTATTCCTCCTAGCTAACTATACTTTGTACCCATTATCCAACTTCTCTCTGCCTGTTCTCTCCCTACCTTTCCTGGTCTCTAGTAACCACTTTATCTACTCTCTACTTCTATGAAATCAACTTTTTTTTTTTAATTTTATAGAAGTATGAGGGAGAACATGCAATATTTGCCTTTCTGTATCTGGCTTATCTCACTTAACATAACATCCTCCAGTTCTATCCATGCTGCTGCAAATGAGAGAATTTCATTGATTTTTATGGCTGAATGACACTGTATTGATATCACATCTTCTTTATCCATTCATCCATCATTCTTCTCCCTTTGAGAGTGTTACACACATATACACATACACACACACACAGACACACACACATTTCAAAGCCCAGCAGAAATCCTATCTTTTTTGTTAGAGTGAAAAGTACTTCTCTTCCTGTCAGTATCTTTCACTCTGCACCACCAGTCCAGAACCCAGTGTTTTCTACTAGGAATTGTATTTGTAACCCCTCTTACAGAGTAGGAATTCAAGAAGAACAGGAGCTTTCTATTTTGCAATAGCACCAGTACTTGGCATAGTAGTCTTCCCCAAAATAATTTTTTAATACATATGCCAGCTCTACAGACCATTGAGCAGGTCATTTAATTTCAAAAGACCTCAATTAATGTATAAAGTAAAAATTATGATATCTATATTCTTACCTCACAGGGACGCTGTGAAGATCATATGAGAAGATATGTAAGCATCTGAAGAAATTTTTCCTGAAATGTGCTAGACAAGTGTCTCTCTTATGTTTTCCTCATTTCCTTCCTTACTGCCTACTCTACAGTGCTGTGTGTACAGTGCTCTGCATACAATCAGTATTCAATGAAGCATGACCAAAGTTGGAGAAAATTCTATATCCATTAGCACTGTCATACTGTCATCCTTTGAAAATTGTGATGGCTTAATAGATGATTTTTTTCTCCTTCTACATTGTACATTAAACAAAATGAGATTTACTTTGGCAATCTGTTCATTCAGGGCTGAGGTTTGGAAAGGTACTGCAAATTGTTAGTAACTTTTTCATCTAAATATTAAATACAGTAGCATTAAATCACTACTGTTCTTTGTTTACTTCCTGCTCTCAGAGTGAACCCAGTGTCAACTAAAACACTGAACATCCTGACAGCTTTCTGCTTATAATTTTAAGGACTGTAAATTATTGTAGGCCAGAATCTGTCTCTTGACTATGGTTCATTATTTGTCATTAACAATTAGCCAATACATTGTACCTGTACTTTCATTATTCATAAATGTGACCTTTTTTTCTGAGAATGAGTTCAGACAAGGTCTTAAATAATTTGGTAGATAGTCAGACATAAATCTTCTAAAATTTCACATTTTCTGAAATATGAATAAATCCAGCACATTAATTTAGGGGAAAATATGAGTTTGATTAGCACAAAAGAATAAATTATACAATAGCTTATATATAATTTATATATGTTTTTCTCATAAAATTGTACATGAATCTAAAACAGTGACCATCCAGTGAATTTCTACCTTCACCTACTATTTTTAAAATTGTTGGTGCATCTTAGTTTTAGCAAAATGCTCATGTTTCCCCAAAGGAAATCATATCCATAGAACAACCACCTCCATATTGTATTGTATTCAGGAGTGAAGAGTTATATTTAAATCTTAGGAGAAATTGATTGATACATTAAATAGACCTCTAGAGATAGGATCTCAGATGTTCTATCTCTTGGCTCACATTATTGCTGGGTTTTTGTTGTTGATACTTATGACAGAACTGTCACAAAATTCAGTCAATGTGACAAGTACAATGAAAGAGAAGAAGCAGTCTACAGAATGTAGTCAGGTACATGGTCAGATGACAGAAAACTGGTGACTGAGTATCAACCCTACAAACAAAATATTCTTTTCCTACTTGGTAACTCAGAAATAAAAATTAAGTAAAAATTCAGAGCTATGTGCAGGCCATGTGCCAAGTATTTTACATCACTCCTAATAATAATGCTGTGAAATAATTCTTATTTGCATTTTATAGAAAGATGGGCTATGAGACGTTAAATACCCTGACTTGTATCCTAAAACAAGCAAGGACATATGTTTAATATTACAGCTTCTACCTCTAACCATCATCCTACACATCAGTTAATTGTTAAACAAACAGACCAGTTCAGATGAGAGCAAAAAGGAACTGTGTTTCACCAGGGAATAAACCACTAAAGGGAAAATTTTATATCTTGACTCTCACCTCTTAGCCTTGATCCTACATCCTTAGCCCAACACCAGTTCTGATAATGGTCATAAAGAGATTGAGTCACATTTTAGAGCATTCTAATTAGGCTGCCATTTGAAGGTTTCTGACTCTAGGTCTCACCTTAATAACACAACTTCCAGATCGTCCTTTGGAATAAATATATACTCAGAACCCCATTTCTGGTAAGTAGGATCCTGTCATCACCTCCTATTCCTGAATCTAAATTTTCTGCCCAGAATCATGATTTTGATTATGCCCCAGGACTGTAATGCTGACTGCAGAATTATTCCTATACTATGATCCTTCCTCTAATTTTAGCTCTCCACTACTATGTATCTAATTTTCTTGACCTAGATACTGTCATTCTTACCTATATGGCTTTTAGATAATTAAAATCACAACACTGGGGCTGGCGCTGTGGCATAGCAAGTATATGGGTGCCAGTTTGAGTCCTGGCAGCTCCACTTCCAATCCAGCTCTCTGCTATGGCCTGGGAAAGAAGTAGAAGACGGCTTAAATCCTTGGGCCCCAGCACCCACATGGGAGACCCAGAAGAAGCTCTTGGCTCCTGTCTTTGGATTGGCACAGCTCTGGCCATTGCGACCAACCTGGGAGTGAACCAGCAGATGGAAGACCTCTCTCTGCCTCTCCTTCTCTCTCTGTGTAACTTGGACTTTCAAATAAATAAATAAATCTTTTTTATTTTAAATCACAGCATATTGTTATCTATCATATGATCTCTGATCATCGGGCTTGGTTCTAAGTTAAACAAGGGTGGGCTTTGTCATACCCATACATCTTATTGCTGATGATTTACATAAATGATCTGATAAATGTAAGGAAAATGTCATTTCCATCCTCTCACTAGAAACAGAAACTAGAAACCAGTTATTGGTAAACTGAATGGTGAATTAATGCATTGAAACTATTTTGCTAGTTTTCTTGTTGAGTCTCGAAGGTTGTTTCCTAAGTAGTGTCATCGCAGTATCCAAATGGAAATGTATTAATTCATTTCTGTTTAATTTTAAAATTTAAACCTTAAATAACTTCTGGATAATTTTGATGAATACTAAATAGAAAGTAATTTTTACTATTCCTTAAAATTTTAGTTTTTTGTTGTTGTTGTTGTTGCTTGTTTTGTGTTATTTATTTATTTAGGCTTAGTGGCAAGGAAGTGAATGGGGTTAATGGAAGGTTTGAGAAAAAGTATACTTTATGCTCAATAAGCAATTGAAAGTGTTACTGTGAGCATTCAGGACAGGATTTGAAGATGAAATAACGCCTCCCAGCATTAATATGTGAGTTCTGGAGCGCAGGAAGGATATGCAAACCTCTTACACATTTCTTGGCCTACTTCTGCAATTTATTCAGCTTGAGAAGCATATAAATGTATAATGAATCACCCTCTTGGGAAACAATTCTGTCGCTGGCCGAAAATCTCTTGGATATTTTAAAACTTAGCAAGATAATGTAAAAATGGAGAAAGTAAGTGAGCATTGAATGGAAAAATATCTGGTCTAAAATTAATTTTATGACATATGTGAGCTGTGTTAGTTTCTAGATCCTTCTCACAATCACACCCTCATCTTCACCATCTCTGATGTGAGTGGTCAAATTACAGACATAATGACTAAAGGCTACTTTTGCCTTCCCACGAGCTGATTTTTAAAATTCACCAGCAATAAAGTAAAATAAGCTGGAAATTTGTCATTCCTACTGAAATGAACACAAAAATGTACATTTTATTAAAGTGTGATAAAGGCAAGAAACAAGTACAGCTTTTTCTAGTATTCTGGTGACTAAAATTAAAACAAATAAACTAATATAAATATTTCTCTGAAATTATGACAAGTGATTTATTCAGTTCTTAATAAATGTGCAGAAACCATACAGCTCCCCTTCAGAAAAACAGAGTAGAGTTCTGATATTCTGAATGCAACATTTGTTATTGGAAATTCACAACTGACACTTAAATCCAGGATGGTGGATCACCGTCATGACTTTTCACACATTAATTCTTTCTGTAGCATTCTGAAAGCTCCTGCACTGTTTGCACACTACACACACACATACACACATACACACACCCTAGCTGTTTCCTCCTTTCAGGAAGTGTAACAGTAGTAGTAGTAGTAGTAGTTACTGAACAATGGTTTTCATTCCTAACTTCATAATTCACTCTTCCTGCAGAGGCAAGAATTAGAGACAGTGCAAAACATCAGAAGTAATTTTGTAATCTGGATCATTCTATGGCAAAATTAGAAGGATGCAGAACTTTCTTAACAAAGGATCAGCATAACTTCATCAATTCAAGGTGATTTATTATGTCTATACATAACATGTTTCTAAAGCTGAGTTTCCAGCATTGAGTATATTAATGGAAAGCTGATTAATTTATAGTATTTATACATTCCATGTAAGTTATTGATTTGATTAATTTTGATTTGAGAATATATTTGCCATTGGTTAATTGACATTACTTTTTCTAACAGCAAGCTTCTTTATTGACAATGATTTGATCATTTTATATGAAAATCAACATATCTGTATTCCAAATTACAATATCAAATTATAAAAAGATGATGAAAATAATGTCATTGCACTGCAAAAAGAAAGAAATGTGGCAATTTTACAAAGATGGGTTCCACCCAATATAGCCTGATCTATATTCTTTTGTATCTGACATCTCAATATTAGGAAGTGTGAACATTCTTTTTTAAGGTTTATTTTATTTATTTGAAATGCAGAGTTACAGAGAGAGAGAGACAAAGAAGGAGAAAGAGAGATCTTCCATCTGCTAGTTCACTCCACATTGGTCACAACAGTTGGGGCTGGGCCAGGCCAAAGCCAGTAGTCTAGAACTCCATCATAGTTTCTCACATGGATGTGTGGCAGGGGCCCAAGTACTTGAGCCATCTTCCACTGCTTTCTCAGACACATTAGCAGTGAGTTGGATGGAAAGTAGAGCATTCAAGACTCAAAAAGGTGCTCATAGGAGATGCTGGCATTGCATGCAGTGGTTTAACTTGTGCCATAATACAAGCCCTATATTAACTCTCTTCTCAATTCCAGCTAAAGCTAAACTTTGAATTAGTTATTATTATGCTAATTGGCATTCATTTTGCTGCAACTTAAATGTGAACTCAATAAAAAAGGGGCATTTTGGGGGTGAGCACCATGGCACAGTATGTTAATCCTCCACCTGCAGTGCTGAAATCCCATATGGGCACCAGTTCTAGTCCGGGCTGCTCTTCTTCCAATCCAGCTCTCTGCTGTGGCCAGGGAAAGCAGTGTAGGATGGCCCAGGCGCTTGGGCCCCTGCACCAGCTTGGGAGAACAGGAGGAAGCACCTGGCTCCTGGCTTGGGATCAGTGCAGCTCTGGACATTGAGGCCATGTGGGAAGTGAACCAACGGAAGGAAGACCTTTGTCTCTTCCTCTCACTGTCTGTTGCTCTACCTCTCAAATAAATAAATAAAATCTTTTTTAAAAAGGACATTCATATAATCCAGAATATTTTATGTAAAATTATTTTATATCATCAAGTAAAAAAACTAAGCATTCTCATCATTCTCATGGATAATCAAAAACAGATTCTCAAACATCCGGGATTCTATGGGTATCTGTTTGAGAAATATTAGGCACCAAAAGACAACACACAACCATCTGAACTACAATACTTGCATGCCATAATGTGGCAGTACAGTATGTAACACTCATAGAACTCATTAGCTGAAAAGAAAAATAATTCACACACTGCCAATGGCAAACATCTCTGAAATGGAAACAAAAAGCTTCCTCTCCTCATCTTCTTGACAATGGTCTATTATAGAATGCAGATTGTTAAGTAATGATACAGAATGAAGTATACAGAGACTTTGTAAAAACACCGAATCAGCCTGGAGACATTACACAGTCAAATTTCATATTGTTAATAGCCATCATGAGATGTGGAAGTTTACTCGTGTCTCTGGAGGATATTGGTCTCTTCTGTACGTCTCTCTACAATTCTAAGGGACCACAGTCACAGCAACATTAAAGCAGAACATAGACTATCTGCATAAATGTTCTAGACAGGAATTCAGAACTGAACTGCACCTCTTGTTTCTCATCCATCCTAGCAAGAGGTCACTTAACAAAGTAAGGCCCACAAGAACAGTCCTTTACCATTCTGAGCAAACTCTCTGTCCTACTAACAGAATTGCTAAACTTTAAGTACTAAAATAATCAGTCTTTCTAACGGCTTTATTAACCAGGAGACACAGGCACAAAAGAAGAAAATATTGCATATAGGCTACTAAGAAAAGTCACTGTGTTTTCATAAAATCAACACCTGCATCCCTTATCAGAGTGCCAGTTTGAGTCCCAGCAACTCCACTTCTAATCCAGCTTCCTACTAAAGCAAGGGAGGCAGCAGGTGATGGCTCAAGCATTTGGGTCCCTTCACCCATACAGGAGACCCAGATGGAATTCCAGTCTCATGGATTCAGCCTAACCCAGTCTTGGCTCACTTGCTCCCTCCCACCCTCCTCTCTCACTAGCTCATTATGCCTTTCAAGTAGATGAAAATAAATAAGCGAACATTAAAAACATACTATAAAATTAATCCTAAATGATGCTAACTTTTAAATATTCAATTTATATATATATATATATATAACATTTATCAGCATTTGGTTGTCACATTTTATCCCAAATGTTTCCAATTAAACATAAAATCTAATTTGTCAATTTGCCATCAATCTACATTTCAAATATTTATAGATCAATTAGTTGGAACTTATGGCCAAATAGCCCTCACAGTTGCTTAGAACTTGGACACATTTTCTCATTTAAAAATGATTATAAATCATGTACATACAATATTATTATGACAGTTCAGTTTCACAAGACAAAATAGGTTTTTGTGGGTTGGCACGTGTACCTAACTACTACCTATAATAAGGAGGTGGCAGAGAACAAATACTGATTATATGAATTCAAATGTTCACAACTGAAATGAACTCATTTTTAACATTTTCAAAGTGGTCCCTTAGTGACTACAATGGGTTGTCCTGAAATTTAAATTAACATTACCATCTGCAAATAAAAACTTTATGAAGAAATCACAAATGACAAAATTAGTTCTCAGCAGAAATTACTCACTCCAAAAGTTCTATACCTGAGTCTGGTTGGGGAGTTCCAAATCCAAACAACTAGTCTACAAAGCCAGAAAAATATGCCTGAAAACAAAAGAGTTCCAGCCTAGTCGTCTATATTATGTAAGTTGCTTGCAAGAAAAGAAAAGGTGGTAACACAGGGGCCTGTGTGAGCCTAGGGAAAAAAGGCAGCCATAGGATAAGAACCTGAATGTTTTTGAGCAACATTGTCAATGGCAAAGAAACACTGGGTCTGAAAGGCACAAGTTTTTGGTCACTAAGAAAACTGATTTCAAATATTCATTTATTTAAGAAATTTCTCTGAAGTGTATACTATGGCTCAATGGTGTTTTAGGCAAGAGAGATATTTCAGTGATTGAAATAGAAAAAAAAATCACATTCTAGTTGGGATACAGGCAAAGTAACAATACACTGATAAAATACGCAGTTATGTTG
Organism: Oryctolagus cuniculus; assembly: GCF_051225735.1. Taxonomy (NCBI): domain Eukaryota; kingdom Metazoa; phylum Chordata; class Mammalia; order Lagomorpha; family Leporidae; genus Oryctolagus; species Oryctolagus cuniculus. The sequence continues at coordinate 107,386,087 of NC_142873.1, forward strand.
TATGATAAATATTGTATGATATACTGCTGAAAAAATAAAGAAGAGAGGGAGGAAGGAAGAGAATTACAACTTTAAACATGTTGATCAGAGAAGATCTAACAAGATGGTGACTGAATAAAATTTGCTGATGCTGAAGTAAGTAGATATGACACAAAAATAAACAATCAAATAAAAAATAGCAGAGAGAACATAAACATCAAGACCCTAGAGTAGAAATATTCCTAGTATGTTTGAATAATAGCAAGGACACCATTCGTCTGGAACACAGATAGTTATGGGAAAATAGAAGTGACCAAGTCTCATCTCTGTAGGGTTGATGGAATATCCTAATGAAATTGGTTTTTCCTTTCTGTGAAATGGAAAATCATTAGAAGTTTTAAATAGAGGATTAATATGCCCTGACTTACATTTAACAATATTATTTTATTTTAGTTACTGTTAAACTGGAGAGAAAGGTACAGGTGGTTTGTAAGGGATTTATGTAGTTATAATAGTCTAGGCCAAAATAATGGTGACAGGCACCAGCATGGTGGCAGTAGAAATGGGGACAAGATGTGGGATTATGATGACTGCAGAACTGACAAAACTTCCTTCAATAGTGAGTGTAATGTAAGACTGGGTTAGAGCAATGACTCCAAGATGTTTGGCATGATTCACTAGCAAAGCAGAGTTGCATTTAACTGAGGTGAGGAGTGTTATTTCTGAAGCTGACAGTGTTCCTGAAACTTTTCTGTGATTAAATCAAGCAAACCACTAATTTCTTCTCTCTGAACATTATTCCATGCTCACCTGGAGAGCGTTCACTATTCATTCAATTGCCCGAGTATTATCAGGGAGAGAGTATCCAGGGTAACAAACAGGTGTATTTTAGTCATAGAAATTTTTAACTTCTATCAAAAATTAATTGGGATAATTTTGCTTCTTGTCTGAAACAATGAAAACAAATGTATCTTCCCACTGTGAAAAAAAGGAAGAAAACCGAGGAAATATCTGAAAAACATTTTCAGGCATAAAAATGAACACACTGGGAAAGTGACAGAGGGAGAAGACAGCCACCCACAGCCCAGGAATGAGGACTTGCAACAAATCAACCTTACTGACACCTTGATCTTGGACTTCTATTCTCCAAAATTGTGGTAAAATAAATTTTTGTTGTATAAATCAAAAAAAAAGAAGATTCTAAGATGGCAGATTGGGTAAATACATACTGTGCTAAGCTAGGAATAAACATTTAATATATATATATATATTTTAATAATAAGGAAGGAATAAGGAAGACAACTATACATATATATATATATATACACACACATATACGAAGTGCACTCTCTGGGGAGAATTGGAGAGAAAATAGCACTGCAAATCCTACAAAAGGATGAGGAACACCACGGACCTGTCTGGAGGGTGCAGACACACAGCATGAACACGAACACAATGCACAACTGCAACAGTAGAGAGCTAGAGTGGGTAGCAGCTTGGACATGGAGGTGAGACTGGACTGCAGCAACCCGTGGTGATAGGGCCAAAGGAAGAGCATGGTGTGAGTCTGGACAGGAACCCCAGGGGCTAGTGGTTACTAGCGTTGCCCACAGAACCAATGGAAGTAGATGAGGCATGTTTATCTCACTGCAACTTCCCCACAGCAGTGCCTACTGCCCAGCTGAGAAAGGGTAGGTGCCATTTTGAGTTAGGGCAGGAGTTACAGAAGACTTTGTGTGTGGGCAAAGCAACTGCTTGAGATAGGACACCATCTTCTCAGCAGTACTGGTGGCAATGGTGGGGAGAGGGCAACATTAGGCCAATGGATCTTGTGTACACATGTGATCAAGAGATTCTACAACAGGGAACAATCATCAGTCCCCACTGATTTTGAGCCTGGCTTGGAGGTAGTTGAGCAACCAGGTACGATGGTGAGGTGCATGCAGCCACCCAGGATCAAGATGCATAGAAGCTGATTCAGGGAACATTTGCCTTTCTATTGACTGGACCTCTGTACCCAGTGACTCTGGAATCTCCGTGTGCTGAGACTGCGAAGACTTGGTGGTTACATGAGAAGATGCAGGGTGTAGCTAGGTCTCTGGGCAATCACTGGGTGTGGCTTCACATTCTCAGAGCTCACTAGTTGCCTAAAGCAGGTCATAGCAGCAGGAACTATGTTAACAGTGAGGACTGCACAGATCATTTGTGCAGTTCATAAGGTGGTGTGGAACACACTGGGGCTAATATCAAGTCATTGAGATCTACCACACCCAACTTGGGTGTTACCCTGGATACTTGTCCCACACTGGAGCACTGACCAGAGCTCCATGGAAACACCTACCACATACCTCTTGGTATTCACTGAAAGTGTAGACATTCCACTAAGCCACAGAGGGAAAGTTCAAACAGAAAAGATATCAGAGAAAAAAAAAATCAACTCCACAAATGCCTGAAAACAAATGCGGAAACTCAAGAAACAAGAATAAGGAAGACAACATGAACTGCCCAAAGAGACAAAACAACATTTCTATATTAGAATGTGAATTTATGTAGTTATAATAGTCTAGGCCAAAATAATGGTGACAGGCACCAGCATGGTGGCAGTAGAAATGGGGACAAGATGTGGGATTATGATGACTGCAGAACTGACAAAACTTCCTTCAATAGTGAGTGTAATGTAAGACTGGGTTAGAGCAATGACTCCAAGAAAATGGATTTCCAAAAATTAATCATAGGATTACTCAAAAGCAATCAGAAGCCAATCCATGAACTAATGAAAACCATACATGACATGAACAAAAATTTTTCCCATGAAATAGATTTTAAAGAGAAATCAAAATGAAATATTAAAAATGAAGAATTCAGTAGATCAAATTTTAAAATGTGGTAGAAAGCCTTAACAGAAGACTTGGTGAGGCAGAAGAAAGAATATCTGAACTAGTAGACATGTCTTTGGAATCTTTTTTTTTTTAAGATTTATTTTTTGTTGTTTATTTATTTATTTATTTATTTGAAAGACAGAGTTACAGAGAGGCAGAAGCAGAGACAGAGCAAGAAAAAGAGCTCTTCCATCTGCACATTCACTCCCCAAATGGCCGCAACAGCCAAAGCTGGGCCAATCTGAAGCCAGGAACTTCTTTCAGGTCCCCCATGTGAGTGCAGGGGCCCAAGCACTTTGGCCATCCTCTACTGCATTCCCAGGCCATAGAAGAGAGCTGGATTATAAGTGGAGTAGCCAGGATTCAAACTGGTGCCCATATAGGATGCCAGCACTACAGGCTGTGGCTTTACATGCTATGCCCCAGCAACGGCCCTATCTTTGGAATCTTACAGTCAGACCAAAGGAAAATAAAAGAATAAAATGGAAAACTTAAAAATAGTGTTGAAGGGCCGGCGCCGTGGCTCACTTGGTTAATCCTCCACCTGCAGTGCTGGCATCCCATATGGGTGCCAGGTTCTAGTCCCGGTTGCTCCTCTTCCAGTCCAGCTCTCTGCTGTGGCCCAGGAGGGCAGTGGAGGACAGCCCAAGTCCTTGGGCCTCTGCACATGCATTGGAGACCAGGAAGAAGCACCTGGCTCCTGGCTTCAGATCAGCGCAGCACCAGCCGTGGCGGCCATTTGGGGAGTGAACCATCGGAAGGAGGACCGTTCTCTCTGTTGCTCTCTCTCATATAACTCTACCTGTCAAATTAAAAAAAAATAGTGTTGGAGATTTATGGGATACTATTAAACAGCCCAACATATGGGTCTTAGGAATTCTTGAAGGTGTGGAAAGAGAGTATGGACTAGAAGGCTTACTTAGTGAAATAATCACAGAAAACTTCCCCAGTTTGGAGAAAGAAAGGGACATCAAAGTACAAGAAGCACACAGAACTCCTAGCAGACATGACTACAAAAGATCTTAAGGATGACACATTGTAGTCAAACACTCCACAGTAAAATATAAAGAAAAGATTCTAAAAGGTGCATGAAAGAAATGAGAGATAACTTTCAGAGAATATCCAATTAGATTCATGGCCGACTTCTCATCAGAAATCCTACAGGCTAGAAAGGAACGGCAATTTATAGTCCAAGTCTTAAAAAGAAAAACCCCAGAATGCTGTACCATACAAGGTTCTCATTTATAAATGAAAGTGAAATAAAGACCTTCCATAACAAATAGAAATCAAAGGAATTTGTCATCATTCATCCACCTTTATAAAAGATGATTAAAGTATGTGCTACACACAGAAACACAGAAAGATAGCCATCATTATGAAAGAATGTGAAGGCAGAAAATCCCCCAGTAAAATTACAAAAGAAATCCAAAGTAAACAATAGGAATATTTATGGAAAAATGGCAGGACCAAATCCTTCCATATGAATGGTCACCTTGAATATAAATAGCCTCAAATCTCCAGTTAAAAGATACAGGCTGGCTGAGTGGATTAGAAAATAAGATCCATCTATTTGCTGTCTACAAGAAACACACCTCATCAAAAAAGGTGCACACAGACTGAAAGTGAAAGGATAGAAAAAAATATTAGCCATCCTAATGTCAGACAAATTAGACTTTAACAACAACAACAAAAAACTGTAAAATGGGACAAAGAAGGACCCTATGTAATGATTAAGGGATCAACTCAGGCCAACGCCATGGCTCGCTTGGCTAATCCTTCGCCTGCAGTGCTGACACCCTGGGTTCTAGTCCCGGTTGGGGCACCAGGTACTGGTCCCAGTTGCCCTTCTTCCAGTCCAGCTCTCTGTTGTGGCCTGGGAGGGCAGCAGAGGATGGCCCAAGTGCTTGGGTTCCTGCATCCGCATGGGAGACTGGGAGGAAGCACCTGGCTCCTGGCTTCAGATTGGCACAGTGCCAGTCATAGTGCCCATTGCGGGAGTGAACCAATGGAAGGAAAACCTTTCTCTCTCCCTCTCACTGTCTATAAGTCTCTCTCTGTCTCTCTCTCTCTCACTGCCTAACTCTGCATGTCAAAAAAAAAAGGGGGGATCAATTCAACAGGAAGATGACAGGAAGATGTGACTATAATAAATGTATACATGTCCAATTACAGGGTGTCTGGCTACTTAAAAGAAATAGTAATGGATCTTAAGGGAGACATAGATTCCAATACAATAGTAACCAGAGGCTTCAACACTCCACTTTCATCAATGGATAGATGAACTATATAGAAAACCAAAAAAAAAAAAAAAAGAGAGAGTTAATTGACACTATGGTCCAAATGGATGTAACTGATATTTACAGAACTTTTCACCCCACAGTTGCAGAATACGCATTGTTCAAATTAATGCATAGAACTTTCTCTAGAATAAACCACATGCTAGGCCATAAAGCAAATCTCAGCAAGTTAAAAATAATCAAAATCACAACATGTATCTTTTTCTAAGCACAATGGAATGAAGCTGGAAATCAACAACTCAAGAACCTCTAGAACATATGCAAACACATGGAGACTGAACATCATTTTCCTGAATGAACAGTGTGTCACAGAAGAAATCAAAAGAGAAATCAAAAAAAATCTTCAAACAAATGAAGATAAGAATATTTCATATCAAAATGTATGAGATGCAGAAAAAGCCATTAGGCAAAAAAAAAAAGAAGGAAATCAAAGGAATATAAATTGGAAAGGAGGAAATCAAACAATTCCTATTTGCAGATGACATGATTCTATATATAATGGATGCAACAGACTCCACTGAGAGACCATTGGAACTCATAAAAGAGATCAGTAAAATGTCAGGATATAAAATCAACAAGAAAAAATCAATATCCTTTGTATACACAGACAATGTCATGGCTGAGAAAGAATTTTTTTTTTTTTTACAAACAGAGTGGACAGTGAGAGAGAGAGACAGAGAGAAAGGTCTTCCTTTGCCGTTGGTTCACCCTCCAATGGCCTCCACGGCCGGTGCGCTGTGGCCGGCGCACCACGCTGATCTGAAGGCAGGAGCCAGGTGCTTCTCCTGGTCTCCCATGGGGTAAAGGGCCCAAGCATTTGGGCCATCCTCCACTGCACTCCCTGGCCACAGCAGAGAGCTGGCCTGGAAGAGGGGCAACCAGGACAGAATCCAGCGCCCCAACCGGGACTAGAACCTGGTGTGCCAGTGCCGCACAGGATTAGCCTATTGAGCCACGGTGCCGGCCAGAGAAAGAACTTTTAAGATAAGTCCCATTCACAATAGCTCCAAAAAGAATTAAATATATTGCAATAAATTTAACCAATGATGTCAAAGAACTCAGTGATTAAAATTATAAAACACTAAAGAAAGAAATAGAAGAAGACATTAAAATGGAAAAATCTCCCATGTTCATGAATTGGAAGAAGCAACATCATCAAAATGTGTATACTACCAAAAGTAATTTACAGAATCAATGTGATCAGAATCAAAATATCAATGACATCCTTCACAGACCTAAAAAAAGATGCTATAACTCATAGAGAAACACAAGAGATCCAAAATAGCTAAAGCAATCAACAAAAACAAAGCTGGAGACATCACAATACTTAATTTCCAGACATACTACAGGGCAGTTATAATCAAAACAGCCTGGTACCGGCACAAAAATAGACTTGTAGACAAAGGGAACAAAATAGAAACTCCAGAAATCAATCCATGCATCTACAACCAACTTATCTTTGACAAAGGAGCTAAAATCAATCCCTGAAACAAGGACAGTCTCTTTAACAAATGGTGCTGGCAAAATTGGAGCTAATGTGCAGAAGTATGAAATTAGACCCATACCTTACACCTTACACAAAAAATCCACTCAATCAAAGATGTAAATCTATGACCCAGTTATTAGAAAACATTGGAGAAGCTCTGTAATACTAACATTGGCATAGGCAAAGACTTCTTGGAAAAGACCCCAGAAATACAGGCAATTAAAGCCAAAATTGACAAATGTGATTACATCAAGATGAGAAGCTTCTGCACTGCAAAAGAAACACTCAGCAAAATGAAGAGGCAACCAACAGAATGGGAGAAAATATTTGCAAACTAGACAACTTATAAAGGGTTAACACCCCTAATCTATAAAGAACTCAAGAAATTTAAAAACAAATAATCCAGTTTAGAAACGGGCAAAGGACTTGAACAGGTATTTTTAAAGAGAGGAAATACAAATGGCCAACAGACACCTGTGAGAAAATGCTTAGGATCAATATCCATCAGGGAAATGTAAATCAAAACCACAGTGAGCTTACACCTCACTCCAGTAGAATAACTCATATCCAGAAATCAATAAATGACAAATGCTGGCTAGGATGTGGGGGAAAAGGTACTTTAGTCCACTGTTGGTGGATATGTAAACTGGTGCAACCACTGTGGAAGGCAGTATGGAGATAACTCAGAAATCTGAATATAGGCTTATCATAAGATTCAGCCATCCCACTCCTGGGAATACCACCAAAACCGAAATAAATCAGCATCAGCTTCTGAGTTATCTTTCCCCCAATGTTCACTGCAGCACAATTCACGATAGCTAAGAAATAGAATCAACCCAGATGTCCATCAACTGTTGACTGGACAAAAAAATTAAGTTATACGTATACCATGAAGTATTACTCAGCTGTTAAAAAAATGAAATTCTGCCTTTTGCAGTAAGATAGAAGCAACTGGAAACCATGATATTCTGTCACAAAAAGACATATATCATGATTTCCCTGATGAAAGGTAACTAATATAGTTCCTGAAATATAATGTATTGTAGAGAAATAGACATTCTGAGATTCAATGATTGCTTACAGCCCTTGTCTCTTCCATTGAGAAAAGTGTTGTGTTTTTTCTCCTCATACTATTTGTTGAACTCTTTTACTTGGTGTAGGGTTAACTGTACAATCACTAACTAAACTGAAAATAGATCTTTGTAAAAATTAAGGGTAGGAATGTGAAAGAGAGGAGGAGGAAGAGCTGGAGCATGAGCAGGAAGGAGGATTGGGGGGGAAGTGTCACTGTGTTCCTAAATCTGCATATATGAAATACTTGTATAACTTAAGTATACAATATAAGCATAACCTATAGTACATCTACAGTTGAAATGTAGATTTCTAGCCTAGTGTATGTCTCTTTAGAACTTCAGAAAGATTGTGGAATGTTTCATTTCCTCTTGTTTTGTTACCAATTATCAATCTGTGTCTTTGTGAATCTACTTTTTTAATTTTGGTTAACAATTTTGTGCGTAAAAACTGGAAATGTTTCCTAAAAAAAGGAAAAAATGTATGTTCTCTAAGTAAAAGAATTCTATATGGACAGTTTTTTTTTCCCCTTTCATCATTTGGAAGACATAGTTCCATTGACTGATTACATTAGAAGTCTATGATGTTTGCCAGTGCCATGGCTCATTAGGCTAATCCCCCAGGCGGCGCTGGCACCCCGGGTTCTAGTCCTGGTTGTGGCACCGGATTCTGTCCTGGTTGCTCCTCTTCCAGTCCAGCTTTCTGCTGTGGCCCAGGAAGGCAGTGGAGGATGGCCCAGGTCCTTGGGCCCTGCACCCGCATGGGAGACCAGGAGGAAGCACCTGGCTCCTGCCATCAGATCGGTGCAGTGCGGGCTGCAATGCGCCAGCCGGCTGTAGCAGTCACTTGGGGGGCGAACCAATGGAAAAAGGAAGACCTTTCTCTCTGTCTCTCTCTCTCACTGTCTAACTCTGCCTGTCAAAAAAAAAGAAGTCTATGATGTTTTTAATATTTGTTTTTCTATATGCAATGGATTTTTCTTTCTGTGGTTTCTTTTATTTATTTGTATTTATCATTTGTCTGACAATTTTTATGATGTATTTGATGTGCTTTTCTTGTGTTTAATCCCACTTGAACTTATTGAATTTCTTTGATATAGGTTCATAATTTTCACTCAACTTATTAAAATTTTTAGCCATTGTTTGGCCAATATATTTATATTTTCAATAGAAAAATTTTATTTAATAAATATAAATTTCTGAAGTACAACTTTTGAATTATAATGGTTCTTTCTCCCATAACCAACCTCCCACCCACAAACCATCCCATCTCCTACTCCTTCTCCCATCCCATTCACATCAAGATTCATTTTCAATTATCTTTATATATAGAAGATCAACTCTATACTGAGTAAAGATTTCAACAGTTTGCACCCACACAGACACACAAAATATAAAGTACTGCTTGAAGATGGATTTTACTGATAATTCTCAAGTACAACACATTAAGCATTCTTATTTATGATGTCAGTAATCACCTGAGGCTCTTGTCATGAGCTGCCAAGGCTATGGAAGCCTCTTTAGTTCACAAATTTCAACCTTATTTAGACAAGGCCATAAACAAAGTGGAAGATCTCTCCTCCCTTCAGAGAAAGGTACCTCCTTCTTTGATGGCCGGTTCTTTCCGCTGGGATCTCACTCACAGAGATCTTTCATTTAGGTCATTTTTTGTCAGAGTGTCTTGGCTTTCCATGCCTGAGAAACTCTCATGAGTTTTTTAGCCAGATCCAAATGCCTTAAGGGCTGACTCTGAGGCCAGAGTACTGTTTAGGGCATTTGTCATTCCATGAGTCTTTTGTGTATCCCACTTCCCATGTTGGATCATTCCCTCCTTTTTAATTCAATCAATTATTGTTAGCAGACACTGTTCTTATGTGATCCTTTGACACTTAATCCTATCATTATGATCAGCTATGAACTTAAACTGATCACTTTAACTAGTAAGGTGGTGGTGGTACCTGCCAACTTAATGGGATTTGGATTCCCATGGCAAGTTTTTAGCTTTACCCTCAGGAGTAAGTCTGAGGGAGCATGTGATGAACTGTACATCTCCTCCCTTTCTTACTCCCACTCTTATTTTTAACAGGGATCAATTTTAAGTTGAGTTTAAACACCTAAGAATAGTTATTTGTTAATTAAAGAGTTCAACCAATGATATTAAGTAGAAATATAAAATATGAAAAAGAATAAAATATTAAGCTGTTCCTCAACAGTCAGGACAAGAGGCTAATACATTTCAATTTTCTCTATCTTTCATCTCTTCCTGAACTCTAATTGTAGATCTCTAATGTTAGATCTCTTAGTATTGTGTTTTATCCGATTGTTCATTGCTTTCAGCTCTTTATTTCTCTGAACTCCATTTTGGATACACACGCGCACACACACACAAACACACACACACACATCCTCTCCAGTTGTACCCATCATAGGTCACCTGTGGTGAAAGCCAGATCAAAGCACCAGCATGCTAGTGACTATCAGTCCTTCCTCTGTCACAATGCTGTGTCCTCATGGCCATCCATTTGGGAAATGCTTGACTTCATGTTACTCACCTTGACAGATTCCCAGGAAAACTTCTGGTCTTGGTCTGAGTTCCCCACAACAAAATTGAGGTAGGGTTTTTTGTTTAAGTGGTTGATATGTAGACCCAGGAGAAGGCAAGTGGAAGAAACCAAACATAGCAGGGGGAAAATGTCAAGGAAGAATTATGGTCTCAGTAGAGACTGGAATTCTTCTTATACTACCAGACACTATGGAGGACAAATTACATGACAGAGCTGGCCCTACCTTGAGACAGAAAGGACAACCTTCTTTTTTTTTTTTTTTTTTTTTTTTTTTGACAGGCAGAGTGGACAGTGAGAGAGAGAAAGGTCTTCCCTTTTGCCGTTGGTTCACCTTCCAATGGCCTCCATGGCTGGCGTGCTGCGGCCGGCGCACCGTGCTGATCCAATGGCAGGAGCCAGGTACTTCTCCTGGTCTCCCACGGGGTGCAGGGCCCAAGGACTTGGGCCATCCTCCACTGCACTCCTTGGCCACAGCAGAGAGCTGGCCTGGAAGAGGGGCAACTGGGACAGAATCTGGCGCCTCAACCAGGACTAGAGCCCGGTGTGCTGGCGCCGCAAGGCGGAGGATTAGCCTAGTGAGCCGCGGCACCGGCCCAAGGACAACCTTATGTATCTCATGTCAGCAGGTCACTGGATGAGTTAGCCCTGGTTGGGAAGGGAAAGGTGGCTCCCGTTTGGTTTAGGTTTAGGTCAGTTCTAGAATAAGGGTAAGCTTTTTATTATTATTCATTATTATCTCCAACACTTATAGTAAATGCCATACGGTATAGCCAGAAAAGGGAATCTGGCTAGACACCAACAGTATTCAGTGCAACAATGCGTAAGTATTATGACATGTAATAATCAGCAAATTCTGAGTTATTCTGTATCTCAGTGAGAAATCTGTTTCTTTGAATTTCTTGGAAATTTTCTCTAGGCACGGATAGGAAGGTCGTATTTATCTTCTTTTTAATGGGATTACAGCCAGTGGGATTGACTGTAATAATTCACAAATGCCCAATTATCATGTCTGTCTAGGAACCATCATGCAAATAAAATATTTTGTCCTGGAGTTTTGTTGACTCGGAGTTCTAGATTGAGAGTGTGGTTCCAGACTGTAACCCTTGTTATATTTTGTCAGTGTTTTCCCCTCCTTCTTACCTTATACCCACTCTACAATGGCTGGAGTAGAGATCATAAATACTTCTCTTATCAAATACATTATCCTATTTGTAGTAGTCTGGTATACTGTTACAAATACATTTTGCTTTTCATATATTGGTTAAAATGACTCTAAAAGGGAGAAGGGGAGAGGAAAGGAAGGGATTATCTAAAAGTAATGTACAAATTGTTGGGAGTGAGATTTCTTATTTTTCAGTTTAAGTTTGGGAATTTGTGTTTCTTTGGCCCAACATCAATAACAAGAAGTAGTACCACACCTTAGGGTTTGATGTTCTTGAGTGGTCTGGAAATTAGATATTTTCTACCAAGTTATTTAGGGCAGTTCACAGTGAGAACCATCCTATTCCTAAGTACCCAACACTTCCACACTCTGATGAATGAATTGTCTGTATTCCACCAGCATATGGAATGATGGTGCCGTATGCAAGATGTGTTGAAGCTATAAAAATCCATGTGGAAATTAGGTATTATGGTTGCTTTATTGAACTTCTCCAAAGTCTTTCTTAGGGTATCTCACTTTTTATCCTATTTCTCTCATCCATAAGTCCTGAGTTTCTTCCACTTGCCTGCTGCAGAATATTCTTTGCATTTTCTCCTTTCTGTCTATCAAAATTCCACCCCAAATTCCTGGCTTGATGTGAATCCCACCATAAGGATACAGATCCTATTACTCTAAGTTTTGGTAATGGGAGGGAGTGAATTTCCTTGTGGGGCAAATGATGGTAAAAGCTGGTGAGCTTCACTCTAATCTAAGGACATGATACTGAATAATGACATTATACTTCAGAATAGCCACCTCTCTAGACTCTCGTCTGATATCAGCTATTTTGAGTTCTCTATGTGCTCAAATAGCCAAGGAAGGTTAGAATAAGGAAAATGAAAGGACAAAGAATCCAGTTGTGCCACTAACATACAGGCTACTGAGAACTTCTGAAAATCACAACTCATGTTAAATAAAGATCTGAAAATCACAGCAATACAATCTACTCATAGTAATCCCACCACCCATTCTTTATACATCTGGATGTAACATGTGATTCATCCCGAGTTCCACAGAAACAAGCAATAGTAATAAGTTCAACAACATGGAACCCCCATGCCTGGGTTGTATGTGAGCTCCTCCTTCACATCGGATGTGATCATGGCCAAGAGAAAAACCATAAAATGAGGATAGTAAGAGTAACTTCCTCATGGGATTGTAATGGAGCTCAAATGAGCCTTTGGGAAGTGTTTCACAAATGGGAGGTATCTGGTGATGTTAGGTAGGAAGTCAGAAATTGAGCCTATGTGTGTATGAGAAAGGCCTGAAGACAAGCACCTACAGCCAAAGCTCCAGAAGCATAGCATCTTGCACTTCAAAGTCCTGCCCAGACCCTGATAACCTCCCAGGTGGTCCCAGCCCTTCCCCCAAGGAAAGCTCCCAGGAGAATTCTCTCTCCTCAGGACCAAAGGGGTTGCCTGACAACATGGGACAATAAAACCTTCTCAGACATGCCCTAAGGGAAACCCCCCTACTCTGCCAGGGCACCAGCAAATCTGGGGAGGATTTGCTAAATTTAACCCAACAAACCTTTCTGCTGAGCCACCCACCTGGCCTGTCCAGGTGTATTCTCTCTATTCAACTATGTAACCTTTCTCCCCCAGGGAGCTCTCTCTGTGTCCCTTCCATTCTGACAGATGCCCTATCTCCAACAAAGCCTTATCACTCCACTCTCTGTCTCACGCCTGAATTCTTTCTTGCTGAAGACAAGAACCCCATGGCTTCCATGGCCTTCCCTTTGGTAACAGTGAGATCTGGATAAATGTTATATCTCATTATTTTATACCAGAGTGATCACAACACAATCAATGGAATTGCCCAACAATATCAGAACATGTTATTGTTAGGTAGGAAGTCAGATATGAGCTTATGTGTGTGTGACAAAGACCTAAGGAGACTTCTATGTCCAGCATATGCATCTTAAAGTCATCCTGTTAACCTTTCAGGGGCAGCTCAATATTTGCATCCTGCCCTGCCCCTTCTACCTGATAACCTGCCAGGTGGGGGTCCCTGTCCCTTCTGCCTGATAATCTTCCAGGTGAAGCCCACTATCTGCATTTCAAATATCCTGCTCCAATCCTGATCTTCCAGGGGGTCCTGCTCAACCTTCCTCTAACCCATGTAATGTCAGCCAGGCTTCCTCCTGTCTGATAATCTCAGGGAGAAAACTCAGATAGGAATTTTTCGTATTTACATCCAAAAAGTCCTTTGTTCCAGGAGAAGAAGCGGGAAGGCAAGACCCATCCCCTTAAAAACCCCTAGCCTCAACCAGACTGCGCGCTCAGCCCTCTGCCTCTATGCTGAGCTGCCCACCTGGCCTGGCCAGGTGTACTCTCTCCACTCAATCATGTAACCTCGCTCTCCCCCAGTCTGAGCAAATGGGCACTCTCTCTCAGGTTCTGTCTGGAGAGGTGCCCATCCGTTCTTACTGATGTCCCTGCTCTAATTAACGTTGCTATTTGCTTTCTACTTACTCTCTGTCTCAATGCCTGAATTCTTTCTTGCATGAAGACAAGGACCCTGCCGTTCTCCAGTAACATTATGACTGTTAGTAGAAAATTGTTTTTTTTTTAATCCACAACAGTGAATGTGTTCAACAATAATTTACTGCCATCTTGCTACAGTTTTGTCATGATTTTTCCTATACTGAATCAATATCCAGGAACAGTTCTTTACTATATATAAAGATTGTCATCTTTTCTCTATAACTCCAAGATTATCATGGATTGGTGTATTTTATTAAGCTTATCTGCTGAGAATGAAGAAATTGTTAATAATACAAATTTCTGATGACAAAGATGCCATTATACTAAAATGACTACTCAAATTCTCTATATCTATATAGAAACAACTCCAACAGGCAATAGACAGTTAGAATTCTGGACTTTCCAGAACTATTTGATCCAAGAAAATTTGATCCCCCAAAAAAAGCCTTCAAAGTGAAATGTAGACAAGAACATCCAAACTTGTAAGAATCTGATCCTCTCTTTAGCTCACAGCTCTTATCCTTGTGATCTGAGCTTTGTCACCCTTCCTAATGTAAATTAATTCAAAGGTTCGTAACATGGCATTCAAGGCCTTCTATAACATATTCCAGTGTTCTCCTTATTGAGACTTTCATTTTGATATTTCATTATCTCCTTTTTTTTTTTTTTTTTTTTTTTTTTTTTTTTTTGACAGGCAGAGTGGACAGTGAGAGAGAGAGACAGAGAGAAAGGTCTTCCTTTGCCGTTGGTTCACCCTCCAATGGCCGCCGCTGCAGCCGGCGCACCGCGCTGATCCGATGGCAGGAGCCAGGATCCAGGTGCTTTTCCTGGTCTCCCATGGGGTGCAGGGCCCAAGCACCTGGGCCATCCTCCACTGCACTCCCTGGCCATAGCAGAGAGCTGGCCTGGAAGAGGGGCAACCGGGACAGAATCCGGCGCCCCGACCGGGACTAGAACCCGGTGTGCCGGCGCCGCAAGGTGGAGGATTAGCCTATTGAGCCACGGCGCCGGCTCTCATTATCTCCTTATACCACAACTAAACTATACTATTTGTCTCCAAACATGCTACTGCATTCCTCTCCATTTTCACTTTTGCGATCCTATCTGAAATCCCACAATCCTGTCCAATGTTTATATGCTGAATTATAATTTATCCAATTTTTAACTCAGTATACTAAAAGTTGATGTCATTGTCTGATTCTTTTGAGGAACGTAGAGTTCATGGGGAGAAGCCATTCACTTTCTGCGCCTCCTCCTTGCTGGAATTAAGAGAGGCTCCAAACTGGAATATCCCTTTTATATATGCTCATTGGATACTTTCTAGAGAAAAGCAACCTGCAGACCTATTGTGTGCTATAATGGAATTGAATAAGATGAGGAAAGCTTAGAATTTAATCTCTGAAGTTTAAAGGAGATGTAAATGTATAGCTTGAGAGCATTTTCTGGAAAAACATTTCTGAAGATGGAAAGCCCACTAAAGTGGCCAGACCAAGAAGGCTTAAAGATATTATGATACAATATGCTTTGAAAAATAACATGCGAACCCACTTCCCTATTCTCTAAGACCCGGGGAAAGCACTGTAGAAATCCTTGAAATTCTCGTGGATTTCTATGATACACCATCTAAAGAATGGAGGTGCAAAACTCAACAAAGATTTTACTTCTCCAACCTAAGAATCCTTGGGGAAAATTAGACCACAGGAAAAGCTGACCACCTCCCAAAGAAGACTAGGCACAGCATGTAGGTGGATGTTGTTCCCCCTTGACAGCAACCACCAGGACCAGCTGGAACCTAGATAAACTACAGTGACAGCAGGAGCACTTTCCAGCATCACCAATATGAGAAAGTTTTACTACAAGATTTTGGCTTCCTAATTTCTTCATTCTGCCCATCCTCCCCACAAACCAGAAGTGCTTAACTGCAAAGAGCAAAATGTAGAAGTTATCTCAGAGCCAGACTATTCCTCACCAATATAAGAAAAATCAGGGTTACAGTTCTAGTCCACATTTTAGGATGGCAGCTTTGAATCTCACATGAGACTGAAGTTTTAAACTGAGATAAATTTAGTTTTGATAACTGAAAAATGACTAGAAAGCTCTAGAAACTACTCAAGGTGCCGATAAGGATGCCAAATAGGATTCACATAGTAGGACTGACAACTTGGGCTGGAACAAAATGAAAGTGTTTCATATTCATATTGCAATGAATGTATATCCCCTCAACAAATCATTTATAATTATTTATTATTATGGAAATAGATATGTTTTATAAACTCACTTTTGAATGACTGAAGTTATGTTAGATGTTATGTTATATGCCAAGATATTGTACAGAGAAGAAAAAAAATCTTCAATATGAATTAAAAAAACATAGCATGTCATAGAAGCGCAGAATACAGAAATATGATATGTGGAGATGCCAGACTCCAGATGGGAGTGGGTAGAGCTCTCCACATAGCTGCAAACTCAACATTTGGAATGGTCTTGCTGATGGTGACCATTTCATAGGTCAAACTACAACACACTGAGGTAATTCAAACATCCACACACTACTGCTAAATAAAGCTGCTTTGCAAGTCATTTTCATCTCAGAACTTGTTAACAATTCCATAAAAAGAATTGGACAAAACTGCCAATAATAAAAGAAATTACAAGAAACTCACTTAGCTTTTGTTTTATTCCAATGTTTTTAGATTTCTTTTTTTAAAACTTTTATTTAATGAATATAAATTTCCAAAGTATAGCTTATGGATTACAATGCCCCCCCCATAACTTCCCTCCCACCCGCAACCCTCCCCTTTCCCACTCCCTCTCCCTTTCCATTCACATCAAGATTCATTTTCAATTCTCTTTATATACAGAAGATCAGTTTAGCATACATTAAGTAAAGATTTCAACAGTTTGCTCCCACACAGAAACATAAAGTGAAAAATACTGTTTGAGTACTAGTTATAGCATTAAATCTCAATGTACAGCACACTAAGGACAAAGATCCTACATGAGGAGTAAGTGCACAGTGACTCCTGTTGTTGACTTAACAAATTGACACTCTTGTTTATGGCATCAGTAATCACCCTAGGCTCTTGTCATGAGCTGCCAAGGCTATGGAAGTCCCCTGAGTTCACTGACTCTGATCATATTTAGACAAGGCCATGGTCAAAGTGGAAGTTCTTTCCTCCCTTCAGAGAAAGGTACCTCCTTCTTTGATGACCCATTCTTTCCAGTGGGATCTCACTCACAGAGATCTTTCATTTAGGTTTTTTTTTTTTTTTTCCCAGAGTGTCTTGGCTTTCCATGCCTGAAATATTCTCATGGGGTTTTCAGCCAGATCCGCATGCCTTAAGGGCTGATTCTGAGGCCAGAGTGCTGTTTGGGACATCTGCCATTCTATGGGTCTGCTGTGTATCTCACTTCCCATGTTGGATCATTCTCTCCCTTTTTTATTCTATCAGCTAGTATTTCCAGACACTATTTTTGTTTATGTGATCCCTTTGGTTCTTAGTCCTATCATTAATTCATAGAATCTTATGTAGAAACATTGTTAACAAAATTGTCCATAACTGTCATTCCTGTAACTGAGATGAGGTTCTTGACTCACTTGTAACAGAAACTGACAAGCAGTCAACAGTCAACTCATAGAAGATTAGGAGATTATGCTGGAACACAAGAGAGATAATAGAGCAGTAAGAGGTCCCACCAACCGCCTATCCAAGGGAGCTGAACAGGGGTTTTCATTGGGTTGGGGAGATGTGGCCACAACCTCTAAGTCTCTGGCTCATCCCCTCACCACATGGCACCTCAGTTTACCCTTGGCTCAGTGTTCTACACAGGCACAATTGCTTCTTGAACACATATGCTCAACAGGCAGCATTGCTCACTACTGCCCCTCCCCCCAGGAAGGTTGTACATGGGTTGTACCAGGCTATTCTAGGCATGCACATGAGTCATAGAAGTTCCCAAATGGATCAACAGGGGATCTTTTGCAGTTAGGGTCTCAATGTTCTCCATTCCTACTTGGTTCAGAGCTGGCTGGAGTGACCTATAGTCAGAGATCAACAGATATTCAATCCTTTTTATGTCACATTTGAGAAACAAGCAAGTAATATTCCATGTCACCAAGCAAGCATATATAGAGATTATACCAGTTTTAGAATAATTATATTTAACCAAAAGGAAATTCCAAATTATAGCATTTTTAAAATGTAACTTTATCCTTCAAAATTTTGGAAGAATAATATTTTTGGGTACAAAACTTCTTATTTGGAAATGTAAAAGAAGGCAGGCTTGGGAAAAAATAGATTCTGTCTTTCAGAATATACAGATTTAAATGTAACACAACAAATCAAGTAAATATACATATTGACTTATATGCTTTAAGCATTGTTTTTCAGGTGAATAAATTCTAGTTTAGATATGCTAATGCACATGCCCCCATGGCACATAGGAAATGGAGAGGCTGAGTCCAGAATTATCAAGCTTGCTATTGGCATGGGTGCCTCTCACAGCTACCATTGACTTTAGAAGTGGTACATTTTCATGAGCTCTCCTAACAGCTGTACCTTGGAGAAGGAAAGGGCAAAGTTTCAGGAATTAGGATATCAAGACTCTAGAGGGTAAGGCCAAATGATGAAAGAAAAGTCAGAAAAATGAAGTTTTTATCATTCTGCTTTTTATTTAATGAATGCATTTTTACATAGATAGATACAACTTTAGGAATACAGAGGTTCTTCCCCCCATGTCCCCCATCCCACTCCCTTCCCGCCTCCTATTCCCTCTCCCATTGCCTTCTTCATTATGGATCATTTTTAGTATGACTTTATATACAGAGGACCAACTCTATGCTAATCATAGATTTCAACAATTTGCTCCCATGCCAACACACAACATATAGAGTACAGTTTGGGGAGAGAATTTGCAGTCAATTCTCATATTGCAATTCAATAGGGACAGAGGTCCTACCTGGGGAGCAAGTGTACAGCGTTGTTCCTTTAACAATTAACACTCTTTTTTAATTATGTCAGTGATCATCTGAGGCTCTTGTCATGGGTTGCCAGGGCTATGGAAGCCTTTTGTGACCTTGGACTCCGTCGGTATTTGGACACGGCCATAAGCAAAGCGGATGTTCCCTTCTCCCTTCAGAGAAGAATGTCTCCTAGAAAATGAAGTTTTTAAAAATATCTTCCTGGTGATTTTCCTGGGATTGTTCCAGTGGCCTGACTATGCTTCTAGTGTTCAGGATGCTGGGCCTTCTCAGCCTCACTCTTGCTGGCAACATTGACTAAGAGTAGAACTCCTACATCTCCTCTTCTCTTCATAACGTCTCAGTATGCCCACGCCTTCAGAACCATTCACAGTTATTTATCACCACAGGCAAGTCCTTTAAGAGATGAACTCCATGAACACCTCCAGTTTCATCTTTCTTCCTTCCCTTATCCATACACATCCTCTGACTAATCATGCTCTCAACAATCATGCACTTTCAAGCATTCATGCCTACACACACACACACACACACACACACACAAAAGCGATAGCCTTTGCCTGGAACGACTTTCTGTATTTCCTGGCACCGAATCCTGTTCATTTACCTAGATGCCACTCATTTTCTGAGAATGACAAAACCTTTTCTGTGAAGTCCCACAATTGGCATACAACTCTATTACTACATACTACTATGTAACACATGGTTTTGTAATATGTGTGTGTGTTACCCATAATTTCTGTGAACTCTTTGAGAGTACAGACTCATTCTTTGCCTCTGTTCTCCCTACGTTGTCCAATTCTTGCCATGGAGTGGGTTTTCATTTATTTATTCAGCAAATATTTACTGAATGCATGCCAAATGCCATATGCCATCTTAAGCTTGGAGTAATAAATCAGATGAAGTTTAAAAAACATACAATCAAGTGGCAACCAATAAACATTTGCTTAATTAAATGAGAGTCCTTGTTATGGTTTTCTTAAATAATCCTATTAATGAGCTTCCATGCATGCTGGTCCTAGCTTCTGGAACATCCAAACTCTTCTCTACATTTATTGAAATTCAGGGCGCTCAGCTCTCTGCTCTTGGCTAAGTTGCCTGACTGGCCTGTCCAGGTGTACTCTCTACATTCAATAATGTAACCTCACTTTCCCCCAGTCCAAGAGACTGGGCACTCTCTATCTTGTCCCTTCCATTCTGACAGATGCCCTATTACCAATAAAGCTTTATAACTTCACCAAAAAGAAAAAAAGGAAGGAAGGAAGGAAGGAAGGAAGGAAGGAAGGAAGGAAGGAAGGAAGGAAGGAAGGAAGGAAGGAAGGAAGGAAGGAAGGAAGGAAGGAAGGAAGGAAGGAAGGAAGGAAGGAAGGAAGGAAGGAAGGAAGGAAGGAAGGAAGGAAGGAAGGAAGGAAGGAAGGAAAGAAGGAAAGAAGGAAAGAAGGAAGGAATTTGTGGGATAGTGCTGTGGCATAGCAAGTAAAGCTGTTAAGTAGGAAGTCAGTTATGAGCTTATGTGTGTGTGACATAAAGGCCTAAAGAGAAGACATCTATGTCCAGCATATGCATCTGCATCTCAAAGTCATCCCAACAATGTTTCAGGGGAAGCCCAGTGTTCGCATCCTGCCCTGCCCCCTCCTAACCTATAACCTGCCAGGCAGGGGTCCCCTCACCTTCTGCCTGATAACTTCCAGGTGCAGTCCAGTATCTGCACTTCAAACACCTTCTCTGACCTTCCTCTAATGGGGGCGGTGCCAGCCAGACTTCCCTCTGTCTGATAAATTCAGGGAGAAAACTCAGATAGGAGTTTTTCCATTTACATCCATAAAGTCTTTTGTTTCAGGAGGAGATGTGTGAAGACAAAGACCCATCTCCTTAAAAACTCCTGGCCTCAACCGGACTGCATGCTCACTCAGTCCTCTGTCTCTCTGCTGAAACGCCCGCCTGGCCTGCCCAGGTGTGATCTCTCCACTCAACCATGTAACCTCCCTCTTCCCCTAGTCTGAGCAGCTGGGCACTCTCTCTCAAGTTCTGTCTGGAGAGGTGCCCATCCATTCTTACGGATGTCCCTTCCCTAATAAACCTTGCCATTTTACTTTCCACTACTCTCTGTCTCAATGCCTGAATTCTTTCTTGCGCAAACAAGAACCCTGCCATTCATCAGTAACAAAGCCACTGCCTGCAGAGCCAGAATCCCATATGGGCTCCTATTTGAGTCCCAACTGCTCCATTTCCAATCCAGATCCCTGATAATGCACTTGGGAAAGCAGTGGAAGAAAGTCCAAGTTGCTGGACCACTGTGTCTATGTGGGAGACTGGGAAGAAGCTCCTGACTCCGGGCTTCGGATTGGACCAGCTCTAGCCATTGTGGCCATTTGGGGAGTGAACCAGATGATACAGGATCTCTCTCTCACTTTCTCCCTCTGTCACCAGAGGAAAGGCTGTGGAAACCATGGGGTTTTTGTCTTCATGTAAGAAAGAATTTAGGCGTGAGACAGAGAGCGGAGTGATAGGTTTTATTTTTATTTATTTATTTATTTATTTATTTATTTTTGACAGGCAGAGTGGACAGTGAGAGAGAGACAGAGAGAAAGGTCCTCCTTTGCTGTTGGTTCACCCTCCAATGGCCGCCACGGCCGGTGCGCTGCAGCCGGCGCACTGCGCTGATCTGAAGGCAGGAGCCAGGTGCTTTCCCTGGTCTCCCATGGGGTGCAGGGCCCAAGCACTTGGGCCATCCTCCACTGCACTCCCTGGCCACAGCAGAGAGCTGGCCTAGAAGAGGGGCACCCGGGACAGAATCTGGCGCCCTGACCGGGACTAGAACCCAGTGTACCAGCGGCGCAAGGCGGAGGATTAGCCTAGTGAGCCGCAGCACCGGCCGGAGTGATAGGTTTTATTGGGGATAGGGCATCTGTCAGAATGGAAGGGACAGAGAAAGTGCCTAGTCATTTGGACTGGGGAGAGCGGGAGGTTACATGGTTGAATGGAGAGAATACACCTGGGCAAGCCAGGCAGGTGGCTCAGCCAAGAGGCAGAGGGCTGAGCTCATGATCTGTTTGGACTCCCTAGGTTTTTAATGGAGTCTGTTTACCCACCTCCGCCTCTCCTCCAGGACAAAGGAAGGGGAGCCCTACTGGAAGGTTTTGCTGGGTAAAAATTAGCAAATTCCTCCCCAGATTTGCTGACACCAGGCAGAGTAGAGGGGCTTCCCTTAGGGTGTCTGTGAAGATTTTATTGCCCCATGTTATCAGGCAACCCATTTGGTCCTGAGGAGAGAGAATTCTCCTGAGAGCTGTCCTTGGTGGAAGGGCTGGGACCACCTGGACAGTTATCAGAGTCTGAGCAGGACTTGAGCTTTGGCAGTAGGTACTGGTCTTCCTGTCTCACATGCACATAAGCTAAATTTCTAACTTCCTACCTAACACCTCTGCCTCTGCTTCTCTGTAACTCTGCCTTTCAATTAAATAAATTTTTTTAAGAAAAGAAATTCCGTTTGTTGTCAAAACCCAGTGCCTAAGCTTTACTTGACTATTCTCCCCCACACTGATCTCAGTGGAAATTAAACTCATTACTATGATTCCTTCTTCAAACAACTCATTCTGCTTACTTTCTAACTTCTACCAATAGCAACAGCATCCTCCTAGTGACCAAGGCAAAAAAAAAAAAAAATCTAAAAAGCCCTGACTCATCTTTGCCTTCTCCCTTGCTCACTCCCACACCTCATCAACTGCTAAATCCTGGAGAACTGCCTCTGCAAATTATTCATTGGCCAGGTAAAGCAGATGTGTTGTATCAAAATTAAACCCTCACCCAATATCTCTGTGGCTGCTACTCCTTCTATTTACATCTCTAGTATACTAGATTGCACCACAATCATGGTTCCACATCTTGCACTAAGCCTAATTTTGATTGCTCTCCCATAGATAACAGAGAACTCTCCTACACCAGAAGCAGAAAGACACTTGTAGCCAATTATGATAAAACACATTCTGCCCTAGGTTTTAGTTGTGTACCACACTAAATTAGGTTAGTTGTACACCACACTCAATTAGACTCCAGACCACTTAGAGTCAGAACAAAACAGGGTACCCTGAAGAGGTTCTTCAATTTTTCCCATGCAACTGTTTCATATCCAAATTAAAATACTGAATCACAACACAATTTGCTTATTTGTCTCAGTGTCTACTTCCTACACCAAAACTGTCCTTAATGTTGAAAAACATTTATTATTTATTAGAATATTTTATGCCTGGAATACAGTCAGGGTTCAATAAATGTGTCTTGCATAAGTGGATTAGCACAAAACCTTGAGAACAGTTTATCCTTAATAAATCTACTATAATTAACTATTTCATTAAAAAGCCAGTATAGTCTTACATATAACTTCCCTGTAGTTTTTCATGGTCTAAGATTCATCTCCATGACTACACTGAAAGATTGGGTTGATTTAATCTGCCTAATTAGTGAATTCTTATAAGAAAGTAGGGTTGGCTGGTGCCGCGGCTCACTAGGCTAATCCTCCGCCTAGCGGTGCCAGTACACCGGGTTCTAGTCCTGGTCGGGGCGCCGGATTCTGTCCCGGTTGCCCCTCTTCCAGGCCAGCTCTCTGCTGTGGCCAGGTAGTGCAGTGGAGGATAGCCCAAGTACTTGGGCCCTGCACCCCACGGGAGACCAGGAGAAGTACCTGGCTCCTGCCATTGGATCAGCGTGGTGAGCCAGCCGCAGCACGCCGCCGCGGTGGCCATTGGAGGGTGAACCAACGGCAAAGGAAGACCTTTCTCTCTGTCTCTCTCTCTCTCACTGTCCACTCTGCCTGTCAAAAAATAAAAAAAAAATTAATTAAAAAAAAGAAAGTAGGGTATATCTTTTACTACTTACCTTTGTTATCATAGTTCAGATTATATAACGGTTATCAATAAATGTTCATTAGCCGCTTGATAGGTTAACTATTCTATTAGGGTAGAAAACAGGGAACAGCTCAAAATGGTGTTTCTCTCATAAAATGACAAGCTGAAAAATTTGTTTTCCAATTTTCATATATTGATTAAAAGTTTGCTTATTACACTAGAGATTATTTTTCAAAGTAAACTAAACTGTAAAGATACTTACAACCAAAAATTAAGCTCGGGAGTTGGGATATAGGCTTCTTTATTATCTACTAAGTTTGGATCTTCTCTAAGCAAAAAAAAAAAAATCCTCAAGCATGTTAATATCATTTTCATTTCATTCTAAGTCATGCAAAGCCTCCCTTAAGGTCATATATGACTTCAGCTTCAGGACACTTCTTTGGGCCTCTTTTTAAAAATAGAGAAATCTCAGGCACAACAATGGTAAGGCTGCTTGCCCAAGGCTACACTGGTATCTTACTTACCCTCAAACTCTTACTCATTTGAATGTATTAATAATTAATAATAATTATTAATAATAATTAATAATTATTAATAATAATTAATAAGTAAAAATATGTAATACTATAACTAATGATTTTGTTTGAATACTGTTATATAATTTATTTCCAAATAAATTCAATATCCTACACCTGTGTTCTCTTCCAATTACAACATTTCTTAGACCAAACATGAATCAACATAGTAATTCTGAAATCTCAGTTGTTCATGCTTACAAAAAATATTAGATTCAATGCAACAAATAGATATTGATTGCTTTTTGTGTGTTCAGCTCTATGCTAGGTACTGAAAATACAGAGATAACCAGTACACATAGAAGGAACAAAGTTAACCACTTCATTTGTCCTTGGAAAGAGGCAATGTGTTTAATTCATCCAGTGCCTAGCACAGGGTATGGTAGCTAAAAACTACTCTTGAGGTATTTATTGAACTAAAATATTTTAAGAGGTGTTTCATGGCTTAAATATCTCATATTTTCTGGGAACTTTTGTTTTACTGGTATTACTATTCTTGCAGATTGCATAATCAATTCAGTGTTGGTTGTTTTTTAGTATTGCTACTGTTTATAATAATATTGAAAAAGCTAAAGAGGAACCAATATACTTTTTTAAATTGTAAATAATCAGAATATTAAAATTAAAATAATTTTCATATCATAAAAATTAATTCTTTTACATGGAATTTGAGGTGATTTTGACTTCACATTTAAACTACTTTTCTTTTTAAACTTTCATTCTTACAAATCTGTTATTTTAAAGTGTGCTACACTGAATATGGCTTCTTGGTCTAACCTACATTTCATTGGAGGAATTTACATTCATTTGCTTTCATTACATCTTTTCCATACTTTTGATCATTTTATACATGCAAACATGGGTAATTCAAAAAGTCATTGTGAAAATTAAATTAAAAGATAAATTTACTTTGGTGCAAAAACATGAAATGCACAGATAGTTTCTTCATACCATGCTTTTTTCATTAATTTTTTGAAAACCTCTAGTATATTAAATCACTACTCTGATAATCTTTTCTGAGGAACAATATAAACAATCAACCTATTTATTAGATGAGTTTTAAGGACATGGTTAGATTTCACAATATAGCTATGCATTAACTTCACTGATCAGCTTTATTTTACATGAACTATACACATATTACCTTCACTTCACTAATTTCTTTTCTACATTTAAAATTACAACAAAATGTGAATCTAACAAAAGAACTCAAATACAATCCTGGAAAGTTGAAAGTTGATAATGTAGGGATATTTACTTCAGTTGTTATAATTACTTTTCAATCCCAAAATCTCGAGTATGAATTCCATCTCTTAAATATGTTCACTGACAAACCACTAGTTATAAATAGTTTTTAGAAATAAATTATGAGGTATCTCACATAATAGTCATACAAAGCATTAGCTTCAAAGTCCTTTTTGTTTCCACAAAAACCTCGATTTGTACTTGTACCTGTCGTCTTTTAGAAACAGGAACTCAAGAGCTTATGAATAAGTTAGAATGATTAGCATTAGAAGAGCTTTACCAAACTCCCAAGGAAAATGGAAAAATTTTCAGCTTTTTGTATGAAAGGAAAAAGAAAGTAAAGAAATGTGATTACAGTAACTTAGTGTTACCAATCATCTCCCAGGACTGGATGCACACATCACTAGCATTATCTACTCTTGTGATAAAGAAATGAGAAAACTGTATATATTTGTAATGATCTAGAGAAAGGAAAAAAAATCAATGGAACTGAAATGCAAACATTTCTTTAAAAATATTTTGAAGTGAGACACTTAATTAAACCTTGAAAATTAGCTTCTATAGAATTCATTTCCACATATTCTCTAATATCATGCTGCATATCAAAGAATCAACTAAATTTTTATCACTGCAAATTTACTTCATTTTCTAGAATATAAAATAATGAAAATATTAGTGAAATATCTTACCTGTTTCAAAAAACAATGTCATTTCTTAGACATTCTAAATTCAAATTATATACAGACACTTCACAGGCTAGAAATACTTTTCTAGTCTAAACAAAAGGAGAGAGGAAAAGTCCAATCTCTTCACACAATGTTGTATTTTCCACATAGCTATGAAACTAAAATAAAATGCATTTCATTTTGATGATGATGTTTTATATCCCAAGTGGGGAGAGGAGTACATCATAGTGTATTGCATTAGATATCCTTGAAACAAAATCATATTCCCTATCAACATCCTTATACTATGAACCAGTTTTCAGAGTTACTCCTTTAGATGTGATAAGCACTTTAGGCTTTACTATCTTGTAAAGTATCTTGTATAGTAAAGTATCTTGTTTACTATCTTGTATAGTAAACACTGAAAAATGCAAATTGTTCTATCTATTTGTGAGCCTAGGATATCTATCACCATAGTAGCTTCATGATAAAGAACCAGTGCTTGCTGCTATATTTGACTTTGAAAATCATACAATAAAAGTTGCCAATAATTGGTCTCTATATAACATGAGCAAATTATACACATAAATTATGATGGAACTGAAAAGGAAAGTCTCCCTGAGTTCTGGAGTCCTCTTTTTAATCTCTTTATTTAACTACAAAGAGATCAGGCAGTGGATGGTCACTGTCAAGTCCCATGCTCTTCCTCTCTACCACAGATGACTTTGTCCACATCCTCTCTAAATCACAGAGTAGGAGAAAAATAACATTTGATGATGATAGAGATGGAGGTGGAGATGGAGATAGAGATAGAGAAGGATGGGAGAGATAGGGCAATAACAATAGAAAAATAAGAGTTGGCAACTAACACTATAAGATAATTTTATGTGTTGGGGCTATTCAACGCAAGCAAAGAATATCAGAGTAATAAGAAGCCATAGTGGGGCCGGCACCATGGCTCACTTGGTTAATCCTCCACCTGTGGTGCCAGTATCCCATATGGGAGCCGGGTTCTAGTCTCGGTTGCTCCTCTTCCAGTCCAGCTCTTTGCTGTGGCCCGGGAAGGCAGTGGAGGATGGCCCAAGTCCTTGGGCCCCTGTACCCGCATGGGAGACCAGGAGATGCACCTGGCTCCTGGCTTCAGATTGGCACCTCGCCGGCCATGGCGGCCATTTGGGGAGTGAACCAACGGAAGGAAGAACTTTCTCTCTGTCTCTCTTTCTCACTGTCTAACTCTACCT
Organism: Oryctolagus cuniculus; assembly: GCF_051225735.1. Taxonomy (NCBI): domain Eukaryota; kingdom Metazoa; phylum Chordata; class Mammalia; order Lagomorpha; family Leporidae; genus Oryctolagus; species Oryctolagus cuniculus. The sequence goes on from NC_142873.1 coordinate 107,413,600, forward strand.
GTCAAATAAAAAAAAAAAAAAAAAGACTTAGTGACTACCTGGTCCAACAACTTCACTCACTTACACTTGAGAAAAAGGAGATTTACCTACTGCTATAGGTTAGCTACTCAATTGTCAAGTGTGATCAATAACATGTGGGGAAAATGATTATAGAGCAAACATCAAAAGAATACAAGACGAGGCAATTAACTTTACAGAGTAGGCATGATCAAGTACAGAACACTAGGACATGGTGACAATGGTCATGAGCTGGAGAGTGTATGGCCCATGTAAAGTACTACACACAGAATGATATTTTTTTTTTTTTGCTGTACAGTAACACAGGTCTGGAATTACTGATTTACTAAATTTTTAAGAGCCAGAAACCCAGACTTTTAGTGGAAACCTTCTGAAGTTTAATTGTTGGGAACAAATTCAGTTTTTTACTGCCTTATACACTAAAATAGCAGTAAGCCCAGACACTACTTAACAGGTTTCCAACTCACGAAGCCTGCTCTTCCAGCAGTGCAAATGTCCTCAGAAAACATTTTTAAAATATGATCAAACTGATCAAAGAGTGCTGCTTATCATGACTTAAAATAGCCAAATGTTTCAATCTATGGAACTTTTCTATAAAACCTCAAAAATGGTTGTTGTGATTTGCCTTCATTTTCACTTACCCAACCTCCCCTGGGGATCATCTATTGGGGAATGATTTCCCCAGACAAACACAACGCTTCACAGCCTATCCTCTTCTTTAGGTTTCCTGAGATCACATTTTGGAGACTGAAACTCTCCTGAGCTAAGATCTAATCTCTGCGCCCATAAAATCCACACCTTAGCCTGCAAATACGCTTGCATTGAACACCGCAATGAAGAGGAACATCAAATTTTCTTCAGCAGCTTATGGATGGCAAAAGGATTGCTTTAGGGGCTGTCTTTGGAGGACTGGGAGAGATCATTTCTTTGTGCAAACTGAGCTGTTTATGATGACATTTCCTATGTACTGTGCCTATAAAGCAGCCAAGGCAAACACACCAAAAAGGGCAGAAAGCTATCTCAAACACATTTAAACCTCCCCACTCATGCTCTCTGGTCTCTCTCATTCTCCTTCTTTTAAAGTTCCTCCTGGCCCTACTGAGACTCATTCATTAATATATTCAATACATAAATATTTCTGAGCACCGGTAACAGCACAACAAAGTTTGTAAGCTTATTCAGCTCAAATTTCAGGGGCAGAGGTACAGATGGACAGAGTGGTGTGCTGGTAAATGTTTAACAAGCAGATCTCCAGAGAACTGGCTTTGACTTGTATTTAATGAATCAGTGGTGTAAGTACTCTCTTTCTGATTGATTTCAAGGTACAAATGTGAATTACAAATGCAAAGCCAGGAGATGCAAACCATTATAGACTATAATGCTTCCACCACACAGATACAACAGATGTGAATATGCTAAGTAGCACAGACTAAGAAAATGTAACAAAAATAATTAGGAAGTAATGAGTTTGGAGTACTATTACTTAGTTTTATATAATTTTATGTTTATATAATTTAATTTTCAATAATATCTAAGTTTAATTAAATCAAAACATTCCTGAAAATTGGTTTATCTCAATCCTGGATAGATGGATGGATAGAAAATAGATTAGCAGATGAATATTAATATAAGCAAGGGATGAATTCAGTGATGAAAAATAAGATGGAGAAAGGGATAAAGAATAACAAAGGAGGCCATCCACTGGAAAAGTCCAAGCATCAAAACTTCTGAAGCTAGAAATGACCAGCTAATGACAGAATACTATCCACTACCACATTTGACCTCTAACCAAGTAGTGCTTTAGCACTTCCAGCGATGGCAGCTCAGTACTTTAGCATCACACTGCATCTGTGGACATTTCTGACTGTACTTCCTTTTACTCACTTAGAATTCATCTTCTGTACTTGTGGGTTTCTCAACTGTGCTTTGTTAAACCTGAAAAGTTCTACAAATGGACCTCAAGGACCTCACAGGCCTTAAACTCTGATGAAGAGGGAGAAAGAAAGGCCATTAGAGGAGGTCAGACCAGCTTCTGCTTCTAACAAACAATTGCATAATTTATCCCTTTGAATATTAGACATCTCTGTAAGTTTGTGTTAGAGAAAATTTGGTTGAAGCACATCCCCATAATTCTACATTATATAGTACTACCAACCTGCAAATGTTCACAATAACATGTGTCACTGTCTCAGTGAAGTTATGCTAGATGATACAGCAACAAAATACTCTTAAAATCTAAACAGTTCAGTATAACAAAAGTTTGCTTCTCACTTATGCAAATGTACTCTAAATTCTTATAACCTTGGTCACTTTGTTCACTTTCATGCATCCTAGAGAGTCGCATGGTGACATAACTTCAGTGAAAAGGGAAAGGAGAGCAATACTCCCTGCACTTTACTGTAGTAAAACCAGAAATATTACAGAGTCACAACAATGTCAACTGCAATCTTCAAATTATTTGGCTTTACTATTTAGATCCACTTAATGACTTTAACCAGAAATTTATACACTTACATCTTCAAAAGTCCCACTTGAAATTCAGATATTCACCACTGTTATTAGTTCAATTCCCTGTTAAAATCATTGACTGAAATTGTTAGAAGAAGACATATCTTTTCACCACTTCTGATGATAACTTCAATCCCCTAAAGGTTCCGTCACACAGTCAATTTTACTCCCTCAAGTCATAAACTCAATTTATATTCTATGCATATTTCTTGTGCTCTGTGGATTTGTACCTGAGGTAGAATTAACGTTTCTGACCCCTTTCTTAATTGTTTCCTCCCATAAGTCACTTAGTGCCCCCAGAACTTTTAGCATTATATTCATTCTTTATACTCAACACATAGAAACCAAGTCTATCTGTTTATCTGGGCAAAATTCCCCCTAAATACTTCCACATCTAGTTTAAGTCACTCAATCAAGTTACCTAGATGCCAATTAAATGCACTTCTTACATGCAGATCAACTTTTTTTATCTTTTTTTTAACTTTTATTTAATGAATATAAATTTCCAAAGTACAGCTTATGGATTACAATGGCTTCCCCCCCCCATAACGTCCCTCCCACCTACAACCCTCCCCTTTCCCACTCCCTCTCCCCTTCCATTCACATCAAGATTCATTTTCAATTCTCTTTATATACAGAAGATCAGTTTAGCATATATTAAGTAAAGATTTCAGCAGTTTGCACCCACATAGAAACACAAAGTGAAAAATACTGTTTGAGTCCAAGTTATAGCATTAAATCACAATGTACAGCACATTAAAGACAGAGATCCTATATGAGGAGTAAGTGCACAGTGACTCCTGTTGTTGACTTAACAAATTGACACTCTAGTTTATGGCATCAGTAATCACCCTAGGCTCTTGTCATGAGCTGCCAAGGCTATGGAAGTCCCCTGAGTTCACCGACTCTGATCACATTTAGACAAGGTCGTAGTCAAAGTGGAAGTTCTTTCCTCCCTTCAAAGAAAGGTACTTCCTTCTTTGATGACCTGTTCTTTCCACTGGGATCTCACTCACAGAGATCTTTCATTTAGGTCATTTTTTTTTTTTTTGACAAAGTGTCTTGGCTTTCCATGCCTGAAATATTCTCATGGGGTTTTCAATCAGATGTGCATGACTTAAGGGCTGATTCTGAGGCCGGAGTGCTATTTAGGACATCTGCCATTCTATGAGTCTGCTGTGTATCTCGCTTCCCATGTTGGATCATTCTCTCCCTTTTTTATTCTATCAGTATTTGCAGACACTATTCTTGTTTATGTGATCCCTTTGACTCTTAGTCCTATCATTATGATCAACTATGAACAGAAATTGATCACTTGGACTAGTGAGATGGCATTGGTACATGCCACCTTGATGGGATTGAATTGGAATCCCCTGGTATGTTTCTAACTCTACCATTTGGGGCAAGTCAGCTTGAGCATGTCCCAAGTTGTACATCTCTTCCCTCTCTTATTCCCACTCTTATATTTAACAGGGATCACTTTTATCTTTAGCCAAGAGCTATTTCGGCTCTATTCAGAGAGCAGATGTTCAACTTTCACATCATGATGTCTCTCCTAAAGTCTCATCCTGCAATAGAAAATCCATGTGCTCCAAAAATCCCTGTTTCATCCCCTAACTCAAATTGCCTCTAAGAATCTCCCTAGACATTGTGATTATTTCTGCCAATCTTAAATGAATCATTAGAAGTCAGAAGATGTCATTAAAGTAAACTTGCCACCATTACCTGAAATCTGGCATCAACTATATTTTATGTCTCTCAAAAAGAAGGTATCAATCGTTGTTACTGATTTCTTTCTTTAAAAATCACAACAGAAGTTCTTTTTCCTATCATTATTTAGCAATTCCTCAAGCACTGTTACATGTTCCAGCATGTTCCAAAAATAGTTATTTAATGAAACACAAATAGCTGACTTAATTAATTAAGGGACTTTTGCTTTCATATGTTACTAATGTTCAACAGTGAGATGACTTTCACTTATATGTTGCCAAATTCAATTGGTTAATATTATGTTGAGAATTTTTGTGTCAATATTCCTCAAGACACCCACCTGGAATTTTCTTATATCTTTGTCAGATTTGAATATTAAGGTAATACTGGTTTTATATACTGAGTCAGAAAATATTCTCTCATCTTCTATTTTGAATTATGAAGAAATGGGAATATCTCACCTTAAATGTATTATAGAATATGCAATTGAAATAGGGCCTAGAATTTCTTCCTGGGAAAAGTTTAAGTGAAAAATTCAATTCATTTAGTTTAATAATTTCATTCAGGTTTTCTAATCTTCTTAAGCAGATTTTGGTGGCTTTAATTTTCAAGGAATTAATCCATTTCACCAGAATTACTAAATTCATGGGCACATAATTGTTCATGGAATCCCCTCATTATGCTGTAAATGTTTGTAAATTCAGTAATGACTTCCATCCTTTCACTCCTGATACCAATTTCTTCTTTATTTTTCTTGGCCTGCCTGGCAAAAAGAACTATCAGTTACATTGATCCTTGTAAAGAGAAAATTTTGAAACAAAAAACATAACTTTATTAGCTTTTCATTTTCACTTATGTCTGCTCTAACATTATTTATTTCCTTCAACTTGCTTTAGGTTGAATTCACTTTTGTTTCTCAAATTTTAATGTGCAAGCCTAGGTTTTCTGATTTAGCTCATTCTCCTTCCTCATATAGGCATTTTAGTATTGAGAATGTACCTCTCAGCATTGCTTTGTCAGCATCCCACAAATTGCAACATGTTACATTTTCATTTCACTAAAAATTTTTAAGATTTATTTATTTATTTGAAAGGCAGAGTTTACAAAGAGAAAGAGAGAGAGAGGGAGAAGGGGAGGGGGAGGGATAGGGAGAAAGAGGGAGAGAGAGAGAGAGAGAAAGTCTTCCATCCACTATTTCACTCCCCAAATGGCTGCAATGGCTAGAGCTAGGACAGTCTGAAGTCAAGAGCCTGGAGTTTCATCCAGGTCTCCCATATGGGTGGCAACAGCCCAAGGACTTGGGCCATCCAGGTGCATTGGCAGGGAGATGGATTAGAACTGCAGCAGCCGGGTCTTAAACCAGCACCAATATGGGATACAGTATTGCAGGTAGCGGCTTTATCCACTACACCACAATGCCAGCCCCTCAAATATTTTTAATAAACTTTTATTCTTTGGAATGTTAGACTTACAAGAGAATTTCAGACAATACATAGAAATTACATGTACCCATTACCCTGTTTCCAACTTATAAAACCATGGTATATTTTTCAAAACTAAGAAACCAATAATTAAACTCCAGCAAATGTTCAGATTTCACAAGATTTTCCACTAATGTCCCTTTTCAATTCCAGCCTCTAGTCCAGCATAACACATCACATTAAGATGTCATGTTTCCTTATCATTCCATGGTTTGTAAAAGCTACTCCATCTTTTCCTCATTTTTGATAACCATGACAAATTTGAGGAATAGTTTTCATGTATTTTGTAGCATGACCTTAAATTTGGATCTGTCTGATGTTTTGCTTATTATTGTAAAGTTGGTAAGGAATTAAGGGAAGAATGCTACAGAATTGAGGTGTCCTCATATCATTTTATCAGGGGGCACTTGCTATCAACATGATTCATCACAGGTAATATAAACATCCAACCAAGATAGTATTTAACACAGTTTTACATTGGAAAATTGCTTTCTCCCCCCTTTCATATTAGACTATTTTGAAGAAAGAAATGAAATACAATCCACATTCAAGCCAGAGAGTTAAGCTTAAACCGTATATGCTACAGAGTATATGAACTATTTCTGTGAGGTTTATCTCCTTCAGTATATTTGCTTCAATCATTTCTTACATCAGTGTAGACTCATATATATTTATTTTATACTTTGTGTTACAACCCAGTGCCACATTATTCATTTCTTGTTCAAATTGTTCCAACATTGGCAATGAGACACAACATAAAATTTTCTGGACACTTACTTTTCCACACTACCAGATACTTCCAGGGAGCCCGTGCTGTGGTGCAGAAGGTTAACACCCTGGCCTGAAGCACCAGCATCCCATATGGGCACTGGTTTGAGACCCAGCTGCTCCACTTCTGATCCAGCTCTCTGCTATGACCTGGGAAAGCAGTGGAAGATGGCCCAAGTCCTTGGGCCCCTGCACCCACATAGGAGACCCAGAAGAAGTTCCTGGCTCCTGGCTACAGATCAGCACAGCTCTGACCACTGCAGCCAATTGGGAAGTGAACCATTGGATGGAAGACTTTCTCTCTCCCTCTCTCTCTCTCTCTCTCTCTCTCTGGGTCTCTGCCTATCCTCTCTCTGTGAAACTCTGACTTTCAAATAAATAAATAAATCTTATAGTTTCCCATTCCACCTCTAGAATCAGATATCTATCCAAGGATCCCTGCTTCTTTTTAGAAGAATGGTATTTATAATTCAATACTTGGGCAATGCTCATTCGACTGGGATGTCACTGCTGCTAGTTTTTCTCAAAAATACAGTTAATATACACATATAACTATAATTATCTTTCTGTGTCCCCAATTGCACCTCTGTTATGCTATACATGAGTTGAGACCAGTATCTCTGAATATAAACCGATATAACTTTTTTTTTCAGTTTGTCTCCTTCCCCTTGATTACAAGGTAATTTTTTAATTTTTAAGACATTTTGTTTGAACCATGGGTTATTTAGAAGAGTAGTGTTTCATTTTCAAATATTTAGGGATTTTCACTAATTATTTAAGTTATTCATTTATCTTTTAATTTTATTATGGTCAAAGTACATATTTTATATGACTTCTAATCTTTTAAATGTATTAAGATTTGCTTTATGGTCCAGAAAATAAGTCTACTTTAGCAACTATTCAATATGCACTATAGATAAAGCATGCTGTTTTTGACTGTAATGTTCCAAAAATTACAATTAGAGCCAACTTTTTGTAGAACATTACCTCTATCTTTAATAAATTTCTACTTACTTATTAGATTACTTATTGAGAGGCAAATGTTGATGTTTCTAAATATAATTGTAGATTTATCTATTTACCTTTCAGATATCTTAGTTTTTACCACATATACTTGGAATTTGTATCACTAGCTGAAGACATATTCAAGATCTATGTCTTCTAGAGAACTGATACAGAATGTAATATCTCTGTATCCCTGACAATACTTCTTCTGAAGTCTACTTTGTCTGAAGTTAACATAGTTACTCCTAATTTTTGGTTAGCATATTTATGGCATATCTTTCCAGTACCTCTTTGATTTAACATAAATTTTGCATAATATTTTAAGGTGTTTGCAGTTATCTGTAGATTGCATATAGATGAATCTTGATATTGTGTTCAGTTACTAAAATGTACATAAAAGAAAAACCAGATTACTTTCAGAGGATCGCCAGTTAGACTCACAGCTGACTTTTCATCAGAGATCCTACAGGCTAGGAGAGAATGAAGAGTCCAAGTCTTGAAAGAAAAAAAAAAGTCAATCCAGAATACTGTACCCTGCAAAGCTCTTATGTATCAATGAAGGTGAAACAAAGACCCTCTATAACAAAGAGAAATTGAAAGAATTTGTCAGCACTGATCTAGCCTTAAAAATGATGCTTGAAGATGTGCTACACACACAAACACAGAAAGATAGTCATCATTATAAAAGAATGTGAAGTTAGAAATTGGGTATAGAAGAATTCCTCAACACAATGAAAGCAACAGTTGACAGCCAGCATATTATTGAATGGGGAAAAGTAGGAAGCATTTCCACTATGAACTGGAACCAGACAAGAATGCCCACTTTCACCACTGATATCCAGCATAGTTCTGGAAGTTTTAGTCAGAGCAAATATGCAAGAAAAAGAAATCAAAGGGATACAAATTGGAAAGGAGGAAGTCAAAGTATCCCTGTTTATCCTTGTTTGCAGATGAAATTATATTACATGTAAAGGGAAAAAAGGACTCCACTTAGAGACTATTGGAACTCATAAGAGAGTTTGGTAAAGTTGCAGGATATAAAATCAACAGACAAAAATCAATAGCCTTTGTATACAAAGACAATGCCATAGCTGAGAAAGAACCTCTAAGATCAGTTCCATTAACTATAGCTACAAAAATTTAAATTCCTTGGAATAAATTTAACCAAGGAGGTGAAAGATCTCTAGAATGAAAATTACAAAATATTAAAGAAAGAAATAGAAGAAGACACAAAAAATATAAAAATGTTCCAGATTGGAAGAATTAATATGATCAAAACATCCATACTACCAAAGCCATTTGAAACATTCAGTGTAATCCCAATCAAAGGATCGACGTTCTTCTCAGATCTAGAAAAACCTATGCTAAAATTCATAAGGAAACACAAGAGACCCCAAATAGCTAAAGCAATTGTATATAGCAAAAACAGAGCTGGATGCAACATGATATTAGATTTCAAGACATACTGCAGGGCAGTTATAATCAAAACAACCTGGTACTATCACAAAAATAGACATGTAGACCAATGGAACAGAATAGAAATTCCAGGTATCAATCCACAGATCTATAACCAACTACTTTTTAACAAAGTAGCTAAAATCAGTCCCTGGAGAAAGAACAGCTTCTTCAACAAACGTTGCTGGGATAATCAGATCTCTGCATGCTGAAGTATGAAACAGATGCCTACCTTACACTTACAAAAAAATAAACTCAAAATGGATCCATGATTGGGGCCAGGGCTGTGGTACAGCAGGTTAAAGCCCTGGCCTGAAGCGCCAGCATCCCATATAGGTGCCGGTTCTAATCCCAGCTGTTCCTCTTCTGATCCAGCTCTCTGCTATAGCCTTGGATAGCAGTAGAAGATGGCCCAAGTCTTTGGGCCCCTGCACCCACGTGGGAGACCTGGAAGAAGCTCCTTGCTCCTGGCTTCAGAACTGTGCAGCTCCAGATCGTCGCAGCTCAAGATCGTCGCAGCTCCAGCTGTTGCGTCCATCTGGGGAGTGAACCAGCTGATGGAAGACCTCTCTCTCTGTCTCTACCTCTCTCTGTAACTCTGTCTTTCAAACAAGTAAAATAAATCTTTAAAAAAATGGATCAAGGAGATAAACCTACAACCTGATACCATCAAATTATTAAAAGAGAACATTGGGGAAATTCAGCATTACATTGGTATAGGCAAAGGGTTCTTGGAAAAAGACACTAGAAATAAAAGTAAAATTAGGGGTTCCGGGTACTAGTCCCCATTGCTCTTCTTCCAGTCCAGCTCTCTGCTGTGGCCCGGGAGGGCAGTGGAGGATGGCCCAAGTACTTGGGTCCCTGTACCCGCATGGGAGACTGGGAGGAAGCACCCGGCTCCTGGCTTCGGATCAGCATAGCCCCAGCCATAGTGGCCATTAGGGGAGTGAACCAATGAAGAAAGACCTTTCTCTCTGTCTCTCTCTTACTGTCTATAACTCTACCTGTCAAAAAAAAAAAGTAAAAATAAACAAATGGGATTACATCAATCTAAGAAGCTTCTGCAATGCAAAGGAAACACTCAGCGACATGAAGAGGTAACTAACAGAAAAGCAGAAAATATCTGTAAACTATGCAACTGATAAAGGATTAATATCCAGAATCTATTAAGAGCTCACAAAATTCAACAACAACAAAACAAACAATCCAGTTAAGATAAGGGTAAAGGACTTGAATAGGCATTTTTCTAAAATTGAAACTCAAATGGCCAACAGATACATGAAAAAAGGCTCAGGATCATTACCCATCAGGGAAACACAAATAAAATCCACAATGAGGTTTCACTTCACTCCAGTTAGAATAGTTCTTATACAGAAATCAACAAGTAATAGTGCTGGAGAGGATGTGGGGGAAAAGGTACCCTAATCCTCTGTTGGTGGAAACATAAACTAGTACAGCCACTGTGGAAGACAATATGGAGATAACTCAGAAACCTGAAAATAGATCTATGATATGACCCAGCCATCCCACTCTTGGAAATTTACCCAAGGGAAAGGAAATCAGCATAGGAAACAGTTATCTGTATCCCAATGTTTATTACAGCTCAATTCATAATACTTCAATATGGAATCAACCAAGATGTTCATCAGCTAATGACTGGATAAAGAAATTGTGGAATACATATAGTATGAAATACTACTCAGTTGTAAAAAAAATGAAATCCTGTCTTTTGCAACAAAAAGAATGCAACTTGAAACCATTATACTCAGTGAAATAAGCCAGTCCCAAAGCGACACCTTATGTTTTCCCTGATCTGTGCTAAGTAATAGAGTACCAAAAATGTAATATGTTGGAGTGAAACTAACATTTTGAGATTCAATGATTGTTAACAGCCCTTGCCTCTATTGTAGTAGAACAGTGTTTTTTCTTACCATTCGTTGAACTCTTTACTTAGTGTACAATTGAATTATCAGTATAAAATAAACTGAAAGTAGCTCATTGTTAAAAATTAAGAGAACAAGAGAGGAAGAAGGAGGGTGGGAACAGGTACAGGAAGGAGTTTAGGGTAGAAAATATTACAATGTTCCTAAATTTGTATATGTGAAATAACTGAAATTAGTTCACCTTAAAATTTTTTAAATAAATTATTGAATAAATAAGAAAATCTGTCATTTAATTAGTGTGTTCAGATAATTCATGTTTAAATGATTATTTTTTAAAATGATCCCTATGTTTCTTTTTTTACAAAGGATTTATTTAGTTATTTGAAAGCAGAGTTAGAGAGAGGAGGAAAGGCAGAGAGAGAAAGAGAGAGAGATCTTCCACCTGCTGGTTCATTGTCCAAGTGACTACAATGGTCAGGGCTAAGAAGCCAGCAGCCAGGAGCTTCTTCTGGGTTTCCCACACAAGCCTGAGCACCTGGGCCATCCTCCTCTGCTTTCTCTGGCACATTAGCAGGAAGTGGAGCAGCCAGGACTGGAACCGATGCCCATGTGGGCTGCTGGCATTGCAGGCACGGTCTTTACCTGCTATATCACAGCGCTGGCCCCTAAATGACTATTATTCTGGTGGAATTTGTGTGTCCCATCTTGCTAGCTGTTTCCTATTGGTTTAGTTCGCTCATTGTTTCCTTTTCCTATTTTCTGCCATCTCTGATTCGAGGTCAGCATTTTTATTATTCCATTTTATCTCCTACATTTATTTAATATACCTATTTTTTTACTTTTTAAGTAGTTTTCCCAGGGTTTAAAATGTACATTTCTATCTTCCAATAATATTACCTCACTTCATGCATAGTATAATAGCTTGCAACAGTACATTTATGCCTCCCCTCCCTTGTGCATTTATGTCATACATTTCACTTTTACATATGCTATAAACAAAATTTTTTATAATGTTGCTTTAGATAGTCAACTATCCGTAAGTGAAATTAAGCATAAAGATAATATTACATCTCCATAGATTTCATGACTAACCTTCCTCATTTCTTTGTATAGATACCTGTTTCTGACCTGTATCAAATTCCTTCCTCCCTTACATTCCTTTTGGATTCAATCAGATGGCCATAAATTCTCTCAGGCTTTGCTGGTTTGAAGAGGTCTTTATTTCTCCTCCACTTCTACAGAATATTTTCCTTGGCTAAAGAATTCAGACAACTGATTTCTTTGCACTTTAAATATGTGAATTCAGTGTCTTTCTGGTTTGCATATTTTCTGAAGAGAAGTTTGCTATAATTTTTACCCTGGTTATTCTGCACATATTGTGATATTTTTGTCTTCTGCCTGCCTTCGAGATTTTCCCTTCACCTTGGATTTTTAATATATTTTAATATTCCTTTTTATTAAGACTTACTTATTTGCAAGGCAGAGTTACAAACAGATAGAGGGAGAGACAGGGAGAAAGGTCTTCCATCTGCTGGTTCACTCCCCAAATGGCCATAACAGCTGGAGCTGCACCAATCCAAAGCCAGGAACCAGGAGCTTCTTCTGGGTCTCCCATGCGGGCACATGGGCCCAAGGACCTGGGCTGTCTTCTACTGTTCTTCCAGGCTACAGCAGAGAGCTGGATCAGAAGTATAGCAGCTGGGACTTGAATCAGCGCCCATATGGGATGTCAGTGTCACAGGCGAAGGCCTAAACCACTATGCCACAGTGCCAGCCCCAATTTTCCTTTTTAAGAGTTTCCATTTATATAAGGTGAACAAATTTCATGTATTTCATTTATACAGAGTTAAGGGCATAATAATCCTTCCCACCCTTTTCTCCCTCCCACCCTTCCTATGACTACCTATGGTGCTTTGGCATTTATCTAGCGTATTATTTTCCTAGCTTCTTAGATCTGCAGTTTTGTGTCCTTTTAATAATTTTGAGAATTACCTCCCATTACTTCCTATATTTTTTCTGACCAGTTTTCTCTTCTCTCTTCTCCTTCTGGAATTCCTATTACATATATTGTAGACTGTAGTGTTTCACAGCTCTTGGACATGCTATTGTGCTTAAGTTTCCTTACTATTCATTCTCTTTGAGTCTCAGTTTGGGAAATTTCCATTTACTCAAATTCAAATTCAGTGATTCTTTTCTCAGCTACAAGTATGCAGTTGAAAGGACCATTTCTGTTACCATGCGTTTTTTCTCCCCTCCTACCATTTCCATTTGATTTTATCTAACAGCTTTCATTTCATGGCCTAAATTATTCACATGATCTTGCATACAGTCTAATTTTCCAATAGTGTTCTTAACTTATTAATCATAGTGATTTTAAATTCCTTTTTAGAGAGTTCCAATGCCTGTTTCATATTTAAGTTTGGCTGTGATAATTGCTTTGACTTTTTAGACAATTTTTCTTTCCTTTCTCAAATGTCTTGTAATTTCTGTTGAAACAAGATATACATTGGACACTACATAATGAAATAAAATTTCTTAGGTATGAACATGATTAAGGCTTTTGTTCTGCTAGACCTTAAGTGTGTGTGGAGCAGGAGGGAGGGGGTAGGTGCGGTAAGGGGAGGACTTTTTAAACATAATCAAGAATTGGGCTGTCTTTGATGTTTGTGTTTGCTATCCAAAGACAACACATCCCATACTTCATATTTCTCTAGTGATACCTGTGCTTGATATGTGTGGTACTTTTTCAGAGGTCTGACTTTGGGCCACCCCTTGGTATTACCCTCAAAAGAAAAATCCTAGTTTGACCTGGTAGGACTCAGAGTTGAAAAGCATCTCATGTTCAGATTCAGCCTAATTTTTATTTTTTTTTTATTTGACATATAGGGTTAGACAGTGAGAGAGAGAGACAGAGAGCGAAAGGTCTTCCTTCCATTGGTTCACCCCCCAAATGGCTGCCACAGTCAGAGCTATGCCAATCCAAAGCCAGGAGCCAGGTGCTTCCTCCCAGTCTCCCACGTGGGTGCAGGCGCCCAAGCACTTGGGCCATCCTCCACTGCCTTCCCGGGCCACAGCAGAGAGCTGGACTGGAATAGGAGCAGCCGGGACTAGAACCCGGTGCTCTTATGGGATGCCGGTGCCGCAGGCGGAGGATTAGCCAAGTGAGCCACGGCGCCAGCTCCCAGCCTAATTTTTAAACAGGTATTCAGAACCTGGGTCATAGTAAGCAGTGAGATTTTCACAAGTGCTCCTTCCCCTCCTCCAGAATATTGCTGGACTAAACATATTCTTGCTCATTTCCCAGAGTATGTTTTTCCCACTTTCTTCGCCAAGACGCGATGGATTTTCGCTAGCAGTCTTGAGCTACAGATTTTATTACTCTTTTCCCAGCAGATTAAGGCATCTGGAAGGCTGGCCAGATAGGTCTGGGAAGTTTCAGCATGGCTACTGTTCCTTCCCATAGCAAGCACTATGGACATTAGGGGCAACTTAGAATGCTTCGTTCAGAGTAACTCTGAGTACTTGGTGGGAAGAAAGGGATTATAAGAAACTATGAAAAACAAACAAACAAACAAAATGAAACTATGAAGCCATAGTTCACAGCCCCAAGGAATTTATGCTATCATGCTAGGCCACACCAAGCCATACTAATTTTTTTTTGAAAAAATCAAACTGAATACACTCAGATTATATGCACCTCACATTGTCTACCCCATGTAAGCAAAAACTTAGATTCTGTTTCTCCCTGCACGTACCTGACTCTCTGCATTTCAAGATTATGTTTGCCCTGAGACCTCAGTTCCCTGACAATTTCTTTAAAAACCATTCATTTTCAATTTGTCACACTTTGTTTTTGTTGTAAATGTAGGAGTTATATTTTTACACATCTTTAAATTTCCAACCTTAAACCAAAAGTTACTACAACATTTATTACATGAATGCAAATGCTGGAAAGTCATTATTTGCCTGTCCTTCTCTGCTCTCTCTCTCTCCCTCATGACTTTTTTGTTAGGTATTCTAAGTTCTTCTCTCTATAATTTTGGCATGGTAGGGAATTCCTAACCCTACATTCCATAATAAACCTCTGGAACCTGAAATTATAGCCCATGGAGCAAATATATCCTGCATCTTGCTTTTCTATGATCTATGAGCTAAGATTGCCTTTTACATATTGAAGTGGTTATACAATCAAGATAAAATATACAACAGTGACCACTGGTAGCCCAAAAACTTACTTTGGTTACAATTTTTCTCTTCATAGGACAGTCTGCTAACTCCTGCTCTAGAATTAAAAAGGCCCATGTTTATGCAATATTTATACTGCAAGATCAATGATCAGGAACTTAGGCACCAAGAACCAAAAAAATAAATAAATAAAATAAAATAACATCTACTACTACAAAGGTTATCTTACAAGAACACATCAAGGGGCCAGTGCTGTGGCATAGCAGGTAAAGCAGCTGCCTGCAGCGTCAGCATCCCATATGGGTGCCTATTCGAGTCCTGGCTATTCCACTTTCATTCCAGCTCCCTGCTAATGCACCTGGGAAAGCAGCAGAAGTTGGCACAAGTTCTGGGGTCCCTGCACCCACATGGGATACCTGGAGGAAACTCCTGGCTCATGGCTTCAGATTAGCCCAGCTCCAGATGTTGCAGCCATTTGAGGAGTGAGTGAACCAGCAGATGGAAAATCTCTCTCTCTCTCTCTCTCTCTCTCTCTCTCCCCCCCCTGCCTTTCAAATAAGTAAATTAAAAAAAAAAAAAAAAAACCACTTCAAGAGGATTTACAGATATGCCTACCTCCCATAAGGTAAGTTTTTCAGAGAAAGAAATCTCATTAATTTCTAGGAAATTTAGACTTTAAAATGAAAGTTATCCTAACTTGAGGAGTTTGTTAAAAAGAACTTCTTAAGGGACAAAATTTGCAATTAGTAGGCCAGACAAATCCTCCATGTAGATGAGAACAGACCATCTAATGTTAAATCAGATGTAAAATGTGGAGAAATCTGAATATGAGTCAGATTTCCGTAAAGATGATAACACTGTTACTGTAACAGCATTCACAACTAGTGCCAGAATTCTGTAGAATATAAGGAGAATGAGTAAGAAGTTGATTTAAAAAATTCTCAGGAAAGAAAAACTGAGGAGACTCATGAAGCTCATTTCAGGAAAGATAACAGAAAACTCATCAATTGATTGTTGACATGGAAGAGTGAGAGAAATTTTTTGCATCATAATACTCTTATATTTTAAATACATTTTCCATGAACATTTTGAAGTACATTATACTCAGCTTTAATAGTAAAATCCAAGAAGGGGATAGGAGAGGGAGTGGGAGATGAGATGGTTGCAGGTGGGAGGGTGATTATAGGGGGAAAAAATTGCTATAATCCAAAAGCTGTACTTTTGAAATTTATATTTATTAAATAAAAGTTTAAAAATAAATAAAAATAAAAAATAGTAAAATCCAATAAGTAGTAAACAAGAAAACATTAATTCTTAATAATGCATATGGAAAATGTAGTTAGGCATTTCTAAGGTTTATTCATAGCTCAACAGGATCATCATGAACCAATCTCTCCATTCCATGCTCCACCACTTCAATTTTCTAGCTTTTCATTCTAGAAATCATATGATGACTATAACAGTTCCACATATGGTATTACCTCATCAACATTCCAAGAAATAAAGGGAAAGAGAAATGCCAATGACTTCTTTGCCTATCTCTTTCATCAGGAAGCAAATTATCTTTCTCGAATATCCTCAACAGTCTTTCCCTTAAATCTCTATGACCACCAGAAGGTCATATGTGAATATCCGGCTTTTCAATGTCTAATGGAGATAAAAAGGGCAAAGGATAATAAATACTTTCAGGTCACCAATCCAGTCTGCTCCCAATCTAAATGATGTTGGGGGATTTCATGAAAGCCACATTCTTCTGTCATTGTTCTGAAAGTTAGGCTGCTTTTATGGACCTTTGGAATCACCCAAAGTAATCAATGCTAATCTAAACTAACTAGTGGTCTGGGGCATCACTAAGGAGCTGGTTCACCTGGGTGTCAGAAAGCCGGTCCTCCTTGTTGTCTATGTACAAACCTAACTCAGAGACCTGAGTGAGCTGCAACAAAGTCACATTCAGTATCAACAGCATGAAAAATTACCAAGAGTGTGCTATAAGATGGAATCATAAAATACAAAGAATTGTTTTAAAATATGTACACAACAAAATTTGTGTATGAATTGTTCCCATATGCATATGGAATATTTTTGTTGGAAATTGTGTGTGTGTGTGTGTGTAAGATGATATTCTCCATAAAAGTGTTTTTCAGAACATTAAAGTAAAAATTACTTAAGAGGCAACTCACAAATTTCATAAGAAATTCAATCTTATTCCTTTATATTTCCAGATAATTAACCTTTTCATATTTTTGAATAAAGAGCACTTTCAATAGTTTTAAGAAATATAATATTTCTGTTACTTAATTTTATTTACTATATTTAATTCCTATTTAATTTAAATTAGCTCTTTTAACAAAATCACACTAAAGTATTTACATTTTTCATCACTAAAACTGTTTTTTTCAAGTGTCTTTAGGATTAAGGGTACAGTTGGTGGTGCAATTTTAGGTGTGTTTACTTATTAACAATAATAAGGTTTATGGCTTCCTTTTATCTTCACAGCTAGCATGAAAGAAATACTCTAGTTAGGAAAAAACAAACACATAAGCCTCAGAAGCCTCAATTTTTTTTTTTGACAGGCAGAGTGGATAGTGAGAGAGAGAGACAGAGAGAAAGGTCTTCCTTTTTGCTGTTGGTTCACCCTCCAATGGCCACCACGGCCAGCGCGCTGTGGCCGGCACACCGCGCTGATCTGAAGGCAGAATCCAGGTGCTTCTCCTGGTCTCCCATGGGCTGCAGGGCCCAAGCACTAGGGCCATCCTCCACTGCCTTCCCGGGCCACAGCAGAGAGCTGTCCTGGAAGAGGGGCAATCGGGAAAGAATCCGGTGCCCCAACTGGGACTAGAACCCGGTGTGCCGGTGCCGCTAGGTGGATTAGCCTATTGAGCCGCGGCGCCGGCCAGAAGCCTCAATTATTGACTTGAAGAAGTTGACTGGTTTTAAGAAAGAGAAACAGGAGATTAAATCCTATTATTTTTAATTCACTCACAACAACAGTACCATGATCTACTATATAAAATGGGAGTGGCGTGGGTTGTAAGATTGTGACTTCACATTCACAGCCTGGCAAAGATCAGGTAGAAAGTATTGTATGAGAATAAGAGAAATATAAGCAATTTGAACAAAGGAGTTGGATGATCATTCAGAATGGGGGTCCAAGAAGAGAACCTGGTAAATAAAAAAATGATGATGAACTAGGGGCTCAGAGACCAGTAGGAAGAATGCTGCAGATATGCAATGTTGTGAGGATATGAAAAATGAACAGAGGTAGACACACTGGGATGAATGAGGCAGAGGCAGAGAGAGAGAGAGAGAGAGACATAAAGGCAGATCACTCTTCCTGTTGGATGTTCTTTGGAATTATCTGCGTGACTAAAAATTCAGATAAGGGACGGGAGAGAAGAACAAAAGTTTTGCAGAAAAGGAAGTAAGAATGGTAGATACACCTAAGAAAAATGTTCAGTCTCATTTAGATATCAGGAAAATGCATATTAAATTCTGGGAGATAACCCTTTATACTGTCTATTAGGAAATGGACCAATGGAAAAGAATAGAAACACCAGAAATCAATCCAAACATCTACAGCCAACTTAAATTTGATCAAGGATCTGAAACCAATTCCTGGAGCAAGGACAGTCTATTCAATAAATGGTGCTGAGAAAACTAGATTACCACGTGCAGAAGCATGAAGCAAGACCCCTACCTTACACATTACACAAAAATCCACTCAACATGGATTAAAGATCTAAATCTGTGACCTAAAACCATCAAATTACTAGAGAACATTGGAGAAACCCGGCAAGATATAGGCACAGGCAAAGACTTCTTGGAAAAGACCCCAGAGGCACAGATAGTCAGAGCCAAAATTAACAATTGGGATTGCATCAAATTGAGAAGTTTCTATACTGCAAAAGAAACAGTCAGGAAAGTGAAGAGACAACCAACAGAATGGGAAAAAATATTTTCAAACTATGTAACCGATAAAGGATTAATAACCGGAATCTACAAAGAGATCAAGAAACTCCACAACAACAAAACAAACAACCCACTCAAGAGATGGGCCAAGGACCTCAATAGACCTTTTTCAAAAGGAAATCCAAATGGCCAATAGACACATGAAAAATGTTCAGGATCACTAGCAATCAGGGAAATGCAAATCAAAACCACAATGAGGTTTCACCTCACCCCAGTTAGAATGGCTCACATACAGAAATCTACTAACAATAGATGCTGGAGAGGATGTGGGGAAAAAGGGACACTAACCCACTGTTGGTGGGAATGCAAACTGGTTAAGCCACTATGGAAGTTCAGTTTAAAGATTCCTCAGAAACCTGAATATAACCCTACCATACAACCCAGCCATCCACTCCTTGGAATTTACCCAAAGGAAATTAAATTGGCAAACAAAAAAGCTGTCTGCACCTCAATGTTTATTGCAGCTCAATTCACAATAGCTAAGACCTGGAATCAACCTAAATGCCCATCAACAGAAAACTGGATAAAGAAATTATGGGACATGTACTCTCTAGAATACTATACAGCAGTCAAAAACAATGAAATCCGGTCATTTGCAACAAGATGGAGGAATCTGGAAAACATCATACTGAGTGAAATAAGCCAGTCCCAAAGGGACAAATATCATATGCTCTCCCTGATCAGTGACAACTAACTGAGCACCTAAAAGGAAACCTGTTGAAGTGAAATAGACACTATGGGAAACAATGACTTGATCAGCCCTTGTCCTGATTGTTGAGGAACAACTTACTACTTTATTCCTTGTAGTATTTTTTTTCTACTTAATACCATTGGTTGAACTATGTAATTAACACACAATTATTCTTAAGTATTTAAATTTAACTGAAAAGTGATCCCTGTTGGGATTGGCGTGTACCAATGCCATCTCACTAGTCCAAGTGATCAGTTTCAGTTCATAATTGATCATAATGATAGGATTAAGAGTCAAAGGGATCACATAAACAAGACTAGCGTCTGCTAATACTAACTAATAGAATTAAAAAGGGGAGAACAATCCAACATGGGAAGCGAGGACACAGCAGACTCATAGAATGGCAAATGTCCTAAACAGCACCCTGGCCTCAGAATCAGCCCTTAAGGCATTTGGATCCGACTAAAAAGCCCATGAGAGTATTTCAAGCATAAAAAAAAATGACCTAAATGAAAGATCTCTGTGAGTGAGATCCCAGTGGAAATAACGGGCCATCAAAAAAGGAGGTACCTTTCTCTGAAGGAAGGAGAGAACTTCCACTTTGACTATGGCCTTATCTAAATAAGATCGGAGTTGGGGAACTCAAGAGGCTTCCATAGCCTTGGCAGCTCATGACAAGAGCCTCAGGTAATTACTGACGTCATAAATAGGAGAGTCAATTGTTAAATCAACAACAGGTGTCACTGTGCACTTACTCCCCATGTAGGATCTCTGTCAATATGTTGTTGTATTATGTGAATTAATGGTATAACTACTACTCAGTACTTTATACTTTGTGTTTATGTGTGGGTGCAAACTGTTGAAATCTTTACTTAGTATATATTAAATTGATCTTCTGTATATAAAGATAATTGAAAATCAATCTTGATGAAGAATGGGATGGGAGAGGGAGTGGGAGAGGGGATGGTTGCAAGTGGGAGAGAGGTTATGGGGGGGAAAAGCCACTATAATCCAAAAGCTGTAATTTGGAAATTTATATTTATTAAATAAAATTTTAAAAAAAATCAATTCCCATAACTCACCATGGTAAAGCAAAGAAAATTCCCATCTTGCTCATAAAAAAAACATTCTGGGAGATAACTCTTTACATTGTCTATTAGGAAAACAAAAAACACAACTCAGGTGGTATCTCAGTACAATCCTACCAGTGTTTAAAAAAAAAAAAAAAACACAGAAAGCAATTTATTCCTCACAGTTCTGAAGACTAGAAAGTACAAGAACAAGACACTGGCACATTCAGTGTCTGATGAGGGCCAGCTCTCTGCTTCCAACATGGTGCCTTGTTGTTGTGTCCTTTGGAGGGGACAAATGCTCTATCCTCAGATGGTGGAAGGGACGGAAAGGCAAATTCCTTCCACCTTTTTGTAAGGTTATGAATCTCATCTATGAGGACAGAGCCCTTAGGAACCAATCACCTGCATAAGTTTCCACATTTCATCACCAGCAAATGAATTTTAGAGGGATACACATACTCAAGCTATAGCAGGTGGTCACAAGGAAGAGAGATACGGAATAACAAAGATTCTCATTCACAAATGGGAAAGAAATCGATACTACCATTTTGGCAAAAATAAAACCACAAAAAAGTGTGGTTCTATTTTGCAAAATTTAAAATGTGAAAGCAAAATTGTAGCTCAGCAATTTCACTCATAGATAAATGCCCTACACACATTGTTTAATGTGTGCACCTGGAAAGCAACTACTGGAAACATTCCAAATATCTATCCATGGGAGAGTGGATGAATATAGTGGGCTTTAGTCATTAGCAGAATCCTAACAATAAATGAGCCACAGTTATGGTCACCAGTACAAATGAATCTCAAAACTGAAGATAATAAAAATGCAAGTCACACATTATCTGTAGTAAGACATTTATATAAATTCAAGCAAATAAAATTTGACTATAAGTTATTTAGAAACATTGATATCTATAAATTTAAGGGAAGTAAAAATATAATATTTAGGATAGGAAATGCCTTTGAAGGGAAAGTAGACCAGGAGAATACAGGATGCATCAAGCATATTAGTAATGTTTTGGTTTTTAAGCTGGTCATAGCTTAACAGTAATTTTATTATATATTATTTTTATTTTACCATGTACTTATTTTTTAATATCTATGAAGCTTTCATAATACATAAACTGGATCATCATACCCTAACACATCCAGGGCTGGGTTGCAAAGTGACATTTTTTAAAGGCTCCACAGGGACTCCCATACACACTATAAATGAGAACCACCATTATAGGCAGGCAAAATTGGCAGGAGATCAACAATTTTGGACTATGGGGTAAAAAGGATAAAGTGACACTCAATTTTGAGTTTTTCTGTTTGTATAAAGAGAAACGGGCACTGTTAACCAAGATGGAAAGTCAGGAGAACTGGATTATATAGAAATGGCAACAAAATAACGTATAAGCAAATGTATGAAACAGTTAATACTAATATTTTTAAAAGATGGAAAACATGTATATGGATTATATGTGAGTTCTGTTTCTAAATTTTAAGCACCCTCCATACTGTTTTCCACCGTGGCTGTGATTAATTTGCATTTTCAACAACTGTGTGAAAGAGTCCCCCTTTCTCCACATCCTCACCAGCATTTGTTACTTCTGTCTCTTTAATGATAGCATTCCAACAGAGGTGAGGTGATACCTCATTGTGGTTTTGATTTGGAGTTTCCTGTTGGTCATTTGTATTTTGTCTTTTGAAAACTACCTACTCAGGTCCTTTGCCCATTTCCTAGCTGGACTAATGTTGGTGTTGGTGTTGTTTTGAGCTCCTAAAATATTCTGATATTAATCCCTTATCAGATAAATAGCTTGCAAATATTTTCTCTTATTGTTTCAGATGTATCTTCACTCTACTGATTGTGCCCTTTGCTGTGCAGAAGCTTCTAAGCTTGATATAAACCCATTTGTCTAGTTTGGCTTTTATTGCCTGTTCTTCTAGGGTCTTACCCAAAAAAATTAGCAATACCAAAGTCTTCAAGTGTTACCTCTGTTTTTTTCTATCAGTTTCATAGTCTCAGATCTTATATTTAGTTCTTTGATTCATTGTGAGTTGATTTTTGAATATGGTGAGAGATAGGGATCTAATTTCATTCTCTCACTTATGTATATCCAGTTTTGCCAGCACCATTTATTGAAAAAAATTATCCTTCCTCTGATGTATGTATGGTTTGGCATCTTTGTTAAAAATCAGTAGACTGGCCGGCGCCGCGACTCACTAGGCTAATCCTCCGCCTTGCGGCGCCGGCACACCGGGTTCTAGTTCCGGTTGCCCTCTTCCAGGCAAGCTCTCTGCTGTGGCCAGGGAGTGCAGTGGAGGATGGCCCAAGTCCTTGGGCCCTGCACCCCATGGGAGACCAGGATAAGTACCTGGCTCCTGCCATCGGATCAGCGCGGTGCGCTGGTTGCAGCGCGCCGGCCGCGGCGGCCATTGGAGGGTGAACCAATGGCAAAGGAAGACCTTTCTCTCTGTCTCTCTCTCTCTCACTGTCTACTCCTGCCTGTCAAAAAAATAAAAAATAAATAAATAAAATAAAGTAAAAAAAAATCAGTAGACTGTATGCACATGGATAAATTTCTGGGTTCTCTGCTCTGTTTCACTGATCTATGTGTCAGTGTTTACACCAGTATTATCACATTGAAATCATGCATTGTGACACCTCAAGCTTGATTTTCTTTTGTTTGGGATTTATTTGGCAATTCTGAGTCTTTCACAGTACCATATGAATTCTAGGATTATTTTTTCCTAATTCTGTAAAGAATGTCATGGGTATTTTACTGGGATTGCACTAAATCTGTAGATTGCTCTAGGTAGTATGGACATTTTAATATTAATTCTTCCAATGCATGAATAAGGAATATCTTTCCTTTGTTGTGTGTTTTCTTGATGTTTTCTCCCATCAATGTTTTACAATTTTTATTGTAGAGAGCTTTCACTACTTAGGAAATATTTATTCCTAAATATTTAAATCTTTATAGCTATATATATACTTATATATATAAATCTTAATAGCTATTGTGAATTGGATTTCTTTCTTGAGTTCTCTCAGTAAGGTCATTACTGATATATAAAAATGCTACTTTTGGAATGTTGATTTTGTATCCTGTGACTTTAAAGAATGGGTTTATAAATTCTAACAGTTTTTTGGTGGAGAATTTAAATTGTTACATGGACAGAATCATTTCTTCTGCAAACATGGATATTTTCACTTCTTCCTTTTTAATTTCAATGCCATTTAGTTCTATTTCCTAATTGCTCTTGTTAACATTTCCAATACTAAATTGAATAAAAGTGGTGAATGCGGACATCCTCATTTTTTCTCAGTTCTGAGAGAAAATTATTTTATCTTTTCTCCATTCAATATGCTATTAGCTGTGGGTTTTCATATATACCTTTAAAATTTTGAAGTGTGTTTCTTATATACATAATTTGTTGATAAATATCATGATAAATATCAACAAATTATTGAAGGAATTTGTTATCAAATGTTTTTTCTGCATCTATTAAGATAGACATATGGTTTTTGGTCTGTTGATATCATTTAACATGTTTATTGATTTGCAAATGTTGACCCATTCTTGCATCTCCAGGATATATCTCTCTTGATAATGATATATGATATTTTTGATGTAGTACTAATATTTTGTTTAGGATTTTTGCATCCATGTTTATCAAGGATATTGGCCTGTTTTATCCTCTTTGTGTTGTCTCTTTGTTTGGGTTTGATATAAACTATAATACTAGTGTGGTGGATTACCACTGTGTATATATCCAAAACACATGAAATCATTGTTTCAAAGAGACACCCACTCTACCATGTTCATCGCAGCATTGTTCACAACAGGCAAGATCTGAAATCAACCATAATGTCCATCATCAGATGTGTGGTTAAAGAAGACACAAATATTTATGCAAAATGGAATATTATGCAGCCATTTAGAATACTGAAATCATGTTAGCTACAGCAAAATGGATATAATAGAAGACATCATTTTATCAGACACAGAAAGATAAATACTACATGTTCTCCTCATATGTGAGAGTTAAAAAAAAAAAGAACTCAATCTGAACACTTACCAGAGGATGGGAGGGCTGTAGGGGATAAAAGATACTGGGTACCAAATCAGAGTTAGATCAAAAGTTTAAGTTCCTGGGGTTACACAGCACAGTTGGAGACTGTAGCTCACAATAGCCTAGTGCATATCATATGAACAAGTACAAGAAAGCAGCTCTAAGCCTTTAATAATAAAGTAATATTAAAACAGGGGAAATGCTCGTTACTCTATTCTTATCAGTACAGATTATATGTGTGTGTGTTGAAATATCGCATAAATAGGTGCACTTACTATTTTTTTTACTTTTATTTAATGAATATAAATTTCCAAAGTACAGCTTATGGATTACAATGGCTTCCCCCCCCATAACTGCCCTCCCACCCGCAACCCTCCCCTTTCCCACTCCCTCTCCCCTTCCATTCACATCAAGATTCATTTTCAATTCTCTTTATATACAGAAGATCAGTTTAGCATATATTAAGTAAAGATTTCTGTGGAGAGCAACTGAGACTAGACTAAATTACTGGAACTAGGACTAATTCTATGCATCTGATCTCCCACAATATGGCGCAGAGAGAGCAAACAACTCCTACACAGCTGCCTCGCCAATTTGACTGATAAGCAGCAGCAGCTGACCCTGCTCCTGATTGGAGGAGAGCAGCGTGCTTGGCGTATGGGCAGCAGAGCATGGATTGGTGGAAGAGGACTATAAAGGAAGAGAGAGACAATATGCACTGGGCAACACCTGAGGAACATCTGAGCAGCCCCTGAGAGAGCCAGCTGGCAATGTGCTGCTCCTCCGCGGAAGCGGGGAAAGCGGCGGGGGTGCCACCCCTCCGCGGAGGCGGGGTGGGGGGGCCAGCAGCTAACCCGGGAAGAGCCGGGGAAAGAGAACAGCGCAGGGTCCAGCTGGCAGCAAACCTGGGAAGGGCCGAGCAAAGAGAACAGGCGCAGGGTCCAGTGTCGTTCCTCCATGAATGGGGGAGCGACAGATTTCAACAGTTTGCACCCACATAGAAACACAAAGTGAAAAATACTGTTTGAGTACAAGTTATAGCATTAAATCACAATGTACAGCACATTAAGGACAGAGATCCTACATGAGGAGTAAGTGCACAGTGACTCCTGTTGTTGACTTACCAAATTGACACTCTTGTTTATGGCATCAGTAATCACCCTAGGCTCTTGTCATGAGTTGCCAAGGCTATGGAAGCCTTTTGAGTTCACCAACTCTGATCATATTTAGACAAGGTCGTAGTCAGAGTGGAAGTTCTCTCCTCCCTTCAGAGAAAGGTACCTCCTTCTTTGATGACCTGTTATTTCCATTGGGATCTCCCTCGTGGAGATCTTTCATTAAGGTGTTTGTTTGCTTGTTTTTTTGCCAGAGTGTTTTGACTTTCCATACCTGTAATACTCTCATGGGCTTTTCAGCTAGCTCCGCCTGCCTTAAGGGCTGATTCTGAGGCCAGAGTGCTGTTTAGGACATCTGCCATTCTATGGGTCTGCTGTGTATCTTGCTTCCCATGTTGAATCGTTCTCTCCCTTTTTTATTCTATCAGCTAGTACTTGCAGACACTATTCTTGTTTATGTGCTCCCTTTGGCTCTTAGTCCTATCATTATGATCAATTGTGAACAGAAATTGATCACTGGGACTAGTGAGATGGCATTGGTACATGCCACCTTGATGGGATTGAATTGGAATCCCCTGGTATGTTTCTAACTCTACCGTTTGAGGTAAGTCAGCTTGAGCATGTCCCGAATGGTGCACTTACTATTAATTAAAAAAACTTAAATTCTGAAAAGCAGGACTAGAGAAAGTGGCTTTCTTTAGGAAGTACTTCTAGCCCTAAGAACTATTATACAGAATCTATGCTACTTTCTAGGAAAATGTATCAAAAAACTTGTTAAATCACTTTAAAATTAAAGAGCTTCTTTTTTAATAAATCCTAACAGTATCAGCACTTCCTATACCTCTAATCTTTTTAACAAGGGTTATCCTTGCACTCATCTGCCTTGGAGAGGACAGCTGTTGCTATGGCAATTACTGTCCTGAAATCTCAAGCAAGAACAAAAGGCTGGTTGTTTTTAAATCACATACCACTTGAAGCTTCTCGGGCAGTGTGACAGAGTTTCACTGTGCCTGACCAAGCTGTGGTCAATCTGGAGTCCACACTGCAGACAGAGTGCCCTGTCTCCTGCTCTGCTTTCACCTCTTGTCAATGGATTCAGACAAGAGCTTTAGCAAATTGCAACTAGAGTCCTGAAACTCTTGATTAAGAATTCTGAGGCTTCGGGGAAAGAAATTTCTCCAGCTGGGGACCCCAGTGTAGCACTCTTAAGCCTGACTTGCCTTATGGAGAAATCAAAATGCATCAAAAAGCATACCTGTTTCTGTTGTACATCAGTTTATTGTGCTTTTTAGATACAGTGGTTTTTCCAAATTAATGGTTTGTGGCAATTCTGTCTCAAGCAAGTCTATCAGCACCATTTTGTCAATAGCTCAGATGATCATTAGCATCTATAACAGTAAAGTATTTTTAATTAGAGCCAGAAGAGTGTTATTTTTAAGACAACATGCTATTGCATACTTAGCACTAGACTACAACACAGTATAAATATTACTTTTATATTCACTGGGAAACCAAAAATTCATGACTCAATTTATTGTGACATTTGCCTTATCATACTTGTCTAGAAGCAAATCTGCAATATCACCAAGGTATGTCTGCAAATCAGAGTTGACCAAACTCTGTCCTTCTAATCTGACATTTCCTGACTTTCTTAAGAACTAAAAGTAAACAGGCAAGCACTTAATTAACATTACAATTATTTCCAGTAGGTACATCAGCAGAGCTACCACTGATCGATACCTGCATTATTTCCAAACAAATGTCAATATAAATATTACATCCTCTCTTTAACGATGTAGAAGGGATGAACAGATGAGATTAATGAATTTTCCTAAAGACTCACTGCTATCAAGGAATAGAGGCTGAATTTCAATTAAAATCTAAATCCAAAGGTTTAAAAGTATTTAAAAATAACCTACATTCACCTTACTTAAAACGTGTGCTCTTTCTCGGTCTCTAGATTTCCTCTTAAGGAAATTCACATCACACCTACTGAACCTCTGGCATTACACATATTTTTGATCGTAAACATTCTCATCAGTGAGAAACCAATGCTTCAATATATCTTTATGATTTCATATTTTACTTTAATCACAAATAAGATTACCAGAATTTCAAAAAGTGCCTATTGCCTATTAACTTGAAGTTTCACTTTTTCTCTATCATGAATTGTTGAGATTGATTTCAGTCATTCTCTGAGATTAAGGTGGCTATTCAGAGAGAGAATACATTCTTCATTTCTAAAGACGTTTCCTCCTCTGTATCAGAAGAAAAGGAAAACTGAGCCACGTGAACACATTGCACAGAAAAAAGTTTAAAAGTTCCCTTTACTCCACTGTGGGAGCTGCACCAGTCTCCCTGGCCCCATCCAGTATCAGGATGCCCTGAAAGACAACACTGTCACTATCACTTCCACCCTGTCTTACCTGCCCCTGTGGTTCCACTGAAGTAAACCTCCTTTGATCAAATCGTGATTTTTCCCCATAATCTTTTATTCCTTTCCTATGAATTTTTTTTCTTCACATTATTTCTCTGAAAAT
Organism: Oryctolagus cuniculus; assembly: GCF_051225735.1. Taxonomy (NCBI): domain Eukaryota; kingdom Metazoa; phylum Chordata; class Mammalia; order Lagomorpha; family Leporidae; genus Oryctolagus; species Oryctolagus cuniculus. The sequence goes on from NC_142873.1 coordinate 107,442,069, forward strand.
ATATATTCCTGGCCTATTTCTACCACTGTGGTTATTCTTTCTCTAACTTCTTCTGTGGGCACAAGGATTAACTCCTTGCTATTTATAGAACAATTTAAAACAAAACAGAAGCAAGGGACAATGAGCAAAGACATTACTGAGCCTTTGAAATACAAAGAGCAAACTCATTCAGAGAGACCTCAGACCTCACACTAATCAAATCAAACCTGGAGCTCACCTACTAGCTCTCTGACAGTCATTCAGTTGCCAGACACTGAGCCCTACAATGCACCAGGCGCAGAGTATTCGATTTGCAATGGTCAACAAAGCAGTTAAGTGGCCTATAATAGATCAGGAAATTTACCAAATACTGCATTTTTCAAGTGAAATAGGACATTACAGTTTGCATTGCAGACTTCTCCCTCGCAGGCAGTGCCCAGGGTGGCAGAGAGGAGAGCACAGAATAGTTACAAGGCCTCCAAGGCATGTGATCTGTGATGAGGGCAAAACCAATGGCAGTGACAGTCGGGAGATAAATTCAGTTTTGTTTGCTAGTAGCCAAACCAGAAGAGGCCTTCTATTCTTATCTGATGAAAGAAATCTTACAAGTTTACCTGGAGAAACATTTTCTCGAAATGTGAATCACTTAAGAATGAAAGTGATGTGTAGACAAAAGGTGAATTAGTAATAAAATGGACACCACCCTCGGGGACAATTTTACAAAACAGATTTTTATAATATATATTTTCGTGAGGACATCAATTATGCACTTTTATTTTTTGAAAATTCCAAAGATGTGAATAAAATGAACCGTTAATTCTACTACAAAAAATATTACTATTATTTTAGGGTATATCCTTGTAGCCCTTTTCATTTATTCATAATGAACACAATATAATTACAATTCTACAAGAAGCAAAAAGCAAACTATGTCTAAAATTTGGTCAACATGTCAGTGTAAGTTGCTATAGCTTGAGATACCACAGTAGGAAAAATAAAATAAAATGAATATACTCCAATGACTTAGGGTCCCTCAATAAATCACATGCACACTGACATAAACACACACAAACTTACAGAACATTCTTGCTTTGATATTAAGGCAAGCCTTTCATTTTTAAATTTCAACCTTAAACTAATTCAGCATTCCTCTCTCTTCCTGTGACCAGTGAAAGCTAGACTTATGTTGAATAATAACAGTTGTGAAGGTGAGAAGAAACATCTACTATGATTTCAGTATCTGCATTCCAAAACTCAGGAATTTAGTACCCAGTCTTAGGTTAATGGCAGTAAGAGGGTGGACACTTAATCCAATTATGCAGTTTAGATGTGCAGCCTTTGGGAATGATTAGTTTGGAGTAAACTGTTAGGGGGGAGCCCTCATAATTGACATAGTAGTTTTAGAAGGAGGAGAAAAAGAAGACAGAGAAATATGGTCGGATGTCTATGCTTCCTGTTTCTTTACCACCAATATATTTATGAATACATCTGGTCATGATCTATTACAAAATTATTTTCCAAATGTACAGTTTTAGGAAAATATTTTAAACATAACTCATTTCATAAAAAGAGGCAGAATTGCAGAGAGGCAGAGGCAGAGAGAGAGAGAGAGAGAGAGAGAGAGAGAGAGAGAAAGAGAGATCTTTATCTGCTGGCTCACTCCCCAGATGGCCACAACGGCCAGAGCTAAGCTGATCTGAAGCCAGGAGCCAGGAGCTTGGGCTATTAGCAGAGAGCTGGATCAGAAGTGTAACTGCCAGGACTTGAACTGGCACCCATATGAGATGCCAGAACTGCAGGCAGCAACTTTACCTGCTATGCCACAGTACCAGAACCTGAATTATGAATTTAGTAACAGAAAAATATGCCCTTGCTTTAAGTTGTATTTCTTTTACTACTATTAAAAATTAAAATATCTTCAAGTATGTATTAGCTGTCAGAGTTTGCAATAATTAAACTCTATGCCTAGTCCCCACATCACCCTTCTCTCTCTCTCTCCAGCCTCCCACTACACACAAAATTATGCTGATGAAACAATAGCTTTCTGCATGTTTTAGGCTGGTTATAAATGAATATTTACTTTTTTTATAATAATTGGGTCCCCCAAGATTTGACTAAAATTGAATCACAAGCAGCAGAGGAAAACAGGATGAGCTAAGCCAGACATGTGTGATTTTTTTGCCCAAAAATTATTTTAGAAATCGGTTACATAATTGCTCCTCTCTTAGGACAGACTGAAGAATCAGGAAATTGGCCAAGGTGATAGACCAGCTGTAGTACTCCTAAGCAGAAACATGTGGCAGGAAAATACAGCTGTTTCTTTAAATAGCAATATGTAAAATTAGTTTTGATTGCCTTTGTGAAATCATTTTTCAGGGAATTGCTATTTCTATTATTGATTTACACATGTATTTTATTTTTAAAGGATATATCTTTTCTATGTACATCAAATGTTTTTCTTAGTTTAATTTTGTTTTAGCTTTAGGATACATTCTATTGAGCAGCAAAGCTAATACAGCTAGCATCTCAGTGAATCCATTTTTTTAATTTTCAAATCTCTTTATTTACAGAAATGTTATAAAAACAGTACATAGTCCCCATAAATGACTCAATTTCCCACCAATGGTCCTTTTGTTATTCCAGCATCCAGCCCAGGGTACCATATTGCATTTAATCTCACTTTGATTTTTAATTTCAGTTCTATTTCTTTCTGGTCTATAGCCAACACATTTTAATTTCTTCTCTCAAATTGACCAGACATTTGATAAATAATTGTGTCCTCCCATAACTTGAAATGGCAATTTAATAATATAACTGACATCCAAATTTATTATATTATGTTATATTTCTACAAAAGCAGACATGCAGTATTTAATTTTGGCTCTCATGGCACAGGATTTTTGTTAAAAAATGTATGTTGAATGAAAAGTGAATGAATCTATTTATTCTGGAAAGTGAAGTAATTTTAGTATAGCCATGCACTTTCTGATTCCATAACTAGGTATTTGCCCAAGACAAATGAAAATATTCCCATATTAACACTTACACAAGGGGCCACCTGCAGTGCTGGCATCCCATATGGGTGCTGTTTCAAGTCCCAGCTGCTCCTCTTCCAATCCACCTCTATGTTATGGCATTGGAAAGCAGTAGAAGATGACCCAAGTACTCGGGCCCCTGTACCCTAGTTGGAAACCCAGAAGAAGCTCCTGGCTCCTGGCTTCAGATCAGTGCAGCTCCGGCCATTGCAGCCATCTGGGAAGTGAACCATTGGATGGAAGATCTTTCTCTCTCTACCTCTGCCTCTCTGTAACTCTGACTTTCAAATGAATAAATAAATCTTAAAAGACTTACACAAAAAAAGTTTGTGTTATCTGAATTCCAATACACAGGAAATGGATAAACTACTGTGGTATATCCTATTCAGCAACAAAAAGAAAACATATAATCTGAATGAGAAAAGAGCTAGTTATTACAAGCATCTATTTATATAAAATTATACAAATTATAAATTAAACCACAGAGAAAGAAATCAGATCATTGGTTTCCAGGGGCTAGAATAGAGAGAAAAAGGAACTGCAATGTAGCACAAGGAAATTTTTTAGATTAATAAAAGAACCTTGATTGTCAGAGTTTTACAATTAAATGCATTTTTCAAAACCACTCAGTTGTAGGATTTAAAGATATGTATACTATTGTACTGAAGGAATATCCCAGTTACTACAGTTTGAATATGACTTGGTTCCCAAACACATGCAGGATTTTAAAAGTTGTAGCTCAGTGAGACTAAGAATGCAGAAACCTCATCCTAGTATCATGTTGAAGAGGGGCCAAGTGGAAGGTCCTCAGGTCACTGGGAGCGTGCCCTCCGAAGAAAATTTTTGTGAGAGAGTTGTTATAAAAGCCTGTCTCTCTTTCTCATTCATTGACGCACTCTCTTTCTCTCTCTCACTCTCTTGCCTGGTTCATCATGTGATCCCTGCTCCACACATGGTCTATCAGTAATATACACAATCCTCATAGAGGCCAAAACAATGGGGCTGTACAGTCTCGGACTTGTACCTCCAAAACTGTGAGCTAAACAAAACCTTTTCTCTTTGTAAAGTCAGTTATCTCGGGTATCTCACTGTAGTAATATAAAGCTAAATAATACATAGATAAAACTGAAATTTGCAAAAAAATAAAACAACACATTTGTTAGAGTGATATATATGATCATTCATCTCATGTAAAATTATTTGTGAGTCATAGACATAAAGAGATACCGAAAGAGAGGCAAGCAGAGCTCTCACCTGCTGGTTCACTCCTTAAATGCTCACAATAGCTGGGGTTTAGCCAGGCCCAAGCAAGGAGCCACAAACTCCATCCTGTCTCCCATGTTGGTGGTAGGGGTTCAACTACTGAGCCATCACCTGCTGCCTCCTAGGGTCTGCACTCGCAGAAATCTGGAATCAGGAGCCAAATCAGGACTCAAACCCATACACCCCAATATGGCATTTGGCGCTTTAACCAGCATGTTACCCACTAAACCTAATATCCACTTTCTTAATTCTTTTTTTATTACTATATCTCAATTTTATAAATTTCTATTTTTATGTATTCTCCACAGCTTCCACACATTCATATAACAAAGTGCTTTAAATTAATTTAGTTAAAGGGATGAGCAAACAAAAAGATTAGAAGACCAAGAATCTAGCAAATGGGTAGAAGAGTACTGCTATGTATGCTGAGCTGTTTCTCTCAGCCAGCAGCTGTCTCAAGCAAGGCTTTGGCAAGCAATGCGCTTTAGTCAACTCACAAATGAATTTTCTGTCAAGTGCCCGGAATGCCCCAGTCCTTCTGTTCACCTGGCTCTCCACTCTGGAGAATGCTCAGAGCTCAAATTTGGCCTTCTTCATGGTTCTCTTTATTCTAATCCTTTGCTGAAAGCTTATGAATACACAATGGCTTTGATCTATATTTCAAATCTCTCACCTGTGTTCCTTCACTACAACTCATATTGCTTATCGGGAAAAGCATTTTCCAAACTGAAATTCAGTATTTCCAATCATGTATCTTCCCAAACTAATTCCTTGTCATACTCTTGCATTATGGTGGGAAAAAAAATACTCTGACTCAATATTTGATTTATTTTTCTCTTTTATTTTGAAACTTCTAATTCCTGCTAATTTATCTTTTGGATATTAATTTACAGTCTGTAGCAATAGTCCTGTTAAACTGTGGAGTTCCCTCTCCTCAGAAAGATAACTCGGACACATAACAATTTTCATGCAATTTTGTATATGATACCCAAGGAGCCACAGTGTAAACATAGAGCTTTCTACTTTGTTCACTTTGAAAATCTGGTTTATTTGATCTGTCTCCCTCTATGAGTTCCAGAACTACTTTCCAAATACTTTTCAAGTAGCTGTTATTTTATATTACCAAATATCTAAATTCAAGATGTTCAAAATTCAACACATCATCTTGTACCCAAAATGTATATTTTTCTTGCACCTTCTCTCAGTGAATGGCAACACAATACTGCTAACTGATTAAAATAGTAATTTGAGTATTATTGCCTTCTGTCTCCTGATAACTTTCACGCACTTGATGAGGTGCAATGTGGTGTAACAGCTGACCCATTGTGTAAGCTTCCATACTCATTCCTTTCCAGTTTGGTAACCAATATTTCACATATCTCAACACTTCATTCCTGAGTTCCTTCAATAATCTCCCAACTCTCCCTGTTCCCAATCATTTTATAGTTCAAATATCCTACAGTGTATTAAAATGGATTTACATACTCCTTCTGTGTCCTTATGTTATTCGTAAGGCTATCTATCCCTGGGATAACATTTTTAGAACTGGCTGGGACTTTCAGAAATTATTTGATAGACAAAGAGAAATGAAGATGGTAGAGAATAACTGTTTAAAGTTTGACACTCTCCCCTAGTCCCTGCCCAGTACTACTGAATTGTGTTTTCATTGGGAACTTTAAAATATAGTTTTCCACTCAGGACCTCTCTATACATAATTTTGCCCAGGGTAGTGATATGCAAATATTCATCCTGTCAATTGCTAGGCTAGCCAGACAAGTCCTGGAACCAAGAACAGCTTTATATGGGTATCTCAGTGTCTCCTGCAAACATTAGCATTTCTAAAGTGTACCCCAACCTGAAAACAAAATGAGAGGTATTTAAAATAAAGAAAGAACATCAAGTGGCATTTTACTGTCTGGTAAATTCTACATCAGCAACCTATAATGAAAACCAACATGATTATAGTCAATCACATTTGGAAGGGATTCGTGCAAGTTGGCACTGCTAGGAGAAATATCAGAAAGTTAAAAAAAAAAAAAAAAAAAAAAAAAAAAAAAAAAAACACGCTGGCTCTGATGAGTCAATACCACTCAGGCAAGGCAAGGTATGGAGTATCATCCCTTAAGAAGGAGTCATCTAGTAGAGTCTAAATCAAGCCAATAATTAACCTGAAAGAAGACACAGGCACCGCACCTAGAAGAGGAAACCTCAAAACAAATGCTGAAAGCCAAGAGCAAAACCCAAAAATGAGTCAGAGGAAATGTGGAAAAAGGTCAGACCTCAGGGAAGGAAGCAAGAGATGCCAAACCAGCAGAAGGCTGAGGGCTGAGGTCAGGGATGAGTCAGCTGAGCTGTTCCTAAGGCCAAAAGAAGCCCTTTCCTTGGATCCAACAAGAGAGGCAATACCTCTTTGCTGCAATGAAACATACCAACTGGATTCTTCATTGAGGTATAAGTGATTCAGTAATTTTAACCTTTTAATGGCCCTATGCTTTTTGTATGTTTAGCTTTACTTTTTCCTTCTACTTCCCTCATTTATCATCTTTTTAATGTTATATAATATTTTTATTTAATCTGAATGAATGAACAACTTCCAAGTTATGCTAAGTAAACAAAAAATGTTTTCTTTTTTAATAAATTTTATTTAAGGTATACAAATTTCATACATTTCATATAGATAGACTTAGGAACATAGTGATTCTTTTTCTAAATTAATTGAAATGAAATATAAGTAATAATCTCATAAAGGGAAAATCCAAACCACTTCTCCATTAATTTGGACAAAGCATTCAGCAAAGCACTAAAAATATTTAGTAGGCCCTCCACATTAAGTCATTATGCTTACATGAAAATGGCATACCATTTACATATATCAGCAGCAAAATAATTATGCAAAAATATTGTTTAAAAATGTCAATTCTATATATCACCTTAAGAAAATGTCTTACAAGCCAACAAAGCAGCAGCACAGCCCTTGGTGTCTAACAAGCCTAGGTTTAAATCCTAGCTCTATGTGCTTTTAAGTTACTTAGAATCTGAACCTTTTAATTTCCTTATATTTAAACTGAAAGTAAATATATCTACTTAAGTTTCAGTACATATTAAATTAGGTAATTTATAAAATAATAAAACTCTCGGTAAGTTTTTTTTAACATGTGGAGTCTTAAATAAGAAGTAGAAAAAGCATAGATTTCAGACTGTTGATAGAGGGAAAATAATCATCCCTTGCAATATGAAATTAAGGAAGAAAATTACTTGGATGAGCCTTAGTGTTTTCTGCTTCAGAACACACTTTGGAAAGTTACAATAAGAATTGCAAGAGGAGCCAGTTCTGTGGGATAGTGGGTAAAACTGCCCTCTGAGGTGCTGGCATCCCATATGGGCCCAGGTTCCAGTCCCAACTGCTCCACTTCCATTCAAGCTCTCTGCTAATGTGCTTGGGAAAGCAGAAGAAGACAGCTCAGTTCTTGGGCCTCTGCACCCACGTGAGGGACCCAGAAGAAGCTCCTGGCTCCTGGCTTTGGGTCGGCCCAACTCTAGCCCTTGTGGCCATATGAATAGTGAACTAGCAGATGGATATTCCTCTGTCCCCCGCCCCCCCCACTCCCTCTCCCTCTCTGTGGTTCTGCCTTCCAAATAAATAAATAAATCTTAAAAAAAGAATTAAATGAGACAAAGCATTAACAAGGTGCTCAGCATATAGTGGGAGTTCAATAAACATTAGTTGCCTTCCTCCCAAAGGAGAAGAATAATATTTATAAAAATAAGAGGTTAAATCATTAGTAAAAATGGGCTTTGCTAGACTGAAAGTGGAGACTGATGAGTTCTAGAATACTCCATAATTCATAAACACTCCACCTTGGAGAAGCCCTGTAACAGCATTGAAAGGAAAGCTACACACTGCACCTCCTTCTCACCACCCACAGCTTTCAACAGCATCCTCTTGGCCCAGGAATGTCACTCTGACTTATCTAGAATGAATACAGCCCTTGGCTGCAGTTACTGGAAAAATAAAAATTGAATTCTTGAGTTACAAATTTAACTGCCTTTTATGAGCACCAAAAGGAATCACAGTAAGAACTCTTCTAAAGAACTAAGCACAGGCATAATTTGTCAGAATATATTTGTCATTCTACCTCTAAAATTGATCAGTAATGATATTTTCATGATCATTCCTAGAAATCACTGTTTTTCAGGCAGTAACATCAAGGAAGAAATTACTGATTCAATAATTGACTTCCCAGCCAAGATAGATTATATGTAAATGTATAATAAATTTCATTTCAGAAGATACAGTTTAAACATCAATGAAAATAAGAAAAAAAATCATAAACCATCTGATTTCATGCTTTATCTTTTTATAATTTTATTTATTTATTTGAGAGATAGAATTACAGGCAGAGAGAGGGACAGACAGAGAGGTCTATCTGCTGATTCACTCCCCAAATGGTTGCAAAAGCCAGAGTTGAACTGATCAGAGTCTCACATGGGAGTGCAGGTTCCCAAGCATTTAGGCCATCTTCTACTGCTTTCCCAGGCCATATCAGCAAGCTGGATCACACGAGGAGAAGCCAGGACAAGAACTGGTGCCAATATGAGATGCTGGCACTAGAGGCGGAGACTTAGCCTACTATGCCACAGCCCTGGACCCCATACTATTATCTTTTTAAATATTCCATACCATGAGCTTAAGACAATTTCCCAATCAAGTGAAGGCAGAGTTCAGAGCTCACTTAAGCCAATATTTCAAGTATGAAAGATGTATCCACATACAAAGAAATTATAAAATATAACAAATGTAATAGTGCTAATCTAAGTGACTTAATGAGCTCATTTTCCATTTGAAATTATACATTTGCTACCATTTGGCAAAGCTGATCTTATTGCAAGTCTATTATCTTTGATGCATTTTCTGAATTCACTTTGCATTTTTATGGGCCAAATATCCTTCCAGATACTGCATGATATGTTCAAAAACTGTTTCACAGGGAGGAGAGAACTTCCACTTTGATTAAGGCCTTGTCTAAATAAGGTTGGAGTTTGTGAACTCAAGAGGCTTCCATAGCCTTGGCAGCTCATGAAAACAGCTTTGGGTGATTACTGACATCATAAATAAGAGTGTCAATTGTTCAATCAACAACAGGAGTCACTGTGCATTTGCTCCCCATATAGGACCTCTGTCCTTAATGTGCTATACTATGAGAATTAACAGTAAAACAAGTCTTCAAACAGTACTTTATACTCTGTGTGTCTGTGTGGATGCAAACTGTTGAAATCTTTACTCAGTATAGAGTTGATCTTCTGTATATAAAGATAATTAAAAATGAATCTTTTTTTTTTTTTTTGACAGACAGATTTAGACAGTGAGAGAGAGAGACAGAGAGAGAGAGAGAGAAAGGTCTTCCTTTCCATTGGTTCACCCCCCAAATGGCCGATCCAAAGCCAAGGAGCCAGGTGCTTCCTCCTGGTCTCCCATGCAGGTACAGGGCTCAAGCACTTGGGCCATCCTCCACTGCCCTCCTGGGCCACAGCAGAGAGCCGGACTGGAAGAGGAGCAACGGGGACAGAATCCAGTGCCCCAACCGGGACTAGAACCCAAGATACCGGCGCGCAGGCGGAGGATTAGCCAAGTGAGCTGTGGCGCCGGCCTTAAAAATGAATCTTAATGAAGAATGGGATGGGAGAGAAAGTAGGAGGTGGGATGGCTTGTGGGTGGGAGGGTGGTTATGGGGGGGAAGAACTGCTATAATCCAAAAGTTGTGTTTTTGAAATTTATATTTATTAAATAAAAGTACAAAAAAAAAACTGTTTCACTTTCTATAACCATCTACCCATATTCCAATGGCCTAACCAGTCTGTCAGAAAATGAGCTAGTCTTTAAGTTGAAGAACAGCAAGGATCCAAGAGGGCTGAATAGAGAGAATCTCCATGGACCTCAGCCAGATACAAGAAAAACAAAGGGAGAATTACATTCCCAGGGGACTGACTGAGAGAAATATCCAGTGAAAAATGGACAGAAAGGAACAGAACTCTAGGGAGCAGTGAGGAGAGAGGACAGACACACAACCCCCTGTCATGCCCCTCCAGGGACTCCTGCATACGCACAGCTGGTGCCCAGCTGGGAAACTCCATTCTCCCAGGAGGGATTCCTGCAGCCTCTACCACTAGCTGCTTTCACTAAGGGAGAATTCCATGGTCTCACGGTTTTGTTTTGTTTTTAAGATGCAATTATTTATTTGAAAGGCAGAGTTACAGAGAGAAAGATAGACAGAGAACGATCTTCCATCTGCTAGTTCATTCCTCAGATGGCCGCAACAGCCAGCACTGAGCCAGGCCAAAGCCAGTAGCTTCATCAGAGTCTCCCATGAAGGTGGCAGGAGCCCAAACACCTGGGCCTTCTTCTCCTGCTTTTCCCAGGCCATTAGCAGGGAGCTGGATCAGAAGTGGAGCAGCCAGGACTCCAACCAGTGCCCAGATGGGATGCCGGTGTCACAGGAGGCAGTGACTATGCCACGACGGTCCCTCTTTACAGGCTTTGAATCTAGCCTGGGGAACTTATGGCAGCTAAGCAGCTCTTTTTCCTGTGAAAGGAGACCATGTTGCTTCTTTCTCCTCCCCTCACCAAAATGCCAGACTCAAGGGATCAATTCAACAAGAAGATGTGACTATGTTAAATGTACATCTACCCAATGCCAGGGCATTCCGTTTTATGAACAAACATTAATGTAACTAAACACAGATGTGAACTCCAATTCAACAATAATGAGATATCTCAACACCCAGCTTTGTGCAATGGACAGATCAACCAGTCCAAAAAAATCAATAAACAATAGAACTAAACTACACTGTAGACTAAATGGACCTAATAGATAATCTACAGAATATTTAATCCCATAGCTATAGAATATACATTCTTTTCATCAGTGCATGGACCTTTCTCCGTGATAGGCCATATACTATGACATAAAACTAGTCTCAACAAATTCAAAAATAATTTAAATTTTATCATGTATCTTTTCTGACTATCAAGGAATGAAATAGAAATCAAAAATAGAAACTACACAAACCTATGGAGACTGAACAACACGCTCCTGAATAAACAGTGGATCAGGCCGGCGCCGCGGCTCACTAGGCTAATCTTCCACCTAGCAGCGCCGGCACACCAGGTTCTAGTCCCGGTCGGGGCGCCGGATTCTTTCCCAGTTGCCCCTCTTCCAGGCCAGCTCTCTGCTGTGGCCCGGGAAGGCAGTGGAGGATGGCCCAAGTGCTTGGGCCCTGCACCCCATGGGACAGCAGGAGAAGCAGCTGGCTCCTGCCTTCGGATCAGCGCGGTGCGCCAGCCGCAGCGCACCAGCTGTGGCAGCCATTGGAGGGTGAACCAACAGCAAAAGGAAGACCTTTCTCTCTGTCTCTCTCTCTCACTATCCACTCTGCCTGTCAAAAAAAAAAAAAAAAAAAAAAAAAAAAAAAAAAAAAACACAACAGTGGATCAAAGAAGAAAATGAAAAGGAACTCAAAAAATGTGTTCAAATAATTTAAAACTAACATATCAAAACTTATGAGATATAGCAAAAGCAATAATAGAGGAAAGTATATAACAATAAGTCTCTACATCAAAAGTTGTAAAGGTATCAAATAAATGATCTAACAAGGCATCTATCTCAAGGACTAAGAAGAACAAGAACATACCAAACACAATAAGTTTCCTACACTAAGTAGGAAAGAATTAATAAAAATTAAAGAAATAAACAAAATAGAAACTAAAAAAAACTATACGAAATCAGTGAAAAAAAGAGTAGGTTCTTTAAAAAAATAAAATTCATAAATCATTGTCCCAACTAACCAAAGGGAGAGGGGGAGAAGACTCAAATTAATAAAATAATGAAAAAGGAGATGGTACATCCAATACTACAGAAATACAAAGAATAATTAGGAATTATTAAAATAGCTATGTGCCACAATGTTGGAAAATCTAGAAGAAATGATTAGATTTCCAGACCTATATAATTTACTAACACTGAGGCATAAAGACATAGAAAATCTGAATAGACCAAAAACTAAAAGAAATCGATTCAGTAATAAAGAACCTCCAAACAAAGAAAAACTCAGGATAGGATGGCTTCAGTGCTGCATTCTACTAAACTTCTAAGGAAGAACTAATCCCAACCCTTCTTAAATAATTCAGAACTCAAAGGGAGGGAGCCTTTCCAAACGCATTCTATGAGGCCAGCATTACTTAAATCTTTTTTGTAATGGGTTCCTTTGAAATGGGTTCCTTTGAATGTTTTATTTAATAAAGTGAACAAACTTCATGTATTTCATATATATAGATTTAAGATCATAATGATACTTCCCATCCTACTCTCCTTCTCACCCATGTTCCCACCCCCATCCTCACTCCTTTTTATTTTTTTATTTTAATTTTTACAGTGACATACTTTCTGTTTATTTTATAACCACAAACTTAACCCTCCACTAAATAAAGAATTCAACAAGTAGTAAGTAGAAAAACCACTGTTTCACAAGAGTATAGACAAGGGTTGTAAATAATAATTAAATCTCAAAAGTCAATTTTGCTCATATACATAACATTCTTTGTACTCTGTATATTAGTTACCATTACCTTAATTCTAAAACCAGAGAAAGATATGACAAAACATAAAACTATAGACCAATATCTCTGTTGAACATACATGGAAAAATCCTCAATGAAATATTAGCTAATTGAATCCAAAACACATTAAAAAGATCATCTACCCAGACCAAGTATGATTTATCCCAGGGATATAGCAATAGTTCAACATATGCAAATCAATAAATATTATACAGCACATCCACAAAATTAAGGATAAAAACTGTATAATTACCTCAATAAATGCAGAGAATGCATTGGATAAAAAACATCCTTCATAATAAAAACCTTAAAAATGGGTATATAAGGAACATACCTGAACACAATCAAGGTAAAATATATGACAAACCCAAACAAGGATCATATTGAATGGGGAAAAGTAGGAAGAATTTCCACCAATATAGGACCATACAAGGATGCTGTCACCATTATTATCCAAATAGTTCTGGAAGTTTTAGCAATAGCCATTAAGCAAGAAAAAGTAATCAAAAAATAAAAATTTGAAAAGAGAAAGTCAAATTATCCCTCTTTGAATATAACATGATCTTTATATAGAGGAAATTAAAGTTTCCAATTAAAGGCTATTGTAACTCACATGAAAATTTGGCAAAGTTGCAGAATACAATAATCAACACACAAAAATTAATGCATTCTTATATACCAAAATACTTTGGCTGAGAAAAAGCTTGTAAAATCAGACCTATTCACAATAGCTACAAAAAAATTTAAATACTTCAGAACAAACTTAATCAAAGATATGAAAGATCTCTTCAATAATTAGGAAACATTAATAAAAGAAATAGAAGATACCAGAAAAAGCAAAATTTTCCATATTCATAGATTGGAAAACTTAAAATCAAAATTTCCATACTACTCAAAGCAATTTACATATTCAATGTGATCCCAATTAAAATACCAATTAAATTCTTCAAATATCTACGGAAAAAATCATGAAATTCATATGGAAAGTAAAAGACCCCAAACAGCCAAAGTAAACTAAAAAACAAAGCTGTAGGCATTATAATACAAGATTTCAATTCATACTATGGGGCAGTTATAATCAAAACAGCCTAGTACTAGCACAAAAATAGACATGCCAACCAATAGAACAAAATAGAAACCATAGAAATTAATCCTCACATCTACAACCAACTGATCTTTGACAAACAAGGTAAAATCACTTCCTAGGGTAAGGACAGTATTCAATAAATGGTAGTTGGAAAATCAGATCTGTGTGTGCAGAAGTGTGAAACAAGACCCTAACCTTACACAAAAATGAACTCAAAATGGATCAAGGCTCTAATTCTATGGCCTGATATCATCAAATTACTAGAGTAAAACATAGGGTAAATACTTAAAGATATTGGCCCAACCAAAGACTTCTTGGATAAGACACCAGAAGCATAAGCAATAAAAGCAAAAAGGGATAAATGAGATTACATCAAGCTAAGAAGCTGATGCACAGCAAAGAAAACACTCAATAAAGTGAAGAGGAAATTAACATAAAGGGAGAAAATACTTACAAACTATGCATCACAAAAAGGATTAGTATCCAGGATATACAGGGTGCTCAAGAAACTCAAGAACAAAACAATCAACCCAGTTATGAAATGGCATAACTATATAAACAGGTATTTTTCAAAGGATGAATTAAAAATAGCCAACAGACACATGAAAAAATGCTAAGGATCAGTTTCCATCATGAGAATGCAATTAAAAACCATAATGAGATATCACCTCACTCCAGTTAGAATGGCTATCATCCAATAATCAAAAACAACAGCTTCTAGTGAAGATGTGGAGAAAAATGTACCCTAACACAAGTTGGTGAGAAAGCAAACTATAAAACCATTATGGAAGACAGTAAGGAGATTCCTCAGAAAACTAAAAATAGATTTACCATATGACCCAGCTATCCCACTCCTGAGAACATATACAGAAGAAATGAAAGCAGCATATGAAAGAATTACCTGCATCCCCATGTTTATAGAAGCTTGATTCAAAAAAGTTAACATATAGAATCAACCATGATGTCTATCAATTGATGAGTGGCTAAAGAAAATGTTTTATATATATATAATACATATATTTCATATACATATATGATGGACTATTACTCAGCCATAAAAAATGAAATCCTGACATTTGCAACAAAATGGATACAACTGAAGATCATTATGCAAATTGAAACAAGCAAGCCCCCCAAAAGAATTGTGATTTCTATTATTTGTGGTAGTTAATACAGAGATGATAAAAACTGTGTGAATTTCAGATCATTTTGTGCATAGATACCAAATCTTCATTGAATCATACCATGTAAATGACTATATACTCTTGTTTCACACATTTTTTTAAAAATGTAGATAGCGGAATAGTGAAGACTCTTCAGGTACTAGTGATGCTTTGTTCTTAATTTGGGTGTTGATTATGTGTGTGATCAGATGACAAAAATATCATCAATGTGCACACCTAAGTTCATTTCTTGGTATGTACACTGCATTTTAATAAAACATTTTTTAAAAAAGAATAACAGCAGCCTCTACTGGAAGCATTCAACTGATTCTGTGATCCTCCCAACACAAATTTTTCACAAGCAAAAAACATTCTATCCTTTATCAACTATAGCACACATATGAATATTAATAATAGAAACTTCTGTATCACCTGCATCTATTTTCAATGTCATGCAATGCTGTTTACTTTCTTAAAATGTGACATGTGGCAAGCCTCACCATACCAAGATTCCAAAAATTTCAGAAGTCCTCCACTACCATCAAGACAAAAACTCCATAAATTCACATTAAAGGCACACTCAAAATTCAGTAAGTGAGTAAGCATTTGGTGTAGCACTTAAGACAGCACTTGGAATGCCCATATCCCATACTGCAGTTCCTGGATTCAAGTCTCCACCTCCCTTTTAGCAGCTTCCCGCTAATGCACACCTTGGGAAGCAGTAGATGATGGCTCAAAGAGTTGGGTCACTGTCACCCATGTGAAGACCCAGATTGAGATTCTAGCCCATCCCCATCTGTTGGAGATTTTTGGGGGAGTGAATTAGTGGATGGGAGATTCATTCTTTCTGTCTAATCTCCTGTCCCATCTCTCCCTCCCTGTCTCTCTCTCTGCCTCTCATATAACTTTTAATTTAAAAATCACAACATGATCTCAGGTCTTCCTTCAGACATGTCCTGCCATTCCTTTCCTATATGGGAAATTGTCTCAAGTGACTGCTCCCTCAATATACTTTGTCTTTCAAAGTTTGTGCTGCAGCTTACATGTGGCACAGTGAGTTAACAGCAGCCTCTTGCCTTTTCTCAGTGCCAATTTGAGTCCCAGATGCTCTAGTCTCCACCCAACTTCCTCCTAATATGACTGAGAACGCAGAAGATAATGGACCGAGGGTTTGGTCCCCTGCTACCAACATGAGAGTCCCAGATAGTGTTCCCAGCTCCTGGATTCAGCCTTTCCCAGACCCAGCCATTAGGCCACTGGGGAACTGAACATGTGGATGGAAGATTCTCTCTCTTTCCCTTTCTCTTTCTTTGCCACTCTGCTTTTTAAATAAGTAATACTTATTTTTTAAAAAGTTTATACTTTTCCATATGCACTGTGGTACCCTCAATCAACTTTTACTCAAAGCTCCAGTTACATTTCACCAATTTGCAGTCTGGAGGTTGTGCCTCTATATTCATAGACACCAAAGTAAGAGTAACAATAACTCTGGTACCTCGAAGGCAGCCAGCCACCTCGGGAAGTCAGTGAAAAGGATCTCTTTGAGGGATAAAGGATTGTAACCATGGAATTCTCTAGGCATTCCAGGACTTAAAAGAAATAACTACTCATTCACTGTGAGATAGCTTCTATGACTATCAACAGAATAGCCTGCTGCCCTGTTCATGACCATTCTTCTTAGGTATGCTCTTTCTCTCTTAAAGGACACCACAATGCACTAAAAAGTATTTTTTCTTCCCCCTAATAATGAATCTAGCAAAGAGATCATTTTTCTTTCTTCACAGAGTCCAATTACTGACAAAACTCAGAATTAGGGAGACCTGAGGAAGCAATCTCTCTGATGGATAGCTAGTGAATCAATACAACCTTCCTGGAAGGAAATGTAAAGTCAAGAAGGATTTAAAATGCATCTGACCCTGGGAAAGATCCCAAGATGGCGGATTAGGGAATGACATATTGTGCTAGGCTACTGATAAACAGTTTTAAATAAGTGTAGAAAGTACACTCTCGGGGGAGAATTGGAGAGAAAACTGCTCTGGGATTCCTACAAGAGTAAGAGAACACTGTGGACCTGTGTGGAGGGTGCAGACTCACAGCATGAGCATGCACACAAGCACAACTGCAGCAGCTGAAAGCCACAGGGGGCGGCAGCTTGGACACAGAGGTGAGACCAGACTGCAGCAACCATGGGATACGGCCAGAGGGAGAGTGTAGTGTGAATCCAGACTGGAGCCCTGGGAGCTAGTGGTTGCTAGTTGTTGCCCATAAACCCAGTGGAAGTAGAGAGGGTTTGGTTATATTGCCCCAACCTCCCCACAACAGTACCCGCTGCCAGGCTGAGAAAGGGTAAGCACCATTCATTTATGAATAAAGGTGAAATAAAGACCTTCCATAACAAAAAGAAATCAAAAGGATTTGTCACCACCTGTCCAGTCTTACAAAACATGCCTAAGGATGAGCCACACACAGAAATTCAGAAAGATAGCCATCATTATAAAAGAATGAGAAAGCAGAAAATTCCCCAGGAAAAGTAGAAAAAGAAATATAAAGTAAACAATAGGAATATTTAAGAAAATATGGCAGGGCCAAGTTGTTCTATATGAATAGTCACCTTGAATATAAATGGCCTCAACTCTCCAGTTAAAAGATACAGACTGGCTGAATGTATTAAAAAATAGGATCCATCTATTTGCTGCTTACAAGAGACACATCTCACCATCAAAGATACACGCAGACTGACAGTGAAAGGATGGAAAAAGATATGCCATGCTAACAGAAAGCAAAAAAGGGCAGGCGTTCCAATCCTAATACCAGACAAAATAGATTTAACATAAAAACTATTAAAAGAGACAAAGAACGGCATCATGTAATGATTAAGGGAGCAGTTCATCAGGAAGGTGTGACTATAATAGATATATATGCATCCAATTACAGGATGCCTAGCTATTTTTTAAAAAATTGGTGGATCTAAAAGGAGATATAGACTCCAATATAGTAGTAACAGAGGACTTCAATACCTTACTCCATGGACAGAAAAACTGGAAAGAAAATCAACAAAGAAACAAAAAGAGCTAATTGACACTATGGACTAAATGGACCTAACAGATATCTACAGAACTTTTCACTCCACAGTTGCAGAATACACATTCTTCAAATCAGCACATGGAACTTTCTCTAGGATCAACCACATGTTAGGCCATAAAGCAAGTATCAGCAAACTCAAAAAGATTAAAATCATGCCCTGTATTTTCTCTGACCACAATGGAATGAAGCTGGAAATCAACAATTCAAGAATCTCTAGATCATACGCAAACACATGAAGACCAAACATGTTTCTAAATGAACAGTGGGTCATAGAATAAATCAAAAGTGAAATCAAAAAATTTCTGGGAACAAATGAAGATGACAACATATGAAACTTATGGGATACAACATATCAAAACTTATGGGATACAGCAAAAGCAGTGTTAAGAGGAAAGTTTATAGCAATTGGTACCTACGTTAAGAAATTGGAAAGGCACCAAATAAAAGAGCTATCAATACATCTCAAGGACCTAGAAAAACAGCAGCAAACCAAACTCAAGGTTAGTAGGAGAAAGGAAATAATAAAAATTAGAGAAAAAATAAACAAAATTGAAACCAAAAAAAATACAAAAGATCAATGAAATGAAGAGCTGGTTTTTTGAAAAAAAAAATAAACAAAATTGATACACCGTTGGCCCAACTAACCACAAAAAGAGGGGAAAGAGCCAAATCAATAAAATCAGGAATGAAAAAGGAAATGTAACACATACCACAGAAATAAAAATAATCATCAGGAATTACAACAAAGATCTGTATGCCTACAAATTGAGAAATCTAGAAGAAATAGATAGATTCCTAGACACATACAATCTACCAAAACTGATAATGAAGACATAGAAAACTTAAATAGACCAATAACCAAGATGGAAATTAAATCAGTAGTGGTGCAGCCACTGTGGAAGACAGTATGGAAATACTTCAGAGATCTGAATACAGACCTACCTTATGATTCAGCCATCCCACTCCTGGAAATTTACCCAAACCAAAAGAAATCAAAGAGTTATCTGTACCCCCATGTTCATTGCAGCATAAATCACAATAGCTAAGATAAGGAATCAACTCAGATATCCATCAACTGTTTACTGGAAAAAGAAATCATGGTTTATATACACTATGGAGTATTCCTCATCTGTAAAAAAGAAAGAAAGAAAGAAATCCTGTCTTTTGCAACAAAATGGATGCAACTGGAAACCATCATACTTAGTGAAATAAGCCAGTCCCAAAAAGACAGCTATTATGTTTTTCCTGATCCAAGGTAACTAATAGAGTACCTGAAATGTAATGTATTGAAGCGAAATAAACATTTTGAGATTTTCTCTTCCATTGAGGCAGAGTTTTATTTTCCTCTTCATACTATTTGTTGAGCTCCTTTACTTAGTGTAGGGTTAACTAAACAATCATTAAGTATACTGAAAATAGATCTTTGTAAAAATTAAGAGTTGGAATGTGAGAGGGACAAGGAGGAAGTGTTAGAGCATGGGCGAGAGGGAGAAAGGGGGGAAGTATAATTATGTATAAATGAAATATGTAAAACTTTTATAACTTAAATAAAATAATTTTTTTAAATGTTTCTGGCCCTTAACTCAGCAATAATTCTGTTTTATGACATATTTGAGCATTTGCAAATTGTGAAAATTAAAGTGGAAGCAATTTGAATACTCATCACGAGAATGGATTACATAAAGCATAGTCCATTTATTTATTAGAATACTCTTGCTATGCAGTCCCTCATAAAGATGCTAGAAATCTATATCTTCACTCAAATTTGAGTGAATAAATCAAATTGTAAAAGAGCATGTAGAATGTGATTATGAATCTATGCAGAGACAGCTGGAAAAAAATGTTTCCCACTGCTTCCAGGCATGATTTCTTAGGTACCTGTAAAGTGGTGGCTGGGTCAGAAATGTGGTACTCCTTATGTTTTGATTACCTCTCAGCTCAGGTGGTACTTCTGGCACATATGCTGGTTTAAAAAGAAAAGAAATCCCAGGTATTATTGCCATTTCTAGTTCACCTTGAGAAAATTCAAATTCTTCACCATTCAGTTAAGGCATATGTTAGAAGAGTAAGACTCAACATATCGTGTAACAATATGTAAGCTGTGAAAGAAAATTAGCTTTACACTTGATCTTAGCCAAAAGGCCGAGAAGCGATAGAAAATTAGCTTTAAAAAGATAAGAAATTTTAAGAGCATTAGTCTAGATAGCAAAACATCTAAATACATTTTCCACATTATTACAGTGCTGAAATTAGGATGGAGCTTAAAATTGATAGGGTCTTAAAATTACTGTCAGAGAGTCAGCAGTAAATGACCTGCATATTCATGAAGACTTGCAGAACGAGTATTAGTTGAGGTTGATTAAAATCCAAGCGACAACACTTAGTAATCACGTACATGAGAGCAACTCGTAGAAGCAGTGGGATATCAAACATGTTTAACAACATCCCAAAGCAGGAATCAGAAGGCAAACCCTATCAGTGTAATGGCTAAGTATCTTTTCAAGGTAAGCATTGTGGCTGGCACCTGAAGTCCCACAGCAGGGATAAACAACAAATATTAATGCCTCAAGCTTCAAAAGATATGGATTATAAATGTGAATTAAAAATTTCTAAATGGGACTAAGTTTTAGAATAACTCATCTACTTTATATGTTCTCTTTTATGCCTTTATAAGAGAGACATTGATATTTTAGATTTAATTAAGTCTATACATGTTCTATCAATAAAAATAAAATTGTCTAAAAACATTATTTACAGTTTAACAATATTTTCTCAGTGATACAAAAAACAATGATGCATATTGCAATTAAAAGAAGATTAGATGAAATATAGTAATAGAAGTTCTAGAAAAACAGAATCAAGAAAACTAAATGCAAGAATTTATAATATGTCATGGCATCTAAGGATTGCTGATGCTGGCACTTTCTTAAATAATATCAAAAAGTGTCAATAGAATGTTGTTTACATAATCACATCATGACTACCATCTGGCTGTTAAAAGACATCATCAGTTTAAGATGCATCCAGATTTCCTGATTTGAAACCTTCAATTATGGAGAAAAAATGACTTCAGTATCAGAAAAAATTCCAGAACTGATGAACAAACCTCCAGATAGAAAATACCCATTGACTTCCTCTGCACAACAAATGAAAAATGACCTGCACCAAGGCACATATTGAAATTTCAAAATTCCAAGATAATGAGATGATGCTAAAAGCTTCAAATTAGGGAAAATTTCATATTTAAACAACCAAGATTCATAATTGCATCAGATTTCTCAATGGCTATAATGGCAGCAAATGTTCTTCAAAATTCCAAAATAAAATGACTCCCCAGAATGTTGCATTCTGAAAACCTTTCCATGGAGTATAAAATAGAAGAGATATCCATTCTCAAAAGTAACCATTTCAAAATGTCTACTGTCAATGCAATATAATGTAATCAAATTTAGGCAGATATTGGAAGATGTACTCTATACATCAATACAAGGGATTCAGCCAAGAAAAAAAATAAGATATGAATAACAGAAACAAGGAATCCCATAAAGGAGGTAGAGAAACCTGCAACATTCTTTTACTGCTGAATAATTAGCTGTGGACCAAAACCCATTTCCTTTTTTTTCCTAAAGATACAGCTGGACAAAGCCATCCAGCCTCTCTTGCAATTAGGTTTGTCCCTAAGACTGACTTCTAGACAAATTTTCAAGGATTTGTGCTTTTCCCAGGACTACAGCACAAAGTCTCCCTCTTTTTCTTTTTTTTTTTCTTTTTTTGACAGGCAGAGTGGACAGTGAGAAAGAGAGACAGAGAGAAAGGTCTTCCTTTCTGTTGGTTCACCCCGCAACGGCCGCTGCGGCCAGCACACCGTGCTGATCCGAAGCCAGGAACCAGGTGCTTCCTCCTGGTCTCCCATGCAGGTGCAGGGTCCAAACACTTGGGCCATTCTCCATTGTACTCCTGGGCCACAGCAGAGAGCTGGACTGGAAGAGGAGCAACCAGGACAGAATCCAGCGCCCCGACCGGGACTAGAACACGGAGTGCCAGCGCCGCAGGAGGAGGATTAGCCTATCGAGCCACGGCGCCGGCCCTCCCTCTTTTTCATTCTCCAATTGAATGAAGTTGACCATGACATGTTTGGAATCCATGTACTGAGAACAGAAGTGACTTTTCCAATAGAGGTTCCCTCAATGACAGCAGAAAGCAGAGCAGCACCCACCCCACTCATCTGGAATAGCAGATTAGAGTTTCTACTCCCTCTCCTAACATACCTGGGACAAGTTCAGTATTGTCATATGATGAAGAAATGTAAGTCTGCCACGCACAGTGAAAGAAAAATCTCTGTTTAGTAATGGCAGCTGGACTTCTGGTGTTTGTCAGTCACAACTCCCTAACTGCTCCTATAAATCTCTTAGAACTTCCCTATGCTCTAACTTGCTGCTACTTCTACAATCACAACAGTTAGTCCCTTAAGGCAATTCTTCCCACCCAAGCATTTGTCCAAATTTGACCTTTCCCTTAATTTTCATAGGACCAACAATGCAATTAAATAAGACTTTCTGAAAACTTAGGGTAAGAGCAAAAGAAATAAAAAAAAAAAATCTGGGCAATTTGATTTACAAAATATGGCATGCTGATCTTAATGGACTAACTGTTCCATTTAGCTACTGTCTCTAGTATACAGCACCTATGGGCTCACATCTAAGCATTTATCTTCAACAAATTGCCCAAAAGAATAAGTAGCATGAAAAGAAAAACTTCCTTTCTTGTACCTGTTTCCTGACCATTTTCCATTTGTCACTTTTATGGCTAAACACCCATCACCATAAGACTGTCATGCAGGAGACCCACTATTCTTTCCACAGTACAGTGCCCTTCCCCTAGGATTCTGACTGATACCTTAGTATCTTTTTATTATTATTATTATTTGACAGATAGAGTTAGACAATGAGAGAGAGACAGAGAGAAAGGTCTTCCTTCCATTGGTTCACCCCTAAAATGGCCGCTACGGCTGGCGCTGCACCGATCCGAAGCCAGGAGCCAGGTGCTTTCTCCTGGTCTCCCATGCAGGTGCAGGGCCCAAGCACTTAGGGCATCCTTCACTGCCTTCCCAGGCCACAGCAGAGAGCTGGACTGGAAGAGGAGCAACCCAGACTAGAACCCAGTGCCCACATGGGATGCCGGTGCTGCAGCTGGAGGATTAACCAAGTGACCATGGCGCCGGCCCCGACACCTTAGTATCTTAGGACTAGAATGCATACAGTGGAGAACTGTATACTTTATGTTTCTTGAACTAAAGAAATTTAATAATTTTTCTAATTACACAGATAAATTAGTGGCAAAACTGAAACATAAACCTTGCTCCCTGGACCAAGGCCAAGTGTGATTATCACTATATCACGCAATTCATTTTCCCTGGTCACCAACACAAATAGCATGACACTTAGGTTACAAATAGGAACAATTTACTATCATAAACTGTATTTCAAGCAATAAAAACCTTGGTTAAATGTGGCTTAAGTTATGACAAAAACATGTATTGAAGATAAAATGTATTCAAGGTTGTTATAAATCAAGTAAAACTTCATTATTTCCAAGATATAGCCTTGGAAGTTCCATTCTAGCTTTAAGATTTAATTTCTAGCACTGAAATCATACATTTTACTAAAAGTTTCCTATTTCACTAACCACTTAAGAGACCCAAAGGACTTTTCATATGTGAGCAAAATCTATTGCTATGTGCATTGTTCAATAAATCACCTATCTATACATTCTCTACATTTCATTTCCATCATGAAATTTATCTTTGATATTTTAATACAAGAACATAATAATGTGTTGCTATACTACTGTCTTTCAAAAAAACTGATAAAAAGGATCACACTCAAAATTCCTGGTTATGATACTCACTTTTAGAAATGATCAACTCTCACCTTGTTTAGATGTTAATAATGCTATTTATAGAAATTTTACAGCATATGTTGGAGCACAGTAATGTGCTTCACATCCATTATTTCATTTATCTTTGTACTATCCCTCTGAAGTGTGTTGAGAGCTGTTGCCTCACCCTGTTTTAATAAGCAAACATTTAAACTGAAAAGATCCATTACCCTTCTTGATGTGGATAAACAGCTTCTAAGTACAGTGCCTACATCAATTGAAGAATAAACCTTCAATTACTCAGAATCTTTTTGTCAATACCTGACTTCGAATAGCAAAGTAGAAATGCTGGGATTCAGCCAATTTTAATCTTTATAAAATAAACTTATGATCATGAGTATTATCTATAGAAGCTATTAAAAATACTGGAACAACAGGGCAGCTATTTAGCCTAACCTTAAGACCCTAGTTAGGATGTCTGCATCCCATATCAGAGTTCCTGGGTTCAATTTCCAGATCAGTTTGCTAATTTCAACTTTTTGCTAATGGAGACCCTATAAGTTGGTGGTGATAGCTCAAGTTACTGGGTTCCTACCACTTCACATGTGAGACTTGTAATGAATTCCCAACACCTGACTTCAGCCATGACCCAGATCCAGCTGTTACAGACATTTGGGGAGTGAACCAGCACATGGGCATTTTCTCTTTCCATCTCTGTCTCTGTCTCTCTCCCTCTCTCATGCTGTCTCTCAAAGAAATAAAAATAAAAGTAAAGTAGACAACAAACTAGATGCAAATTAAAACAAAAATAAAGCACACTATTTGATGAAGAAAGTGCATAAATTGTTATTATCAGATTTCTTAGAATTTCACATTCATTTATGTCATATTAATTGTATTTGGAAATTACTTGTTTTCCCACAATTAGGTTAACACTAATAACTATTAAGTACTATCATATATACTTTCAGTCTTATGTATTCAGTCTTAGTCAGCTATCTTGACACAAAGTGACAATTGATACAAAATTTTAAATGATTTTACCTTCTTAGGAACTTAATATAAATACTAATTAATAACACATTTAAAGGTATCATAGTTTAAGACAACCAGAATATACATTTATGGGACAATGCTAAAAATATGATTTCAAAATCTTCATATGCAATGAAAACAGTTATTACCAAAATAACACATTCATTATGTAACAATAGGTATACATTTAGAGAAATGCATCATCAGACAATTGTGTCATTGTACAATCCTACTGCATACTTACACAAACCTAGATGGTACAGCCTACTACATACTGAGGCTGTATTGTATAGTCACTGTTAAATATTCAGTCTGCTATTGACCAAAATGTCATTATGCAGTGCATGATTGAATCTATTCTTCCTTCACTACATAACAGAATCCTGACATTTGGGGAGGAATCAATTTTCAAATATTAAAATGGAAAAAAAAAAAAAGAAAATCGAATTCTCAAACTTCCTCGCACTTAAGGATGGCCATTGATATAGTTCTGGTCAATAAGCTATTAGAAGTCTACCAGGTGCATTTTCTCCAAGAAACTATTTTTTTCCTTACAAAAAGAGGGTGGACTCAGCTGCTGTGTGCCTTGTTCCTAGCCCATTCTTGCCGCCTGCGGCATTCAGATGCACACATGGGAAGTTCATTGTCTTTTCACAACTAATAGTTCAGCCACAAGCAAAAAACAGTCCAAATTCTTAATGACCTCCCTTGTTATTAAAGATCATTCCCTCCAGGTATCTTATGGAGTGTAAAAAATAAACTCTTCATTTTTGTCATTAAATGTCAAATTTTTGATCACTCAAAAATGAGTGTGATACTGATAAAATATGACCAGTATATCCTGAATGGACCTTTCTTTTTCTCTCATTCAATGGCTTGATGTAAAGATTATCTTCACTTGTCATGCAAATGCCAAATGTAGTATGTGTGCATGCTATGTCAAATGACAACAACAAAAAAAAGTTTCATCTTCTACATCCCTTTATTGAAAAGGCCAGCCTTCTTTAACCTTTTAAAATGTTTCTCAGTCATGTTGAAGTGTGAAGTCAGAAGGAAACTGCTGGAAACAAACTTACATTCAATGGTAAAAAAAAAAAAAAGTAAACTCACTATGCTTTACATTTTGCCTACAATCTAAAAGAAGACATTTTTTAAGACTCATTGGTATTCTCCTGATATACTCCCATCTTACCAAAGATTACAGCTAAGTAGGAGGTGTGACTCACAAAAATAGAGTTTTCTTCACATAAATTTCACTCATTGAATAAACTTTGAAATATTCTCTAAGCAATACAAAACAGAAACTCAGAGTCATGCAATTCTTTACGCCATGAACAATAAAACGAAAATTTCACAAATTATTCAGAATGTTCACACCCAAACTTCTTCAGAATGAGAACATTTCCACTAACTAGTCAAAATTTTGCAGCTCGAGATCAGTAATTACAAAGATCTGTAGACATTAATTTCATCCTTCAAAGATATAAAATGTATATCTTCACAATTAATTTATATATTCAGTTGGTAAAGTGGGTGAGAGTGATAGAAAACCTAATAGTGGGAGAAACAATTAAGGAGCTTATATTTTTCTCATAAAATAATACGTCTGGAGGTAGGCAGTGCAGGAATGATACATTTCCTCTCAGATGTCACTAAAGATCCAAGCTACACCTTATTCTGCTTCATTGTCATAAGCATTTGTGTTTATTCCTCATGCTTGCAAGGGTGCTGCTCACCACGACATTGATGCTCTATGGAGAAGAAAGGGCTAAGGGTCAAGGACAAGAGCCTTCTCCTGCAGAAGCTTTGTATTTTTGTTCAAGAAAGGAAGCACTAACCCAGAAATATCCATCTGATCTTTATCATATGGGGCTCTCCTAGCTTCAAGGAAGGCGGACTGGAAAGCTGAATGTTTTGCTTTCTGACTTGTAGCAGAGGAAGATGAAACATGAAAGGGATAAATGAAGTCGAATGAGCCAATCTACAATACCTACCATACCTCTAGACCAATAAATGCTAACTCCATCCACATGTTCATCATCACTGCTAGCATCATTGACAGCATTAAGTATTTGTTCCCCAAATTGTGCTATGTGCTATACCCAACTACAATTTTCCTACTAATATAAATTTATGAGCAAATCAAGGCATCATACTAATTTAAATTTTAAAATTTTTATATTTTAATTAAAAGACATGGGCCTTCATAAAATGTCCCTAATATTTTGTCAAATAACATCACTAATCTGAACTTCCACCAAATCATAATGTTTGAAAAAAAATTAGAGATTATCATAATCCAAAACCTTATTTTATGCTTTGAGGCTTACACAAATGCCACTGACCCAATTAATGGTATAGCAGTTCTGCAATTTATGTCTTACAATTCCTGGTCCTCAGTCAGCTGTTAAAGAGGAACCCTGAAAACTAAAGTTCATCTGAATTTTAAAATATGTCAGCTGGTAAGGCACTAGAAAAACACAGTCTTATTCTATTATGTCTTTTTTTTTTACTTTCTTCTTGCTTTCTGCATTGAATTTTTCAGCCTGATATACAATTCAGTATTATTTCTCATTCAGGGAATGACACTATTCAACAGGAGTATACAGGAGCATCCTTTAAGTACTCTTCTATATAATGGCAGCTGTGTTTGATTAATTTCTTAGTTTAACAAATACTGAACTTACTCCCTGATCTCTAAATTCAGGGATATTTATCACTGTATATTCTTAAATTATTTTGATCCATGGTATAAGAAAAACCTGGAGGTGGTTTTCTTTTTACCCTCAAAAATTCCCCCAGTAAATACAGAAAATGCCACTGAAAGCTTTCTTTTTTCAGTCCTTAACATGTGATAGGGCTACAGTTAGTTTTAAATGACCACAACAACAGCCTTCCCAGAAAAAAAAGGGGCAACGATCTCTAAGGAGTACTGTTTCTGCTCTCTGAGTGAGGGCAGAAGGAAGCAGATGAAAGATTCTTTCCAAGGAGCCCTAAGTGGTGTGTGTCTGTGTGTGTGTGTGTGCGCGCGCACTCATGTGTTAAGGAGGAGAGGAGAATAAGCACTGTGGGTGAGTTGCCTGTTTTATTTCGCACAGTCTGCTTGAACACCTGTTGGTCATGTATCCTTCCCACCTACTGGCTCTCTACAATCTGTAGGAAAATACATTCTGCCAGACTGGAGCCCTATGTCCACCACAACTGCCCCTCTCCACAGTCCTTCAAGGGTTAATCTGAATATATAAATGAGTCATTAACCCTCCATCATTTTGCCCAGCAAAAAATAATCCACAGTTAACATAGGACAAGAAAAACACAAAACAGATTGTGGAGATCTTCTCTAGGAGTTCATAATCCCTCAATTTTGATGCATATTTTTGAGTGTATATTCCTTTTACTGGTCATTTGTCCACATATTTCAGATTTTCAAATATGTCCACTGCTTTGTAAAAAAAAAATGTTTATTTTTATGTATTTGTCTGAAAGGCAGTGTGACAGAGAGGAGAGACTTTCCATCTTCTGGCTCACTCCCCCAAATGGCTGCAATAGTCACAGCTGAGCCAAGCAGAAGCCAGGAACCCGGAACTCCATTCAGGTCTCCCACGTGAGTGGCAGGAATGCAAGTATGTGAACCATCGTCTGCTGATTCCTAGGTGCATTAGCAGGAAGCTGGATTGAAAAAAGAATGGCCAGGACCCAAATGAACATTCCGAAATGGTTGCTGGGATCCCATGGGACAGCTAAACCTGATGCTCTACAACAACCAACTACCACCTACTGCTTTCTAAAAGAACCATCATGTTAATTCAATTTACTAGAGTGTTAGAGTGTTTTTTGTCATTAGAAAATGGTATTTAAAAATCTTTGCCTATAAATTGTCATTATGCCTTATCAAAGGAAGGCATTTCTGATTTCTTAAAGGAAACATAAAATCAGGAAATACCAAGAAGTCAGAAAACTTGGATTCCCTTATGGCTTTTCAAGTTCTCAGTTTTCTTATGTATCCAAAAACAAGATTGAAAGAGGTGATCTCTAAGATGATTTTCAGTTCTGGAAATATAGTAATTCTTTGAGTTAGCATTGTGTTATAGACCAGGAGAGCCAAAAACTGAGGAATCCTGATATCTTTAGTCCACTCAAAATATCAGCAAGTTGTTTGTGCAAACAGTGTCATTTATTTGCTGTAAGATTTGAAGTATCCTTCTGATAAAGGATTTTTTTACCATTTCCCACAGAGATGGCAACAGACAAGAAGCAATAATTTTTTTCAAATGCTTTAAAACAACTTGTAGAAAAATGTTCCATATAAAAAATATCACAAAGATTTTTATCTTAAATTCCACTGACTAGGTATGACTTGACATTTAATTTCCCAATTACAGTAATAATAAATAACTTAAATATACGATTTTTAAAAAACTGTCTCTGGAATAAGTGCAACACTACAGGAAATCCAATCAAATTAGTATTTTCAAACTAGTATTATCCAATCAAACTAGTATTATCCATTAATGGATAATGTGGCTGGGGAGTTAGTTTTCCAAAAACATACACTTCCACTCCTGATAACATGACATCTGTTCTTTGCCCCCTGCCTATCTTCCTAAAAGTACAACTGCAGACTCTAGAAATAATGCAAGAGACAGCCAAAAGAGGACTTAGAATGGTGGAGAGAGGGAGGCATAGAAAGGAACAATAAACAAAACAGTAGAATGGTTTCTGACGCCCTACCCAAGAACAGGTGACTAGGGTACAGCCTCCTAACATCCAACCTACCAGAAGATAATCAGGTAAGGTTGCATCTAACTGAGGTCTAGATGATAACACCAGCTGACTTCAAAGCACCTTCCACAAAAACCTCCAAGTCTATGAGTTCTCCTTACCCTTGTAGGCTGAAATATCCCTCGAGACCCCACAGAGCTCAGACTTGGAAAGCTCCTTCTGCCTTTTCATGTAGTAAGAGTAGTGTTCAGCATAAGCACCAGACAAATCAAGCAAACAAAATAGTACCATAAAGTCACAAAATAATCCAGTACTTGTGCACTAATCTTAATGAGAATGTCTGCTAAAACACAAGTTTTAAAAAGGACCAAAAACCTCCCAACATAATAGCTAAAATAATGGATTTGAGTGCAATTCAGTTTTTTAAAATAATTTTTATTCATATAGAAACAAGTTTCATGTATTTCATATGTACAGATTTAGGAACATAGTGATACATCCCACCCTACAATCCCTTCCACCCAAGTTCCCACTCTCCTTCCTCCTCTCTTCTTTCTTTCAATTTTTACAATGACATACTTTCAGTTTATTTTAAAATCATAAGCTTAACCTTGCACTAAGAATCAAAAAAAAAAAGTACAAAGGAAAAAAAAACACTGTTCCTCAACAGTGCAAACAGCTGTAAACAATAATCAGATTTCAAAATGTCAATTTTGTTCATATTCATTACTTTTTTATACTCTATTAGTTACCACAGATCAAGGAAAACATATGATATTTATCTTTTGGGGACTGGCTTATTTCACTAAGTATAACGGTTTCTAATTGCATCCATTTTGTTGTAAGAGACAGGATTTCATTCCTTTTTATGGCTTAGTAGAATTTCATCATGTATATATATCACATTTTCTTTATCCATTCATCAGCTGATAGATATCTGGATTGATTCCATACCTTAGCTATTGTAGAATGAGCTACAGTAAGCACGGTGGTACAGATAACCATTTCATATGCCGATTTCATTTCATTTGGGTAAATTCCTAGGAGGCTGGATCTTATGATAAATCTATTTTCAGATTTCTGAGGAATCTCTGGACTGTTTTCCACAGTGGCTGTAATAGTTTACATTCCCACCAAAGGCAGGGTAACTTTTCCCCCACATCCTCACCAGTATTTATTAAATTTTGGTTTCTATATGACAGCTATTATAGCTGGAGTGAGGTGAAATTTCACTGCAGTTTTTTATTTGCAGTCCTTGATGGCTAGTGATCCTGAGAGTTTTTTCATGTATCTGTTGGCCATTTGAATTTCAACTTTTAAAAATGCCTATTCAAATTCTTTTCCTATTTCTTAACTGGATTTTTTGTTTTGGTGTAGTTTAGTTTCTTGAGCTCTTTACAGAGTCTGGATATTAACCCTTTATCAGTTGCATAGTTTGCAAATATTTTCTCCTATTCTGTTGTTTGCCTCCCCAATTTGTTAAGTGTTTCCTTTTTAGTGCAAAAGCTTCTTAGACTGATGTAATAACACTTGTCTACTTTTGCTTTGATTGCCTGTGTTATTAGGGTCTTTTCCAAGAACTGTTTGCCTATGCCAATGACTTGCAGAGTATCCTCAATGTTCTTCTCTAGTAATTTGATGGTATCAGGTCATAGATTTAGATCCTTGATCCATTTTGAGTTTATTTTTGTATAAGGTGTAAGGTAGGGGTCTTGTTTCACACTTGTACACACCAAGATCCAATTTTCCCAGCACCATTAGTTGAAGAGACTGTCCTTTCTCCAGAGATTGATTTTAGCTCCTTTTTCAAAGATTAGTTGGTTATAGAAACATGGATTGTTTTCTTGGATTTCTATTCTGTTCCATTGGTCTATGTGTCTACTTTTGTGCCTGCACCAAGCTGCTTTGATTACAACTACCCTGCAGTATGTCTTGAAATCTGGTATTGTGATGTCTCTGGCTTTGTTTTTGTTGTATAAGATTGCTTTACTATTTAGGATCTCTGGTTTTCCCATAAGAATTTTAGCATGCTTCTTTCTAGATCTGAGAAGAATGTCATTGGTATTTTGATAGGGATTATACTCATTCTGTACATCGCTTTTGGTACTATGAACATGTTGATGATATTAAGTATTCCAATCCATGAACATGGGATATTTTTCCATTTTTTATGGTTTCTTCTATTTCTTTCTTAAATGTTTTATAATTTTCATTGCAGAGATCTTTCACCTCCTTGGTTAAATTTAGCCCAAGTTATTTAAATTTTTTTGTAGCTATTGTGAATGGGACTGATCTTAAAAGTTCTTTCTCAGCAGCGGCATTGTCTCTGTACACAAAGGCTATTGATTTTTGTGTGTTGATTTTATAGCCTGCAACTTAACCAAACTCTTTTATGAGTTCTAATAGTCTATTAGTGATCACTGATAGAGAAGAAGCAATCAACTGCATCAGCATTTAAGTGAATCAGATGTTAGAATTATCTGTGAATGACTATAAAGCATTCATTTATAAAATACTTCGGGGCTGGTGCTGTGGTGTAGCTGGTAAAGCAGCTGCCTGCAGTGCCAGAATCCCATGTGGATGCCGGTTTGAGTCCTGGCTGCTCCACTTCCGATCCAGCTCTCTGCAATGTCTTGGGAAAGCAGTAGAAGATGGCTCAAGTCCTGCACCTGAATGGGATACCCAGAAGAAACTCCTGGATCCTGGCTTCGGATCAGCTCAGCTCTGGCTGTTGCAGCCAATTGGGGAGTGAACCAGTGGAGGGAAGCTCTCTCTCTGCCACTCCTTCTCTGTGTAACTCTGACTTTCAAATAAATAAATAAATCTTTTTTAAAAAATAAAATAAAATACTTCAACAAGAAAATATCAATTCTCTAGAAACACCTGGGGGAAAAAGAGAAACATCTTAGTGCTATTGGTTTGTCTATTAGTTTGAGTGTTCCTCAAAGACTCACATGTTAAAGGTTTGGTCCCGAAAGTCTTAAGATAATGGTACTAAGAGGGTGGAAATCCAATAAAGGTAAAGAGATTTGGGAAGAGATTAGGTTTGATTAGGTTTTTAATGTGGAACTCCCACCATCAAATCATAGTGGCTTCATAAAGTGAGAGACAGTCAACTACTTCCTCTTGTCATATAATTCTCTGTATCCCTTCAGGATTCTGCCAGCAATAATGCCATCACCAGATGCCAAACCAGTGGGGATGTCTGATCTTCACCTGTGAACCTTAAAATCTGTAAGCCAAAATAAACTTCTTTCCTTTATAAAGAGCTTGTTTTAGATAGATTTTTAGTGATTAAAAGCTGGCTATTACAATCAATAAAGAAACATAAAATATATAATGAACTAAATAGAAAATTTGAAACTGAGGCCGGCGCCGCGGCTCACTAGGCTAATCCTCCGCCTTGAGGCGCTGGCACACCAGGTTCTAGTCCCGGTCAGGGCGCCGGATTCTGTCCCGGTTGCCCCTCTTCCAGGCCAGCTCTCTGCTGTGGCCAGGGAGTGCAGTGGAGGATGGCCCAAGTCCTTGGGCCCTGCACCCCATGGGAGACCAGGATAAATACCTGGCTCCTGCCATCGGATCAGCGCGGTGCGCTGGCCACGGCGGCCATTGGAGGGTGAACCAACGGCAAAGGAAGACCTTTCTCTCTGTCTCTCTCTCTCACTGTCCACTCAGCCTGTCAAAAAAAAAATTTGAAACTGAAAAATACAGTAACCCAAATAAAACTTATTGGATGGGCTCAGTAGTAGAGATGACAGAAGACAGAATTAGAGAACAGAGCAACAGAATTTACCCAATCTAAACAAAAAAGAGAAAATAGACTAAAAGATAAAAATATAAAAATAGAAATGTAAGGTTCTGTGGGACAATAACAAATGATTCGAAAGTTGTATCATGGAAGTCACAGATGAGTAAGAAAAACAAAGAGGACCTGAACAAGTATTTGAAGAAATAATTCCCAATACCTCCCAAATTTGGTGAAAGACAAACCTACACATGTAAGAAGCTAATCAAATTTCAAATAGAACTTAAAGAAGTCCCATGCCAAGACATATCATGATTAAATTCCTGAAAAATTAAAGACAAAGAAAATAATCTTAAAACAATCCAGAGAGAAATAGCATATCACCTATAAGGAGAACTTCAAACCATGAATTTCTCGACATATACCATGGAACCCTTAAGGAAATGGCAAATATTTTTATGTTTTCTTTTATTTTTCTCTGTTTATCTCAGAAGAATTTCAAGTAAGAGAACAATCTGAAAGATACTGTAAAATAAAGACAAGTACAATGAATAAAGAGAAAATGGAAGGATAAAATGCATGGTAAAAGGATAAAAGTTTTAGCAAGGATGGGAGGTGGCAGGATGAAGAAGATGGATATGAAAAGGCATCAAACAGCACTTCTAGAAATAAAGTAAATCATAGTTCAATGGATAACTTAAGTAATAGATATGGCATCAATGAATTAGAATTAGCTAAAAATAATTTTCAGTAATTACTGAAATCCCTCTTAAAGATATTTTTAATTGAAAAGTGATACAGAGGTAATAGAAACAACAGATATAACAAGAAGGTCAAACACACCTAATAAGAATTCTAGAAGAAAGAATAGAGAGAATGTAGACAATATATGATGATATCCTGCTACAAATTTTTAATAAATCATGAAATATAAGTCAGCTGATTAAAGTAGAAGTAATACCAAAAAGGAACAATAAAAATAAACCCATATATAAGCATGCCATAGTAAAACTTTAGAGCAACAAAGACAATAATCTTAGCAACTAAGAAACAAGCCTCTACTCTTAAACAAGGAGATTAGAAGACCATACCTTCAAATTGATAAGAAAAACAATTATCAGCTTAGGATTCTACTCCTAGATGATCTATTATTCCATTGTTAGGATGAACTACCATTTAAAAAAAAAGATCAAGACTCATCATTTAGCCGGCGCCGTGGCTCAATAGGCTAATCCTCCACCTTGCGGCGCCGGCACACCGGGTTCTAGTCCCGGTTGGGGCGCCGGATTCTGTCCCGGTTGCCCCTCTTCCAGGCCAGCTCTCTGCTATGGCCAGGGAGTGCAGTGGAGGATGGCCCAGGTGCTTGGGCCCTGCACCCCATGGGAGACCAGGAAAAGCACCTGGATCCTGGCTCCTGCCATCGGATCAGCGCGGTGCGCCGGCTGCAGCGGCGGCCATTGGAGGGTGAACCAACGGCAAAAGGAAGACCTTTCTCTCTCTGTCTCTCTCTCACTGTCCACTCTGCCTGTCAAAAAAAAAAAAAAAAAAAAAAAAAAAAAAAAAAAAAAAAAGACTCATCATTTTCACATGCTTACCAAAGAATTTCACAAGAAGAAATTAGAATCCAAAAAAAGGTGAATCAAGAAGAAACAATAAGTACAGTCAAAATGTGAAAAGTATACGCATTGACTGTAAAAAATTAAACTAATTATATTAAAAATGACATAGGGGTATAAAAACCATGGTGGAATTACATCACTACAGAATTAAGAAATATAAGATATAATCAGAATCAGAATATTGTAATGAACCTATAGTTTTCAAAAGTATATATTTTGATCCATTTCACTTGTTAAGGCAGAATATGAATGCCAAAAACATAAAAAAAACTTCTGAAAGGATAGAAATGGAACATATAAAATTCAGATCAACATGAGAATACAGAAATTCTATAAAATCCAATAAAAATCAGGAAAGAAAGATAAAACATGGAAGGACAGAAGAGGAGCAACGATAAGGAAATGTCCCCCAGCAAGCAATGGTACTACATTTCAAATAAATTGATTAAAGCTGGCAAAATGGATGTGTGTGGAAGAGTATCATCACATATTGGTTTCTCTGACAAGCCAACTCTGAAATGAAGTTTGATTCACACTTTCATTTAAGAATTCCTTGTTATCCACACCTGACACAGGACAAGGAAAGCAGCAGAAATGGGCAAGGAGGAAAGTTGAGCTGCACTGCAGGCAAGTCTCACAAGCAGTTCCAGAGGTAGAATTTTCCTTCAGAGTTATCCAGAGTTGGGCTGAGATGGCCCAACCTCTGTATTCCTACAAGAATCAGCTACTGGATTGGATCTGCCTTGGAAAGGGATGTGACATTAGACAAGAAGGATTTCTGCAGCTCTGATAATCCCAAAGGGTCTGATCATTGTAGACCACCTACTGACAGTGTTCCCAGAAGCTAGGGCAAGTCCTTCCTTGAAGAATTTGCCACATCATGGTGTGAGCCATATTACATGAAGGTGGCTGCAAGAACTAATACTCACAGGATCCTATTTGTCCTATGACCAACAACATCCCCACACCTTGTGCAAATTGTGCTACTTATATTTTCTTGGAAAGAGCAATTGGTGAAGTTTAGTGTCATAATAATAAAAGATAAATTCAAATCAGTAAATCCCTGATCTAACTCAAGTTCTCTTCATGTGTATCTTGTTCATATTAAGAGCAACCTATGTTAATGTTAAATATGCAGTTTGTAAGCTGAAATGAAAGTATCAGTTCTGTGTCTAGTACCTTTGTCAAACAAATCCTATACATCTACTTGCATAACATACACAGTATCTGTTATTTTTAAATACCTGTCTCTCAACTGACAAAGCGCTCCAAAATCAGAAAACTACATATGATTGATTGATTATTCCTCAAATCAAAACCAGCTCCATTCCAAAAGCAAACAAGTGTGCCCATGTAGATTTCCTCTAGAGAAATTTAAGATAATTCATCTTTGCATAATATGTCAAGCCAGAAATAAACTGAGAAGCAAATCAGCTGAGAAAAATACAAATAGACACATGCAAAATTGTTTAGCTCACAATTATAATAAGCAATATACAAAAGGATAGATATATATACACAGCCTCAATGAATCACTTATGCCATTTCCACCATTCTAGACTATTTAACAATTATACTAATGTTCTATAAATTAACAAATTGGCATTTTGCTGTTTAAAGAAGAACAGAAACAGCAGCGAAGACATTACTAACCAAGACCTACAAGTATTGATTTGAAGAGTAAAGGCCAAGGTTATGCTGAATGTGAAGAGGGTTTCTCTCTCGGGATGTCAGTAGATGAATAAGGTACTGGCAGCTGGATTTCCTCTTGCCCAAAGTGAAAACCCTGGCTTTATCCATTTCTTGTCAATTCATATACAAGTACATTCCAGATCCCTCTCATGCACCCCAGATCGAAGTAGAAGCACTTGGATATCCTTGAGTTGTTTTTATGAAATATACGCACATAACAATCAGCTTCTGCCTAAAGAAAAGTAGAGGGTGTACAATCTACTTTTAAAAAAAAAAAATAAGAAAAGACGAAATGTCTTCGATTCATACATGTGGCCCACAGCTTTCAAGCAGCGGGAAACCTCTGAGTTTCAAAGATTCGCATAACGTCTAGAATAATTACATCTCACACAGATGGAAGATGTGCGATGCATAGATTCACCATTTCTGTTGAGTAGCATCTAATACATGTGATGTAAACAAAATGTAAATGCGTTGTAATTTTAGGTGAGATCTCGAAAGTCTTGTTTAAAAACTACCCTACATATTTGTATTAAAAATAAACCGCTCTGCAATTAAGGACTGCTTGTTCCTCTGTGCACTTCTCTTTACTGTTGCTTCAGAGCTATGGGCCACACTGATTTTTGTTCGAAGTATGGCACATGGAATGTGGTCTATGGAAAAGGAAGGAACCAAAACAGGAAGAGGAAAAAGGACAGACGGTGAGGAGGAATGTGGGGCCCCCCTCACGCCCCAAACACACACTCTTGTCGCTTAGAAAGGGCCAGGCCCTGAGCACAGCTCAGATCTCACCAAACCCCTGACGGAGCTCCCAAAACTTCCAGGCAGAGCCTTCGCGACGCTGCGGCTTTGGCGCGCCCTCCTTGGTGCCCCCCGCCACTGGCACAGGCAGGACCACCCTGGGGCCGCAGCCCTGCAAACTCTTGGGTACTTGGGGCTCCCGCCCGTGCCCACCATCAATCACTGGGCACCGCACACCCATCCATCACCCGGAATCCTGAAGCCTCTCTCTACCCTCCCTTGACGCTCTCCCTCCAGGCGACCCGCCAAGGGATTCTAGGGCCAGGGCAGAGGAAGGCGCGGTGGGCAAGGGGCCGGTTGGCGGTTTCCCTAAAAGGGACAACAACGACATCGCCAAAGCGACTCTCCTCGCCGGGCAGCCGCAATCCCTCTTCACGGCCCCTCAACCCCGCATCACCCACTCTCCAGTTCGGCTTCTGTGTGCAAAGTAAGGCAAGGGGGCAAATAAACCCGCAGTTTCTTAGGCACTTCTTACCTCAGGCTACCCCGGGGGAGGCCGCCCGAGGCGCCTCTGCTGCACCGCGGTGGCCGCCGCGCACTGGACGCCGGGCTCTGGCGCGGCTCCGCGCGGCCCCGCTGGACCGTGCACCGCGAGCGAACCTCCCTCGCTCTCAGGGGACGAGCGCCAGTCCGGAGGACCCGCGGGTGCAGCCCCGCCGGTGACCAGTAAGAAACCTGCAGCCGCCCAGAACTGGCTGGCAGCCCAGGGAAGCTACGCGCGGGCCGGAGCGGCTGCGGGGCGCGCGCGGACGAGCTGGCGTGAGGGACCCGCGCCAGGGCGACCGAGGCCGCGGCGAAGCGCCCCAGAGCTCCTCTGTGCGCCACCGGAGCTCCAAAGCCCCTTTCTGGATCCCTCTCGCGGGGGCCACTGGTTCCGCGCCCCAGCCTGGGGTGGGGACTTAACGTGACCCTGTGGCACTGGCTAGCCGCTGTGTAGTAGGTTGTAACTGCTGAGACCACCACCTGTCAATCCCCGGGAGCCGGGCATGCCGCCCAGCCCGCAGTTTATTCCCCCCTTCCGCACCTACCTCACTGGCTCCTGGGCATTCGGCGGGCGCGATACCAAGGGAGTTCGGCAAAATGACCCTTCAGTCCCTCCCGGTGGCTCCCCGCATCTCCCGGCAGCCAGCGCTGAAGGATTACGCACAGCCTGCGTGCCTCTCAGAAGCCGGGTGCCGCCGAGCCGGGTTTGAACCCACACCGCCAACCCCCCTCCGCCCCCATTCATAATCCCAGCGGCGTCTGCCACTACACACCGCCCCCTCGCCGCCCGCGCGCGCTCCCATTCGCCCGCCCCGGAACGAGGCAGTCCCTCGCCACGCATCTGCCGGGAGTCCCGCGCCTGCAGGCAGCTCCCGCAGCAACGGGCTGCAGCGGGGTCTGGGGCAGGGGCGCGTGGAACCCAGGTCGGGGCGGCCTCCGAGCAATGAGGTAGCCCCCCGTGGAGGGAGGAGGCTCGAGGTGGGAGCCCCCTGCAATCCTGTTGCACAAAGGGCTCCCGCGTGAATAAGTGCAAGGCTGGTCACCGAAGGGTCACACCACTTTAGTGAAGGAGGTGCTCCACCAAGGACCTCCTGGGACTGGGTTCCACAACTTGGGAATTTGTGTGACCCAGTAACAAGCACCCGGGGGACTGAGGGATCCTGCTTTAAGAACGCAGCTTGCAGTTCTGCCATTGCATGTGTGTGAATGTGTGTGTGTGCGTGTGCAAGTTCACGCGTGATGAAGAGGGATGTGGGAAAGCCCGGGTATCCTTTTCCTGAGTCCTCCAGCCGTTTTATGTTAACAGAAAAGGAGAAGGAAGGGGGCGAGGAAAACAGGAGAGAGGGAAGGATGAGGCAACTTTTTTTGAACTGTTTAAGTAGCTAGAGACCAGAAAGACTTACAGTTAAAATTCACCGATTTCTCTATGATTCCAATAAACACTAAGGCTCCCCCATTTTGCCCTGAGCACCATGCACTGTGCCAAATGTTGGGGGCGCTGAGATGGCTCCCATACAGCCTCAGTACCTGAGGAGCTGTCTCGTGGCAGAAGCAACCTGCAAAGCCCACCATAAGCAATAGGTTATAACACAACAAAAGCACGTACTAATTACATAAATGGAAGCTATTTTCTCTGTATAGGTCAGGGAATGACATCTCACCTGAACTACTTATTAAAGGACAAATAGGGGCTTGCTACTGGAGGGGAATCAACCTCTGGTGTTCAATCTGTGATCTAAGCCAGCTTTGCATACCTGTGCAATGAAAGGCATGCCTGGGAGCTTATCAATGTAGGGGCTGGATGGATTCCTGCTCTGCACTACTTCTCCTTCATGGTGTTTAGGGAAAATATTTTCAAGCACCAGCCACTGAAGTGCACACCATCCAGTTCTCCACAGCTGAGATACTGCCAAGCATCCAAAAGTAATCCTGCCTCCCTGG
Organism: Oryctolagus cuniculus; assembly: GCF_051225735.1. Taxonomy (NCBI): domain Eukaryota; kingdom Metazoa; phylum Chordata; class Mammalia; order Lagomorpha; family Leporidae; genus Oryctolagus; species Oryctolagus cuniculus. The sequence continues at coordinate 107,482,209 of NC_142873.1, forward strand.
ACTTGTTGCTTTGCATTCTATACCATCCACCATATTGATCACCTTGAAATGGAGCCCAAAGCCAAAATTAGCAATACTAAAGCTGTGAGCATCTGGAGAGAAGCCGAGAAATTCGGTAATATAGTCATAGTCTTGGCACACTCTCCATTTGCAAAGTGATGACCATATAATCTTTTCTTGAACTACAGTGAGGATTAATTTATTAGACCCCATTGCCCATAGAGCATGTGAATGGGAACCTAAGCTGTGATTCAGTCAAGGAAGCTTGAGGGGCATGCTCCCCTGCTCTGAATATTAAAGTCTTTGAGGTGTTTATGATTACCAGGGCTCTTGAGGCCATTATATCATGTTCAGAAAAAATATTTCCAAAGGGCTCTTGTTCCAGATTAATTAAGGGGACTCCAGTATGAAAATGTCAGCTGTTTAAGCATCTTTCCTTCCTCTTCGCAGAAGTCATATAAACTAACAAAAAAATGGCAAAAAAAAAAAAAAGTTAAATGTTATTTTCAAACAACTTATACGGATTTTACCCACAGATTCCAACAAACTTGTAAAAGTTGTCAGATGGTAGAAGTCATAGGGAAAAGTGCAGGGAGGCAAAGGGAACCAGCAGTGGAGATAGCAGAAAGTGCTAATAAAACCATGTTTCATAAAACAAAGGGTCTACAATGAAATGCAAAAGCTTTGTCTCTCAAAAACAGAAGCAGAAGTAAGAAGTAAGGCAGAGAACATGCATGGAAATCCGGGAGGTGAGGAGGAGGCAGAGACAGAGCCAAACTGTAGTCCTTGAAGCTGATGACATCACAAGGAAATGTAGAAGCTCTATTCCTTGTTTGTAATAGCTGGGAAGCACAGAACTCCTGGCAGAAGGTCTCCTGACCCAGTTCACTTCAGAGATTCAGAGGAAGTCCACCTAGGAAGACACTATGACTAAGGGAAGCCCTCTGTTCTTGAATCAGCCATAAAAGTGATGCTGCAACCTGCTGCTAACCCCAAAACCACCAAAAGAATGGTTTAAAAAGCTACCAATTATTTGCCTCCGTTGGTGTCAGCAGGTTTCATACATATATCTGGGCCTCAGAGGAGTGGTGTGGACACCTAAGCCATCTTTCCAGGAAGCTACTGAGGTTTTTGCATGTGGAGGTAGATAGGATTCGAGGAACAAGAGACAGGGCAAGCTGCATGTTCACATCCTTTCATGCTTCTGCATATGCAAATGTCCCTTGGCTAAAGCAGCTCACAGGGCTAAATCCAGAACCAATGTGGGCAGGGATTTTATAAGAGCACAGATTTACGAAGGAATTATTGGAGGTCATGAATATAACGATTTAGTGCAAAAATTGGGAGGTTTTTGGTTTGAGAATTTGAAAGCTGTCTTGAAGCCTCCCCTTCAGGAATTTTCTGCAAAGACTTTGACCAGGGGCTGCTGCTGTGCTATAGCGGGTAAAGCTGCTGCCAGCAGTGCTGGCATCCCATATGGGCTCCAGTTCGAGTCCCAGCTGCTCCACTTCCAATCCAGCTCTCTGCTGTGGCCTGGGAAAGAAGTGGAAGACACCCAAGTCCTTGGGCCCTTGCACTGGCATGGGGGACCCGGAAGAAACTCCTGGCTCCTGGCTTCTGATTGGCTCATCTCCTGTGTGTAGCCATTGGGGGAGTGAATGAGTGGATGGAAGACTCCTATCTCTCTGTCTCTCCCTCTCTCTTTATAACTCTTTCAAATAAAACAGGTAAATCTTTAAAAAAAAAAAAAAAAAGCCTTTGACCAGAAAAAAGATCATTTACAATAAAGAGGAAACTAGTGCAAGACCAATAAAGATATAGGAAGGAGAATTCTAGAAAGAAACATCAAAACTTACATAAGTGAGGAGAAGTTTTGCCACAGAGCCAATGAAAATTGACTATATACTTTATAATGAATAATTTTAAAAAGCAAACAAACACCTGCATAGTACTTACTGATGCAGACAGCACTCCTACCCACTCTACAAATATGAACTAAATTGGTTTTTCAATACAACCTGTGAGTTAGGTATTATCATTCCCATTATGTTGATGGAAAGAATGAGACACACATTAAGACTTGCATTCTTTCCCAAAGTATTCCCCAAAGTCTCATGGTCCTCAAAAGCTTGTGTGAATAGCATTAGGGAAGAAGAAACCTAATCCATTATGACATTAAGAAAGTGGCCCAGATTTGATTAATTTGTTGGGGTGGAGCCCCATGATCAAATTGTAGTGGCTTTATAAGGAGACACACAGACATGCATGCATGCTCCCCCTTGCCGTGTGATGCTCTGTGCCACCCCAGGACTCTGCAAGCATGAACACCATCAGTAGATGGCAAATCAATGGAGCTGCCTGATCTTAGACTGTAAAGCGCCAAAACCTCCTTCCCTCATAAGTAGCTTGGCTTAGATATTTCATTACAGCAATGGAAAGTTGACTAATACAATCACACAGCTCGTTAGAGAGGAGCCAGAATTTAAACCCAGTCTTGCTTCAGTCTATGCTCTTATTCAGTATGCTAAAATCCCTCTCTAAATGAAGCATATTTACTAAAATGTTAATGAGGCAGTATAACCTATTAAGAGAGACTACAAAGCACAGATCAAGAAGTGCAGGGAAGAGATGATGTAAATAAGTTTTAGAAGAAAAATAAAACCAAACTATCACAGAAATGAAGACAATACTTGGAGAAACAACTTGGGAAACAGGACCACGCATAAGTAAGATGGTGAAGACAGATCTGTGAAATTAAATTGAATGAAAACCAAGAGAAATATTTTTTGATTATTTTTGTGAAACTCATGATAAAAGAAATATAATGCAGAGCCAACACACATATAAGTGAAGACTCTGAAAAAGATTCAGAGCAAACACACTGAAACAAAAAGAAATATTTTTTCTGAAATTGAAAAAAAAAAGGAATTATATCCACAGGTTAAAAGTAATGGAGAAAATTGATTCATAATGGTGGAGCCAAGACAAGCTGGCAAATTATTGACATTTAACTATAAAGAAAGATGGGGCCGGTGCCATGGCACACTAGGTTAATATTCTGCCTGCAGGCGCCAGCATCCCATTTGTGCGCCAGTTCTAGGCGCGGCTGCTCCTCTTCCAGTCCAGCTCTCTGCTGTGGCCCAGGAAAGCAGTGGACGATGTCCCAGGTGCTTGGGCCCCTGCACCCGCGTGGGAGACCAGGAGGAAGCACCTGGCTCCTGGCTTCAGATCGGCGCAGCTCCGGCCATTGCAGACATTTGGGGAGTGAACCAACGGAAGGAAGACCTTTCTCTCTGTCTCTCCCTTTTACTGTCTGTAACTCTACCTGTCAAATAAATAAATAAATTCTTTAAAAATAAAAAAAAATAAATATAAAGAAAGAATCCTTGTATCAGAAAAGCAAAAAGATCGAGTCTTGTACGAGGAAAATTCTATCAACCCACCCTCAGTCTTCTCCTGAGCAGCACTGACAACCTCATGACAATGGAACCAAACCTGTGCATCCTCAGGGAAAGCAAATGTGATCTAAGAGCAGGATATCTAGCCAACTGCTCATCAGATATAAAGGTCATAACTGTAAGACACTGCAAGTAGAAGAACATTCCTCCCATGTGGAGAATAAACCATCATAAATCCAGGAAAACTTCTTCAAAAAGACTAGTGGTGCGCAACAAATATATTTTTGATATAAAACTAAGACAATAAAATATATAAATGTTACAGCCTATGAAAGCATAGAAATTACATGTCACAAATATTTGGAAGGGAAAGGAAGAAAGTGGTGATAATTACAGTAAATGCACTGAGTCATCTATAACTGGTAAGGTTGAAAATAATTTCAAGCTGACATACAGATAATAGAATGACCATGTACAAAAGGGTAGATGTAAACACTAAGAAATTTAATTTTTTTAACTTTTATTTAGTAAATATAATTTTCCAAAGTACAATTTATTGATTACAATGGCTTTTTCCCCTCCATAACTTCCCTCCCACCCGCACCCCTCCCAACTCCCCCTCCCTCTCCCATTCCATTCACATCAAGATTCATTTTCAATTATCTTTATATACAGAAGATCAATTCAGTATATATTAAGTAAAGATTTCATCAGTTTGCACCCACACAGAACATAAAGTGTAAAATACTGTTTGAGTACTAGTTATGGCATTAATTCACATTGGACACATTAAGGACAGAGATCCCACATGAGGAGTAAGTACGCAGTGACTCCTGTTGTTGACTTAACAATTTGACACTCTTGTTTATGGCATCAGAAATCTCCCTAGGCTCTAGTCATGAGTTGCCAATTTTAAACAAAATAGGACAATGAGTAAAATGAATTACAGAGAAGAGAATCCATGCCAGTTTATCGAGGTACATAGATAATTACTATGGCAAAAACAATAAATGATTATTATATGATTACCATATAAAGATATGATTACAAAGGTAATCAAAAGAAAGTAAATCTACACCTTAATATACACCTTCCTAAATATCACAAAAACCCTACACACACATACTTCTCAATCAACAAGTATTCAAAATATTTTTAAATGATCTTCAAATTGTATTAAACTATATAGAACAACAGGCAAACATTGAAAAATAAGTATTTAGGTGGTTAAAAATAAAAGGAAACCAAAATTTTACCCATATAATGCCCCATCACCACATATATAGATGTTTTCTTTTATAGGAATAATTATAAAGCAGAAGTTGTGACCTAAATACCAGAGAACTTGGATGGAGGAAAAAATAAGTATTAAGTGAGACAAAGAATGACATGCTATAATACAAAAGGTAAACATCACAACGAAGAAGTGAAAGTTATGAATATCTGAACTAAATGCATAGCATCAATATGTATGAAGCAGATATTACAGGACATAGAAAGACATATAAAAAGAAATATACAAAAAATTAGTTTTACTCATCTCTCAGTCTAACTCTAGATATATCAGAGTTCATGTCTTAAAAACAGAGATTACAGGCCAGTCCCGCGGCTCACTAGGCTAATCCTCCGCCTGCGGCGCTGGCACTCCGGGTTCTAGTCCCGGTTAGGGTGCCAGTTCTGTCACAGTTGCTCCTTTAACAGTCCAGCTCTCTGCTGTGGCCCAGGAGGGCAGTGGAGGATGGCCCAAGTGCTTGGGCCCTGCACCCGCACGGGAGACCAGGAATAACACCTGGCTCCTGGCTTCAGATCAGCGTAGCTCCAGCCGTAGCAGCCATTTGGGGAGGGAACAAACAGAAGGAAGACCTTTCTCTCTGCCTGTCTCTCTCACTGTCTAACTCTATTTGTCAAATAAATAAATAAATAGAGATTACATGTTCTTTTTAAGGGCCTATATTATATTCATGAAAACTAGCCATGTACTAAGTCATAAGGACCACATGCAATGATAAGGGATCTTGTTCAACATTCTAAGGTCACAATATCACAAAACTGGGAAATAATTAAAAAGTCAGAAAAACAAAAGTGCATCCACCAGGAAATCACAAGCAAAAACTCTTGTGAACAAAACTTGTAGAATTTCTAGAAAATAATGACCAATAAAATGCTTTTTATCAAAATTCTTTGCTGTGGCTTTAGTTTAAATAGTGAATTAAGCACCAACTCAAAAAATTAGAAAAACTAGGGGCCGGCATTGTGGCGTAGCCGGTAAAGCCGCCCCCTGCAGCGCCATCATCCCATATGGGCACCAGTTCAAGTCCCGGCTGCCCCACTTCCGATCCAACTCTCTGCTATGGCCTAGGAAAGCAGTGGAAGGTGGCACAAGTCCTTGGGCCCCTGCACCCACGTGGGAGACAATCAGAAGAAGCTCCTGGCTTCTGGCTTTGGATTGGCGCAGCTCCAGCGACTGCAGCCATCTGGGAAGTGAACCAGCAGAAGGAAGAGCTCTCTCTCTCTGCCTCTCCTTCTCTCTGTATAACTCTGCCTTTCATATAAATAAATAAATAAATATTTTTTAAAAAGTTAGAAAAAACTATAAATAAACAGGGGAAATTGAAGAAAGAAATTAAGCAATCTGGAAGAATCAAAATTAATTAGGGTGGAAAGATGATTAGAACTAATACATATTTCCAAACTGGTGTTCAAAAAATGTAACAACATCTAAAATAATCTTAATCAACAAAAAATGTAAAAAGAAAAATAATCGATGATTAAAACATAGAAAATACCATGTTAATATAACCCTAAAGACTTCCTTAATCTATTAAATGTTTTTCCATCCTTTTTTCAACTTTTCTCACCCAAGAAAAACTTTGGAATATTTAAACACTCAATGTCAAAGATTCTCATATATTTTTCCCATTAGGAATATATGTTCTACTGTAGAAAAAGACATTTGAAGATCTGATTAAGTAGATAATTTCAGGGAGAAATATAGTTAGCTAAAATTGACCCAACTTAAGAGAAAAAAAAATGAGAAAATTATTGATTCCTTGTCCCACTTCAGTGAATTATCAAAGCAATATGTTTTTCCCAGGAGAATTTACTAGATTTTCAAAGCACAGATAATTCCTATGATATCTAAACTATTTAAAAACACACAAATAAGAAGGAATATTTTCAATTAAATTTTATAAAGCACATAACATTGATACCAAAAGCTAACAAGATGTTCATGTAAATAAAACACATTGACCAATCTTACCAATTCAGAATCCAAAAATAAAAGGAATAATTCAACATTTGTAAATCTAACCAGGTAAATAATAACAGGGAAAGATCCAACAGCAAAAGCCATAGAACTATCTCTAGGACATTAAAAAGGCATTTGAAAAATTCCATAGTCGTTCTTAATGCCATAGGAAACCCTTTATCATCACAACAGGCATTCAAAAATTATGTAAAATCCCTTTTCTCTTAATTCCATTTTCCATGAACTTTTTGAGACATTTTTATACCTCTGTAACAAGATGAAAACATCTACCTCAGGTCAAAACCATACTTACAGATTCACACTAAAGACATTTCCATTAAAGTAAGAAAAAACACTGCAATACAGGTATTGTAACATTATTCTGGGCTTATAAGTAAGTGCAGAGAAGCAAAAGAATTTAAAAGTCTGCACATTAGAAATAAAGAATGTTGTGATGGTTAATTTTAAGTCATCTTGACTATTAGGATACCCAGAATCTGGGTAAACATTATTCCTGAGTCTGTTTATAAGAGTGTTTCTGGAAGAGATGTGCATTTGCATTAGTGAACTGAGTAAAGCAAATGACCCTCCCCAATGTGGCTGGGCACCATGCAATCCACTGAACAGGACACAAAGGTCAGGGAAGGAAGGATTCTCTCTCTCTCCTCGACTGTCTGAGCTGGAACATGGACCTTCTCCTGCCCTTGGTTTAGGACTCCTGCAATCAGCTCCCTTGGCCCTCAGAACTCTGTACTGTGTCAGATTGGAAACACACCATCGGCCTTCCTGAGTCTCCAGCTTGTAGGTGGCAGAGCATGGAACCACACTGTCACTACCATGAGGAGTACGTAGTGAGTTCATTCTTCATAACGCACTTGTATGAGGATACTCTAAGAAGTTTATTGAAAAAATAGAAATCTAGGTATTTTTTCATAATATAATTTTCCATGAATATTTGAAGTTGTACGTTTCATGTAAGTACATGTGTTTATCCTATGGTTCTGCTTTTGGGAGAACTCTAATACTGGGATAAAATCTTCACTATTTTAAGAAAAAAAAAAGAGTACTTTTAAGACCCAAGCAAATCCACTGAAAATTATTATGAACAATAAGAATCATATCAACATACAGAAAAAACAAACTTTATATTTATAAAGAATAAGCAGTTACATGCAATAGTGAATAAAATGCCTATGAATAAACTAAGCAGGGTATTAGACAACAATACACAGAAAAGGGTGGTAGACTACAAAAGGTCACAAAAGAAAATATGAATACAGAAAGGCATTCCATGTTCTTGAGTAGGCGGATTCAACATCATAAAGACAGTAAGAATCAATTTGTTAAATTCAAGTAATGATCCCAAAACAGAATTTTTTAGGATCTAGAAAAGCTGTTTAAATTTCATATAGAAGAATAAACAAGAAAAGTTCTAGAAGAAAACATGAGCAAAGATCTTAAATCCAAAAGCCATAAAAAGTAGATTGAAAAGTTTTATATAACCAAAAGAAAACTTCAGTTTGCCAAAAGTGAAAAGAAAATGAAAAGATATATTAAATAAAAAACAGCATAAGCAAAGGCAAATGGCAAACTGGTATAAAATAAATTGTTAGGAATAGCAAATATTAAAATAGTCAAAAGTTATTTTAACAAAGATACAGCTATGCAGCTACAACACAAGAGAGAAAATCTTACACTTATTGACATGGAAATTTTTCCAAGATATATTATCAAATTTTAAAAGGTAGGTCATCATTGACAACAAAGGGCTAAAATTATAAATGTGAGTCTGTGTTAATTGAATATAAATTTTCACAAAAGGAAAGGATACCCAACAAACAAACAAAAGTGGTTATCTCTGGAAATAGAATGGGGTCAAGGACGCAGGTGACAAGCTTCTCAGTAAATTTTTACATTGATTTGAAAATCATGATAACTATACCTATTTAACATTAAATAAAATATAAAATTTATTAGATGTGATATGAATTATGTGTTTTTATCTGCCAGGCTCTCTTGGATGTTGGGAGGGAAATGTGATGTGCCACAGAATAATAATAGTGCTACAAGTGATTTCTTTCTATGAAAAGGTCAAACTAATTTTCACATGCAAGGTATAATCATGTTAGCAGGCATGATTCACACAGCTATTTCAGGTACACAGTCTTCCTTTTCATTAATTAATCATATAGTCAACGTAAAAAGGAATGACAGCTTCTAAAGGAATGATATATTTATCCATACCTGGTTTGAAAGCTCTTCTATATTAGACTTTAGGCAAAGCTGGATGATGGCAAAGAATGAAGTTGAGCCCAGCCACCTATTGAACTTTTAACACCTACAAATTCAACTCGACTGTTCTCAAACTTCAGTCCACAAGTGGTAGCAGAGTCATCCTCTGATAATGCCAACATCAGAATATCCAGTTCATCTTACCAAGGGCCTCTGGCAAAAATTAAAAATAAGGGTCATTGTCAATAGTGAAACAATAGTGTTATATGTAGTCTGGAAAACTGTACACTTGTTCTGGTCTCACTTCTATGGCCTATCCTTTGGAAGAACAAGTATAAATAGACAGTAACCTATTTTGACATAAAAACATGGCTTCAAGCCAATTTAAGTTTTCATATTCCTTCTACAATATACACATAAATTCCAGTTCCTCCTGGTTTTCGAAAGTACAATAAAGATTGTGACACACAATGTTTAAAAGTCCCCTAATTTCATCTACAAGATCTAGAGCAATAGCAGTACAACTAATGTTGACAGTCTTTTTATACTAGATTATACCATAGTATCCTTTCAATAGAAGTTGACAAGTAATGCTGTATAGTCTTGAAAATTTGTAAAATGCAGTCATTTGGTTTGATTTGTTTTTAGCGATTTAGTTGTTTATTTGATAGGTAGATCTACAGAGAGGGAGAGACACACAGAGAGAAAGATCTCCCATCCACTGATTCTGGACTGGGCTTGGAACTTCCTCCGGGTCTCCCACATAGGTAGCAGGGGCTCAAGCACTTGCACCATCTCCCGCTGCCTTCCTAGGCACATTAGCAGGCAGATGGATTGGAAGTAGAACAGCTAGGACTCAAATGGATGCTTCTATGGGATGCCGACATTTCCACAACACTGGATACAAAATCATTTGTAACATGTATAGAAAAATATGTGGTCCAGAAAACTTAGAAAATTCAAGTGAGAAAATGCTTGTTGAACTCTTGGCATGAATTTTAAAATCAACTTGCTTGGCCGGCGCCGCGGCTCACTAGGCTAATCCTCCGCCTAGCGGCGCCGGCACACCGGGTTCTAGTCCCGGTCGGGGCGCCGGATTCTGTCCCGGTTGCCCCTCTTCCAGGCCAGCCCTCTGCTGTGGCCAGGGAGTGCAGTGGAGGATGGCCCAGGTGCTTGGGCCCTGCACCCCATGGGAGACCAGGAAAAGCACCTGGCTCCTGGCTCCTGCCATCGGATCAGCGCGGTGTGCCGGCCGCAGCGCGCTGGCCGCGGCGGCCATTGGAGGGTGAACCAACGGCAAAGGAAGACCTTTCTCTCGGTCTCTCTCTCTCACTGTCCACTCTGCCTGTCAAAAAAATAAAAATAAAAAAAAAATAAAAATAAAAAAAAAAAAATCAACTTGCTTGGCCACAATGAGATCAACCACATTTCCCTTAGGAGTCTGGAGAATTTGAACATAATTTATTAATGAATGGTCTGATATTTCTGAAAAATTATATTTCTTTGCCATTTTCATGGAATATTATGACAATATATTTTTACCAAATTATTAGTGGTAGTAACTTCTAGTCTCATCACAAATATAATTAGTCCCACAAAGGAAAAAGTGCTATGAAAAATCTGAATTTGAATGTAGCATATTTAGTTCCAAGAACTCATTTATACTTCATGTTAACTCTGTACATACAGAAGGGCAGAAAACATTCTCAATTCTGATGGCAACATTAAAAATAAACCTTAAAAAAAAGAAAAGAAAGTCTTATTTAATGAACAGTATTATAAAACTTTGAATGATTGAGCAATAAATGAACACAATCAACATTAATCAAACATGTAACATGTGAATACTTCTGTATGCAGTGATACTAAGCACTTATAATACAGTATTGAATAAAGTGAATATCCTGCTTATCAATGACTATGAATAGACAAACAGTTTCTCACAGAATCTGCCAAGGGACTTTCAGGCAGCCATTCATGTTCTGTTAATTTTTCTAGAAAAAGCACAGCACTGATTTAACAAGAGTAGCTTAAGCTTCAAAGGTACAAAATTTTAAGCTCAGATTAAGGTACAGAGGTCTAAGTTCAACTGTGGGCTAAGATTTAGCGACACTATCCCATCTTTCTTGTCAATGGGCTCTCATTTTCTAAAACTACATTATGACCTATGCCAAGAATCAGTGGAATAACTGCCACCAGATAGAAGGAGTAAGCTTGTGACACACATGCACACTAACACATACACACCCATCTCATGGAATATTGCCCTATAAATTTAGAATCCATCAATATATAGTTGATTATAAATAAAGTCATAATTATGGGTAAGTTCACCTGCGCAATGTATTTAGACTGAGAAGAGAAGGATGTGCTCTAAGACACCAAAACTTGGAGATCAGAGAAATAAGGAAAACCCAGCCATGAAGACTAACATCCGAGGGAAAACTAAGAAAGAAAGTGATCATTCTAAAGCAACTGAATAAATTGTTTAAAGAAGAGACTTACCAATCATAACAAATGCTGGTTTTTTTTTCAAATTATATGAATACTGAACACTAAGCTTAATTTTTGTCAATGTGGAGACCACTGATGACTTCAGTAAGAGTCAAAGGAATGGGAGAAAAGCTTGAATAAAGTGGATTTGAGAAAGAATGAAAGAAAGAAGATGGCAGGCTTCTGCAGAGAAGCTTTCACAGTGTGAAACACAGTGTGCCCAGAAGCGTAGTTTCAAAGCAGTCTCTCTTCAAAACATCTTTTCAATCCCCTGATAATCATCTTGGTACATCATGGCAGTAGTAGCACTATCTTAAGGGGGAGGACATTTAACCTAGCAGTTCAGACACCCACATCCCGTTATCAGAGTGCTGGGGTTCCCCTCCCAGCCCTACTCCTGACTCCACCTACCCTGATGCAGACCCTGAGAGGTAGCAGTGATGGTTCACAGTGCTAGATTGCTGCCACTTACATGGGAGACCTAAACTGCATTCTTCACTCCTGGCTTGGGTCCCAGCGCTATCTCAACAGTTGCAGGTATTTGGGGAGTGATCTAATGCATGGTAACACTCTCTGTCTCCATCTCAAAAAAATAAATAAGTACATAACTTTTTAAAGGAGATGTATAAAATTAAAAAGACAGAACTATCTGGAAACATTTATTTCCATTCTATAACAGAGCTTCATATTGTCTTTATCACAATCTATGTATTCTTATCTTTTAGATGACCATAATAGCAAAGTAGGGCTTGCTTTGACATCTGATGGCAGTACAGTCGCATGATACCACCCTTCTGTAGACATTCCCTATGAATACATAAAACCAATCCCTCAACCATATTCTGTGCATAATAATGAATGATACATGACCAAGTATTGACAACCAGATTAGAAGAAAAACGAGCACCTTGAACAAGGACCAATGATAGAACAACATAGAAAATTGTTATTTAGGACTAAGCACCGCTGGTATCTTCATGGACAGTATCACAGATGTCGTAAGAAACTGAATCCTCCTAAAGACAGATGCTATTGAGGGAATCAAAGGGAAATATTATCCTATATTTCATTTGCCATTTGAGAAAATGCAATCTGGTGTATTCACTATTATGTAATAAGGGTAAAATAATTTTAAAAGTCTCTTCTTTAAAAAAATGGAGGGGTTGGATGAGAAGTAGATACAATCAGGCAGGTCTTCTGAGGACACTATGTAAACAGGAACAAGAGAATGAGGCAGCAGCTGGAGGGGTAATTTTTTTAAATAAAGGAGATGCTAGAGCACTGCTATGCTATATGGGAATAATCCAGCAGCATGGAAAAAAAATGATGATGTAGTAGAAAACAGGGACAATCGCAGAAGCAGTATCACAGAGAAGAAAAGAAGAGTGGATCATGTGCACCAGTGGAGGTTGCCTTTACCTTTGGAACAAGGACAGTTTATCCACTGAAGTAGGCTTAGTCTATGGATAAAGTTGCAAAGGAGATGTGATAGTGGCACTACAATGAAATATTATGGATGTACCTGTTTTCTAAATTGAAAATAAAGATGAAGCATCATCAGTACAGGGCAAAGATTTGAGGTATTGGAAGTCTGAAGAAATACAAGGAAAGAAAGTTGGTTTTCTTTCTTTTTAGAAAGAATAGAGTCAATTAACTTGTGATAAACATAAAATAAATTTGCCAGATAGCACAAGGACTGCCTTGAAGTTAATGGTCGTGAATGTAAAACAAGAACACATTGTGCATTTTTCTCCAACCACATTCAGCTACACAAAAGCAAGTACAGTGGACACAATGTTGATTAAATCAAATTTCTATATATATATATATTTTTTTTTTTTTTAACTAGGCCAACAGAAGAAGTTAATGATGTAAGTCAGGGATTAAATCCAACAATTGACAATAGAATCTAGGTTGTTAAAGAGTGGAGGAATGACATAAAGGAAATGTATTTTGTTGAGGATTTTTTGTATTTATATACATAAGGCATGTTGATCTGTTCTTTTGATACCTTTGGTTTTGGTATCAGGAGAATATTGGCCATATAGAATGATCTACAAAGCATTTATTCCTCTTCTGGTTTTTTTTTGAATAGATGAAGAAGAGTTGTCAATTCTACTTAAACTTTGATAATTCATCTCTGAAGACATTTTGGCCTGAGCTTCTCTATGTGGAAAGTTTTCTGATTGCTAATAAAATTTCTTTGCTTATTATAGGTCTATCCAGAATTTTTGTCTTATCAGTCAAGGTTTTCATCTATCTAGGAATTCTTTCCAGGAATTTTCCCATTTCTGATTTGTTGACAATGAATTTTGTCAATTTTTTCATGCCTTTATTATCCTTTTTAATTTCAATAAAATAGAAGTTGATATCTTTTGCATTACTAATTTAGTAATTTGAATTTTCTTTCTTTTTCTATGTTAGTCTAATGTGTCATTCTTGTTTATATTCAAAGAGCCAACTTTTTCTATTTTTTTCAATTGTTTATTCCACTATTTCCACTCCAGTCTTAATTATTTTCTTCTGTCTTACTTCAATTTAGCTTGCTATTTTTCTAGTTTCTCAAGATGAAAAGTTATTGATTAAGGGAGAGGGAGAGGGAGAGGGAGAGAAATAAAAAAAAATTAGAACACTATAGGGCACTTTGATTAATATCAGCTATTGGACCCCTGAGAAATAAGTTACCAATTTAGTCAAGGTGACAATAGATATTTTCAAACAGACATAAAAGCACATTATGGAAACTTAGCTCTTTCAGAATTGAATATATTTTGTTCCTTTAAAAAAGTAAAAGAATAGACCAGCATTGTGGAGTGGCAGGTAAAACCACGATGCCAGCTTCCCAGGCTTCTCCACTTCTGATCCAGCTCCCTGCTAATAAATACCCAGGGAGAGCAGCAACAGATGACCCACGTGTCTGGGCCCAGGCCACCCATGCGGGAGACCTGGAAGAAGCTCCTTGCTCCTGGCTTCGGCCTGGCCCAGCCCTGGCCATTACGGCTATCTGGAGAGTGAACCAACAGTTGGAAGATATCACTCTCTCTCTCCTTTTCTCTCTCTCTCTCTCTCTCCTTGACTTTCAAATAAATAAACAATTCTTTAAAAAAAAAAAAAAAAAAAAAGAGGACAAGACAAAGTAAAAAAAAAAAAAAGAAGAAGAAGAAGAAGCAAAAAACAATCCAGAAATCATTAGATGAGATTTGGAATCTTAGCTGTTTGGATAGATTACATGGAATGTTAAAACTCTAATTCAATTGCTTATCAGTGTTAGCCAAATTCTGGTTCTACATTAATATATTTGATAGTAAGAGTTTCATAAAAGCTCTATTTTTCTTAAATTAGCTTCAAGAAAATGCCTATCAAAACTGTATGAACTTTGCCAAATTTTACAGGTCCCTTATAGGCTTAAACGCTATAAACTAATGTAGGCAAATTCACCTCTTTCAAACGATTCTATGTGTGTCCCAGTGCCCAAGCTGTGTCCTTCATTGTGCCCTTTCATGTTCCAGAACAGGGTGACTCTTTACTTCAGAACAAAAACACTCTCCTTTTCACTTGAAAAGCAAAATTATTTACCCAGTTATAGTTTGGCTGAGATAACCTTAACCATCCAAATTAGTTATAACTTTAATGTAATAATCCCTGTTTTATAGGGAAAAAAACAAAAGATAAATAGACAATGTCATTTACAAGCCTTTTAGCAAATGATCAAATCTGATGAATGCTCATAATTCAGTATTTTATAGCCACACACGCCTTTCATACATCCCTTCTCACTTTGTTAAAGAAGCAAAAATGAGCATGCCCATTAATATAACCCAAAGATGTGTTCACTGGATACATTAAAATAAGCAGCAAATGTTTATAAACTCTTTATGCTTAGTAATCAAAGTTTCAATGTCCATCTTAATTATAAATTATCAAGCTACTCAATGATTATTCAAAAATAACTATTTAACATGAGTACAAATATCCAAATTATCTAAGGATTTTTGTAAAGTATATATAAGCTGACATACTCTAAAACATGATTGCTGCCATAAAATGTTTATTGGAATTATGACTAATATAGTTGAACACAAATTTGCCTAGTTGTAAATACTATGTAGGAGTAATGTTAACTTATTTGATCAGGAAATCAATATTAAAGGGTTAAGAAATTCTGGATAAGCAAACTTTTCTTAAGAAAACAGACAAAATCTTTTTTATATACTTACTTCATACTCCATAATGAAAAATTCAAAAATAAAAGGCTACTATTGATTTTTAAAGAGAAAGTTATTAAGCCAACCTAATTTGTCCAAGTATCATAATTATATTAACTTAGACTCTTGCACAGAAAATGATTCTGAACTAGCAGTTTATGTAGACTATTTTTCTCTTGAAGGTCTAACACATTTAATATAATTGTAAGTTCAATTTCTTTCTTTCTTTCTTTTTTTTTTTTTTTTTTTTTTTTTTTTTTTTTTGACAGGCAGAGTTAGATAGTAAGAAAGAGAGAGAGAAAGGTCTTCCTTCCATTGGTTCACCCATCAAATGGCCACTAAGGCTGGCACGCTGCACCGATCCGAAGCCAGGAGCCAGGTGCTTCCTCCTGGTCTCCCATGCGGGTCAGGGCCCAAGAACTTGGGCCATCTTCCACAGCCTTCCCGGGCCACAGCAGGGGCCACAGCAGAGAACCGGACTGGAAGAGGAGCAACCAGGACAGAACCAGTGCCCCAACCGGGACTAGAACCCGGAGTACTGGCACCACAGGCAGAGGATTAGCGTAGTGAGCCACGGTGCCGGCCCAATTTCCTTATTTTCATGAGTTTAGAAAAGACTCTATTTTAACAACCACTTATTTATCTTATCAAACCAATGAGAAAAAAAGACTCAATGACTTAAGGAATATAATCTAATATATTATACTTTGTAGAGTAAGAAAAATATTTCACATTCACACAAGAAGAGGTAAAGGCTTTTCTGATCATAGGCACACAGAAATGTACTTTTTAGCTTGTTTTACAATTCAGCCAGAGATCAGAAGTAAACATAATGCAGAAACTCACTGGTCTGGATCTCCAACAAACCATTTTTCTTCCTAATAGGTGTGAAGTTCTTAACTGAAATCAATTAAGCTCCTGAACAGACACAAGTAAAATAGATCAACTGGATTCTACCATTTCTCAACAGAGAGACAATGGGCTTCCATCAGCCTTACAGAACAATCACCCAGTGGTCAAAGCACAAACCCAATACAGAGATTCACCTGCTACCCATAGAGAGTAACTCATCAACCACAAGAAAGCAAAGAGGGGAAATGCAACTACAGAGGAGAACTATAGACAGCAAAGATTAATGTGCTCTTATCACTTGGAATTCATTGTAGGAACCAAGAAAAGGTATCTGGGATAATAGCCCATCATGTGTTCAACTCTGGTGACTATTTGTTTCTGCTGGGAGAGTTTTATAGGGTGTGTTGTTCAAAAACAAAGAATAATTTTCAAGATATTTTAAAAATATAGTTATATAAAATATTTAATGCATGCTTGTCATATTTGTATAGAATTCATTAATTAATAAAAATATATTAAAAAGATCCCAAAAAATCTTTTAGGAGTAAGATGTATATAAGGAATTCAATAAAAGAATGTTAGATTATGATAGCTAGGTTAGATCAAGAAGTAGTTCATACTTTTTAGGGCAATAAGATTGAAGTTTTGCTGTATCTATCTATTCCACTGGATAGACATCATTTATCTCTCCATAGGCTAAATTCTTTAACTTATCTTTTCTTCTCATTGGGTTACTCCAGTCAACATAAATTCAAGCTCAGTACAGGCCGAGAGAAAACCCAGTGATCCCATGTGTCCATTTCAAGTTTTAGATAATTTTTCTTAATTATCCATTTTCTGTTAGAATGGTTAATATTTTATACCTTGCATAAAAATAACAGACATAAATAAATCTTTAAAAAAAATAACAAATACATCTTTTGTTGATCTAGACTCAGTCTTTGCATTTATGATTTTCCACCCTGGCTCTCTTCCAGAAACTAGATTTCAATTCCAGAATCCCAAGCGAGAAATCCTGTATTTTCACTCCAGGTTACAGGTTTGTGCCAACTTATTGCTGAGCTCAGTTTTTGCCCCCTATCTAATTAGCTATGACTGGGACAGCCATGACAGTGAGACTCATCAGTAAGGAACTAAAAATGGGGCAGATCCCATACGCAGTTATTGCTGTAAGAATACATCAGGAAGAGAATCACTCCCACATACAAGCACTGAGGAAGACCTCAGGGAAGGCAAGGCTTTCAGATATTTGTGATTTTAAGGCTTGGAAACATGAGACACCAAGAACCTCCTCAGGGAGGTCTAATGTTTCACATTCATTCTTTCTTCTTCCACTTCACTCTGCTCATACCTCCGGAATGTGTCTCCCTGGCCCACACCAGTTCCCAGCTTTTCTTCCCAGAAACACCTAAGCTGCCTCTAAGCTACTTATGCTTACTATTTTCTTTATCCAGTTAATTTGTAAGTATAGCAATCAGTTGTATGAAGTCTTTAGGTACAGACATTCAGAATTAATGATAAACACCCTAGAGTATACCAGATAATCACTTTCCCATCTTTTAGTTATTCTGCAAAGTAATGGCATCTTAGAGGAATGAATTGAAACTACTTTGTAAGATTAAAATCTTATTATAATAAACCATTGGAAGCATGCCTCTACAGAAGTAATGCATTTTTAAATTCCTTACCACTATTGTCAGTAACAGTTTAGAGATTATTAACATGAAAATAATATTAATCTGGAATTTGATTCTTATATGTTATTGCTCTCATTTAGTTTGTGCTAAGCTTGGGTGATTTGTGACTCTCATTCATAGTCAGTAAAAATTTTTTTTGCTGTCTTGGTTATTATGCTGCCTAAAAGGCTTGGGAGAGAATGCTGTTACCAGTACTTCCATAAACTTTGTCCAAGAACTATTATAAGGAGTGCTCTATGAAATGGCCTTCAGGGTGGAATCAGAATGCAGTAGGGAAGAGAAAAGTGGAAAGACCTGTGATTTGAAATGCTTCTTAGGTGCTTCTGATATTCTGCTATGGTTTTCTGTTGAGAATAGCTACTTGAAAATGATTGAAATGATGCTACAAACCAGATAAAGTAAGCGAGGAACTTGAGTAAAACTATAAAAAGCAATTTTAAAAGAAGCCACTCTGAAAACTTAGATGGCCAGCAGCCTAATAAAATCAAGTTAAAATGATGACTGAGGTTAGAAATAACGGGTTATAGCCTTGCCTCTGCTCTCAAGAGAAGATACTGGTATATTTTGTTTGTTTCCCTCTTTAAGATGTATTGAGTTTGCAGTGGAAAAAGCAAGCTAATTATATGATCCTCTCCAGGTTATTTGTAAGAATTCCCATCCTCACACACAGAAACACAAAAGCTTTATGTTGTTTATCCCCTTGTATTCAAGTCTTATAAAGAAGTAAGCTTCTCACTACTGCTATTGTAACAGAGCGCTTACACAGTAAGATTCCACTCTTCAGTAACTCACTCTTCTAAGATACCTTTTAATTTTTCATCAAGTATTTATTGACTGTTCTTGGTATTTGAAAGCAATTAATTTCTGATTAATACCTAGTTTATATATACTACTCAATCCTTTTTTAGAATCTCTAAATGGTAATATATTGATGTCTTTTTTTTTTTTCAAGAAATGAACTTTCACAGTAGGGTGGCAAAATAACATTCTGAGTGTGCAGTAGTGGCTGTTATTGTGTACAATAAAAAAAAAAAAGAAAAAGTGGCCGAGTGCAAAACTGGACAGAAAGCCTCACAGGATATGGCTCACACCAGCAGATCACAGTATCTGAGGATAAATAATAAGCAAATAAAAAAGAAAGCATGTTTTTTATCTATTATGCTTTTATCATAATTTCTAAGGTTCTATAATATAGGTTGCTCTAAAATAATAGATGCTTATCTGTGGGATGACTTGATTCTGGCTTTCAGAGTTGGTGTCTCACATAGGAGCAGGTACATGTTTCTTTCTCTTCCTCTCTCTCCCTCTCTCCCTCTCTCCCTCTCTCCCTCTCTCCCTCTCTCCCTCTCTCCCTCTCTCCCTCTCTGTCTCTGTCTCTCTGTCTCTGTCTCTCTGTCTCTGTCTCTCTGTCTCTGTCTCTCTCTCATTGCAGGTGGTGATGTTTGAGAGCCATGGTGGCACAGTAGAGAGCGCTCAGGGATAGAAATGTAAATACAGGAGTTTCATCCTTAATGGGTCTCCTTGGCCAATCATATGGTTTCTCTTTGTTTCATTCTTCTTCCATTTAATGAATTAAGTAATTTCCTTTCTACTTCGCTTCATGTTTTAAAGCTCAAGGGAGAAAATTCATTTGAAAATGACTAAATAAGCTATAAAGCACACAGTTCTCATTTGCATCTTACCAAGACTTAGCTGCTTCTGTTGAAATGCTCACAATGATTCTCCCAGGTGACTTAACCCCATGCTCTACAATCTAATCTATTCGACTCCCATTTTCATGAACTCTGTAATCATGGGTAGTTGTCAGGTCTGTCTTCAAAATGTATCCAGAATCTGATTGTTTTGAATGAAAAGAATAAGATCAATGCAAGGGTTTTATAGATCAGACCTAGGAGAAAAAACACATCATCAATTTCACCACTGTTTGCAATTGTTGTTTCCTGGCCCAAGACACCATGGTCCACTGCTGTATCTTCAGAACTGGCACATTTCTTATACGAGCACTTTCTATTATTTACAAGCTGCCACTGTTCTATATTTATTTGTTTATTTAAGAGGCAGAGTTAGAGAGAGAGAGAGAGAGAAAATCTTCCATCCTCTGGTACATTCCCCAAATGATTGCAACAACCAGGGCTGGGCCAGGCTGAAACCAGGAGCCAGGAGCTTCTGGGTCTCCCACATGGGTGCAGAGGTCCAAGCACTTGGGCCATCACCCACTGCTTTCACAAGCACATTATCAAGGAGCTGGATCAGAAGTGGAGCAGCCAGGACTAGAATTGGTGCCCTTTTGGTATGCTGGAACCACAAGCAGAGGCTTAACCATCTACACCAGAGTCGCAGACCCAAACAAATAAATCTTTTAAAAAAGTGAGCTTTGAAAGTTTTATGAGAAATACTCATACTTCCTGTAGGCACTAACATATACCAGATACATACACCATGCCTCCTAAATGTTAGCTGTATGTTAGAACACCTGGGTTTCCAGTGATCTTTGTTGCACATAACTTGTTATATGTGGAGTATATATATCACCATCTCATTTTTTTTTGACAGGCAGAGTTAGAGAGAGAGAGAGAGAGAGAGAGAGAAAGGTCTTCCTTCCGTTGGTTCACGCCCTAAGTGGCCGCTATGCCAGGAGCCAGGTACTTCCTCCTGGTCTCCCATGCGGGTGCAGGGCCCAAGCACTTGGGCCATCCTCCACTGCCCTCCCGGACCACAGCAGAGAGCTGGACTGCAAGAGGAGCAACCGGGACAGAATCCAGCACTCCAACCAGGACTAGAACCCCGGGGGTGCCGGTGCCGCAGGAGGAGGATTAGCCTAGTGAGCCGCAGCACCAGCCTGTCGCTCCCCCTCTTCGTGGAGGAACGACACAGGACCCTGCGCTGTTCTTTTGTCTGCTCGGCCCTCCCCAGGTTTGCTGCTGGTTCTTCCCGGGTTGGCTACTGACCCTTCCACCTCCGTGGAAGGGCGGTTCTCCCTGGCCACTTTCCCCACTTCCGCAGGGGAGCGGCACACCGCCGGCCGGCTCTCTCGGGGGCTGCTCAGGTGTTCCTCTTATATGTTCCCCTTAGATGTTCCTGGTGCATGTTGTCTCTCTCCTCCTTTATAGTCCTCTTCCGCCAATCCCAACTCGGCTGCCCACACGCCGAGTAT
The DNA here is from genome assembly GCF_051225735.1 of Oryctolagus cuniculus. Taxonomy (NCBI): domain Eukaryota; kingdom Metazoa; phylum Chordata; class Mammalia; order Lagomorpha; family Leporidae; genus Oryctolagus; species Oryctolagus cuniculus. The sequence goes on from NC_142873.1 coordinate 107,503,490, forward strand.
GCTGCTCTCCTCCAATCAGGAGCAGGATCAGCTCCTGGAGGTCATCACTCAAGTTGGCAAGAGGCAGCTGCGTAGAAACTGTTTTCTCCTCTCCCAGCGCCACATTGTGGGAGAGCAGATGCATAGAATAAGTCTTAATTCCAGTAACTCAGTCTAGTCCGGGTTGCTCCCCACACCAGCCTACTCATTTTTATCTTTATCTCTTTTTCATGTCCTAAGGCTGCTTCTGGCCTTAGCAAATGACATTGGCAGAAAGAGAGGTTACAGTGTGTAACTACAGTAAATAAAACATCATACCTAGAAATATTTAGCAATCGAAGGGACAAGCCCTTTGACTTCCTTGCTCAGTTGTTCTTTGTGCTACATTAATCAGAATAAAGCCAGCCAAAACTCTTAGAGACTGCTTTAAACATGAGTGAAGTCCAGCAACGTTAACTAAAGAGAAATGGCATTGATAATGATAAAACAGAAATCAAATAAGATAATCAATATGGGAAACCATTTGTAAGCTCTTATTTCACCATTTACATGGAAAGGAACTTTGAACAACTGAGAATCACATCTATCTAAGTCTGATTCCTGGATATAAAAGCAAAATAGCCCTGGAGTTTGCGAAATGAATGTAGTTCATATGCAATAAGATAAACAGGTGTTGTTTATTATTGTCCAAACATTTTGCAAAGAGTGAATTATAATGATCACTATGTTTTTCTTTGTCCATTGGAATATATAGCATTGTTAAAGATGAGGCCAGCGTTCATAGCAGGTAAAGCCGCTGCCTGCAGTGCCAGCATCCCATATGGGCGCTGATTCAAGTCCCAGCTGCTCCAGCTCTGATGGTGCTCTCTTCTTTGGCCTGGGAAAGCAGTGGAATATGGACCAAGTCCTTGGGCCCCTGCACCTACGTGGGAGACCTGGAAGAAGCTCCTGGCTCCTAGCTTCAGATTGGCACAGCTCCAGCCATTGCAGCCATCTAGGGAATGAACCAGCAGATCAAAGACCTCTCTCTCTCTCCTCCTGTCCCCCTCTCCCCACCTCTCAAATAAATAACTCTTAAAAAAAAAAAAAAAAAAAAAAAAAAAAAAAGAATAACCAACTAGTCAGGTATGAATGCCTGAGTTCCAGATTAGCTGTTAGAGTAGGGAGAACACCATTTCCTTTATTTAGACTCTTACTGTTCTTTCTAGTCCTCTGTATTGGTTAAAAGGGAAATACTAATATAAAGAATTATTAAGCTGCCATATGAGAGTAACCATAAATTTGGAAAGATATTTCAAAACAGTATCATAGGACTGAGGAAGAAAACCTGAAGAAGGTCCCTACTCTCTAAGGGAGTGGGAGATAGTGGAAGTTTCACGAGGTTGCAAAGTTCACAGTCTCCAGGCAAGGAGAAACTGCCCAGGGGGTGTAGATGAGCTCAAATCAGGGCAGATACACAGAGGGAGTGTGTGTGCAGAAAAAACAGGCACTACTGTGGATGCAAAGCCTGAAGCACATGATGTCTGAAACAGAAGGCCATAGAAAGAAAACTGCCTTGGGGTAGTCAAAGGGGATGAGTAAGCATGCAAAGAGAGAAAGGTGCCATTGTGGTTACATCCAGGGGCAAAACTAGAAAGGCCTCCTTCAGGAACCCCGTGTACTTCTGCATATGACTGTAGGCTGCTGCACCAGACAAAGGTCAGGTGGCCAACTTGTTGGATTGCCAGCTTGATGGGACCACACTGTCCACACATAGAGCTAAGAACAAGATATAAGGGGCAGTGATCTGGCCCGGCTGGAGGCTCCTAATGATGCCTCGCTGCCCATCCAAATGCTTCAAGAACACAGTTTACTTAAACATGCTGGCCTCTATTTCCCTGTATGTCAAATTGCCATCATAGTGTCTGCCTCATGGGACCACTGTGAGGATTAAATGATTTATCAAGTGTAAAAAGATCAATATGTTAACACCTAGGTGATGCTCATTATATGTTGTTTCCTTTCTCTGCTCTTGAATTTATTATCAGTATGATATTAAGAAGTCATTCATTCAATGCACATTATCATTGCTTTGTGTCTTCTGGGTAATGTCATTAGTGCTGGAAACCTCCCTTAGTGACTCACTCCAAGACCCACTTTGGCTTTTATAAAAGGGCTGTGATAGTAACACCAATTTCAATGGGTTCTCCTGACAATTTAAATGGATCAACGTCTGTGAAACGTCTTTATTCCTGTATAATTGGTGATACCATTGTCACATATCAAGTGAATATGCTTTATTTGCCTTCAAGATAGTCTGTATTTTCAATGAAAGACTTTAAAGATGGGCAGTGAATACATTATAAGATGGAATTCTATACTTTCAAATTGCTCTGAAGTAACTAACTCAATTCCCTTTGGAAAAGGCAATTGTATGTTCTTTTGCTATTGAGAACAATCAGATTCATATCACTTTATGATGAAAAAAATGGTTTTATAACATTGTTGAGGAGTGGCTTCTAGATCAACTACTGTATCATCTGAATGCTGCAAAAGAGAAAGCTACAGATTACCAGTTGTCAAACTATAAATGAATTTTTTATATGTACTCTAAATTTCTATAGAACAGAACACACTACTAACTTAATAGATATACATGGTGTAAAGGTTTATCCTGGAGGGCACATGGGGTACAGAATTATTCAGACTCCAGACTATGGGGAATTAAAATAAATAGGAATAGAATTCATATTGTTTATCATTCTCACATATATAAAGAAACAAAATAAAAGTTTCCATAGTTCTGCCATGCAGATAACACATGACAATACGAAGAAAATTTTAAAAGCACCTGAAAGTATTTTAGGCAAACAATCCAAAGGATAAAAAATGAAAACTTAGGGCTGGCGCCATGGCTCACTTGGTTAATCTTCTGCCTGAGATACTGGCATCCCATATGGGCACCGGGTTCTAGTCCTGGTTGCTCCTCTTCCAGTCCAGCTCTCTGCTGTGGCCCAGGAGGGCAGTGGAGGATGGCCCAAGTGCTTGGGCCCTGCACCCTCATGGGAGACCAGGAAGAAGCACCTGGCTCCTGGCTTTGGATAGGCACAGCACCGACCATAGCAGCCATTTGGGGAGTGAACCAACAGAAGGAAGACCTGGCCGGTGCCACGGCTAAATAGGTAATCCTCCGCCTGCAGCACGGCACCCTGGGTTCTGGTCCCAGTTGCTCCTCTTCCAGTCCAGCTCTCTGCTATGGCCCGGGAAGGCAGTAGAGGATGGTCCAAGTGCTTGGGCCCTGCACCTGCATGGGAGACCAGGAGGAAGTACCTGGCTCCTGGCTTCGGATCAGCGCGCTGCGCCGGCCGCAGTGGCCATTGTGGGGTGAACCAATGGAAAAGGAAGACCTTTCTCTATGTCTCTCTCCCTCTGTCTATAACTCTACCTGTCAAGTAAAAAAACGAAATTTAAGTTCTCGTGCTCACCTCTCACCTGCTGCTCTGCCGAAGGACAACCACTGAAAGAGTTCCTTTTATTTCTATTCAGAAAGGGTTTATGTGTACATCATCACATGTATTCTCATACATAAAATGTTAAAGTGTTTTTACAAGAGAAAGGATACATATGCATATAGATACACATAAGAATACTCTGTGCCATGTATATTTTTGCTGATCTTTTCATGCTACCACATGCAGAGCCATTTCTTCCACTTTCTGGCAACATGGTATTAGATGAAAGTTTATTCTGTCTAACCAATTTTCTACTGATGAACACTGATAGTCATATGTTCCATTTTGTAATTACCAATAATACTTTAATTAAAAATCATTATACAAATCTTAGTTAATCTTGTGCATATATCTATTGAATGAATTCTTGGCAATCAAGTCCCTGCTTCCAAAGACAGTCCTATATAGAATTTTGTTTGAACTAACAAATTGTCACTTAGAAAAGGTGCAGGGGTGGGCACTGTGGCATAGCGGGTAAACCCATGGCCAGCAGTGCCAGCATCCCAAATGGGCGCCAGTTCAAGTCCTGGCTGCTCCAGTTCTGATCCACCTCTCCACTATGTCATGAGAAAGCAGTAGAGGATGGCCCAAGTCCTGGGCCCCCTGTACCCACATGGGAGACTTGAAAGAAGCTCCTGGCTCCTGGCTTCAGATCAGCTCAGCTCTGGCCATTGCAGCCATCTGAGTAGTGAACCAGTGAATGGAAGACACCTACCTCTCTCTCTCTCTCTCTCTGCCTCTACCTCTCTATAACTCTGCCTTTCAAATAAAATAAAATAAATCTTTTTTTAAAAAAAAGAAAAGATGCAATAATGCTAAGTCTAACCAACATATACATAACATTAACATATGTCAGCAGCCTTTACTTCACAAACACTGGGTATCATCACAGGTTACCTTTGTCCAAAGGGGATTAAAAATGACCTCATTGTCATTTTGACTGTGACTTGAGTTGACTCAGACTGAGCACTTTCAACACATGCAATGGAAATTAGTATTTCTCTTTCTGTTCTTTTCATGACGCTCCCTCAACTTTCTACTGAATGATTCACTATTTCCCTTATTGATTTATATGTGCACTCTGTGATGCAAGGAATGTTTGTTGTCAATCCAGTCCTGTATTTTATGGTTTCTGGTTTCTTTACTTTATGCCTTTGTAGAAAGGCCTTCCCAACTTCAAGATTTAAAAAAAAAGTCACAATTTTTCTGAAAACCTTTATTATTTTATACATCGAAATGTTTTGATTTATATTAGATGTTTGTGATATTAACTTTTGGGAGCAGCTTGGGTTAAATAGATTTTTTTTTTTTTTTGACAGATAGAGTTAGACAGTGAGAGAGAGACAGAGAGAAAGGTCTTCCTTCCATTGGTTCACTCCCCAAATGGCCGCTACGGTTGGAGCTGCACCAATCCGAAGCCAGTAGTCAAGTGCTTCTTCCTGGTCTCCCATGCGGGTGCAGGGCCCAAGCACTTGGGCCATCCTCCACTGCACTCCCGGGCCACAGCAGAGAGCTGGACTGGAAGAGGGGCAACCGGGACTAGGACCTGGCGCCCATATGGGATGCCGGTGCTGCAGGTGGAGGATTAACCTAGTGAGCCACGGTGCTGGCCCCTAAATAGATCCTTTTTAAAAAAATATTAATCAGCTGCTTGAACACCATCATGTGAATGAGAACTTTTACTCCAACCTCTCTGAAATAATGTATTTAAAGTAAAATAAACTCTGATATATATTTCTTTCAGTATCTTAACTCTATGCCGTTAAATTTCTATTTCTTATTTAGCCTGAAATTATTTCATTATTGTAATTTATTTTGATAGTTTGATAAATAATATGGCAAGTCCATACTCATTACTCTTTTTTTCAAGATATATTTGGGTGTTTATTTTTCCATACAGATTTCAGTGTTGTTTTCTTTATTCCCCAAATCCATTGGTATTATATTAGAATTTATATTGTATTAATAAATTCAATTACAAACAATAACATGGTGTTTGTCCTTCATGTGTTTAAGTATTCATTCATCTCTCAGATTTTAAACATATTCTTGATATGGCCCTACACATTCACTATAAAATTTATCTCTAGATTTTTTTTTCTTTCTGGTGCTATTAATTCTTTCATATTAATTTCTTAGTAGCTTTTTTATATATTTGGAAACTTTAATAAATTTCAAACCCACTACCTTACTGATTTCTTTTGCTTCTAGTGGTTTTTCAGTGGGTTTGCTTGGGTGTTCTGGTTATATACGATCATATCATTTGCAAATAATGATAGTAGAATCAAAATATAAAGTGAAACTAACTTAATTATCTTGTCTAATTGAGCTGACTAATCCTTTCATGGAAATACTAATAGTCACCATTATTAGTTTTCTAGTTTTCTTTCCAACCTTTTTTTTTATGTATTTGCAGAGTTAATTAAAAACATACATTATTTTCTAAACTGTACATACCTACAGATTTTAATAGAATTATTTTCTATAAAAAACTAGTCTCTTAGGGGCCAGCGCTGTGGCACAGTGGGTTAACACCCTGGCCTGAAGCACTGGCATCCCGTATGGGCGCCAGTTTGAGACCGGCTACTCCTCTTCTGATCCAGCTCTTTGCTATGGCCTGGGACAGCAGTAGGAGATGGCCCAAGTCCTTGGGCCCCTGCAATTGCATGGGAGACCCAGAAGAAGCTCCTGCCTCCTGGCTTTGGATCAGAGCAGCTCTGGCCCTTTCAGCCAATTGATGAGTGAACCAGCAGATGGAAGACCTCTCTCTCTTTCTCTCTCTCTGCCTCTCCTCTCTCTGTGTAACTCTGAATTTCAAATAAATAAATAAATCTTTAAAAAATAGGAAAAATAGGAGACTAGTTTCCTTGTAAGTAATGTTTTTCTTCTCAAAGATTGTTTTAATGTGACTTCTGATGGATTTGTCTCATCATGTAGAAACTTGATTCATTTGCCACAACTCATTTGAGCATTACCATACTAAGAGTGTTTCATTTATTCATTTGTCAGAAATGCATTCAGTGACAATATGAGATGGGCAGAATTCTAGATTATGAGGACAAATGTCCTGCCCTCATGGTACCTATGTTCTAATAAAGACATGCAATAAATAAGAAAAACAGATGATATATTTAAGAATTAGAGGGGACAGAAGGCAGGGAATAAGGATGAGACTTTCTAGAAAAGGACATAAATGAAAAAAGAGTAACGTGAGATCTCGTCTTGATGTGCTAATTTGAACAGAGAACTCAAAGACTTAAGGAATGAGCTTGCCAGTGCCGCGGCTCACTAGGCTAATCCTCCACCTGGCGGCGCTGGCACACCGGGTTCTAGTCCCAGTCGGGGCGCTGGATTCTGTCCTGGTTGCCCCTCTTCCAGGCCAGCTCTCTGCTGTGGCCAGGGAGTACAGTGGAGGATGGCCCAAGTACTTGGGCCCTGCACCCCATGGGAGACCAGGATAAGTACCTGGCTCCTGCCATCAGATCAGCGCAGTGCGCCAGCCGCAGCGCGCCAGCTGCGGCAGCCATTGGAGGGTGAGCCAATGACAAAGGAAGACCTTTCTCTCTGTCTCTCTCTCTCACTGTCCACTCTGCCTGTCAAAAAAAAAAAAAAAAAAAAAAAAAGGAATGAGCTGCATGCTTTCTGGTGGAAAGGCATCCCAAATACTGCCAGTGCAAATGTCCTGAGACAGAGCTTTGCTTAAGTATTCAAAGAATAACAAGGAGACCAGAGTGACTGGCATGGACCAAGCAAGTGGATAAATTATAGAAGAAGTGGTCATAAAGTTTGTGTTGGCCAGATTATGGTAGATATTGGTGAAGCTGACTTGCAGTCAGAGGAAACTGGGAAGTCTTGGAGCTGCTTACAGAGAGGAAAGAATTATCAGACTCAATGCTTCTAAAGAATCACTCTAATGCTCTATTGAGTGGACAAAAATGAGATAAGGGGTTACTATGGTTTGGCTATGGATTGAGGGCAGTCCCTGAGTGTTCATTATTGAGAGCTTGGTCTTCATGTGTGGCAAAGCAAAGAGGTAATGAGACCTTCAAGAGGCAGGACCTGGAGTGCAGGTTGTGTCAGCCACCGCTCAGAATGCCTGCATCCAATATCAGAGTGCCTGGATCCAGTGCTGCCTCTCTGCTACAGATCCAGCTACCTAATGCTCCTGGGAGGCAGTAGGAATGGCTCAAGTATTTGAGTCCTTCACACCCCTATGTGAGACACAAATGGAGTCCCTGGTTCCTAGATTGGTTGGCCTAGGTCAAGCCTCAGCTGTTGTGGGCATTTAGGGAGTGAACCAGCAGATGCACTCAATCAATCTCTTTCTTCATGTTTCCTTTCTCTCCCTCTCTCCCCCCTCTCTCCCCACCATTCTCTTTCTCCCTCTCTTTCCCTTTCTCCATCTCCCTCTACCCCCTCCCCCTCCCACCTCTCCATCCCCCCTCCCCCTCTCCCCCTCCCCCACCCCCTCCCTCTTTTCTCTCCTTTTGTCTCCCTTTATCTTTCAAGTAATAACAAAATGAATAATAAATAAGCATTTTTTTAAAAAGTGGCAGGACCTGGTGAGATGTCTCAAAAATCGATCCACCCCTGTCACTCCAGCCTCTCGTCATTCACCATGCGCTCTCGCTACATGACGGCATCCACATTGAAGCGATGCAGCCTGGGGTGGAGGGCTCTCACCAGAGCCAGAACCATGCTGTTAGGAATTTCAGCCTCCAGAACTGTGGGCCATATAAATCTCTCTCCTCTACAAGTACCCAACCTCCTGTATTTGTTTATAATAACTAAAAATACAGAGCAACAGCAGGGAAACCAATCAGAATGTATTTCAGTAAAATGTCTTGAACTGAAGAGAGTGGGAAAGTGATGAGAAGTAGTCAGTAGTGCCAGCAGAATTTTCTAACAGATAACACAAGGAAAAGAAAGGAGTTAGTGATGTTAACTGCTGAAAGGATGGATATGTCACTTAATGAGCTATGTCTAAGAGGGCATGCTAGAAGGGGCAGATGGTCAGGATTTGATGTTTGATAAGTTTGACCTGCAAAGTAAATGGCCAAGTGAAAAAATCAAGTAGGCAGTTGGAAAGAAGTCTGGAGTTCAGGAAATAATCTAGCCCAAAGAAATAATTCATAAGTCATTAATACTTACATGGTATTTAAGCCATTCAAATGGACACAGTGCAGAGAGTTAAGCAAGAAAATCTAAGGGTAGCGGATCAAGGCATTCTAATATTTAGGGGTCAAGAGCAGGAAAAGGAAGTAGCAAAAGTGGCTAAACTTGCATTAACTATAAAGTAGGAAGAAAATCAGAAGATTCGTAGTATTGAAGTCAACTGGAGGCAGTCAGATAAACTAAAGACTAAGAATTAATTGCTCAATCCAGAAACAAGGAAGTAGATAATGATTCTGACAAGGGCTGATTTTGCGAGTGGTAGAGATGAATTCCCAAGATGGGGAGAATCAAGAGAAAATATGGTGGGGCCGGCGCTGTGGCTTAGCAGGCTTAGCCTGCAGTGCCAGCATTCTATATGGGCTCCAGTTCAAGACCCGGATGCTCCACTTCCAATCCAGCTCTCTGCTATGGCCTAGGAAAGCAGTAGAAGATGGCCCAAGTCCTTGGGCCCCTGCACCCACATGGGAGACCTGGAGGAAGCTCCTGGCTCCTGATCGGCACAGCTCCAGCTGTTGTGGCCACTTGAGGAGTGAACCAGCGGGTGGAAGACCTCTCTCTCGCTCTGCCTCACCTCTCTCTGTGTAACTCTGACTTTCAAATAACTAAATCTTAAAAAAAAAAAAGAAAGAAAAGAAAAGAAAATATGAGAAGCAAAATAGATAAAAGTTCCACAGTGTTTACTGTAAAGATAACAGAGAAACAAGGTTGGCAGCTAGAGGAGGAAGCAGAGAGAGTTTTGGAGTTTTGTTTCTTTAAGATTTATTTATTTGAAGGGCAGAGTAACAGAGAAAGAGAGAGAGAGAGAGAGAGAGAGAGAGTGCTTCCATATGCTGGTTCACTCCCCAAATGGCCTCAATGGCTGGAGCTGGGCTGATCCAAAGCCAGGAGCCAGGGTCTTCTTTGGGTCTCCCATGTGGGTGCAGGGGGCCAACTTCTGTTGCTTTCCCAGGCACATAAGCAGGGAGCTGGATCGGAAGTAGAGCAACTGGGATGTCGACACTGCAGATGGCAGTTTTACCCTCTATGCCATGGTGATGGCCCCAGGGTGTTGTTTTAAAAAACTGAAAATAACAGCATGTTGTACATGGAGGAGAATGATCCGGTTTAAAACAAAACATTGATGCTGTGTGAGAAGAAAGATTTTCCAGAGTGATGTCCTTGAGTAGGTAGGTAGGGATGAGATGCAGTGTACAAGTTTGCTTTCAATGAGCAGAGAAAGCATAGGTTTAGGTAGGCAGGTAAGTGTGCTTGGAGAGCTACTGTAGAAAAATTCTGTTATGATTGATCTTATTTTTCTAAGTAGAAATCAAAAGCATCACATTTAAGAGGAGAGAATGGGGCAACTATGGAGAATTAATGAACTAATGGGAAAGGAAAAAGTCAAGTGTAAAAGCAGAGTTGCCAGACATTGGGTTCCACTTGCAATTGCAGATGGTGAAATTCAACTGCGAGCAGTCACTGTGCTTCTTGTTTTTCTCCCATCAACATGGCAACTCAGATGCAGGTTTAAACGGAGAAGTTTCTTTAGCCACAATTTTATTTAAGCCATGTGAGTGCAACAGGGTGTGGGAGAGCTGGGATTATAATGAAGGAATGCAGAATCTAGTGGAATAAAGAGGAAAATTAGGACATGGGGGGATGGATTGTAGGTCCTGGAGGAGTGAAAGAATTAGGGTACCGTGCATCTAACGCTCTTCGTAAGGGTGTCTTAGAGGAAATGAATCATTAAGACAGAAGGTGGTGTTTCAAGATTCTGGTATTGGGTGGCTTAACCATGGCAGTGAATTTCTCAGGTGGGATGGAGCTCAAAACGACAAGACAAGACAAGGATTAGGAACTGAGAGGCCAGGGTTTCAGTAGGCTCACCAATGCAGGTGATGAAAGCGTCAAAAATCAATACCAGGGCCGGCACTGGTGGAGTGGGCTAAGCCTCCACCTGAGGCACCAGCAACCCATGTGGACACCCATTCATAGCCCAGCTGCTCCTCTTCCCATCCAGCTCTCAGCTATGGCCTGGGAAAGCAGAAGACGGCCCAAGTTCTTGGGCCCCTGCACCCTCATGGGAGACCTGGAAGAAGCTCCTGGTTCCTGGCTTTGGATCAACCCAGCACTGGCCATTGCTGCCATTTGGGGAGCGAACCAGAGGATGGAAGACCTTTCTGTCTGTCCCTTTCGCTCTGTGTCTGTAACTCTCTCAAATAAATAACCAATAAAAGAATCAAGACCGGAGCAGTGCTGGAGATATTGGTAGTGAGCCAACAGATCAAGTCTCCAGGAGGAAGGGGAAGTGGTCCACAATCTTTAAATAATTGCACAAGGAGAGATCGTAGACATGCTCTACTTGCCACAAGTTTAAAGCTAGGCATGTGGGTTGTTAAGAAGGCAGAAGAAATTTAAAGAGGCAGTTGTAGCAATAGCCTTGTATGTAACTATTTCCTTAAATGTCTGAATACAATTTGAAGACTATGAATACTTCTGAACTCTAAACCCAAATGCCAAAATGTCCTCTAGAAATGTACATCAGTGTATAATTTACCCAGAAGTGTACATCAGAATTTCACTTTAATGGTCCAGCATAACTAAAAATTTAGAATATTCTTGCAAATATTGAATACAACAAGTATATATATGTAATTATTCTCAATTCATTGTATTCATTAACATCTATGTAGTTTGTTTGTTTTGTTTTTTGTTTTTTGTTTGTTTGTTTGTTTTTTGACAGGCAGAGTTAGATAGTGAGAGAGAGAGACAGCAAGAAAGGTCTTCCTTTATCCATTGGTTCACCCCACAAGTGGCCGCTATGGCCAGTGTGTTGTGGCCAGCATGCTGCACCGATCTGAAGCCAGGAGCCAGGTGCTTCCTCCTGGTCTCCTATGCGGTGCAGGGCCCAAGCACTTGGGCCATCCTCCACTGCACTCCTGGGCCACAGCAGAGAGCTGGACAGGAAGAGGAGCAACCGGGACAGAATCTGGCACCCCGACCGGGACTAGAACCTGGGGTGCCAGCACCGTAGGCAGAGGATTAGCCTAACGAGCCACGGCGCCAGCCCTATGTAGTGTTTATGGTGTGTCAGGCCCTGTATTAGACTTGTCCTTGCTCTGAGATTACAATCTCACAAGAGAAAAGGTTTTCAAACTCATAATTAACCAATTACTATTATGGTAACAGTGAGAGATGTATTGGTACCATAAGGATTACTGGAGTGTAATAAGGAGACAGGGGACAGGGGAAATATTTAGAAGAAAATGAAGATTTGGGTAAAAATTGATGGTTAGTAGTGCTGATCAGACATTTTAATTTTTTTGGTTATTTTATTTCATCATTTTTAGATTTTCTGATCATATGCTTTGTACTTTCCTGTTGAAATTGTATCTGATTTCAAGCAAACAATATATAATTTTAGATAGTTTTTTTACATGGCATCTCTTGTAACAGCACACTAATGAGTTGTTCTCATTTTGGTGGTTCTTCTTTATGTAACATTGTGCCCTTTATCTCCTCCTTCCACTTCATAGTCTGGTGACAGACCTGACCTTCCTGGCCCCAGTGATGGGCATATAACCGTGAGTGGACCAACAGCTGAACCCGACCACCTGGTCCATAGTTGAGTACCTCCTCAGTCAAGCAGGCTCCTTCCACTTGGATGAAGCTGGTTGAAGGAAGCCTGCTTGCCTCTCCAGAAATAAATCTGTGGGGAATTAAGTCCAGAGTTCACTGTGGCTGAAAACTGCATGCTTGTGGGAATAAGTAGCTTGGGAGAACCAAGTTAATAAGCAGATATAAATAGATTTCATAATATCTTCTCTTAAATGGAGAAAATAGGAGCAATAATAAAAGCAAGGAAGAAAGAAGGGTGAATACAACAGTTTGGGACATGTAGGCGACTACCCTGAAGCCAGGGCAGTCCACCATTTTGCTGTTTATGGGATCCAAGAGAACCCTAACTAACCAGCTTTAGAAATATTTTAATACTGATTTTGGGGCCAGCTCTGTGGGGCAGCAGGTTAAAGCTCTGGCCTGAAGCACCAGCATCCCATATTGACACCAGTTCGAGTCCCGACTGCTCCTCTTCCTATCCAGCTCTCTGCTGTGGCCTGGGAAGTCAGTAGAAGATGGCCCAAGTCCTTGAGCCCCTGCACCCACGTGGGAGACTGGCAGAAGCTTCTGGCTCCTGACTTTGGATTGGCTCAGCTCCAGCCATTGTGGCCATTTAGGGAGTGAAACAGCAAGTGGAAGAACTCTGTCTCTACCTCTTTCTGTAACTGTCTTTCAAATAAATAAAATAATCTTTTTAAAAAATACTGATTAACAACACAGAAATTGACTATTAATAATATTTTCTTATTTAACTCAGAACCTGGTAAATTTAGGGAACTTAATATGTATTGAGTGAATGATCCAAGCACCAAAGTTTTTTAAATAGTACGCAGAAAGCACAAGATTTTGCTGCTGCTGATGCCTGTTTTGTGAAATACTGGAAAGATCCTAACCTAGCCCTGTCTGGACAGCTTCAAGAAAGCTAGACAGGAACTGCTTCAGAAAGAGCAAGTGCATCAAGCCTGTATGTTTAACTTAATTTACAGGGATGAGATATGTTTGAACTCACATTTATTTAATAAATGTCCTATCATAATGTTTCTTCTGGAAGCCTTCTTCCTGGTGTGCTTTTTTTCCATTCCACGTACTGATGTATTATAAACTCCATCTGCCTTTCTTCCTCTTGAGTGAATCAGCCACTTTGGGGCATCATGGCGGGGTGGCAAGAAGAAACAGAAGGAGCCATCATTTCCCGCATGCCTGTGGGTACATTTTTGTTGCTCTCAGTGATCAAATACCATAGTAGATGAAGTTCATCCTACAAAAAACTAAATTAGGGGCAAGACAAATAACTGTCTCCTAATACACAGTTATACATTGAATACAAGAGGTAGGTGGAGTCAATAGAGATGAGCCTAGCAGAAATAAAATTCTTCTTTATCTCCCACTTTTAAAAAGGGAGGAGGGGTCGTGTTTTATCTTTATTTCTTACTAGCATCTAGCACAAAGAATTGAATTAGAACATAAAATGCAACAGGCAAATTTTCCTTTCCAAAGTGCTTTTCCTATCATTAATTTACTTTACCTCAGTACACGGCATCATGGAAAAGTCATAACATGTTGAAAAGTTTACTATGCTTTTGGACAAGTCACTTATGCTCCCCAAGTAACTATTTCCTCTGTGCTATGGTTTGAGCATGTCCCCCCTAAAGGTGCATGTACTAGAAGCTTGGCCCCAGTGAAGTGGTGTTGAAGTGGTGGAATCTTTAAGAGACAGGACCTAGTGGGGCAGTTAGGTCACCGAGGGCTCCACCCGTATGCCTAGATTAATGCTGGTCTCTTGGAGTGGGTAAAGACTAGCAAGAGTGACCTACATCCCACAAGAGTGGGTTGTCACCCAGCAAGCCTGACCCCTCCCTGCTTTCTTGCTTCTTCTCTGCCAACATGATCTCTTCTGCATATTCTCCTACCATTGTGATATTTTCCACTATGAGAAAGTCAACTCCCTAGAGTTGAACAGATACTAGTGCCATGGTCTTGAACTGCAAGCCAAATAAAAGTCTTTCCTTTATAAAGTCCCCTGACTCAGGTGTTTTGCCTCAACAACAGAAAATACACCAAAACACTCTTCTCTAAAGTAAGGATAGCAATAATTATTCATGTGACAGATAAGAAAACAAAGGGGCAGGGCAAGAATTGTGGCATAGCCAGTAAAGATGCCACCTGCAATGCCAGCATCCCAAATGGGTGCCAGTTCATGTCTCTGCTGCTCCACTTCTGATCCACCTCCCTGTTAATGGCCTAGGAAAGCAGTGGAATATGACCCTAGTGATTGGCCCCTGCCACCCAAAAGGGAGACCAGGATGAAGTTATAGCTTTGGCCTGGCCTAGTGCTGGCCTTTGTGGCCATCTGGGGAGTGAACCAGCTGATGGAGGATATATAATCCAGTTATTTTGTCTTTTCTGGGATTCCTTGAAGGGTGTTTTAAATAATTATGCCTCCAGAACATATAAAGTTATAACCCAGAAACTCATGGGTTGCAGCTCACTTTAGAGCATGCCAGCGCTCCATTTGAGCATGTATTTTACTTTGTTAAAACTTAGCAAAGGAGGCCGGCGCCGCGGCTCAACAGGCTAATCCTCCGCCTTGTGACACAGCGGCACACTGGGTTCTAGTCCTGGTCGGGGCGCCAGATTCTGTCCCGGTTGCCCCTCTTCCAGGCCAGCTCTCTGCTGTGGCCCGGGAGTGCAGTGGAGGATGGCCCAAGTGCTTGGGCCCTGCACCCCATGGGAGACCAGGATAAGTACCTGGCTCCTGCCTTCGGATCAGCATGGTGCGCCAGCCACGGCGGCCATTGGAGGGTGAACCAACGGCAAAGGAAGACCTTTCTCTGTCTCTCTCTCTCTCTCACTGTCCACTCTGCCTGTCAAAAAAAAAAAAAAAAAAAAAAACTTAGCAAAGGAAAAAGATATATTATCTACATATTGTCCTTGAATTCTTTTGTGCATCAGAGATAAGAACCTGGACCTGTTGGCCCCCCAAACGCTATGACAGTTGACTGATAACCAAAACAGCTCCTAATGGTGGCTAATGGATGGGTGATGCATACGTTATGTATACATTGGAAAAAGTGATGACCCATGTCCTAGTGGAATGAGTAGGACAGTACAAGATGTTATCAAACTGCTCAAAACAATGCACAATTTAAAACATAAGTTCTTATTTGTAGGACTTACTACTTAATATTTTCAAACTGTGGATGACAGCAAATAGCTAAAACTGTGGTAAGCAAAAATGCAAATAAAGGGCAATGACTATAGTACTTCTGATTCTACTACTTTGCTAATTCATGAACTTTACAAGTTCCCTACTTGAGCACACACCCCTAGCCCAGTCTACATGGTCAGCTGATTGCTACTCTCTCTTATCTCCAATAAAATTTTGACAAAAGCAGAAAGACCGCTCTCATAAAAGAAAGATGTTAGTATTCAAAGAACTGTAGAACTAAAATCACAAATAACAATTTATTTAATATAAGCCTTGGAGACACAGAATCATAGTCCAGTGTAGAGTCTAAGAATACAAGGGAAACAAAGCAATCATACTGTGTTAACTGAGTAAGTTCTGTGAATCTCCAGCTTCAGAGGCATATAAGGTATACTACACTCCATCAACATACAGGAGTAGGAACTGGAGTGACTGAAATCACAGATCTTATTATCCTCTAGCCTTTTCTGCCCTGAGTAGTTGGTAGGAAAGGAGAGCATGAGCCATAGCTTTGTTTCCTGTTTGTGCACAGGAGATTGTCAAGACTGGGTATGGTTTGGGAATTGCTTCAATTTTTATTGAAAAAAAATCCAGGGATGTTGTTAAGCAACACAGCACTTTCCAAATCAAGTGCTGCACGCATAGAGCAGAGTAAGTGCCTACTGTGCAACATTGGAACATTCATGGTACAGGTGAACACATATTTGTTCCATAATCAGAAATACAATAGTGCATAATTATACCCCACTATGAAAATTTTTGTAGTTTAATATTACTTGTTACATTCTGCTATGTGTTAACACTTAATCACACATGGCAATGACACCTACAATCCTCTTTATAACATTACTTTACATGTTAAACTTCAGGACTTCAGTCCTTAGAAATATTGACAGAGCTTTACATTTTTTGAAATTACTCCACTAAATAACTGAATGTGATGTGACCTTTTTAAGTCAGTCAAAATAATGCCTTTCTTAGACATAAAAAAGCTTATAAAGTTCATGGAAAATGGAATAAGAAAAAAATTTCAAAATCCAGACATCATGAGATTTAATATAGTTCATGGAAACTGTGTATTATGAAAAACTATGTATGGATTGCAGAATTTTTTGCCTCAAAATAAACTTTCATTCTTCCATGAGCTTTTAAACTAGCTTTGTACATAATTAAAATAACCAGGACGAGATGTAAAGTTCTCAGGATATATTGTGTAAAGGGTCTAAGGTTTCTAGATTCGATTATAGAAAATTTTATTTGAAAAATCTAATTACACAATGTTGTATGTTGTTTTCTAATTTTGTCTTGAAGTTTCTCTCAGGAGAGTAGCTATAAACTCAGATCTGCCTTGGTAAGGCTCCAGGGATTTGATCCTGGCTGTTTACAATGTGCCTCTCATAGGATACATCTTTATCATAGAAGAGAGCCTAACATCTGTCTGGTCCATATCCAGGTATCCATCTCACAGAATACTTGGAGAGATTTGTGGACACTCTTGTAGCTCCTATCTGACCTATGTCCAGGTTATTCTTACCTCTCTTAAGAGAGCTCTGCCCTGGAAAGAAATTAAATTCATATGTGGCAGTCAGGTGAAACACAAAGGAGATAACTCAACAACACATAATATAACAAAAGCAGCTTATTCCAGATCCCAGGGAGAAGTGGGCAGCATGCGCTGCAGAGCTTGATGAGAAGGGGGAGCCATCCAGGACATACAAGTGGGGAATACAGGAGAGAAAGAGGGACTGGTGGGATAAGTCTTCATCAAGGACCAAGTGGTACCCAAGCAGATTACCTGTGAGAAGTTCTAATTCCTGGGTTTAGAGCAAAGCAGTGCAGCCTCCATGGGGCCATGATGTGAGAGGTTATCGCTATAGCATACCTGTGTAGTCCATTCAGGGTATAGGGTCAGTGGAGCAAGTTAAGTGGTTTATACCTCACCATCTTATTGGGAGACAGTGGCCAGTCGTAGAAGGCAGATATCTGGATTGACCACATCAAGCAAGTGGGAGATGGGAAGAACTAAAAATTGTGTGAAAGGTGATTAAACCCACTCTGGTATGAAAAAGTTAAAATCCATATTCAAAACGATGCCAAGGGAACATGAAATCATAGGAAATCACTACAAATGGTTGAAATGTAACTATTTCGAGTAGATACACCATTGAATTTCTGAAACTTCTATGCTGGTAACTATAGCAAACATCTATCATGTTTGATGTCTGGCATCTATGCTTTCTTCTCCTGATAAAGAATCTTGACTTGCCAAAGGAAACCCAACCTGTTCCTTGTTTCCTGCCTAGGCACATGAGTAGAACATATGATTTAATCTTAACTTAAATGTGTTGTAGGGCAGGGCATTGAGCCATGGAAACACCAATTAAGATGCCCACATCCCAGATGGGAGTACCCAGGTTCAGCTCCTGGCTCTGGCTTCAGACTCTGGCTTTCTGCGAATGCAGATCCTCAGCGCCAGTGGTGATGGTTCAAGTAATTGGGTTCCTGTCTCCCGTGAGGAAGACCTGGGTTGAGTTCCCTGCTCTAAGCTTCAGTTGGGCCCAGACCCATCATCGCAACACCACTGGGGATGTGAATCAGTGAAAGAGAGATTTCTCTGACTCTTTTTACAAAACTAGAGTTTAAAATAAAATACACTGTAACTACAATGTGCACAACACATCAGCCTGGCTCTCAAACAGCCAAGAGATGTTCACAAATAGATTTACCTGCAGACTAGCTTTCAGACCCTTCTACTATGAGGACTGGAAGCAGAGCCAGCACAACAGGAAATTCTTTTCTAGGAATCCATGGGAGCTGGAATTAGAGGAATATTTTGAGTGGAGGGGTGAGAATGGGGCCAACATATGAAGTCACTGCACATAGCTTGCAAAGAGATTGCAAAGCATGGAACCTCCGTCAGGCAGCAGCAGTTGGAACAGGGATGTGAGAAAGAGTCAAACAAGAATAGTTTAAGCAAGAGCAGGAGAAGGCTATTGTTAGCATTATTCTTAGATAAGTCAGCTTCATTTAAATGCAAACACCAGATTCCTGAGTTATACAATGGTACCCGGATCATGAAGTATCCGTAAAGCTGAAATTCACATTCAGAGATCATTGTACATCTACTCAATAATGCTGTCAGTCGCTCACAACACAAGAATCATGGGAGACAGAGAGCTGAGGCTTGAAAGGGTTCCTGGAAAGCGTCTGCACAGTGACGTCCTGGACCACAGCAGAGGTTTGTGGTTCAGTGACTTAGAATTCAGGGCAAACTTTGAGAGGACTCAACATGTCGTTAATTAGAATGTTGAACACTTGCCTCTTGTACAGTCCACACTCAGCGTCCACAGCTTCCAAGTCAGCAGGAGCAAAGCAGAAGAGGGGTCAACTTCTCCACGTTGGCAGGAAACGCAAGGCTACGACCTCAGAATGACAGCTCTGTTGAATTCCCTCATCATTAAATAGGATTTTTTAATGACCACAGGCACAAAGGATGTCAGCTATTTAAGAGCCACACCTTCTCTTCAGAAGCCAGCTGCCCCAGGTTGTAATTCCCAGCAGTACTTGAACAGGTATCCCAGCAACAGCACCTTCCACTGACTAATTACAAGCCTGAAAGTCCCCTCCTCCCTTTCTTTTTTCACCTGTAACTTTGTTCTGGCTCTCAGTTTTCAGACCCTCCTTTCTACATCCTGAGTCTTTGTGTCCTGCCTCCTCTTCAGAGGACCTTCTCATAAAAACTTAGCAGGGTCCACACATTGGGGGCAAGCACTTCGTGTGCCTATTGTACAACAGATTCCCCTCTGTGTTCTGCCCTTTGGAATGGTCTTCTAACTTTTTCTCCAGCATTTGGGTGTTCTCTCATTCTTCAACACATCCCTCAGTCTCCATGAGAATAATTTTATCGTAATAAACACTTAATTATTTAATAGAGAGATTACAGTTGACATTGTTCCTTGCCTACCAAACCTCCATTACACTCACCTTCCCTCTTTCTAGCACAACCCTGGTTTTGTTCAGGTAACGATCACTTTTTCACATAGCCAGGTGCTGCAGGGGACTATCCAGCCAATGGTGATCCAATTCAGCCAGTGGGTGATCTCAGTTCGTGCAGCTGGTAGTGATTGTTGGCCTCATTCCTTTTTCCCAGGATAGACTTAGAGGAGGGAGTTGGTTCTGGGGAAATAGCCATGAGAGGAAATCTGCTGGGGGGCTATGGGAAAGCAGCTTGCATGGTCTGAAGAACACCAGAGCTGAAAGTGACTCATTTCTTTTAAGTGCCGCTGTCATACCCAAATGTGAGGCCTGCAACCTGGAATCCAACTGATCTCCAACCAGAAAGAAATGCCAGCGCTGGAGTAAGGAAGAATCTAGAGGTAGACGTGGAGCCCTGCCTTCCTACTCCCAGTACCTGCAGGTTTCCTATGACTGAGGCAGGGGGCGGGGAGATCAAGGCCATGGTTCAAGAGAATTTAAGACAACATTGTCTGCTGGTTTTGACCCACAGTATCCTAACTGATAGAAATATCACCCACTTTACAGAGAGCTAAATAGTAGCTCCTCCCGTAGATCACTATGCAAGCTGGTCAGCTAACCCTAAATTTCATTATTTTTATCAGTATAACCAAAAGAGCCACATTAAGCCAAATGAAGGTATAGCAATGTGCAGATCTTGGGGACTTTAACCCCCTCCTTTTTGACACTGGGTGACAGTTGCTGGGCCCCAGTTCTCTAGAGAATCCACAGGGAGTTACGTGTTGCATATGCTCATGAGTCAGCCTTGATTTAGAGCCCACACTTTCAGGGATGACAGTTCCCCATGATGGCTGTTCCCAGGGGAACTTGCTCCTCTCTGTGCTGCTGCAGTGGCAGTGGAGCAAGATTTCTTTATGCCTGGATAGTACTGGCCCTAAAACGCCATCCCAGCACCTCTACGCCAAGGATCTCTACTTCCACTCTTACATAACGGAGGAGAGAATGCCTTTCGTGTGTTCAGCTGTTCAGTTGTGTGTTCAGTGCTCAGTGAGTTCAGTTACTTATGCTACACGGCTTTTCAGCATCCAGAAACTTGACTTTCAATTCACACATGTGGTCTGTAGCAGACGTTGCAGGCTGGTTCTCTGCACTCCAGAGGGTAGAACACTAAAAACAACCTTTCTCAGACGCTTTTACAGCTCAGCCTCCAGCAGCACCCTGGCTGCTGCAAGCCCCGATTTAGAAGGCAAGAATGAGGTAAGGTCTGCCCGTCTGCATGTTTCTCATCTTTGCTGGGAATCCTGGCCATGGAAGCACTAGGATTTTCTGCAGCAGTGACAACAGGGGTCCCTGGCATTTGTGGTCAAGAATCAGGGCATAGGCAATCATTGTGCTGGCATGGGCCACTGCTGAGCCAGTAAGCATCTGTGTTCAATCACTTTCTGCTTCCGGTTGTTTCTGTGATCTGGAACCGAAGCCCTGACAGAGCAGCCTGCTTCTCCCCAGGTGCAAACTTACCAACAGAGCAGTTGAGTGAAAGCAAATTCCAGGCCGGCGCCGCGGCTCACTAGGCTAGTCCTCCACCTTGCAGCGCCGGCACACCGGGTTCTAGTCCCAGTCGGGGCACCAGATTCTGTCCCAGCTGCCCCTCTTCCAGGCCAGCTCTCTGCTGTGGCCCGGGAGGGCAGTGGAGGATGGCCCAAGTTCTTGGGCCCTGCACCCCATGGGAGACCAGGATAAGTACCTGGCTCCTGCCATCAGATCAGCGCGGTGCGCCAGCCAAAGCGCGCCGGCCGCGGTGGCCATTGGAGGGTGAACCAACGGCAAAAGGAAGACCTTTCTCTCTGTCTCTCTCTCTCACTGTCCACTCTGCCTGTCAAAAAAAATAATAACAAAAAGAAAGCAAATTCCATTACCAGCACCATACGGATCTCCGAAGACCCCAGAGTGGGCCTCTGAAAATGAGCCATATTGTTTGGCTACTACGGCCAGACTTCTCCCTTTCTTACAGTAATGTCACTCTCAGGAGTGCCATTTGTTTTCCTAAAAACCGGCATTCGTCGGGGTTCCGTGAATCTGCCACAGATCTATACATGCTTGAAAGCCGGTGACTGACAGCCTTGAGCCCTTCACCCAGAACACTCAGCTCCTCTGTGGATCTGTGGGTACAAATGAGCAAAGTAAGGGAAATGCACCTTACTTTGTCCACCTGCAAGGAACCTCTATGCCCTGGAGCTCATCTGGATGGGATAGGACTCTTCCTAATTGTACTTCCCAGGAATAGCTGCCAAGCAACACAACTGGTGAATCTGTGAAACTGACATGATTTATTAGTGAGGACCTAGTAAGATAACACAGGTAGGCATTCTGAGCACAATGCCTGGGCTATACAAGGTACTAACATACATTCTTTTTTGATTCAGTTTGGAGCAAAATGGATACTCTGAGAAATTCACATCTAAAGATCCATGATTATTTTCAACATTGTCACTGAAGAGTTCTCTAGGACTAATTTAACATTATGTGTAATTTTATTTTTCATGTATCTTCAAATTCAAATGCTAGGAAAAATTAATTCTTGTCATTCAGAATATTCTTGTCTCATTCATATTTCACAGCATATCCTAAGTTTAGCTCACCATTTCTCCATTAATTCAACCAATATTTTTTGAGTGCTTTATTCCAGGCCCTGTTTAAACAATGGCAATACAATAGTGAAAAATCAATCAGGTCCTTGTATTTAGCAAAGTTTTCACTCTGGAGAAGATCACAGACATCAAATAATGGAATCATCAAAATATCCCTAAACTCATGCTATGGCCAAAATCAACTCAGTTTTCTCTCTCTCCCCCACTCCTTTTCAGTCTCGTTACAACCTCTTTCCTCCCTCCCTCTCTCCTTCCTTACTTCTAATTAGTGGTGCCCTATTACTATTTTGCCAGACACCACTCTTGGAAATAGGGATATAACAAAACAAACATTCTGCATTCTTGGAGCTTATGTTCTAGCAGGAGATAGACAATAAATAAGTTAGAAATAAGCAAATAATACAATTACCACTTAGTGCAATGAAGGAAATTAATTGATTTGTTAGAAGGTTACTGTAGGAGCGCAGGAAGCTACTTTAGATAAATACCCATGAATGCAAAGGCCATGGGCAAGCACTTTTGCTCTTGAAGAAAGAGAAAGGAAGCCAGTGTGTCCAGAGCTTTCTTGAGCAAATGGAGAACCGGAAGAGGTGATGTCACAAAGGTGGGCAGGGGGAAGGCCATGTGGGAAGGCCATGTGGGAGCTCAAAGGGCAAGATAAGAAGTTTGGATTTCATGGGAAGTGCACGAAGGACACTCACAAGACCTTATTCTCACAAGCTTGCCTGCTCCACCTTTACACAGTGGCTCTCAGACTTTAGGGCACCATGCTGTTATATAGGCTTGTAGGTCTAGACACAGTAGAAGGCGGCCCCACATGAGTATGCCAGCTTCTATTTTTTCAACCTAGAGGAAAAAGAAAATGAACTATTGTTAATTATCATAACTATCTCATTTGAAAAAGAGTGCTTTAGTATCAGTGAAACAAAAAAAAAAAATAGGAGAGGCAATATCTTGCAATTTAATTACCACATTTTTAAAAATAACATTATGAGGGGCCAGAATTGCAGCATAGTGGATCTCAAGTCATAGCCTGTGATGCGAACACCCCATATGGGTGCCAGCTCATGTCCCAGCTGCTCCACTTCCAATCCAGCTCCCTGCTAATGGCCTGCAGAAAGCAGCAGGGGATGGTCCAAATGTTTAAGTCCCTGCACCCACGCGGGAGACTCAAATGAAGCTCCCAGCTTCAGCCTGGCCCAGCAGTGGCAATTGCAGCCAGCCATCTGGGGAGTGAACAATAGGATGGAAGATCTCTCAGTCTCTCTCTCTGAGAGAGAGAGAGAGAGAGAGAGAGACTCTGGCTCTCAAAATAACTTCAAAATAACTAAATCTTAAAAATAATGTTAAGAAAAACTCATTGCGGCTAGCGCCGCGGTTCACTAGGCTAATCCTCCACCTGCTGCGCCGGCACACCGGGTTCTGGTCTTGGTTGGGGCGCTGGTTCTGTCCCAGTTGCTCCTCTTCCAGTCCAGCTCTCTGCTGTGGCCCGGAACGGCAGTGGAGGATGGCCCAAATGCTTGGGCCTCTGCACCTGCGTGGGAGACCAGGCGGAAGCACCTGGCTTCTGGCTTCGGATCGGCGCAGCGCTGGCCGTAACAACCATTTAGGGGGTGAACCAACAGAAAGGAAGACCTTTCTCTCTGTCTCTTTCTCTCTCACTGTCTAACTCTGCCTGTCAAAGAAAGAAAGAAAGAAAGAAAGAAAGAAAGAAAGAAAGAAAGAAAGAAAGAAAGAAAAAAGAAAAACTCAATGCGTTGCACTTACAACAGTGACATTTGTCCTAATGTCAGAATTCTGGAAACATTTCTATTTGTATGCTCTATTTAATCATTTTTGCCAATTTGTTCCCATTCCTAAACTCTGAAGTGTCTTCACAGTTTCTTTAAATCCATCTATTCAACGTTCTCATCAAGAGATAATTCCCCACTTATGTTCCAGGCTTAAGAAAATGATTTTTTAATGAAAGAACTCCATACTTTTATATTTCCGGGTGAATGTTTCTAATTTAGAATGTTTCTAATTTAGAATGTTTCTAATTTAGGGGAATAGACAGTGATTTCTGACCCGAGTACATTCATCTTGTGGGAATGGGTATGCTGCAGTACAAGAAAGATCTGCTATTTTCCTTTCGTGACATGATGACTGGCTTTCGTGGACAGGAAAGAACCTTTAGTTCCTTTGTCAGTTAGCAGTGATGGGAAGCAATTAGTTATCCAGGCTTCCAAAAGGGGCCTCCCTTGGGATGTAGGATACACCCTTGGAGGCCCGCCCACATAGAAGAGCAATCGATTACTCATTTCTGAAGACATCTGTTTTGTAAGATGGTATTTATAAAAATTAGCATTGCTTAACCATATCTATAAAGTGATACTGTTTTACAAAATGGCATACATGATATTTGGTGAAGTGTTTTATTCTTAACACAAGATTTTTAGTCTCAGAATTTTCTGTGGTAATCTCCTCCAAAAACAAGAGCTTAAATTTTTAATTAGCAATGACAAATATCATCACATTTTTGTGACAGAAAATCCATACAACAAGAGCATCTTAAAGAATATTTTGGAAAATAATATATCAGCTTTAATTTCTAATTAACTAAAAGTACTAGTACCCAGTTATATATTACAAATAACATTTGACTTCTTTAATGTTTCACATCTCAAACTAAAATACTGAATAATTCATATAAAAAGTTTTGGTCATTGAAACTATTATGATGTCATTACTGATGGTGAGTCATTATGTGGGCTCTGTTGTGTTCCCTAATGGGCTTTTTTTTTTTTTTTAGATTTATTTTTATTTATTTGAAAGACAGAGTTACAGAGAGAGATCTTCTATCTACAGGTTCACTCCCCAGATGGCCACAATGGCTGAAGCTGCGCTGATCCAAAGCCAGGAGCCAGGAGCTTCTTCCAGGTCTCCCACGTGGGTGCAGGGGCCCAAGGACTTGGGCCATCTTCCACTGGTTTCCCAGGCCACAACAGAGAGCTGGATTGGAAGAGAAGCAGCCAGGACTAGAACTGGAGCCCATATGGGATGCCGGCGCACCAGGCCAGGTCTTTAACCCACTGCACCATAGCACCGCCCCCCCACCATGGGCTTAAAAACTAATTAGCAATAGAACTTTTAGCTTGAAAGTTAAAAAAAAAAAGTAATATTTGCAGTTAAAAAAAACATCTGAATATTCCACATGCTCCTTTCCTAAAACTGTTGAAAACTCTATTTTTATAAGGTGTTTAAAAAATCAATCTTTGAAAAAGATTTGAAATGGTTGCTTAAAGTGGTGCCAGACTTTATATGGTGAAGGTAATTACTTTTACCTAGTGCACATCTTTAAGACTGACTTCGTGTACTGGCTCTGCCACCTCCCATTAGCCAACCACTTACACTCTGTGAATCCCAACCTCCTCTTTTAAAGAAAGGCTGTTGTTTTAACCTCTTCAGTGTGGTGTCATAAAGACCCCAGGAATTATTTCTGATATCGCACTTTGTAAACTTAACCAGATGTTACTTGTTCTAGTTATTATATGAATAAATCCACCTTATCTTTTTCTATGTTTGATACTAATTTACTTCATTTTTGCTCCTTCACGAAATATGTAATATTGGGCAAAACCATTCCATTTTCCAAGACTGACTTTTAAATTGGGATGCGATCCTTCTGGGATTACCTGAACACTCCAAAAGGAATGTGGTTAGCTATAGCTTAAAGGAATCCGTTTCCAGGCTCTATACTTCTATATGAACCCTTTCCTAATACCACATAAAGTCTTCTTTCCCATTTCCTTGTGCACAATAGTCTTTCTCTTACTTAGAAAAAAGACTAGAGTGTACATCTTTCAACCGTCCATCCAGAGTCTCACAATGATATGTTGCACAAGAGTATAAAAATTCAACAGAAACAAAGATTATTTGACAGCATTATTTTCAGGGGAGACTTCTCTAATGCTTAATTATGGCAGCAAGGTTAGATGCAACGGGGTGGCCTATGAGAATTGTTTGCCAATGAATTTGGCCATAAGCGGAGCTCATTCAGTACAATCTCTGTCTTCTTAGTTCGTGTTTCAAAAACCTCCTTGTTTAATGGAAATGTATCATTGAATAAATGCTCTAGTGGATAGGGGATTCAATATGTGGTCACACATTACAACGCTTTAGAAGTATGTTCTTTATATTATGATAAAAATCACCTTTGGTTGAGATCATAATTTTTTGTCTCAAGCTCACTGATTTAGAAAGGATCCTTCATCCTCCACAGTTCTGCAAAGTATGTATTTTAATCCCTTGGGATTTAAAAGATACAAATCCATAGAAACAAAATAGCCAGGATATTAACTCAGCTCTTTTTGACTCACAGCACATTCATTCATTCATTTCAATCAGCACTTTTTCTTCCTTGCATCTTTTATTTGTATTGATATAAGTAGAACAGATTCCATGTATGTCATAGATACAATCCTAAGGTAATCATTTTCCCTTTCTCCTTCAAACCCTCCTCCTTTCTTTCCTTTTTTCTTAAATTTTTAAAATAACATAATTTCAGTTTACTTTGTAATCAGAGTTAAAGCACCACCAACCATAATGCTCAACAAGTAAATTGTTTTAAACATGACCACAATTATTAACAAATCAGTATTCTATGGTAGCAAAGGTTTTAAAAAGAAGTCATAAATTAACATTATTGATTTGCCACATACACTGTTCATTTATATTTTCATAATATTTTTCTAATTACCATATTAATTAATACTATAGAAAAATTGGAAAAGCAAAAGAAAAAAGGAATAATAACTTTTCTTATCCAAAAGTATAAATATTTTAGTATGTGTTTTCCCAGTAAGGTCTTTTTTTTAGACTTTATTTATTTGAGAGACAGAGTTACAGAGAAAGGGAGAGACAGAGAGAAAGGTCTCCCATCCGCTGGTTCACTCCCCAAATGGCCACAATGGCCAGAGCTGGGCCAACTTGAAGCCAGGAACCAGGAGCTTCTTCTGGGTCTGCCATGAAGGTGCAGGGGCCCAAGCACTTGGGCCATCTTCCACTGCTTTCCCAGGCCATAGCAGAGAGCTGGATTGGAAGAGGAGCAGCCAGGACAGGAACTAATGTGTCGCTCCCCCTCTTCGTGGAGGAACGACACTAAGCCGTGCCTAGGCTTCATATCCGAGTCACGGCACCATTATGTCGCTCCCCCTCTTCGTGGAGGAACGACACAGGACCCTGCGCTGTTCTTTCGTCTGCTCGGCCCTCCCCGGGTTTGCTGCTGGTTCTTCCCGGGTTGGCTACTATCCCTTCCACCTCCGTGGAAGGGCAGTTCCCCCTGGCCACATTCCCCACTTCCGCAGGGGAGCGGCACACCGCCGGCCGGCTCTCTCGGAGGCTGCACAGGTGTTCCTTCAGCTAGATGTTCCCCTTAGATGTTCCCCATAGATGTTTCTGGTGCATGCCGTCTCTCTCCTCCTTTATAGTCCTCCTCCGCCAATCCTAACTCGGCTGCCCACACGCCGAGTACGCTGCTCTCCTCCAATCAATAGCAAGTCCTACAGTTTATTAGTTGAACTGGAGGCAGCTGTGCGGAAGCTGTTTACTTCTCTCCCAGCGCCATATTGTGGGAGAGCAGATGCATAGAATAAGTCTTAATTCCAGTAACTCAGTCTAGTCCGGTTTGCTCCCCACACTAATGCCCATATGGGATGCTGGCACCACAGGCAGAGGCTTTAGCCTACTGCACCACAGTGCTGACCCCTTCTCTATAATTTTTATTGAAGTTTATAAATTTTATAATTTTACCGCAAACTTTGTATCACAGAGCATATATAATTCTGTAGCTTGTGTTCAAAATTTAACAATATGAAGTGAAACTTTCCTATATCAAAAATACTCTTCCACAAGATGACTTTGGTAACTTTGTATGATACACATTTCATTTTCCCTTAGATTTTTGCTACCACAAACAATGATAGACAAATATTTACATAGACCCATTTTCCCATTCCTCAGATTACCTTCTTTGCATGTATCCTTGAAAAGAGAAGTGCCTTAGCAAGGAGGAAAGACATTGCAATAAGCTGCAATTGCCCTCCAGAGAGGTGGTCCCTTTGTGCTGCTACTAAAAGGCCATGAGTCTCCTCTCCCCTTACCCTTACTCTTGAGATTTTTGAGAGAGAGACACAAAATAGAAATGAAGATAACATGTTAGACTTGCTGTCAAGCCAACTTGTTAATAGCTAACCTCTAGATTTACAGCCCCTGTCCCTGGCTGAGGTGGACTTTCACGGCCTGCCCTGCTGGGGTCTTGGCCAACAAGCTGATCACACTGAAGGAAGAGACTACGGATAACACGCAGAGAGACGGCTCAGGATTAGCACTGAAATAGTGTATAGGTGAACAAGGCTCTTTATGCACACTCACAAGTCACACCTTCCAAGGGGAGTAGTAGAGAGTGTCATGGAGGGCTGAAAGAGAGAAATCAGAAGTGTCAGTCTAGCTAAATCCTTCCATGTGTAAACATGCACCAAAACAAATGGCTGTTCTCAAACTTTTGCTAAATACTCTGCGTTGAATTATTTTTTATTTATTTATTTATTGACAGAGTGGACAGTGAGAGAGAGAGACAGAGAGAAAGGTCTTCCTTTGCCGTTGGTTCACCCTCCAATGGCCGCCGCAGCCGGCGCACCTCGCTGATCCGATGGCAGGAGCCAGGTGCTTCTCCTGGTCTCCCATGGGGTGCAGGGCCCAAGCACTTGGGCCATCCTCCACTGCACTCCCTGGCCACAGCAGAGAGCTGGCCTGGAAGAGGGGCAACCGGGACAGAATCCAGCACCCCAACCGGGACTAGAACCCAGTGTGCCGGCGCCGCAAGGTGGAGGATTAGCCTAGTGAGCCGCGGCACCAGCCTCTGCATTAAATTATTTAACCTGAAAAATAATTCGTGGGATCGGTTGTGGCTTAGTGAGTAAAGACATTGCCTGAACCAGTTCGAGATCCGGGTGCTCACTTCCAGCTCCCTGCTGATGCACCTGGGAGAGCAACAGAAGATGGTCCACAAGCTTGGGTCTCCATGTGAGAGACCCAGAAGAAGTTCCCAGCTCCTGGCTTCAGCCTGGCTCAATCGTGACCATTGTGGCCATTTGGGGAGTGAACCAGTGTCTTTCCCTCCTTCTCTGTTAACTGTGCCTTTCAGCTAAATAAAATACATTTTTTTAATTATAATTTGTATCTTGATAGGGAAGAGGAAAGGAATTTAATTTTCTTTAAATATTCGTTTATTTATTTGAAACCTAAAGTTACAGAGAGGGTGGGAGGGAGGAAGGGAGAGAGAGAGAGAGAGAGAATTGATCTTCCTTGTGCTGGTTCACCCCCCAAATGACCGCAAGAGCCAAGGCTGAGCCAAACCAAAGCCACAAGCCAGAGCTTCTTCCAGGTCTCCCACATGGATGCAGGGGCCTAAGGATGTGGGCCATCTTCCGATGCTTTCCAAGTGTATTAGCAGGGAGCTGCATTGGAAGTGGAGCAGCTGGGACTTGAACAGGCACCCATAAGGGATACAGGCACTTCAGGTGGCAGCCCAACCTGCTATGCCACAACGCTGGCTCCAAGGAATCTAATTTTAATGCACTACTCTGATTGCTTTCAGGATGAACATTTCTACTGTTTTGTGACTTTCCTCTTCATGTCCTCTAACTCTGCACATATTGGAGATTCATCTTTTGATACTGTTGATGAGTAATACATGATATGGAAGGAGAATAATAATTTCCTATATCTATTATAAAAAATTCCAATTTGCCATTTGCTTTTTGGGTTTATTTTAATGAAAACAGCTTTCATTTCTTTAAAGATTATAAAAGAGGACTTCAGAAATTTCATGGAACATGAACATGGAATTAAAACATAAAGGACAGAAATTATTTCGCAACATAAGCTCCATCAATTCAAGACACTTACGTAAGTGAGGATAGCAGCCACTTAGCCTGTCCGTGAATATAAGGGTCCTGGGAATTTAATCATGTCAAGCCAGTCTTTTTGACATTAGCTAACAAAAAATGGATTCTCTGTAAAGATTTTTTTAAGACTGGAAAGCAAAAAGAAGTCAGAAGAAGCCAAATCATGACCCTACGGCGTATGCTTAATGATTTCCCAACAAAACTCTCACAAAACTGCCTTTGTTTTAGTGAGAGGAATGATCAGGTATTGTGTTGGTGGAGAAAGACACTCTGGTGAAGCTCTCCAGGGGATTTTCTAGGTAACTTTGGCTGACTTTCTCAGAACACTCTCGTAATTATCAAGCTATGTTTCTCTGACTCCCTCAGAAAACTAACAGAGTTCCTGAAACATCACAAAACACTGTGGTCAGAACAGCACTGTTGGCCAGTTTGCTTTTCCCTTTGACTGGATCACTTCCACTTCTTGGTAGCCATGGCTTTGATCGTACTTTTTTTACAGGATCATTCTGGTAAAGCCATACTTCATTTCCTGTTACAATTCTTCAAAGAAATGCTTCAGGATTTTGATTTCACTTGTGTAAAATTTCCACTGAAATCTCTCCTCTTGTCTGTAACTGATCAGGGCTCAATAGTTTTGGCACCCATCCAGCAGAAAGCAGAAACTGAACCAATGGACATGTCTGCTACTCATTGCTACTCTTCAATAGGGCACCAGCAAGGTTAATTTTTTATTCTTGTTGTTGCAAACTTACCTGGGTTGTATGCCACTTAGGCTTCATCTGTAACATTGTCTTTTCCCTTCTTAAAAGAAATCATCCATTTGTAAACTGTTTATTTCTTTGAGGTAAGGTCCCCATAAATTGTCATCAAAATGTCTCTGATTTTGTCATTCTTCTGCTACCGGAGAAATGCAGCGTTCTTGTCTTCGCGCAAGAAAGAATTCAGGCGTGAGACAGAGTAGTGGGAGGTAAAATAGCAAGGTTTATTTGGGAAGGGACATCCGTAAGAACGGATGGGCACCTCTCCAGACAGGACCTGAGAGAGAGTGCCCAGTCGCTTGGACTGGGGGTTGCGGGGGGGGCGGGATGAGGTTACATAGTTGAGTGGAGAGATTACACCTGGCCAGGCAGGTGGGCGGCTCAGAAGAGAGGCTAGGGCTGAGCACACAGTCCGGTTGAGGCCAGGGTTTTTAAGGAGATGGGTCTTGCTTCCCCACCTCTTCTCCTCTTGGAACAAAGGCTTTTTGGATGTAAATAGAAAAACTTCTACCTGAGTTTTCCCCTGAAGGTAAGCCTAGCTGGCACCATCCTGTGTTTAGAGGAAGGGTGAGCAAGACCCCCTGGAGAATGGGGATCTGGAGCAGGGTGTTTGAAATGCAGATACTGGGCTGCACCTGGGAGATTGTGGAAGATTTGTCAGGCAGAAGGGGCGGGGACCCCCACCTGGCAGGTTATCAGGTAGAAGGGGGCAGGGCAGGATGTGAAGGCCAGGCTGCCCCTGAAACATTGTTGGGATGACTTTGAGATGCAGATGCATATGCTGAACATATATGTCTTCTCTTTAGGCCTTTATGTCACACACACATAAGCTCATAACTGACTTCCTACTTAACACTTCCACTCAAGCTTCAACATCAGTTTGATGTTTGTTCCTGCTTTAATTTTAGCAGAAATCATGTTTATCTGATACGGGCTCTTTCCAAACTGACATATCCTTCTTAGGACTTCAAGCTAGATCGTTCAGACACATTCTATCGAGTTAGTTTGAGTTTATTTTGGTGCATAAAATTTGAAGTTGATGTAAAGTTTTTACATAATGTACATTCCCTGTGAATCTTTGGATGACCTCTCATATACACCATTTTTTAAAAAATATTAAATAACTAAAAGTATATTAAAAACATGGGAAGTCTTTAATAACTTCCCAACTTGGACATAACTGTTAAGATTTTGCTGCAGGCCAGCGCCGCGGCTCACTAATCCTCCGCCTAGCGGCGCCGGCACACCGGGTTCTAGTCCCGGTTGGGGCGCCGTATTCTGTCCCGGTTGCCCCTTTTCCGGGCCAGCTCTCTGCTGTGGCCAGGGAGTGCAGTGGAGGATGGCCCAAGTGCTTGGGCCCTGCACCGCATGGGAGACCAGGAGAAGTACCTGGCTCCTGCCATCGGATCAGCACGGTGTGCTGGCCGCAGCGCACCAGCCGTGGCGGCCATTGGAGGGTGAACCAACGGCAAAGGAAGGCCTTTCTCTCTGTCTCTCTCTCTCTCTCACGGTCCACTCTGCCTGTCAAAAAAATAAATAAATAAAAATAAAAAAATAAAAGATTTTGCTGCATATCAGTCTAGCCTTAATAGAGGGTTGATGGCTAGACAGAATTGTGTATATAGAAATAAGTATGCTCCAATCATTTAACAAACTTTGAAATCATGTATCTATTTTCTTAGCCTGAAAATTTGTGTTACTATCTTTACAAATCGATGCTTATACATGCTTTCAGTTTTTTGCCTTAGGATGTATGTGTAGCATGTTTATGCTTTTAATGTAAGGACAAGATCTCAGATTTATCTCAGCTAAACAGTGTGTACTATTAACAATATACATAGCCTCAACAAGGTGGCAAAGATGAAAGATATTTTCTTTTTTTTTTTTTTTTAAACTTTTATTTAATGCATATAAATTTCCAAAGTACGACTTATGGATTACAATGGCTTTCCCCCCATACCGTCCCTCCCACCCACAACCCTCCCATTTCCCACTCCCTCTCCCCTTCCATTCACATCAAGATTCATTTTCGATTATCTTAATATACAGAAGATCAGCTTAGTATACATTAAGTATGGATTTCAACAGTTTGCTCCCACACAGAAACATAAAGTGAAAAATAATAGATGATTTTTTTAAATGATGATGAAATCAGAGCAGACCTATTGTCATGTTTAATCCCAGTGAGAGTCAAGTTGGGAATTGATAATTTCTTTCTTTTTTTTTTTTTTTTTTTTTACAGAGGATCAGTTTAGTATGCATTAAGTAAGGATTTCAACAGTTTGCACCCCCATAGAAACACAAAGTGAAATATATTGTTTGAGTACTCGTTATAGCATTAAATCTCAATGCACAGCACATTAAGGACAGAGATCCTACATGAGGAGTAAGTGCACAGTGACTCCTGTTGTTGACTTTACCAATTGACACTCCTGTCTATGGCATCAGTAATCTCCCTATGCTCCAGTCATGAGTTTCCAAGGCTATGGAAGCCCTCTGAGTTCTCCGACTCTTATCTTGTTTAGACAAGATCATAGTCAAAGTGGAGGTTCTCTCCTCCCTTCAGAGAAAGGTACCTCCTTCTTTGATGGCCTGTTCTTTCCACTGGGATCTCACTCGCAGAGATCTTTTGCCAGAGTGTCTTGGCTTTCCATGCCTGAAATACTCTCATGAGCTTTTCAGCCAGCTCCGAATGCCTTTAGGGCTGATTCTGAGGCCAGAGTGCTATTTAGGACATCTGCCATTCTATGAGTCTGCTGAGTATCTCACTTCCCATGTTGGATCACTCTCCCCTTTATTTACTCCATCAGTTAGCATTAGCAGGTACTAGACTTGTCTATGTGCTCCCTTTGACTCCCAGTCCCTTCACCATGACCAACTGTGAACTGAAACTGATCACCTGGAACAGTGAGATGGCATTGGTACATGCCACCTCAATGGGATTGAATTGGAATCCCCTGGTATGCTTCCAACTCCACCACTTGGGGCAAGTCAGCCTGAGCATGTCCCAAATTATACATCTCTTCCCTCTCCCATTCCCACCACCATGTTCAACAGGGATCACATTTCAGTTAATTTTCAACACTTAAGAATAACTGTGCATCAATTACAGATCTAAACCAGTCATATTAAGTAGAACAGATAAAAAAAACTACTAAGAGGGATAATGTATTTAGTTGTTCATTAACAGTCAGGGCTATGCTGATCAAGCCACCATTTCCCATAGTGTCCACCTCACTCCAACAGGTTTCCCTCTTGGTGTTCAGTCAGTCGTCACCGATCAGGGAGAACATATGGTATTTGTCCCTTTGGGACTGGCTTATTTCACTCAGCATGATGTGTTCCAGATTCCTCCATTTTGTTGCAAATGACTGGATTTCGTTGTTTCTTACTGCGGTATAGTATTCTAAAGAGTACATATCCCATAATTTCTTTATCCAGTCTATCGTTGATGGGCATTTAGGTTGGTTCCAGGTCTTAGCTATTGTGAATTGAGCTGCAATAAACATTAGGGTGCAGACCTCTTTTTTGTTTGCCAATTTAAATTCCTTTGGGTAAATTCCAAGGAGTGGGATGGCTGGGTCGAACGGTAGGGTTATCTTCAGGTTTCTGAGGAATCTCCAGACTGATTTCCATAGTGGCTTGACCAGTTTGCATTCCCACCAACAGTGGGTTAGTGTCCCTTTTTCCCCACATCCTCGCCAGCATCTGTTGTTGGTAGATTTCTGCATGTGAGCCATTCTAACCGGGGTGAGGTGAAACCAGCCTTTCACTTTCAGTCTGTATGGATCTTTGTTGGAAAGATGTGTTTCTTGTAAGCAGCAAATAGATGGGTTTTGTTCCTTAACCCAATCAGCCAATTGGTGTCTTTTAACTGGACAGTTCAGGCCATTCACGTTCAAAGTGACTAATGATAAGTGGTAACTTTGCCCTGCCATTTGCCAAAGATAAGTTCTAATATATGCTTTGAATTCCCTGTGATCTTTTGCTGTGAGGTTTCCTTCCTTGGTTTCCTTCCTTTACCTTCTTTCATATTGATGACCGTGTTTCTGTGTTTCTGTGTGTAACACATCTTTAAGCATCTTTTGCAGGGCTGGACGAGTGGCAACAAATTCTTTCAATTTCTGTTTGCAATGAAAAGTCTTTATTTCACCTTCATTCACAAATGATAGCTTTGCAGGATATAATATTCTGGGCTGGCTCCTGGCTGGAAAAAGATATACCATGCCAACAGAAATGAAAAAAGAGCGGGCGTAGCCATCTTAATATCGGACAACATAAACTTTACCACAAAAACTGTTAAGAGAGACAAAGAGGGACACTATATCATGATTAAGGGATCAATTCAACAGGAAGATATAACAATTATCAATGTATATGCACCTAACTACAGGGCACCAGTTTATCTAAAAGATTTATTAACAGACTTAAAGGGAGACTTAGACCCCAATACAGTAGTACTGGGGGACTTCAATACTCCACTCTCAGAAATAGACAGATCATCCGGTCAGAAGATCAACAAGGATACAGTAGATTTAAACGACACTATAGCCCAAATGGATCTAACAGATATCTATAGAACTTTCAATCCTACAGCTAAAGATTTTACATTCTTCTCAGCAGTACATGGAACCTTCTCTAGGATTGACCACATACTAGGCCATAAAGCAAGCCTCAGCAAATTCAAAAGAATTAGAATCATACCATGCAGCTTCTCAGACCATAAAGGAATGAAGTTGGAAATTACCAACTCAGGAATCCCTAGAGCATACGCAAACACATGGAGATTGAACAACATGCTCCTGAATGAACAATGGGTCATAGAAGAAATCAAAAGAGAAATCAAAAACTTTCTGGAAGTAAATGAGGATAACAGCACAACATACCAAAACTTATGGGACACAGCAAAAGCAGTGTTAAGAGGAAAGTTTATATCAATAGGTGCCTACATCAAGAAATTGGAAAGACACCAAATAGATGAGCTTTCAATTCACCTCAAGGATCTAGAAAACCTACAGCAAATCAGACCCAAATCTAGTAGGAGAAGAGAAATAATTAAAATCAGAGAAGAAATTAACAGGATTGAATCAAGAAAAACATTACAAAAAATCAGCCAAACGAAGAGCTGGTTTTTTGAAAAAATAAACAAAATTGACACCCCATTGGCCCAACTAACTAAAAAAAGAAGAGAAAAGACCCAAATCAATAAAATCAGAGATGAAAAAGGAAATGTAACAACAGACACCACAGAAATAAAAAGAATCATCAGAAATTACTACAAGGACTTGTATGCCAGCAAACAGGGAAACCTATCAGAAATGGAGAGATTCCTGGACACATGCAACCTACCTAAATTGAACCAGGAAGACATCGAAAACCTAAACAGACCCATAACTGAGACAGAAATTGAAACAGTAATAAAGGCCCTCCCAACAAAGAAAAGCCCAGGACCAGATGGATTCACTGCCGAATTCTACCAGACGTTTAAAGAAGAACTAACTCCAATTCTTCTCAAACTATTCAGAACAATCGAAGAAGAGGGAGTCCTCCCAAATTCTTTCTATGAAGCCAGCATCACCTTAATTCCTAAGCCGGAAAAAGATGCAGCACTGAAAGAGAATTACAGACCAATATCCCTGATGAACATAGATGCAAAAATCCTCAATAAAATTCTCGCCAATAGATGAAAGATATTTTCTACAGAAAGTTAGCTTTGGACAAGCAAAGACAGTAACAACTCTTATTCTGTGTGATGGATAATAACTTTAGTTCTGTAGTTTTTGTGACATTCACAAATTAATTTTGACACTAAGCCCCTATATAGTGCCTTGAACTCAGATGCTAGATAGCACCAGGTCTTAGTCTCCTGGATCTCCCAGCCTCCATCCTTTACCTTAAAGTTTGCTTGTCCTGCTTTTATGATGGCAAACAACTGCTTAGTAGAATAAATTCACTGAATTCGGGGAGCAGTGTCCCTTAGCTCCGCAAGGTCCCTAATCATTGGCTCTGGGGGTTTCTAATCACTGAACTCTGATGTCATTTATTGCCCCTATAGATAATGTCTCAATGTTTGGTTTTGCTTCAGGGGGTTTCTTTTCAAGTGAGAAGACACCTGCACAACCAGCTTTTACTATGCCCTTATTATCCATTATAATAGTGCTAGAAAATATTATCATTATTTTAATGTAACCTAAAGTGTATCTATTCAAAAGACAGAGTTACAGAGGGAGAGGAGAGACACATACACACACACAGACATTGATCTTCCATCAGCTGGCTCACTCCTCAAATGGCTGCAACAACCAGTGCTGGGCCAGGCCAAAGCCAGGAGCCAGCGCCGCGGCTCACTAATCCTCCGCCTAGCGGCGCCGGCACACCGGGTTCTAGTCCCGGTTGGGGCGCCGTATTCTGTCCCGGTTGCTCCTCTTCCAGGCCAGCTCTCTGCTGTGGCCAGGGAGTGCAGTGGAGGATGGCCCAGGTGCTTGGGCCCTGCACCCCATGGGAGACCAGGAAAAGCACCTGGCTCCTGGCTCCTGCCAGGATCAGCGTGGTTGCCCCTCTTCCAGGCCAGCTCTCTGCTGTGGCCCGGGAGTGCAGTGGAGGATGGCCCAAGTGCTTGGGCCCTGCACCGCATGGGAGACCAGGAGAAGTACCTGGCTCCTGCCATCGGATCAGCACGGTGTGCTGGCCGCAGTGTAATCACATTAGCTTATTAGGCAACTAGTAGTAATAATAAGCAATGCTAAGTGTCTTTGAGCTAAGTAATCCAGTAACTACATTAAGTTGATTATTGTATCGTACACTCCCCCTTCCCTCCACCTGGCCAGATGTGACCCTACCCTGACGCAGGTCCAGGAATGTAAAAGGGAGATTTAAAGCTTGAGATAAC
Source organism: Oryctolagus cuniculus (assembly GCF_051225735.1). Lineage (NCBI taxonomy): Eukaryota > Metazoa > Chordata > Mammalia > Lagomorpha > Leporidae > Oryctolagus > Oryctolagus cuniculus. The sequence goes on from NC_142873.1 coordinate 107,541,156, forward strand.
AACCAGCCCCTACCCTGGAGTCAGTGACAGGTGTCTCGGGACTTATCAGAAGTGTCAACTTGATCTGTAGCATTCCCCTAAAGCCTGCTTGTACATGATAATAAAAGCTCTATAAGAATTGGGCTCGGGGGCTTCTTGGGGGCTTCCTCTCCTGGAGGCACAGAGAGGCCCGGGTTCGAACTCGTAATAAAAACGACCCTGCTAATTGGCTTCAACTTCGGTCTCTGGTGGTGTGATTTTCCGGGGACCACAGACTGTGGGCATAACACAAGGAACTCTAGACAAGTAGTAAAAGATAACTGCCAGTTACATGTAGTCTCCACAGTGACTAAAGCCCACTCTGCCATCATCAAAATTCCCAAAAGGACATATTGCTAACCAAGAGAAGAAGGGTCGTGAGCACTGCAGAGCAACCAGGACTTTGGACACAGCTGAGCACGCACCTCTCAACCCTGACTTTCATTTATAAGAACTCGCATTCCGGGGCCATCGCTATGGTGCAGTGAGTAAACGCCCTGGCCTGAAGTGCCGGCATCCCATATGCACGCCGGTTCTAGTCCCGGCTGCTCCTCTTCCGATCCAGCTCTCTGCTATGGCCTGGGAAAGCAGTAGAAGATGGCCCGAGTCCTTGGGTCCCTACACCCATGTGGGAGACCCAGAGGAAGCTCCTGGCTCCTGGCTTCGGATCGGCACAGCTCCAGCCACTGTGGCCAATTGGGGAGTGAACCATTGGATGGAAGACCTCTCTCTCTCTCTCTCTCTCTCTGCCTCTTCTCTGTGTGTAATTGTGACTTCCAAATAAATAAATAAATCTTAAAAAAAAAAAAACTCCCACTCCAAACCCCTCAGGGAGCCTCGAAATTAAGTGATGGGTGCCTGGCTCCTTGCTCTGCACTTTGCGATAAGTATTTCCTTTTTCCACTTCTTCTTTGTCAGTGATTGGCTTTCTGTTTATCAGTGAGGGGGCCCACTTTCTCTAGCAACTCCTCCTACCAATTTTAGGGTGTTCTGTATCAATTGCAGGACATTACAATGTGACAAAACATTTGTTTCTTGGAAACAAGGAACATTGGATATTAAGATTTTATTGTTCATTAAAATGTAGATGTGCATACTTCATTTCACTTTTAATTTCCATGTATTCTTTTATTTCAGTTTTTGCCTTCTAGATTTGTTATGTAGGAAGTCAGTTATGAGCTTATGTGTGTGTGACATAAAGGCCTAAAGAGAAGACATCTATGTCCAGCATATGCATCTGCATCTCAAAGTCATCCCAACAATGTTTCAGGGGCAGCCCTGCCCCCTTCTACCTGATAACCTGCCAGGTGGGGGTCCCCACCCCTTCTGCCTGACAAATCTTCCACAATCTCCCAGATGCAGCCCAGTATCTGCATTTCAAACACCCTGCTCCAGATCCCCATTCTCCAGGGGGTCTTGCTCACCCTTCCTCTAAACACAGGATGGTGCCAGCTAGCCTTCCTCCTGTCTGATACCTTCAGGGGAAAACTCAGATAGAAGTTTTTCTATTTACATCCAAAAAGCCTTTGTTCCAAGAGGAGAAGAGGTGGGGAAGCAAGACCCATCTCCTTAAAAACCCCCAGCCTCAACCGGATGGACTGTGCGCTCAGCCCTAGCCTCTATGCTGAGTAGCCCGACTATTCTGGCCAGGTGTGATCTCTCCACTCAACCATGTAACCTTGCTCCCCTCCACCCAGTCCGAGTGACTGGGCACCCTCTCAGGCTCTGTCTGGAGAGGTGCCCATCCATTCTTACAGATGTCCCTTCCCTAATAAACTTTGCTACTTTTACTTTCCACTACTCTGTCTGGAGTGAATTCTGCCTGAATTCTTTCTTGCGCGATAACAAGAACCCTGCAGTTTCTCCGGTAACAGATTGGTGGCTGACAATCTTCTGTAAATTGCAGACTTTTCAGGGTTTATGGTTTCTGTCACAACCCAACTCTGCCATTGTAGAATAAAAGATGTCATGGACAATATGTAAAGAAAATATGACTGTGCGCCAATGAAACTTTATTTATTAAAATCGCAGGTTAGAGGTTGACCAAGGACTCTGCTTGCAGACCCCCATTCTAGATGATCATTAAAATGTTTTGTTCGGGGGAATTTTGATTGGAATTCCATATAGGGTTAAATTAATCTGGGATTAACATCTTCATAATAGATTTCCCATCTCAGAGCAAGATTCTTCACTGAATGGATTTAAAGCTTTTTATGTCTCTTAAAGAGCAAAATTTTTATATATTTTAAAAGTTACACTATTCTGCTTTTCCATTTCTAGCTCTATGCAATGCACATACCACAGACTATGCTTTTTACTCTTCAGTCTGCTCTCAGAACACACTGCTTTGCATAGAGTCCTTTCCAAGGGGCAGGTCTTTCCTCTTCCTGTCTAGTTTCAGACATGTGGGCAGCAGATTGCATGGTTCATCTGTTTCACATACAGCATCTAGGTATCTATCACCATTTTCTTTTACAGGCCAAGGCTTCAGGTCATCTGGAAAGAGAAAGTGACGAAAGTGATGAGGGTGAAGAGTTGAGGGAGGAGGGTGATGGGCTCAATCACCATATTCTGAGAAGCCAGGTTGACCTTAATGCATTAGCTCTCTCCCCTGCCTTCTTAACAGAGACCTGCTAATGATTTTCCATTTATTCCCACAAATACTTTCTCCCTTTTGTGCTTTATAGCTAAGAGACAGTATAAGCACATTTCTCTCTTCAGCATGCATAGAGCAAGGGGATCTCCTTTTGTTATTTGTTATCCATCCTGAACAGACACAACCAATGCAGTTGGGCCCAAGACAATAAGGTTGGTTATTTATGAATGCATAAATTTTCTCTCTTGTATGTTGTATAAAATGGTATATTGAGAGCTTTTCTTTTTTTTTCTTTTCTTTCTTTTTTTTTTTTTTTTTTTTTTTTTTTGACAGGCAGGATGGACATTGAGAGAGAGACAGAGAGAAAGGTCTTCCTTTGCCGTTGGTTCACCTTCCAATGGCCGCCTCAGCCAGCGTGCTGCTGCCGGCGCACCGCGCTGATCCGATGGCAGGAGCCAGGTACTTCTCCTGGTCTCCCATGCGGGTGCAGGACCCAAGTACTTGGGCCATCCTCCACTGCACTCCCGGGCCACAGCAGAGAGCTGGCCTGGAAGAGGGGGAACCAGGACAGAATCCGGCGCCCCGACCGGGACTAGAACCTGGTGTGCCGACACCGCAAGGCAGAGGATTAGCCTAGTGAGCTGCGGCACCGGCAAGAGCTTTTATATTTCCACAAAGTTTCCCTTCAAACATTTGCCCTGAAGAATAATAAACTCGCATTGCAGATTAAAGAATTCGGTATAAAGGTGATTCCAAGGATTCCAATGAACTCAAAGGAACTGAAACTACAACATAACTGATGTCTTCCATCATAGGAAGAAACAAACACAAATTTTAAAAACTAATTTGCTCCAGTTAAGAAAAAGAATAAGATACAATTCAAAATCTATTGACATAAATAGATGGACTATTGAGAACACTTACACAGAATATAGGAAACTGAGTTATACTCGTTCCTGAAAAATGCTTTCTTATATCCTTATTTTAAAAAAAAAAAAAAAAGGCAAAAACATCACCAAACCCTTTGTCTAATATATCTTGGGAATTCTCTGCTGCTCAGACCCACACAACTTATCAACATTCATTGAGAAGAAAATTCCAGTTTTGTTACTTATATTTTCCTCTTAAGTTGATCTTTATTTAATGTTGGATGCATGTAACTCTCCTTTTTGATATATTTCTTGTTACTGGATCACTTAAAGTCCTTTGTGATTATTATCTTTTATTCAAAGCATCTTAATTCATGACTCATATAAAAATTCAAAAATACAGGTAAGAAAATGACTGAATCGTTGAAAATTCTGCTATTCAGTGATAACCACTGCTAAAATGTTGTTTCTTCATGATCTAAATATAACTTATATGTAAATATAAAAAGTTTAAAACAAACATGGAGTTTGAATCTACATATTCCTTTGTACTTGTTTTTCTTTAAGTGTTTTCCATTTTTATATAGTCTCATATTCTACTATTAAAAGATTCCATAAAATTTCACCATATGTATAAACGGTAATTTAGTAAAACCTTTATTGTGGAGATTTTAAGTTTCTTTATGAACAAAAATATCTTTGGAAAAATATCTTTGAATATTTTTTCATTCCTCAAGATAGATTTCTAGAAGAGAGTTACTGGGTTGAAGGGTGTGTAATTTTTAAGGTCTTTGCTGTATTTTCTCAAATCATTCTTCAGAAAAGCTGTAATAATTACACTTCCACCTGGTATACAAAAATGTATCTGCTTTCCTACACTTCTTTTTTTTATTTATTCATTTGAGAGCCAGAGTTACACAGAGAGGAGAGGCAGAAAGAGAGAGAGAGAGAGAAAGAGAGTCTTCCATCTGATGGTTCACACCCCAGTTGGCCGCAACAGCCGGAGCTGCACCGATCTGAAGCCAAGAGCTTCCTCCGGGTCTCCCATGCCGGTGCAGGGGCCCAAGGACGTGGGCCATCTTCTGATGTTTTCCCAAGCCATAGCAGAGAGCTGGATTGGAAGTGGAGCTGCTGAGTCTTGAACCAGCATCCATATGGGAAGCCGGCACTTCAGGCCAGGGCGTTAACCCACTGTGCCACAGTGCCAGCCCCCCTACACTTCTTAAATACTAACTATTCACACACTTATGCTAATTTCATTCTAAGTTGTATCTTTTTATTAAGTAGTTGATATAGGATTTTTTTTTTTTTTTTTGACAGGCAGAGTGGACAGTGAGAGAGAGAGACAGAGAGAGAAAGGTCTTCCTTTGCCATTGGTTCACCCTCCAATGGCCGCCGCTGCAACCGGCGCACCGCGCTGATCCGATGGCAGGAGCCAGGATCCAGGTGCTTTTCCTGGTCTCCCATGGGGTGCAGGGCCCAAGCACCTGGGCCATCCTCCACTGCACTCCCTGGCCATAGCAGAGAGCTGGCCTGGAAGAGGGGCAACCGGGACAGAATCCGGCGCCCCGACCAGGACTAGAACCCAGTGTGCCGGCGCCGCAAGGTGGAGGATTAGCCTATTGAGCCACGGCGCCGGCGATATAGGATTTAAGTAGACAAGGGTCAGGCATTGTGGTACATACTTGGGACACTCCAAACCTTATCAGAGTGCCTAGGTTTGAATTTTGCCTCCACTTCTGATCCAGCTTCCTGCTAATGCACATCTTGGGAGGCAGTAGATGATGGCTCAAGTACTTGGGTTCTTGTCATTCCATGCAGGGGACCTAGGTAGAGTTCATGGTTCCTGGCTTTGGGTAGACCTAGCTCCAGTTGTTGCAGGCATTTGAGGAGCGAAACAATGATTGAAAGCTCTTTCTCTCTCTCTCCCTCTCTTCCTCTCCCTCTCCTTCTCCCTCTTCTTCTCTCTCCCTCCCTCCCTCTATGTGTGTGTGTGACTCAGATGAAAAACAATTAAAAATTAAAAAATTTTAATAGGACAAAGGGACAAAGCTCAGTAGTATTTTAATGAATTCCTAAGGGATTATGATTAGTCCCCATTTAATGAACCCCACATCAGAATCACAGAACCCCACATCAAATCTCTAGCTTCTATGAATATAAATCTATAATCCTAGTGGAGCCAAGATGGCGGAATAGTGAGGGCACACACCGATAGTCCGGGAAAAGATAGTTTAATGAAAGTGGAGTTACTGTAGCCTCAGGAAAAGTCTCAGGAAAAAATTGCAGAGGAAACTCTTCCGGATCTAGTGGATGTGACACAGAGGACCTACAGGGAGAACAAGGTTGCCCACTGCGTGGAAGCCAAGCCACAGAGTCTGTGCACCAGTGCTGGAAAGGGAGGTGAGACAAAAACCTCAGTAACCCAAAACATTGGCGGGGAAAGGCAGAAAGAGCCTAGAGGGAACGAGGCCTGAAGCCCCACTGGGGAAAGTTCAACAGGCTGACTGGAGGAGAGAAAAAAAAAATGAATAAATAAGGGGAACCAGCACGGACATTAGCCTCTCTCTCCACTCACCTTACAAAGCTGAGCAAGACAAAGAGCAGGTGCCATTTTACGTATGTAAAGTGGCGCCCACCATTAGCCAAGCAGAAAACCTGACTCTGGTGGGGAGAAATAAGAGGAGGTTAGGACCTAGTGAAAGTGTGGAGCTAACGAACTGAGACTGTGAAAATCTGAGGGGGTGGTGAGAGAACTCACTGAGTACACAAACTCGGTAACCTTGGCAACCCGGTGAGAGACTGCGGAGAAATTTGAGACCACACTGAGGGCTGCATAAACTCTTTGTGTGGTCCCAGGGGTAGAACAGACTAATACACACAGGGGCCAGATTTCATACATCAACTACCCTCAATTCCACTCAGCTGTGTGGAATTACTTCCCAACTGAGTCAAAAAGAGAGAGAGAGCGAGAGAGCGAGAGAACAATCTGGGTGAGTCACCTTTGGCACACCCTTAACCCTAAAGAACCAAACAGAGCTCTCTGGCCACACCCATCACAGCCTCTAAGGATCCATCAAAAGCAGACAGTCCACTTAATCTAGAGTCATAGGATAACGAAAAAAAGCACCACAGCAAAGAAATCAAAGAATATCTCCACAATGCCAAACAAACACAGAAACCGAGGTAACAAGAACAAGGAAGACACTATGATGCCCCCAAATGAAAAAGACACCCCAATTCAAGATTATGAAGATGATGAGATAGAAGAAATGCAAGAAGCAGATCTCAAAAAATTGATAAGAACATTAAGAAGTTATCAAAAACAAATTCTTGAACTACAGAAATCCTTAATGGACAAGAAAGAAAATCTCTTGCATGAAAATGAAATATTAAGGAGGAATCAAAATGAAATGAAACAACTAGTAGAACATGAAACTGGAATAGTGACGAGAAATCATAAGGAAATGAAGAATTCAAAAGATCAAATGACAAACACATTAGAGAGCCTTAAAAACAGAATGGGTGAAGCAGAAGAGAGAATATCAGACTTAGAAGACAGAGAACAGGAAAATATACAGTCAAACCAAAGAAAAGAAGAGGAAATTAGAAATCTAAAAAATATTGTCGGGAATCTACAGGATACTATTAAAAAAACCAACATTCGAGTTCTAGGAGTTCCTGAAGGAATGGAGAGGGGGAAAGGATTAGAAAGACTTTTAGTGAGATACTAGCAGAAAATTTCCCAGGTTTGGAGAAGGACAGAGACATCCTAGTACAGGAAGCTCATAGAACCCCTAATAAACATGACCAAAAGAGATCCTCACCATGACACGTTGTAATTAAACTCACAACAGTGAAACATAAAGAAAAGATCCTAAAATGTGCAAGAGAGAAATGTCAGATTACTCTCAGAGGATCTCCAATCAGACTAACAGCTGACTTCTCATCAGAAACCCTACAAGCTAGGAGGGAATGGCGAGATATAGCCCAGGTACTAAGAGAGAAAAACTGCCAGCCCAGAATATTATATCCTGCAAAGCTATCATTTGTGAATGAAGGTGAAACAAAGACCTTTCACAGCAAACAGAAATTGAAAGAATTTGTCGCCACTCGTCCAGCCCTGCAAAAGATGCTTAAAGATGTGCTACACTCAGAAACACAGAAACACGGCCATCAATATGAAAGAAGGTAAAGGAAGGAAACCTCACAGCAAAGGATCACAGGAAGTTCAAAACATATATTAGAAAATATCTTTGGCAAATGGCAGGGCAAAGTTACTACTTATCAATAGTCACATTGAGCGTTAATGGCTTGAACTGTCCAGTTAAAAGACACAGATTGGCTGATTGGCTTAAGGAACAAAACCCATCTATTTGCTGCTTACAAGAAACACATCTTTCCAACAAAGATACATACAGACTGAAAGTGAAAGGCTGGAAAAAGATATACCATGCCAACAGAAATGAAAAAAGAGCGGGCGTAGCCATCTTAATATCGGACAACATAAACTTTACCACAAAAACTATTAAGAGAGATAAAGAGGGGCACTATATAATGATTAAGGGATCAATTCAACAGGAAGATATAACGATTATCAATGTATATGCACCTAATTACAGGGCACTGGTTTATTTAAAAGATTTGTTAAGGGACTTAAAGGGAGACTTAGACCCCAATACAGTAGTACTGGGGGACTTCAATACTCCACTCTCAGAAATAGACAGATCATCCGGTCAGAAGATCAACAAGGATACAGTAGATTTAAATGACACTATAGCCCAAATGGATCTAACAGATATCTATAGAACTTTTCATCCTACATATAAAGCATATACATTCTTCTCAGCAGTACATGGAACCTTCTCTAGGATTGACCACATACTAAGCCAAAAAGCAAGTCTCAGCAAATTCAAAAGAATTAGAATCATACCATGCAGCTTCTCAGACCATAAAGGAATGAAGTTGGAAATTAGCAACTCGGGAATCCCTAGAGCATATGCAAAAACATGGAGACTGAACAACATGCTCCTGAATGAATACTGGGTCATAGAAGAAATCAAAAGAGAAATAAAAAATTTTCTGGAAGTAAATGAGGATAACAACACAACATACCAAAACTTATGGGACGCAGCAAAAGCAGTGTTAAGAGGAAAGTTTATATCAATAGGTGCCTACATCAAGAAATTGGAAAGGTACCAAATAGATGAGCTTTCAATTCATCTCAAGGATCTAGAAAAACTGCAGCAAACCAGACCCAAATATAGTAGGAGAAGAGAAATAATTAAAATCAGAGAAGAAATCAACAGGATTGAATCCAAACAAAATTACAAAAAAAATCAGCCAAACGAGGAGCTGTTTTTTTGAAAAAATAAACAAAATTGAAACCCCATTGGCCCAACTAGCTAAAAAAAAAGAAGAGAAAAGACCCAAATCAATAAAAAAAATCAGAGATGCAAAAGGAAACATAATAACAGACACCACAGAAATAAAAAGAATCATCAGAAATTACTACAAGGACTTGTATGCCAGCAAACAGGGAAATATATCAGAAATGGATAGATTCCTGGACACATGCAACCTACCTAAATTGAACCAGAAAGACATTGAAAACCTAAACAGACCTGTAACTGAGACAGAAATTGAAACAGTAATAAAGGCCCTCCCAACAAAGAAAAGCCCAGGACCAGATGGATTCATTGCTGAATTCTACAAGATATTTAAAGAAAAACTAACTCCAATTCTTCTCAAACTATCCAGAACAATTGAAAAAGAGGGAATCCTCCCAAATTCTTTTTATGAAGCCAGCATCACCTTAATTCCTAAGCCAGAAAAAGATGCAGCACTGAAAGAGAATTACAGACCAATATCCCTGATGAACATAGATGCAAAAATCCTCAATAAAATTCTCGCCAATAGAATGCAACAACACATCAGAAAGATCATCCACCCAGACCAAGTGGGATTTATCCCTGGTATGCAGGGATGGTTTAATGTGTGCAAGACAATCAATGTGATACACCACATTAACAGACTGCAGAAGAAAAACCATATGATTGTCTGAATAGACGCAGAGAAAGCATTTGATAAAATACAACACCCTTTCATGATGAAAACTCTAAGCAAACTGGGTATGGAAGGAACATTCCTCAATACAATCAAAGCAATCTATGAAAAACCCACGGCCAACATCCTATTGAATGGGGAAAAGTTGGAAGCATTTCCACTGAGATCTGGTACCAGACAGGGATGTCCACTCTCACCACTGCTATTCAATATAGTTCTGGAAGTTCTAGCCAGAGCTATTAGGCAAGAAAAAGAAATTAAAGGGATAAAAACTGGGAAGGAAGAACTCAAACTATCCCTCTTTGCAGATGATATGATTCTTTATTTAGGGGACCTAAAGAACTCTACCAAGAGACTATTGGAACTCATAGAAGAGTTTGGCAAAGTAGCAGGATATAAAATCAATGCACAAAAATCAACAGCCTTTGTATACACAGGCAATGACACGGCTGAGGAAGAACTTCTAAGATCAATCCCATTCACAATAGCTACAAAAACAATCAAATACCTTGGAATAAACTTAACGAAGGACTTTAAGGATCTCTACGATGGATGAAAATTACAAAACCTTAAAGAAAGAAATAAAAGAGGATACCAAAAAATGGAAAAATCTTCCATGCTCATGGATTGGAAGAATCAACATCATCAAAATGTCCATTCTCCCAAAAGCAATTTATACATTCAATGTGATACCAATCAAGATACCAAAGACATTCTTTGTAGATCTGGAAAAAATGATGCTGAAATATATATGGAGACACAGGAGACCTCAAATAGCTAAAGCAATCTTGTACAACAAAAACAAAGCCGGAGGCATCACAATACCAGATTTCAGGACATACTACAGGGCAGTTGTAATCAAAACAGCATGGTACTGATACAGAAACAGATGGATAGACCAATGGAACAGAATTGAAACACCAGAAATCAATCCAAACATCTACAGCCAACTCATATTTGATCAAGGATCCAAAACCAATCCCTGGAGTAAGGACAGTCTATTCAATAAATGGTGCTGGGAAAACTGGATATCCACATGCAGAATCATGAAGCAAGACCCCTACCTTTCACCTTACACAAAAATCCACTCAACATGGATTAAACTTAAATCTACAACCTGACACCATCAAATTATTAGAGAGCATTGGAGAAACCCTGAAAGATATAGGTACTGGCAAAGACTTTTTGGAAAACACCCCAGAAGCACAGGCAGTAAAAGCCAAAATTAACATTTGGGATTGCATTCAAATTGAGAAGTTTCTGTACTGCAAAAGAAATAGTCAGATGAGTGAAGAGGCAACTGACAGAATGGGAAAAAATATTTGCAAACTATGCAACAGATAAAGGGTTGATAACCAGAATCTACAAAGAAATCAAGAAACTCCACAACATCAAAACAAACAACCCACTTAAGAGATGGGCCAAGGACCTCAATAGACATTTTTAAAAGAGGAAATCCAAATGGCCAACAGGCACATGAAAAAAATGTTCAAGATCACTAGCAATTAGGGAAATGCAAATCAAAACCACAATGAGGTTTCACCTCACCCGGGTTAGAATGGCTCACATTCAGAAATCTACCAACAATAGATGCTGGAGAGGATGTGGGGAAAAAGGGACACTAACCCACTGTTGGTGGGAATGCAAATTGGTTAAGCCACTATGGAAGTCAGTCTGGAGATTCCTCAGAAACCTGAATATAACCCTACCATTCAACCCAGCCATCCCACTCCTTGGAATTTACCCAAAGGAAATGAAATTGGCAAACAAACAAGCTGTCTGCACATTAATGTTTATTGCAGCTCAATTCACAATAGCTAAGACCTGGAACCAACCCAAATGCCCATCAACAGTAGGCTGGATAAAGAAATTATGGGACATGTACTCTATAGAATACTATACAGCAGTCAAAAACAACGAAACCCGGTCATTTGCAACAAGATGGAGGAATTTGGGAAACATTATGCTGAGTGAATTAAGCCAGTCCCAAAGGGACAAATATCATATGTTCTCCCTGATCAGCGACAACTAACTGAGCACCAAAGTGGAAAGCTGTTGAAGTGAAATGGACACTATGAGAAACAGTGACTTGATCAGTTCTTGTCCTTACTGTTAATGTACAATGTAATACTTTATCCACTTTAGTATATTTTTGTTCTAGTACTATTGGTTGAACTCTGTAATTAACACACAATTATTCTTAGGTGTTTAAATTTTAACTGAAAAGTGATCCCTGTTAGGAATCTGGAAAACATTATGTTGAGTGAAATAAGCCAGTCCCAAAGGGACAAATATCATATATTCTCCCTGATCGGTGACAACTAACAGAGCACCAAAAAGGAAACCTGTTAAAGTGAAATGAACACTATGAGAAACGGTGACTTGATCAGCCCTTGCCCTGACTGTTGATGAACAATTTAATATGTTATCCCTCTTAGTATTTTTTTAATTTGCTCTACTTAATACTTTTGGTTGAAATCTGTAATCAATACACAGTTATTCTTAAGTGTTGAAACTTAAATGAAAAGTGATCGCTGTTAAATATAAGAGTGGGAATAAGAGAGGGAAGAGATGTGCAATTCGGGACATGCTCAAGCTGACTTGCCCCAAATGGTAGAGTTAGAAACATACCAGGGGATTCCAATTCAATCCCATCAAGGTGGCATGTACCAATGCCATCTCACTAGTCCAAGTGATCAATTTCTGTTCACAGTTGATCATAATGATAGGACTAAGAGTCAAAGGGATCACATAAACAAGACTGAAAATGCTAACCAATAGAATAAAAAAGGGAGAGAACGATCCAACATGGGAAGTGAGATACACAGCAGACTCATAGAATGGCAGATGTCCTAAACAGCACTCTGGCCTCAGAAACAGCCCTTAAGACATGCGGATCTGGCTGAAAAGCCCATGAGAGTATTTCAGGCATGGAAAGCCAAGACATTGTGGCAAAAAAAAAAACAACACCTAAATGAAAGATCTCTACGAGTGAGATTCCAGTGGAAAGAACAGGTCATCAAAGAAGGAGCTACCTTTCTCTGAAGGGAGGAGAGAACTTCCACTTTGACTATGACCTTGTCTAAATATGATCAGAGTCGGTGAACTCAAAAGGCTTCCATAGCCTTGGCAACTCCTGACAAGAATCTAGGGTGATTACTGATGCCATAAACAAGAGTGTCAATTTGTTAAGTCAACAACAGGAGTCACTGTGCACTTACTCCTCATGTAGGATCTCTGTCCTTAATGTGCTGTACATTGTGATTTAATGCTATAACTAGTAAACAGTATTTTTCACTTTGTGTTTCTATGTGGGTGCAAACTGTGGAAACCTTTACTTAATATATGCTAAACTGATCTTCTGTATATAAAGAGAATTGAAAATGAATCTTGATGTGAATGGAAGGGGAGAGGGAGCGGGAAAGGGGAGGGTTGCGGGTGGGAGGGACGTTATGGCAGGGGGAAGCCATTGTAATCCATAAGCTGTACTTTGGAAATTTATATTCATTAAATAAAAGTTAAAAAATAAATCTATAATCCTAATTATTCCTGTAGCTAAATTAAATGTATTAAGAATTGCTTGTTTTCAGCAAAGCCACTATAAAACCTCAAAACGTTATTCATTTCAAGATCCTGCAGCTATCAATCTGAAAAGCTTTTAACCAAGTCCCTAAGGCAGAATATTGGCGTTCTTTCCAGTGGTTAAATGAAATAAACAACAAAGAAACGGATTACATCAGCCTGGGACTTCTGCCATCCTCCACCTAAGATTTGACCCAGCTATTTCTTGCCGTCTAATTGCTTCTATACAGGTGATTCTTCTACAGTGCTCTTCAAAACAGAAGGATTGCCAGCCGGTTTTCATCAGCTGAATCCTTAGCTCCTTGATGAGAGAGAGAGAGAGAGAGAGAGAGAGACCGTAGTTTTGTTTTGTTTTTTTTTAAACAACAGGATGTTAGAGAAGACAGTTTTCTATCTCAGTTTTGACAAATATAGCACACAGCAGATATCAAACTGCAGACAAAGTTTACAAAGGGTGCAGAGAGTGAATACAGGGATGGGAGGGAGTCTGAAAAGAGTGCCTTGGAGAAAAGGAGCGGAAGGTTTTTCTTAGCCACTTTAAGCTGAGTGATGGGGCTTCCACTGGCCTCTAGGAGACCTTGAACTTTCCCTGTGAAGCAGGAAAACACTAAGGAATGCTGCATGACCCTCATGTGAGAAAGACAAAGTGGCCTTTGAGTGGAGAATAAAAGTAGCCACATTTGCAATAAACAAGCCATCGCAGACTTTTTCTCTGCAAGGGATGGTGCCTGGTCTCTGTGGTCAGAGTATGAGCCACACACAGGAGAGCCAGTCTGAACTCAAGTCCTGATGAGAATTCCAATAAAAGAGAACCTGCTGAAGAACTAGCGGGAAATCCAGGGGCTGGGTGGGGTGGAAGCAGGGGTGTGAGTCAAAGGCCACGCTTTGCCTACATCAGGGAAACCTTAATGAGAGCCCCCAAGAGCACCATCAAAATGAGTCCACCTGAAACACCAAGATCATGAAGCCACCTGCGATGGATCGGAAACTGCAGAGATCCTGAAGAGGAGAATGTGAAAGGGCAGAGCCCGACTTCCTTCCTGGGAGGCTGGTGACTCAGCAGCGGGGCAGGTCCTACCTTTGAACACATATAAAGGAGAGCTGGTGTCTTGACCCAGACGTTTTTAATTTATGAATCCAGACAGATTTGAAACCGAAAGAGACAGAACTGCCCATGGGAGCCTGCCAGAGACAGTTTTACCTCAGAAAAGGAAAATATTTCCTCCGTTTAACACCAATGATGGGAAATGATGGCAAACATACTGAGAGTTAACACTTGCTTGTATGTAAGGCACCGTCCTAAATGCTTTGTGTTTGACTCTGAATCCTAACCAGAATCCCAAAGGGTAGGTATTACTTTGATCCCCATTTTACATGGGAGGATCCTGACACACAAAGAGTTTAATCAGACAAAGCTCACCTAGAGTGAGGACTACAGACTTAGCAATCTGATTCCAAAATCCACCAGGTTCCAATGTTGGATGCACCCCTTAAAAATCGTATCCCAAAACATCAGACACTCCTGATGGACATTCTAGGGACAAAGACCTGCAGAGGTTTAGGGCAGTCTGTCATCCTCCCAGGACTAGCATAGTGAAACTACCCCATGCCTGGGGACTTCAGTTTCCTAGGATAAATAATTTGGGGGAGAGGGAAGGCAAAGATCATGTTTCCCAAATAAAATTGGAAAATCTTTTTTTTTTATTTTTACTTATTTTCATTAAAAAAAAAAGAGAGAGAAAGAAAGAGAGAAAGAAAAACAGATTTTTCCATGCACTGGTTCAATTCCAAAATGCCATGGCTGGAACAGGCCGTAATCCAGAGCAAGAACTCAGTAATCCAGGTCTCCCCCATGGGTGCCAAGGACCCAAGTACTTGAGCCATCACTTGCTGCCTCTCAGGTGTGCACTGGAAGGAAACAAGAATTGGGAAGGGAGCCAGTACTGAACCCAGGCACTCCCTTATTTATGTGACGGCATCTTAACCACCACACCGATGTCCTCCTGCATGGGAGCTTCTGGCTTTTATTGTTTCTTTGAAAGGCAGAACGAGAGAGAAGAAAGAGAGAGAAACACAGAGAGAGAGAGAGAGATCTTCCATTCACTGGCTCAAAGCCAGGGGCCTGGAACTCCATCCAGGTCTCCCATATGGGTGGCAGGAGTACTTGAGCCATCACCTGCTGCTTCCCAGAATTCATTACCAGGAAGCCAGATTGGAAGAAACATAGCTGGAGCGTAAACCAGGCACTGTGGTAAGGAATGCAGATGTCCAGAACAGCAGCCTGACCCACCACACACAACACCTGCTGCCATGTAGGCTTCCCGAGAGGAGGAGCAATGCCATCCCTTTCTCCTACACGGAGAGTTAACATACACCAGCTTATTTCACTGTAGGTTATCATCTTCTGGAACTCTCATAAGAAAGATAATGAAGCAGTCATGCCATTTTATCTATTTGGCAGATTTTTAACAGTAACTAACATTTGTTAAACACCTCTCCTGTGCCAGGCACTATTTTTTTATTTTAGTTTTTTTTTTAATTTTTAATTTACATTACAGTCAAAGGCTTAATGGCTCTACTAAATAAAGAGTTCAACAAATAAAAAATAAAAAGACCATATTCCAGCAGAAATATAGGCAAGGCTATAAGCAATAATCAAGTGAAAAGATGTTCAACCTCACTCATATAAATTTTAAAAAGTCACAAAATCATTAAAACTACAGCAGTATATAAGTGTATAATTCTTATCAATTTGCTTACTATCCTAATTTTAAATGAGTTAATGGCATCTGCAATAACTTTATGAATTATTATTTATTCCATTTAACAGATAGGAGACTAAAACACTAAGAGATTAAAAAATAAAACTTCCCCCAAATATTTTACAAATAAGGCATGGCAAAGTGAGCATTTGAACCCAATAAGTCAAAGCCCTTCCATTCAATCACTGTACCTCCTTATAGATAAGTAGGCCAGGACTCTCATTCTGGGTATTTAGTAATACATCCAACGGTCCTAGTAAAGGAAGAAGACTGGATTTCAAGTTCAGGCAGTTGGATTTCTGTGCATTTTTCATGCTTTCACTTCCTAATCTAAAAGGAGTGACTCCACCCTCCCCCAAGTGACATAGAGCTTTCCCACTAGGTCCCCTGTCTGGGACTTCTCTTTCAACATCTTGAGCACCTGAAATAATGCTTCTGCTCATCTTCTCGTACGTGCACAGTCGGATGTGCCACTAGTACTCAGTGAAAACGTCAACTGACCACCGTTTCAATACAAGAGAAAGCTTGCCAGTGTCCTGGGAAGTGACCCCAGAAGCATAATTTCACTTCCATTTTTTATCAACATCTACCTAGAAGAATTTCAGAGTTTGAACTTTGATACCTTCTGCTGATTAGCAGTTATTTCTGCTGAACATCAGTTTAAATTGACTTGGTTTTTGCACGCATGGTATTCTCAGGCTCTCTTGATCGTCTTAAAGGTCCAGCATTTCCTTCAAGGTTCAGCTCACTCTCACCTCATTTATGTCTTAGTGATTTCCCCTTCTCTGAACTCCAGTATGGTTTTGTCTGTATCTCTTCATTGCTGCCCTGGATCAAGCATTGCCTGTTATTTGATAATCAAGTTCTGTCTTGACTGAAAGCAAGGGTTTGTCTTAGTCCACTTCAACTCTGCAGTCACCTCGTGCCCTCCTAGGTAGGACTGGTTAAGCAGCAACAGAATCCAGATCCAGACAGAGCAGCACCATGGACTTAGTCACAAAGCAAGTTCTAAGAGATGGCCAAGAGTCTCCCTCACAACACCCCAAGGGATGAGCAATGTTCAAAATACCTGACAGTCAGAATGAATTCCCAGTTGATCAGAGTAAACAGCAGCCGATAAACTTATCACTGTGGAATGGCTGAATATTCTTCCTGCCTAAATTGACACTAGTTGTGGCAAACTACTTAGGAATATGAGCTCTGAAATTAGATGACTTTAATTGAATCATGCTGCTGTTTAACCTTAGGGCAATTCTCTTTGCTGCTCTGTACTTAATCTCCTTATCTTAAAAAAAAAAAAGAGTATAATGATAGTACTTTCCTCTTAGGGTTCCTATAAAGATTAAGTAAGATGAAATAGGCATAGCCTTTAGAATTATCCCAAGCACATAAATGCTCAGTAAGTATTGGCTGTTAATGTTAATTTCTCTGAACTGCAAAGACACATTCTATGCATGTTGCATGGGAGGAGACGCCAGGCAGAGAAGCAACTCAAAGTCAGGTTGTCTGTGGCTGTCCAATGGCTGGTTATGGTGGAAACACAATCCCTGCAAGACAGTAAAAGAGGGCCACGGGATTGAAGGCCTTAACAGCGCCGCTCAGAGCCACAGGAAGGAGGCTGCTGGGGGATAGGCCCGGAAGCGCTGCATTCTAGAGATTTCATCCAGGCCTAGCAGGTGCTGGGCTTACAGCAACAAGGCTGCCCTCAGAACCCAGGCACTGTGAGCGTGGTAAGGGTGACAAGAGCATCCAGCGCAAGTGCAGAGCCTGGGCAGATGCTGACCTGCAGGCAGAAGGTATTGATGTCTAAGGCTAAGTAAGCCGAGCTGGAGAAACAAGGACCCTCCCAAACTCGCTCGAACAATGAGAGGCTTAAGGCGATAGTGCTGAAAATAATAGTGATGTTGCAAGAATCATTTATTTGTTCATCCTGTTTTCTAGAAGCTTGCTGTGAGCTACACACTGTGCTATTCATTAAAGAACAAGACAGACATTGGTCTTGTCCAGAATGAATTCTACACTATATCCCAAGTTTATCTCCTAAAAAACAGTTGTATTGATAACCCAGAGAGGTAAATGTCTTTACTTTGATAGATAATTTGAGCTTCTATGAAATTGTGTGTTTGGTACTCTGGATATCAGGGTGAGAAATATTTAAATTACAAATTTCACAATCTGACCCCAAAGTTCTCAACCCCAAGGAGTACCTAACATTCTAACACTTCTAAATTCAGTAATAAGCGAATCTATAAGACAAACAAAAACTCTCATGAAGAGGGTTATCACACAGGGCAGATGGGATGAGCAACATTTGAACAGAAATATCCATCTTTGCACATTTCATTTGTTCCCCCTAGAAAGATATATTGAATTTCTTTTCTCTAAAGTGAGTGCTGAAAATTCTTAGAAAATAAACATGCTGTGCCCCAGTAGAGAAAAGCTTTGTCCTTCTCGTTGGCTTCTCTCTCTTCCTGGGGGAGAAGCCACGCTTTTTAACAATGTGCTCTGGAAGGCTGCCTGTACTCTGCTTCTCTCGGTTCCAGATTTGCAAATGGAGACAGAGGGGACACAGAAAAGCAGATAAAAACTCCAGCACTTTGGGCCAGAGGTACTTTCAAAAGTCAGCACAGCACTCACCATGTCCATTTCATGAAGTTGAATTTATCCACCATGATGGATTCTTTGAATTAAAAGATGTAGATCAGCATTGCTCAACACACACACACACACACACGCACACACACGTGCACACATTAAACACACACGCCTCTTAGTGCTTTTGCTCTTACAACTAGTCAAAGACTTAAAAGTGTACACCTAATTAAAACTGTGTTTCCTCCTTTGAGTTCCTAATGAGCTGATCATCTCTCTCACTTGAAGGAACAAATGTCATCTTTTTTTGTGGCATCAGGCAGCAAGTTGGCTTCCCAGCAGATTGTGTGGTAGCGCAGCTTGTATCCCAGCTGGTCTAAGGTTCAAGTAGATGAAACTTAGAAAAGGGGTTTCATCTCCACCTTGAATCAGTATCTCTCTGTAGCACCCAGGCTGGCAGGCAATCTGCATTCTGGACTAGCCTTTTCTCATGCTTGAAGGAAAATGGAAGATGGTAATGAGAAGAGAAAGAAGGCAGCACGTAAGTGGGCAGTGACCCAGCCATTCTGACCTGTGGCTTCCTTTTATTATCTGTCCAGCACAGCCCCTTGAGCAAGATAATTGCCTAGAGGCCAGTGCTGTGGCATAGTAGATTAAGCCTCTGCCTGTAGCACCAACAAACGATATGGGTGCCGGTTCAAGTCCCGGCTGCTCCACTTCCAATTCAGCTCTCTGCTAATGGCCTGGGAAATCAGTGGAAGACAACCCAAGTGCTTGGGCCCCTGCACCTTTGTGGGAGACCCAGAAGAAGCTCCTGGCTCCTGGCTTTAGATAGGCACTGACTGCCTTCACAAAAGCAAGGGAAATTTTTCATCACCTTTATGCCATGAAACTTCAGTTGACTGGGAGAGACAACCCACAAACCAACTGAGTGTAATATTGCAACAGTGACCAGTGCTACAGAAGTTCAAGATACCATAGAAGGGATTGTAGAATAATTTAATCTAGACTTTGGGATCTGGGAGATCTTCTCTGAGCAAAGGCAATTGAACTGAGACCTAAAAGATGAAAGACAGGGGCCGGCGCTGTGGCGTAGCAGGTAAAGCCGCTGCCTGTCGCGCTGGCATCCCCTATGGGTGCCGGTTTGAGTCCCAGCTGCTCTACTTCCAGTCCAGTTCTCTGCAATGGTCTGGAAAGGCAGCTGAAGATGGCCCAAATCCTTGGGCCCACGCACCTGTGTGGGAGACCCAGAAGAGGCTTCGGATCAGCGCAGCTCTGGCTGTTGTGGCCAACTGGGGAGTGGACCAGTGGATGGAAGACCTCTCTCTCTCTCTCTCTGCCTCTACCTCTTCTTCTATCTCTGTGTAACTCTTTAAAATAAATAAATAAAAATCTTTAAATAAAAAAAAAGATGAAAGACAAGTAGGGCTAGAAGGTTGAAGGAAGAGGAAAGTATATTTCCAACAAAGGAGGCAGCATAGGCAAAAGCCCTGTGGTAGAGACCAGCACTGTGAGAACTGAAGGCAGGCGGAGTGCCTGGACCCAGAGGACCATGGGAGACTTGGTATGCGGTGAGGCTGAATGGGCTTTGGTTCCCATGTTAAAGAGCTGAGACTCAATCCTAGCAGCAAAGGAAAACCTCTGAATTTCTGAGTGTGAAGGAGAAAGGTTTTGACTTTTATTGAGCTGCCTCTGGTTGCTGCAGTGAGAACAGACTAGAGGCAGCCAAGAATACGGAGAATAGTTAGGTGGTTTTTGAAGGCATCCAGGCAAAATGTATGGTGGCTTGGGCTAGTGGTGACAGTAGACAGAGAAAACCGACTAGAGACTACGTGTCTTTCAGAAGTGAGTGAAGTGTTATTTTGGTATTCACAACTCGAACCAGATCATCATTGTTGCCCATATGATTTCATTACACAAGTGCTTCTTAAATGCCTGTTGTGTGCTACACTGTGGAAGAACAATTAGAATGAATAAAGATACGGCTCTAATGGAAAAGCATTACAAGAGCCTATTCACCAGAGCGATCACGAACACAGGCTCCGGAGTCAGATACGCTGCTTTCAATTCTGATCATGCCTCTTACCAGCTGTATCACCAGGGACAAGCCAAAGACTCGGACCCATTCATAAATGGACATACATGGTGCCTATCTCCAAGTGTTGTCTTGAGAATGAGACGTGGTGATACATGTCAAATTAGTGACAAGATGACTGCACTTGGAATGTTTTAAATAAATGGTAGTTGTTTTCCCTCTTCATCAAACAACTGTAGTTTCAAATAGACATCCAAGTGGGTGCTATATTTGCAAAATGCAATGCCTTCCTGAAAAAAATGCATGGATATAAGATGGGTACTTGGAGAGCCCTTTCTAGTTGAGTGACAAGAAGACCTCATAAGCTAGCTGCCTAGCCTAGAAGTTGTGCTACAAGGATATTTCACACAGCCTCTGTACCAAATGTTTAAACTGAGAGAGAAGATATCAGCAGTGTTGCAGAGTGATCTGTGTTACATGAACGTCTCATTCCATATGCTCTGGAAACCTTATTCTCAAGACCCACTCGTGTCAGTTGTGACAACAAACATTATTTGATCACTCAAATGGAGTTACAGTAGTTTGACCTGCAAAATTTTGCTATTATAATCTTTCTTAAAAATAAACGCCATAGTAGTGATGGACACTAAAATATAAATGCAATTCACTCATGGATGCTGATGCAGCCATGAGCAGATGAGCATTGGTGGCTAGCTGGCTGAAGTCACACTCACTCTGTTGTGAGTAAGGAATCATTAAACAAATCAAAGCTACCGTGCAAAGTCTCCACCCCTCAACCCTTATTCCATCAGAGGCTTTTCTGAGGCATTTATGTATATCACAGTGACCATAAATTTTTAAGGTAGATAACAGCATTTTGAAAGCATTTTGAAACTCCTTGGAACAATGGGACTGCCTATATGTGCTGTAGGAATGTTTATCAGGAAAAGACACCTGAAATCTGAAAATGCTGGGCAGTAAGGGTTCCATCCACCAAGGCACACTTGTGACCATTATCCAGAAACAAATTAAGTCAGCGGCCGGCAAGCTTTTCTGAGGACCCTGCAATTCTTCAGCGGTATCCAGGCAGCAGTGGCTCTGGGGAAAGGCAAGGAATCCCCCAAGGGCATGCAGGAAACTCCAGGCTCAGCTTTCTCTGCACAGGAGTGGGCAAGTTCTACAGCGGAGTTCAAAAAGTTTGTGGAAAAGTGTATTTAGATGCTTGTTTTTGAAAACCATGCATAGCTTTTTTTGTTTTTGTTTTGTTTTGTTTTTGCTTTTGTAATAGGCATTGTCTGTGAACATGTTGAAGACTCCTTGGATGTTCCCAAACCCTTGGACTCTTTTTCTTCTCTATAAGCATCTCCTCTGCCATTATTCTTCCCCTTCCTCTTTCACCTGTTCTCTTTCTACTTTCTCCTCCTTCCTTCCACTTCTTCTCCATCATCATAGAATACTTGTTTAGTTTGAATAGCACTGGTAACCCATGTTCTATACGTTTTCATCAGAAAGTCAACATGAAAGTCACAAAGAAACAAAACAAATATTTACCTTAACTCCATCATTCAGAGAGAATCACTAAATAATTTGCCTGTTTCCTTCTAGACCCTTTATAAATCCTAGCTTTTAATGCAGTAGGTTTATTATCTTAAATGCCTTATAGTCTACTTGTTTTTCTGGTTAGAAATTAATTGTGAACATTTTCCATTCCATTATTCTTCTACAACACAATTTTAATAGCTGGATACTGTTCCATAATCCCTTTACAATGTAAGGGTACTTCAATGCATAAATAGTGTGATGGTCTATACATTTTTTTTGACAGATAGAGTTAGACAGTGAGAGAGAGAGAGACAGAGAGAAAGGTCTTCCTTCTGTTGGTTCAATCCCCAAATGGCTGCTACAGCCAGCAATGCGCCAATCCGAAACCAGGAGCCAGGTGCTTCCTCTTGGTCTCCCATGCAGGTGCAGGGGCCCAAGGACTTGGGCCATCCTCCACTGCCCTCCCAGGCCACAGCAGAGAGCTGGCCTGGAAGAGGAGCAGCTGGGACTAAAACCCAGCGCCCATAGGGGATGCTGGCGCCGCAGGCGGAGGATCAACCACGTGAGCCACGGCACCGGCCCCAATACATTTTTAACGTGTTTCAATTATTTCCACTGAAATACTTCCTAGAATTGGAATTGCTAACTTACAGTGCATGCCTATGATAAGGCTTTTGATATATATATATATATATATGTTCTGCCAAAATACCCTTCAGAAATATTAGATTATAAATAGTGAGTGTTCAAATGGTCCTTGGTCACAATAACACAGACACTTGTGGAGGATATGCAGGATTCCAAGAGAAAGAAAATTGTAGGGTGAGGAATGAGTGCATACATAGCACAGCAATTAATTAAGTTTGAGGACATGGCAATTAAATTCATGCCCAAAGGAAAAGGTCAAGCAAATCATGAATTTGGGAAAATTAAGATTATCATGGGTTTTTGTTTGGCAGTCTGCAAGGAAGCAAGGAGAATGAAATGGCTCTATCCCCAGTTACTTTCTCAGTTTTGTTGCATTCCTGGTAATGAAAGGTACTTCAAAAAATTCATGGAAAAATCAAATTAAAAGATAAATTTATCTTGGTAACCAAAAAAAAAAAAAAAAGTGAGAGAGAGAGAGAGAAATCCCAGGGTGAGAGAGAGAAATCCATCCAGGCATGGATTTTTACAACAGGTATTTCCCAGGAACTTTTTGAAAACCCCATATATTTCCTTCATAAGAAGATATTCCTTTCTGATAAATTAATTGGCATCATCTCCGGTCCATTTCCCCTTAGTGACTATAATGCCATATTACTCTTCACTACTCCCACTTGAAATAGGTTGGACAGTGAAATTCCACCTCTGCCATTATTCGGTAGGTATTGGGACAAAATCAGTTTACCTTCTTCAATAAGGAGTGCTTTTACAGCAGAAGGTGACTTCTTGGTGAACACCATGTTGGAGGTTGGAAGGACAAGGAAAGCCAAGTGTGGAGCATGCACTGAGTATTAAATGCATACATGGAGCATTTAATCCTTCAGTCACTGTCCAGATAGTAAATATTACCCATCATTATTTTGCAAAAGACAAAAAAATTAAAGATTTTAATTAATTAATTTCAAAGGTAGACTGATAATGAGAGAGAGAGTTGGGGCGGGGGGGGCAGATCTGGCTCACTTCCCAAATGGTCACAATGGTAGGAACTGGCCCAGGTCAAAGCCAGGAGCTCAGAACTCTGTCCAGGTCCCCCATAGGGATGGCAGGGACCCAAGCACTCGGACCATCTTCAGCTGGGTTCTCAGGTGCATTGTCAGGGAGCTGGATCAGAAGTGGTGCAGCCAGGACTCCAGCTAGAACTGATACGGAATGCTGATGAGTCCAGCCCCACAAATGACAAAATTTTAACTAAAATTGCCCGCAGGGGCTAGGGGACTACACTGAACCTTCACTTAACACACTCCTTGCCGTTCCCAAGACCTTGACTTCCCTCAGAACATAAATTATTTCCATGAAAAGGAAATGAAGCAAGATAGGTCGCCAGGGCCACACTGAGAGTCAACAATGATCAAACCCCCGTCCCGGGGTGTACACTCCATTGGAGCCTGCTGTGAGCACGGTGAGTTTCTGATTTTTGATGGGCTGCCGGTGTAATCTACAGGGGCCTTCAGTGCTGCTGGGTCCTGGGACGATATTGTAGCCTTTAAAGGCACCTGGGCTCTCCTGCTATTGAAGGCCCCACCCTACATCGCATCAAGTCTATGAAAATGCAGCCACATTCCATATTTCACTTAATATATTACACATATGTTTCAATTAATTGGCAATTAAAATACTTCCCTTGCAACACATTTAATATAGCATTTGTTCATTTCAATTTTCACAGTTTTCTTTGTGTGAAGAAAGCCCTGGGTAAGCTTGTAAGCTTTTGGCCCATGCGTTGCCCTAGAACATATGTTGTCTTGGTGCAAAGTGGAAAAAGACATGCCCCCCAGGTAGATGAACTACAAGAATATGTAGCCTTCTTGGGCGAAACTCAGGGCCTTTGTATTTCCAGCTAGGATTAAGCAGGTGGTAGGAAGGAGGGGAAGAGACTCGG
Organism: Oryctolagus cuniculus; assembly: GCF_051225735.1. Taxonomy (NCBI): domain Eukaryota; kingdom Metazoa; phylum Chordata; class Mammalia; order Lagomorpha; family Leporidae; genus Oryctolagus; species Oryctolagus cuniculus. The sequence continues at coordinate 107,565,802 of NC_142873.1, forward strand.
AGGTAAGAAGCTGCCTTCCTAAGGGTAAGAGGCCTGCAGGTGGATCTGAGGCTCTGCTTGGGGTGAGGTTGAAGGCTGAGGTGGAGAAGCCTGAGTTGCTTTCTTTTTTTTTTTTTTTTTTTTTTTTGTCAGACAGAGTGGACAGTGAGAGAGAGACAGAGAGAAAGATCTTCCTTTTGCCGTTGGTTCACCCTCCAATGGCCACAGCGGCCGGCACACCGCGCTGATCTGAAGGCAGGAGCCAGGTACTTATCCTGGTCTCCCATGGGGTGCAGGACCCAAGCACTTGGGCCATCCTCCACTGCACTCCCGGGCCACAGCAGAGAGCTGGCCTGGAAGAGGGGCAACCGGGACAGAATCTGGTGCCCCGACCGGGACTAGAACCCGGTGTGCCGGCGCCGCTAGGTGGAGGATTAGCCTGTTGAGCCATGGCACTGGCCCTGAGTTTCTTTCTAGCAGCATTCACCCGCCCCTTCAGCAGGTTGCCCCTCAAAAGGATATTCAGAGATGCTAAATTTCTCCACCCAGTGTCTGTGTCCCATTATCTTCTCTGGCTCAGCATCAAGATTATGGCTGATCTGAAGCTAAACGTCTAATGCATTCTGTGTGCACAAAATCCCTGGGCCTGGGGTCAAAGGCAAATCATTTACTACCATGGTTATTGAAAGCTTAGGAGCCAATAAAGCTCACTAAGATGAAGAGGGGCGCTGCATATGACATTCCCTTCAAATTGAAAATAACATTACAACAGGAGACAGAACAATTGAAAGCATGTAGGATACGCAGGGATGGACCATTTCCATGTATTGAAGGCAATGTCATGGACACTTGTAACTTCCCATTTCTTTAGGGACCAGACCCTTGGGGTTAATTTGGGAAGTGGCCAGTCTTGCAGCAATTGGATTTGTGGCATATGAGGCACATGGGTGTATGTGCCTAATATCGAGACAAGTAATTTCCCTAATTTGAAGGAAATAGGGAATGGGATGGAGGTGAGGGACCCCTTTCAGGTACTTCTGTACATATTAAACAAATATACTTTAGCTCAAAAGATTAAAGAATTGCTGGTGGGAAATAAAACTTAATAGAACAAAGTACTTACCTATGGGTTTAGCTTGGAAACTGAACTACAGCAGAGGCAACTGGGAAAGTTGTGTAGTTACAGAATTGGGCACATGTGTTTTCATCTGGTAAGTACCCGAACAGCAAAGGAACAGAAAATTTTGCATGGCAACATCTTCAATATTTTCATTAAACAAAAACTTACTTTTGCCATTTTAAAATGTTTTATTGTGGATTTTTCCAAACATAAAAGCAGAGAAAATACTGTAACAAAACCTCAAGCACCTAACAACCCATTTCAACTAATGTCAATATTTTAGCATTATTTTTATTTCCTCAGTACCGTCTCCCACTACACACACATAAAATTACTTTTTTAAAAGATTTATTTATTTATTTAAATGCCAGAGTTACAGAGAGGCAGAGAGAAAGATAAAGAGAGAGAGAGAGAGAGAGAGAGGAAGAAAGTCTTCCATCCACTGGTTCACTCTCCAAATGGCCACAACGGCTGCAGCTGGGCCAGGATCCAGGAGCCCAGGTCTCCCATGTGGGTGCAAAGGACCCAAGGACCTGGGCCATCCTCCACTGCTTTTCCAGGCCATAGCAGAAAGCTGGATCGGAAAAGGAATAGCTGGGACTCAAACCAGTGCCCACATGGGATGCCGGCACTGTAGCTGGTGGCCTCATTTGCTATGCCACAGCACCAGCCATGCATAAAATTACTTTTTTTTTCTCAACTAAATTAAAGCAAATTGCAGATACAGTATTCCACTATAAATACCTCACTTTATCATATTTTATTTACAGATGAGGACTTTGATTTTAATATAACCTAATATCATCATCATACCCAACAAAAATTTTTTTGACTCCTTAACATGATATCATTGCCAACTTATGCTTAATTTTTCCTGATAATCTAAATTTTTAATAATTGAGGGGCAACATTGAATTTTATCACTGTGTTTCTTAATCTCTTTTAATATATGGAAGTGCTTTCTTTTTGTTTTTATTCCATTTACCTGCTGAAGAAGAAAACAAGTCATTTGTTCTGTAGAATTTCCCGCATTCTGGATTGGCTGACTGCACGGTGGCATCTAATGTCTTCCTCTTGTTTACTTGAGGTTAAATTTACAGTAGAGGTCAAAAATGAGAGCACTGAGCCAGCTGCCTGTTTTGGACATAACATTTCTTGGAACACAGCCATGCCATTTATTTATGTAACATTTGTGACCACCTCATGCTCCGAGGCAGAGATGAAGAGTTGTGACAGAGACCGTATAACCTATAAAGCTGAAAACATTTGCTATCTAGCCCTTCGAGAAACATTTGCCTACTCCTGATCTAGTGGCTGGGAAAAAAAAAAAAAGAAACTCAATGAATTCTCTGAGTTCCAAGCATATTCCTTCAAACTCCCCATGGTGTGGCAGCAATAGCAGCACCTCATGGTGATCACCAGTCCAACGTGCCAAGAAGTACAGTCGCTCCTTTATTTGCTTGATGGGTTATGTGCATGAGGAGTCCAAAATAGCCAGATGGCAGTCCCAGCATCCAATTCACAAAGTGAGACCCGCCCTGGAAGAGGCACCCCCACTCCTGAGGGAAGCAGGACCTCCACCCAGTAGACTCAAGATTCTGAGGACAGACAGCATAAACTTCCCAGCTGAGTCACTGGAAGTGATAAGGTCACATTTACTTTCATTTCTTGCTGCATAAATCCAAATATTTCAGCTATTGAGAGCTTAACTCCACACAAGGGTATTTTAGAAAGTTCATAGAGGGGCTGGTGTGGCATAGCCAGTAAAGCAACCGCCTGCAGCACTGGCATCCAACATGGGCACTGGTTCGAGTCCCAGCTGTTCCACTTCTGATCCAGTTCCCTGCTAATGCTCCTGGGAAAGCAGCAGAGGATAGGCCAAATGCTTGGGCCTCTGCACCCACGTGGGAGACCTGAAAGAAGCTCCAGGCTCCTGGCTTTGGACCAGCCCAACTTTGGCTGTTGCAGCCATTTGGGGAGTGAACCAACAGATGGAAGATCTCTTGGTCTTTCCCTCTCTTTCTCTGTAACTCTACCTTTCAAATGAACAAATCAAGATGAAAGAAATAAAGGAAGGAAGGAAGGAAGAGAGAGAGAGAGAGAGAGAGATGGGGGAGGGGGGAAGGGAGGGAGGGAGGGAGGGAAAGAAACTTCATGGAAAGTGGAACTAAAAGATGTTTATTTTGAAATTTTTTAAAGATTTATTTAGTTAGTTGAAAGGCAGACCTACAGAGAAGCAGAAGCAGAGAGAGAGAAAGAGAGATCCTCCATCCACTGGTTCACTCCCCAAATGGCCACAATGGCTGGAGCTTAGCTGATCCAAAGCCAGGAGCCAGGAGCTTCTTCCAGGTCTCTGACATGGGTGCAGGGGCTCAAGCACTTGCGCCATCTTCTAGTGCTGTCCCAGGCCATTAGCAGAGAGCTAGATTGGAAGTGGAACAGCCAGGACTCAAACAGGTGCCCCTATGGGTTACCGGCACTGCAGCCAGCGGCTTTGCAGGCTAAGCCACAGTGCCAGCCCCTTAAATTTTTTTGAAAGCCATACATAGTGTGTTTAATACACATTTTTCATGAACTCACGGTATATGGGCCATTGATTTGTTTGGCATAGAATAGACATCCCTGAATTGTACTGTCCCAGAGCACGTGCTTGACTGAGCCTTCAGAAGCCCATCCCAGCCGCATCGGGGCACTCACTTCTGCACGCCAGAGTCTACAGGAAGAACCTCAGTAAGAATGGCTACATAGTCTGAGAGGCCTGTGCTGGTCATCCTCGAAGTAGAAACAGATCAGCTTTGGAGTGACGAAACCCCTGCAGTTGGACCCAAAAATTGCATCTCTTCCTGCCAAAATGACCCATATGTTCATGTGCCCATTTCATAAGCAGTGATGTGATTGAGGACAAAGATGACTTGATGAGTCATTCTGTCTGCCTGCTAGATCAGAGCCTCTTCTAGTAGGTGTCAACACTGAGCAGGGGAACCAGTTATGTTTCCTATCAGTAAGATCCGCTCAGCATCCAAACTTACCTTTCTCCCATGCTTCTTGGGAATATATCAGCTGAGACTGTCAATCCATCAAAGAGTCTCTTATAACTTCAGAACTCAAAGGGGAAGAGGTCAAGTGCATTCTCTTTGCTACCAGGAAATTCAATAGCACTATTGATTTCCTCCCTAGAGGCAAGAGTCAGCCTGTGCCAAGTTTCAAAAACTCCTATTATGCCTTCCTGCAAGACAATGGGTACAGGCTTGCCTAACGTCTGCATAATTAACACAGAGGACCCAAGTGATCCTTCCAAGCTAAGTCCTTTCATCCTCACTCCTGGAAATGTTAGAACTGGAAGCCTTCAAAGAGCAGCTTTTCTTTCTTAAATAGAGCTGCCATCTGGAGCATTCCACGAGATCATAAAATGGAGTTAAAAAGCCAGCCTGGAAGTAGGGGTGTGCTTTATTCTACAGGTAAAATTGGAGCCACAAGAGCTTGAACAGGTGAGAGATATTGATTTTTATTTGGGGAAAGAGTCTTTTGTGTGGACATTAATCATTAGTATAGCATAATTGGAAGCTGAAATACCTGTAAGGAGGCTATGGAAGTAAACTTGTGACAGTGATGAAATCAGTTTGTTGAGTGATAACATTTTTTAAAAAAGATTTATTTGAGAATTAGAGTTAAGACAGAGAGAGGGAGAGACAGAGAGAAGGATCTTCCATCCTCTGGTTCACTCTTCAAATGGCCCCAATAGCCAGAGCTGAGCTGATCTGAAGCCAGGAGCCAGGAGCTTCTTCTGGATCTCCCACGTAGGTACAGGACTTGGGCCATCTTCCAGTGCTTTCCTAGGCCATAGCAGAGAGCTGGATGGGAAGAGGAGCAGCCAGGACTCAAACTGGCGCCCATATGGGATGCCGGCACTGCAAGCGGAGGCTTAGCCTACTACACCACAGCACCAGCGCCAAGTGATAACTTTTGCTCTATTGGATTCACTTGTATATGGGACGTGAGGGAGAAGCAGGGGTAAAATGGACAGCTAGGTTTTAATCTGTACAATTCAGTGAACACGAAAGTCTCCCACTCACTGCAGGGACACATGGAGAGAGATGGCCCAATGGGGAAAAGAGATGATGATCGACTCGGTTGGGGAAACCTTGGGTAGGATGTAGGTCAGGAGGGCTTTCCAGCCCTGTTCTATTGACATGAGGTCTCCTTCTGCCAAGGTACATCTCCTGTGACACAGCATAGCTCATCCTGAGGGAAAAACAGGGCAGATGTCTCCAAAGCTGGCAAAATTTGCGGCCGGAGCACAAACAGAAACAATGCCTGCAGTCTCAGGGATTGGCAGGCAGGGCATTCAGTGAGAAGAAGAGTTGCTTCCAGGGATGTCCAAATAGCTCAGAATTATGGAGGGAAAATGCTAGCGCGCATTGCCAGACCATGGACCCCAGCCATAGCAGCTGTCTGGCTAGTGACAGCATCAGAGAATGTAAGCAGCTCTCCATTGTCTTCAAACTGCTGATGTGAGTGAGTTGCAATCATGAAATAGAGCTGCTTTTTTTTCTTTTTTTCCTATCTCCTGCCTGGGAAATCTTTGTCTATCCTGCTAACAACAACAGTCTCAGGTATTGGCAGGAGTTACGATGTATCCATTTAAGTCACTGCTTGGGACATCCACATCATGGATCAGAGTGCTGGTTTGAGCCCCAGCTACTTCTGTTTCTGATCCAGCTTCCTGCTAATACAGCACGGGAGGCAGCAGATGATGGCTCAAGTGCTTGGGCCCCTGCCACCCATGTGGGAGACCCAGATGGAGTTCCAGGCTCCTGGCTTCAGCCTGGCCCAGCCCTGGCCCTGGCTGTTGTGGGAATTTGGGGAGTAACCAATGAATGAGATTCTCTCTCTCTCTCTCATTCTCTCTTTCACCACCCTCCCTCCTTCCTTTTCAAGTAGATGAAAATAACCCTTTTCTAAAGTCTTAGGAACACACCAGAGTGTGTAATTAAGAGACACTTTTTTCAGGTTGAGAGATATTACACTAGTAACAAACTTTGCACTACAGAAAAAAACCTAGAAGATGAAGATAAGCAAACAGCAATAATCCTATCACATTAAGATAAGTAGTTCATATTTGGTCTTTTATTGCAAATGTATCTTCTCTGTATATGCGTGAACTTACATACACACACATTGGTTCTAGTGTTTTCCTTAGGTTTAGGGTGGAAAGTAACAGGCAACCTTGTAAAGCGGTCTGGGGTCCTTTCCAGGCCCACTGCCCAGGTTGGCGTCTGGCTCCTGGGAGGTCGGCTGCCAGCTGCCTGCTTTGCCTGTAGACTGTCGCTGTGCGCACACTCCCCCACGAGGGGGCTCCCTCCTGTGTCAGTCCACGGGCAGATGTGTTAGCTGGAGGGGTCCTAACGGCCCGGGAGAAGTCCCCGTCCTTGGGACTACCCCAGGTTCTCAGCGTGTTCCAAATGGGGCACCTGCAGGAGCCCAGCATCTCCCGAGGAACCTCTGCGGCAGCGAGAGGAGCGGGGACCCTTCCCAGGAGCTGCCCACCTCCCTCGTTACCCGGAATACCCGAAGGCCAGGCTCCGGCCCACAACCTGTTTGAAAACTGTAGTTCAGACTTAGGGCCTGTTCAGAGTCCTCGGAAAGAAGTTACAGCCTGTGCGTAAATACAAGCTCCCTGAGATCAACTGCAGGTGGCAGTGTAGTCCTCGCCAGGGCTGGGCCGGCGAAGCCCCCAGAGCTCTGACCTCGTGCAGCGAAGCTTCCTCCTTCCTTCCCGTAAGTGACCAGCAGGTGGCAGCAAAACACAACGCAAATCCAGAGTAACTGCAGGCAGGAGCCATTCATTAATCGGTGGGTGATGAATTTGGCGCAGTTCGACTTAGGATTTAACGACTTTCTGACTACGATGGGGTGAAAGTGAAACGCGTTCAGTAGAACCCCGTGTCAAATATTGAATTTTGACCTTTTTCCTGGGCAGACGATATGCGTGCAGAAGGCTACCCTCTGCCAGGCAGCCATTGCGACCACCAGAGAAAACGAACATGCTACAGTGTGTCCTGCTGCTGAACCGTGATGTTCAGTGACTTCCGTGGATTCAGTGCATTTTCCACTTGGGATATTCCAACTTACGATGGGCTCAATACAGACGCGACCCCATCGTAAGTCGGGAAGCATCTGCCCTTTTTCCCCGTGTTGACTTCTGACCACTTTAAGAACAACTATATGAGTCCACCCTTCTGTCCGCCCCATGATTGTTTCCTAACCCCTAGGAGGTCCCGAGCCTAGAGCTCTTGTGTCCTCCCCACACTGCCCACTCTAGTTGTTACAGCATGAAGCGTTCTCATCTCCAAGTTCACAAGGGGTCTTGGTAGGAGAAGCAGTCCATGTGACAAACTGGCCTTGATACTTGTGTGCCCTTGGTCCCTCATTTTCTCATTGAGGATATTAAACATCATGAAATGAGAACATGAGAGTTAAATGACCAGCACAATACTTGCCACACGAGAAGTCCCCAGTAAATGCCAGTTATCTTGCCTCTTCTAGACAAGTGAGGGGAGCAGATAATCTATTATGGGGGGGAGGGGGAGTGTCATTACAACCAGTTTGAAAGATGTGGAGAAAAGGATTCTCAAACAAGATTGGATTAGCGCGGTGTGCCGGCCGCAGCGCGCTGGCCGCGGTGGCCATTGGGGGGTGAACCAACGGCAAAGGAAGACCTTTCTCTCTGTCTCTCTCTCTCTCACTGTCCACTCTGCCTGTCAAAAAAAAAAAAAATTTCCTTAATTCGTTTTTAACTGTCTGTCCTGTGGGATGCAAGCAATGCCAACACCTCATTGAAACATTTTACTCAAATTGGGTTTGTTCGATTACATTCAATGAAAGTTTGGGCACTGTCACAGATGCTTGAGGTACAAAATTAAGCAAGACACTGCTTGGCGCAATTCTCTGGTGATGAACAATACACAGACAGCAACAAAGCAACAGAAGTAATTAGGCAAAAATAACCTCACTCCTGAGACCAGGCACACAGTGGCTGGACCAGGACAGGAGAGAATATCCTCTTCTCCTACTGTGAGGTTAGAATCCAGGAGCAAACACCTGCCCTGCACCACGGGAGAGAGGCGAGTGTGGTACAGGCCAGCAGGGAGGGCTGAAAGTTGAGGGTGGGGCTCCAGCGCAACAAACCTGGGGACCTTGACCCCTACCTGAAGCCCAAGACAACAGCATCACAGGATCAGGTCCAGCTTTCCTGCTTTTCATTGTTGCGACTTCTTTCTCCCACACTGGGAACCTAGCTCTCCCAACACAATGTACTTATTTCACTTGTTCAACCAGGTGAATTAGTTTCAGAATTTCTAGCCCACAGTCCTGTTAGAAGCAAACTTGCCTACTGAGAACAATGTGCCTGTGCAGTATTTGTCTTTAGTGGTGCAGTATCCGTCTCGTGAAAGCAGTTTTCCAGAGTTACACAGATCAGCTCCTTACCTCCCCGTCCCCCTCAGCGTCGGTTAGGCAATTCATTTGTAGAACATTCAGATCCATTTGTCATGATGGGTTTTCTCTCTTGGCCCATGTCCTGGTTAAAATTTTGAACCTACAAGCAATAAAAATCCCCCTTTTTTTGTGCTGTAAAATTTTATGGGTTTTAGCAAATCCACAGTTGGTTATCTGCACAGAAAACCCCTATCACATGCCCCACTCCTAAATCTTTTGTGTCTCCTTTACATAGAATTCTTCCTCCTTATCCGCATTTCTGGAACCCACTGATCTGTTTCCCTCCCTCTAGGTTTGTCTGTGGAATCAAACAACACGTGACCCTTCGCTATGGCTCCTTTTGCTTAGCAAAATGCATTTAGGGTTCATCCATGTGATTTTCAGAATCAATGCCTTGATCATTTAATTGCTGAGTTCTGTTCTATTTTCTAGGTATATCACCATATGGTTACTCACTCACCAGCTGAAAGCTATCTGGGTTGTTTCTAAGTTCTGACCACTTTAATTTCCAGTTATAAAGCAGCTATAACCATGTGTTAACACATTTTTGTGTGACCAGAAGTTTTCTGCGCAATTATTTCATGTTCAACATTACAAGAAACTGCCAAGTTGTTTTCTAACGAAGACACATTCCTTTCCATGTCACCAGCAGTGTCAGGGAGTCCCAATGGCTCCACCAAACAGAATTAACGGATTCATTTAATTTGAGGTATTTTTCTAGATGTACAGTAGTATCTCTCTAGTTTCCTTCATTTTTAATTATTCTGAGTCCCTGTGCATATGCTTATTCCCCATCCAAATATTTTCTTTCATGAAGGGTCTGTTCAGAATTTTGCTCATTTTTAAAAATTTAGTTATTTTCTTATTGTTTAGTTTTGAGTATTTTCTAATCACTGATATAGCGTTTATTCAGAAATTGATTTGCAAATACTTTTTTCCTGTATGGAGATTGCTTTTTCAAACCTTTAACAGATTTAAATTTTAATGCAAGGTCCATTTTACAAGTTTTCTTTTACTAATTTTGCTTTTGACATCATATTTTAAAATTCTTTGCCTAATCCAACATCATACAAGTTTTCTCTTGGTGTTCTTTCAGAATCTGTATGGCTTTAGATTTTGCACTTAGTCTGTGGTCCATGTTTTGGTTAACTTTTCACACAGTTCGAAGTGTAGACTAAGGTCCTTCTTTGCTGTTCTTGGTTTACATAGGACGACACGGTTGCGCCAGCACCACTTGCTGACTATCCTTTCTGGATTGCTTTTGAAAATCATGCCATGTTAGTTCTTGTGACATTCCATATAAATTTTGGAATTAGAGTGTCAAAATCTTTGAAAAAACCTGCTGGGAAGTTCCTTTTTTTTTCTTTCTTTCTCCTTCTCCTCTTAGTCCTCTTCCTCCCCACCCCTACCTCCTCTGCCTCCTTCTGTTCTCTCCCCACCCCCCTTCTTATCACAATGACCTGGGGTTCCAGTATGATGGCAAAAAGAAATGGTGACAGAGGATATCTTAGCTGGATCCCAATCTTAGAAGAAAACATTAAGTCTTCCACCATTAAAATGGTGTTAACTGTGAGGATTTTTTTTTTTCACATACTCTTATCAGATTAAAATTCCCTCTCATTTATAATTCTTAGAGAATTTTTTTAAATCACAAATAGTGTCAAATTCTTTATATCTATTAGGAAAATCAGATTTTAAAAAAATTATTGGCCAGCGCCGCGGCTCAATAAGCCAATTCTCCGCCTGCGGCACCGGCACACTGGGTTCTAGTCCCGGTCGGGGCGCTGGATTCTGTCTTGGTTGCTCCTCTTCCAGGCCAGCTCTCTGCTGTGGCCAGGGAAGGCAGTGGAGGATGGCCCAAGTGCTTGGGCCCTGCACTCGCATGGGAGACCAGGAGAAGCTCCTGGCTCCTGCCTTCGGATCAGCGCAGTGCACCAGCTGCAGCGGCCATTGGAGGGTGAACCAACGGAAGGAAGACCTTTCTCTCTCTCTCTCTCCCTCTCTCACTGTCCACTCTGCCTGTCAAAAAAAAAAATCATTAATATAATGAATTACATTGAATAATTTCTAATGTTCCAGCCTTATATTCCTGGAATAAACCCCAACTGATTGTGATATATTATCCTCTATATATTCTGCTTGGTTTTACTGTTAATTTTTTAAAAAGATCTTTGTGTTTATGAGTGTAGTTTTCTTCCTTTTATTGTCTCTGTTTCATTTAGGTATTGGAGCATCCAGTGTCAATAAAATAAATTGGGAAGAAGTGAATTCTTTTTATTTTGGAAGAAATTATGCAGAATTGGTGTTATTTCTTGTTTTAAAGTTTGACTAAATTCACAAATGAAACCATACGGATCTAGAGTTTTCCCAGTGTGAACACTGATAATAATAAATTCGATTTCTTTAAGAGATATAGTCTATTCTGCTTATTTCTTTTTTTTTTCTTGATTAGGCTTCAGTAGTTTGTATCTTTCAAGGAATTCATCAAGGAATTGTGCCCCCAAATTTTGACTTAGTGGCCACTCTGAGCCACATCGATGTACTCTGTGCAGGAGAGATTAGCTTTGGAAAGCACTTGGCTTATGATGTAATGAGGAACTCAGTGATGCCGCAATTATGCTCAGACTTCTCACAACTGAATATGCATTTACGGGGTGGGGGGGTGCAAGGAAGACAGATGCACTTTTTTTTGTCAGAGAAATGCACTTCATACAACTATAATTCCAAAGAGCTTGCCAAAATGGTTTATTCCATTTTAAGCACTGCTCTAAGAATAGAAACATAGACAACACAATTCTATGCTCCTTTGAAGCATCTATTACCTTGAAAGACACAGGAAATAAAAAAGCAAGCCAGATAAATATTAATATAATTTTAGCTGAAGAATGGTTTCATTTAAAATGAAGAGTGATTTGAAAAGGCACAACCTTGGATAGCTTAGTCTTGAACGTCTCTCTGTGGAAATCAACTTGAGTGACCATCTGCCTGAAGTGAGGGAGTGACCCATGCAAAAATGGACGAGAATCCCATCACACTTGACGGGCACTAGATGGGAGCCAAGTTGCCACGTTCTGATCAGCCAGACTCCAGGTTAATTACTGGACAAGACTTGAGGAGACTTCCAGTGAGTCCTCCTTCCCCATGGACTTCTTCAGCTTTCTTCTCCAGGAGGAGGAGCTACCAGTGCCATCTGCTGGACGATCACTACCATGGCAACATCACTGTCACATTTTATTTCCATACCATCACTGAACTTATTTGCTAAGATACTCAGTTTTTTTCCTCAGTTAGATCTTGTGACTTCTGGGTCTCAAGATTCAGGTTTTTCATTGATTCTGAAACATTGTTTTGCAAAGAAACTTTGATTACCTTTTGCCTTCTTCTCCATTCTGTCTCTAGAATTCGTGCTAAACACCTGATGTGCCCTCTTTCACTACATCCATGTCTTCAGATCTCTCTTTCTTATATTCCTATTTTCTCCATGGGCAGCATTTTGTATAAATTCAAGAGCTTTATCTTCTAACTCACCAAATTTCTCTTTGGCTGTGTTTATTCTGATGTTGAATTGTTGGGCATTGCCTAAAATCTCCATTACAATATGGCACCTGGCAGATGTCTGTGGCGGCCGCTGCAGTTAAGCTACGGAAGATCAGACAACCGGCAGTTGTAGGTCCGCTTTAGTTCCAGACACGTGGACAGTGCGTGATCCCTATACTTTGCTTAAGATGCCCCTGTGCGTGGTCCACCCACGCCTGCATGACGTTTTTGCTGATTGGCTCCCCTACTGCACATGTCTTTCGTAAGCTTTTTAAGCCTGTACACTTCCTCAATAAAGTGGTTCCTACTTCAACATAACTCACAGGTGCTTGTGTTGTGTTCTTGACCCGTTGACCTTACCTTTCCCGTTCGCCTTGTTGGGGAGTGCTTGTGCTGCTCCTGCTGGTCAGGGGCTAGCATTGGGCTAGCATTGGGCTTGAGACCCTGACATTGAATTGCATTTTTAAAAATTGTAATGACTTTTTTTTTTCATTTCTAAAAGCTGTATTTAGTCGTTTTAAAATCTGTTGTAGAGAGAGGTATTTGGCACAGCAGTTAAGATGCCACTTGGAATGCCTTCATCCAATATCAGAATGCCTGGGTTCAAGTTCTGGATCCACGTTCAATTCCAGCTTCCTGCTAATGTGCCTTCTGGGAGGCAGCCAATGAATAAAGTACTTCAGTGCCTGCCACCCATTGGGAAGACTTGAATTGAATTCAAGGATCCTGGCTTCAGCCTGGCCCAGTACCAGGTATTGTGGGCATTTGAGGAGTGAACAGCAAATGAAAGACAATATCCCTATGTGTCTCTGTCTCTCTGTGTCTCTGTATGTTTCAAATGAATAAAAATGGTTTCTTAATCTGTTGTGTTTGATTAATGAGTTTTTTACATCACTTTCAGTTCTTTGGCTTCTTCTTGGCTCTAACCCTGATTTTAATTGGGTTTGATGACTTACTCTCATAGTGCATAATTTTGATTGTGAACTTCTCTTTAGTGAGGGAGATTTAACAAATCCTCCTGCCATTCACCTCTGATTTATCAGTGGTAGTCATCACTTTAATTTCAATGACTACATTTTATTTCTATAAATTGCACTTGTGTCTTTTTAGACGTTTGCTCTCTTTTCTCATATATTTAATTCCGATTTCCTAAATTAAGTTACTCATATTCATTTAGGGTGTACATCTGAAAATATCATTTTCTTTAAATCCTGATTTTTTCCCCCCTCCATTCATGGAAAATCGTATCCTTGCAAGCTTTGTAACTTTGGACCATGAGTTCATGTTTGGCTGATCTTTTGTTAATCCTGTCAGACTTTTGCTAAAAATGGGTCCCTCCAGGGTGGTTTCAAACTTGGTTTTGGCAAAGCAATGAGGATATTACAACAAAAGACCACTTCTAGTTACCATCTTGACTTACCAGTACCCAACCTTGCAAATGGAATAAATTCATTTCCCAAATTTGAATTGTAATAGGACTCTGACTAAGAAATCTCAGAGAAAGATTTTCCTTTCCCTCTCACATCTCAAAACAACTTTCATAGGCTTATTCTTATACTTCCTTGCTAACAGCTAGATTTTATCTAATATCTTCCCTGCAGATGGAGTCCTACAAGTAGCCTTCACATAACCTGATCTTAGTTCTAAATTCTGCTTCTTAAAGGCCCAAGATCTTGTCTGCCCTTAAGATGCCCTAATCCACAAGCCTCTGTGTTACTTAAATCAGCAGATATCACAGAGAATCAACAGGAAATTCAGTTGCTTATGGCCCTGGTTTTCAATTCCCTCTTGCTGTAAGCCCATGCAAATATGCTTATTTACTTTTGTTTACTTGAAAGGAAGACTGGCAGAGAGAGCAAGAGCAAGAGAGAGAGAGAGAGAGAGAGAGAGAGAGAGATCTTCATCCACTGGTTTATTCTCCAAATTCCTGCAATAGCCAGGGCTGGACCAGTCCTTAGCCAGGAGCCAGGATTCCATGGGTCTTGCACATGGCTGACAGAGACCCTAGCACTTGAATCATCACCTGCTGCCTCCCAGGGTATACATTAGCAGGAATCGGGAATCAGGAGTGGAGGCAGAACTCAAACCTAGGCATTCCAATGTGGAATGCAGGCATCCTAAGTGGTAGTTTGACCCACTTGCTACAGTGCCTGCCCCAACCTCATCTAAACATTTTAAAGAATACTTACCATATTTAATAGACTCTCCTAATTTTTAATTTAATAAAAACTTTTTAACTTATTTATCTCACCATAATGTTGGAAAAGGAGATTATTTAGATTATAACTCTAATATAAGCTCTCTAAGCCATGGCTTTGTGAACACCATATTTATCAACACAAACAAAGCATGACTTTCAAAAATGAAGTCTTCTACACTATTGTTTTGGCCACAGTCTTAAAAACAAACTGTATTTTCAAAGTCAACAGTAGGGGCCAGCACTGTGGCATAGCAGGTAAAGCCACAGCCTGCAGTGCTGGCATACCATATGGATGCCAGTTCGAATCCTGGTTGCTCCACTTCCAATCCAGCTCTCTGCTATGGCCTGGGAAAGCAGTGGAAGATGACCCAAGTCCTTGAGCCCTGCACCCACATGGGAGACCCAGGAGAAGCTCCTGGCTCCTGGTTTCAGATCGACCCAGCTCCAGCCATTGGAGTCAACTGTAGAGTGAACTAGCAGATGGAAGACTTCTCTCTCTCCCTCTCTCTGTCTCTCCTTCTCTCTGTGTAACTCTGGCTTTCAAATAAATAAATAAATCTTAAAAAAAAAAAAAAAGAGAGAGAGAGAAAGCCAACAGTGACTTTGTTATCTAGGCTGCATTCATTTTCCCTATCACCTCTTAGACGAATAAACTTAAGCCTACAGTTATATCATACCAGGAAAATGACTGGGGAGTGAGGTCAGGAAATATTTGAGAACAGATCCTATACTAGATGATATGCAAATTACACTGGCTAATGAGGCTTTTCTTTTCTAAATTCATTGTCTCTTTTTCAATGTTTATTATGAAAATATTTTAACATCCAGAAAGGTAAAAGAATAATGGACATCGGCAAATCTGCTACTTGCATTCAATACTTGCTTACATTTTTATGTTTTAACTCAGAGTATATGTAAGTAAGGATTATATATCATAGGTTGAATATTTGAAAGTAAGTTGCGGATATTTTAAGTCATCCCTAAAACCTCAACAGATATTACCTAAGAATGATGACATTTTCCTACATAACCAGACTGTTATCACACAAAATGTTGACAATAATTCCCAAATATCATCAAATAATCATTTTGCTAATATCTCGAAGACTGCCTAATAGCTTTTTAATGTTTTTAACTTTTTAGCATTATAGCAAAACTTCGGAGAAAAGAGATGGCTATTTTATCATTTGTTTCTAAAAGACCCTTGAAACAGAAGGACATCACCTAGATATTGTCTGATGCACTTCCCAATAATTTTGGAATTTAGGAACTACAAGGGTCATTTCATCAACTTTAATCTTTCAGCTCTAATATAAATCTCCCACACTCAACGATTGCTTACACGCTGGAATCTGTTTTGCTTACAATCTTGGTTTGTTCCAACTGCATGTAAGTTCTTTAATCTTTGAAGAATTGAAGCTATTACACCATCAGGGGTAGGGTACATCTGGCCCACAGGTCATATAAAGCCCACAAAATCAGCTGGTTTAGCCCTGACAAGGCAAGCACAGGTGGGACTTGAAATTCGTTAAGTCTAGCAGGATAATTTTGAAGTTGATAATTTTAGATGGCCCGCGAATTGTTTTAAACATGCAAATGGCCCATCACAGATAAAAGGTTCCCCACCCGAATGAATAGGTATACTTTCCATTTAAGTGTTCAAAAATTACCATTAGGTCTCAAAAATTACCTTTGATAATGAACTTGAGACTGAAGGCCTGAGCTCTAAGTTTGTTTCTCTTCATTTGCCAGCAACAATCCATTAGCATCCACCCACCTAGACATTTCGTAAGTAAGCCACACTCTCATACAAGGGAGTTGGTCTAGATTGCTGACAGATGCTTCAAGCACAATAAAACAACATAAATACACAATGCCACCCACTTAGCCTGGGTTAGCTTTGCCTTCCAGTTTCAAATCAAGCCATTTAAAGATAAATTTTTGCTGGAGCTAAAATATTTCACATACAGCAACGCCAATGGCTGTTTTTCAATCTGTAGATTACCTGGCATATACCTCCCAATAATTAAGATGCTTGCCCTAGGTTGGCGCTGTGGCTCACTAGGCTAATCCTCCGCCTGAGGTGCCAGCACCCCAGGTTCTAGTCCTGGTTAGGGCGCCAGATTCTGTCCTGGTTGCTCCTCTTGCAGTCCAGCTCTCTGCTGTGGCCCGGGAAGGCAGTGGAAGATGGCCCAAGTTCTTGGGCCCTGCACCCACATGGGAGACCGGGAGGATGCACCTGGCTCCTGGCTTCAGATGGGTGCAGCGCGCTGGCCGTAGCAGCCATTTAGGAAGTGAACCAATGGAAGAAGACCTCTCTCTCTCTCTCTCTCTCTCTCTCTAACTCTGCCTGTCAAAAAAAAAAAAAAAAATGCTTGCCCTTAACTGGGTAGTTTCGGAACTAATGATCATAATCTGATAGCATTGAAGTCCTGCAAAAGATTTTTATTTTAGAAAGTTAATTTCCTCATATGCAATGGTTTACAACCATACGCTTTTCTGACTTTCAGTGTTTGTACCTGTAGTGAAGCTAAGGGTGATTTGGTTGACTTGCAATCCTTATACCTCCACACGGCACTCAACATGAATCTCTCCCTTCTGGGTTTGACTTTCCAAGAGAGATTCTCTTCTATTATGCTATGCTCCCACAGCTCTACCACCTCTGTTGGTTCCCTTACTCTCCAGCACTCTTATCCTGCACACCAGGCTGAGCTATTGGATTCAGCTGTACTTCTCACCTTGGGAGCAGTTTCTCTGCTCTTTCTTTATGAACAGAGTGTGCGTGGTAGATAGCCTTGTACAGACAATGCCAGGCGCCTATTGCTGAAGTTGCTGAAAGGGGAATTTAGGGAACTGAAGCAGCCAATTTGTCACAAGGACTCTAATGGACCAGTTGCCCTGGAGAAAATAATTAACATTTCTCACTTCAAGTGCCCTCGACCAGAGGCCAAATACCTAGCAGATCTGAAAGAATAACCGCCTCCCTTGCAACTCTCATCCACTTCAGCAAGATGCATTTCCTTTCCGCATTCTGTCTCCATGGCTTTGTTAGATAGGAATCATCCCTTCCTCTGATGTTCTGACAATGACATTAAGAAGGGTAAGGGGGCGGCGCCGCGGCTCACTAGGCTAATCCTCCGCCTTGCAGCGCCGGCACACCAGGTTCTAGTCCCAGTTGGGGTGCCGGATTCTGTCCCGGTTGCCCCTCTTCCAGTCCAGCTCTCTGCTGTGGCCAGGGAGTGCAGTGGAGGATGGCCCAAGTCCTTGGGCCCTGCACCCCATGGGAGACCAGGATAAATACCTGGCTCCTGCCATCGGATCAGCGCGGTGCGCCAGCCTTGGCGGCCATTGGAGGGTGAACCAATGGCAAAGGAAGACCTTTCTCTCTGTCTCTCTCTCTCACTGTCCACTGTGCCTGTCAAAAAATAAAAAATAAATAAATAAATAAAAAGAAGGGTAAGGGATGTGATAATGCTACATATAGGTGGTTGGGGACCTTAGTGAAGCCCTGAAGAGCTGGAGCACACAGCATTCAAGGTGCTCTGTGTGGGGAGCAGCTCGGACTAGACTAAGTTACTGGAATTAAGACTTATTCTATGCATCTGCTCTCCTCTGTGGGGAGCAGCTCGGACTAGACTAAGTTACTGGAATTAAGACTTATTCTATGCATCTGCTCTCCCACAATATGGCGCTGGGAGAGGAGAAAACAGCTTCTACGCAGCTGCCTCCAGTTCAACCAATAAACTGTAGGACCTACTCCTGATTGGAGGAGAGCAGCGTACTCGGCGTGTGGGCAGCCGAGTTGGGATTGGCAGAAGAGGACTATAAGGGAGGAGAGAGACAGCATGCACCAGGAACATCTAGGGGGAACATCTGAAGGAACACCTGTGCAGCCCCCCAGAGAGCCGGCCGGCGGTGTGCCGCTCCCCTGCGGAAGTGGGGAATGTGGCCAGGGGGAACTGCCCTTCCACGGAGGTGGAAGGGATAGTAGCCAACCCGGGAAGAACCAGCAGCAAACCCGGGGAGGGCCGAGCAGACGAAAGAACAGCGCAGGGTCCTGTGTTGCTCCTCCACGAAGAGGGTGAGCGACATAATGGTGCCGTGACTCGGATATGAAGCCTAGGCAGGGTCTTGTGTCGTTCCCCCACGAAGACGGGGAGCGACATAGTGGTGCCGTGACTCGGATAGGAAACCTAGGAGGGAAAGAAACGGCAAGAAGCAGGAAAATACCGGAGAGAGAGACTAGCGAAGAGCCTAGGGGAAAGCCAGACGAGAAAGGTGCCGGAAGAAGCTATTGAAAGCCTAGGCATAGACTTGGATACGGACTGTGGGAAAGAAGTTAGGATTGAAAGCGAAAGTGAAAGCTTTCATAGACTCGGATGCGGACTATGGCGGGGAAGCTAGGAGATTGAAAGCGAAAGTGAAACCTGGAGGAGGCTTGGACTTGGATACGGACTGTGGGGAGAAGCCAGGAGAAATGAGAGGAATATTGTTGGAAGAAAACTTAAGGAAACATACCGGGTAGAGAAAAATGTTAGGGAGGATGAAGCCGCGAGTGCAGGCCGAGGCGAAGACTTAAGCCACCTTGGAATTCTTCAAGTCACCCCGGGGAGCAAGAGGCGAAGATCTGGAACCAGAGGCAGAGACGTGGGCCGCCAGGATTCGCCAGGTTAGTCCGGGGAACTTGGACTGAATGCCGGTGGTGGCGGAAACATTCGCGGAAGCCGCCGCGTGCAGAGAGAGCACGGGGCGTTGGCGCGAGGCCGTGGTGCGGGCGCGAAGTGCGTGGAGACCGCGGAGTGTGCGCGCGAAGCCGAGCTGCACAGATGAGAGAAGCGCGGGCTGAAGTGGCGCAAAGCCGGGAAGCCGCCGCGGGGCGGGCGCCGGCGGGGCGAGGCGCCGGGAAGCCGCGCAGAGCCGTGAAGCTGCCGCGGGGCGAGGCGCCGGGAAGCCGCGCAAAGCCGGGAAGCCGCGCAGATCGGAGAAGCGCGGGCTGAAGCGGCTCAGAGCCGGGAAGCCGCCGAGAAGCAGTCTCGGGGCGGGCGCCGGAAAGCCGCAGGGATAAGAGAAACAGAAGTTTAGAAGATGAGAGAAATAGGAATGCTGGAAGATAGAAGTAAAATGGGAGAAATAGGAATGCCCGGAGATAGAGAAATAGAGAAATAAAAAGGCCTCCCTACAACACTGCAATGTGAGAGCTTGGATTCGGTCTGCCTAATCAAGTGAGGCGATGAGCACCTGCGGGCAGCTAGCAGCTTATGCGCCGCAGGTCACCGAAGACAGGCACGAATTAACATCAGTAAAGCTTCCCCACAATGCAACAATTAGGAGGCTTGGATTCGGTCTGCCTGATTAAGGCGGTAAGCGCCAGCAAGCAGCTCGACCAGAGTATGAGCTGCAGGTCACCGAAGATAGGCACGAACCAACACTAATAAGTCTCCCCCACAATAAGGCAATGAGAAGGCTTGGATTCGGTTTGCCTGATAGGTCTTGTAAGTCCCCTGCAGGCAGAGCAGAGCATGCGCTGCAGGGCACCGAACACAGGCACGCATCAGCGCCTAAAAACCTCCTCACAACATGGCGAAGAGAGGACCCGGATTCGGTTTTCCTGATTGATAGGACTTGTAAGAGCCTGTGGCAACTCTAGCAAGTAGAGCAGAGTGTGTGCCGCGGGACACCGAAGACAGGCGCGTATCAACACCAAAAAATAAAAAGAAAGGGGGATCTGTGGGGAGCAGCTCGGACTAGACTAAGTTACTGGAATTAAGACTTATTCTATGCATCTGCTCTCCTCTGTGGGGAGCAGCTCGGACTAGACTAAGTTACTGGAATTAAGACTTATTCTATGCATCTGCTCTCCCACAATATGGCGCTGGGAGAGGAGAAAACAGCTTCTACGCAGCTGCCTCCAGTTCAACCAATAAACTGTAGGACCTACTCCTGATTGGAGGAGAGCAGCGTACTCGGCGTGTGGGCAGCCGAGTTGGGATTGGCAGAAGAGGACTATAAGGGAGGAGAGAGACAGCATGCACCAGGAACATCTAGGGGGAACATCTGAAGGAACACCTGTGCAGCCCCCCAGAGAGCCGGCCGGCGGTGTGCCGCTCCCCTGCGGAAGTGGGGAATGTGGCCAGGGGGAACTGCCCTTCCACGGAGGTGGAAGGGATAGTAGCCAACCCGGGAAGAACCAGCAGCAAACCCGGGGAGGGCCGAGCAGACGAAAGAACAGCGCAGGGTCCTGTGTCGTTCCTCCACGAAGAGGGGGAGCGACACTCTGAGCCTTAAATTCCCTCCCAGCTCCACCGCAGGGGAAAGGTAACATCCACCGTGATGGCCAATGATTGCATCAATGATGAGCCTGTGACAATATGACATCAAAAATTGATGAAATCCTTAAGGCCAAAAGACTTGAGCAGGAAATTGAAACCAGAAAGATAAGAAAACCAAAACTTGGATGCTGGATTTAGAAAACAAAAACACAGAATCTCTAGCAAACATGAATTTTAGGTAAACAAATACTACATAAAACATATTTGCAAGAAAAAAATCATTTATTGCTTATCCAAATTCTAACATATCTCAGTGACCTGTATTGTATCTGGCAACTCTACCCTCAATGCCATATGGGACCAAGAGACCACGCTCTGTGTACACAAGCAGGGGGCTCTAGGCCTGAGAGCATCACATAAAGCCAGGACCCTCTTTTTGTCCAAGGAAAGAACTGGAAGAGAGGATTTTGAATATTCTCTCCAAAAAGAAATGAAACTGAGATGTCAGCTATGTTAATTATCCTGATTTGACCATTACCAAAAAAAAAAAAAAAAAAAAAAAAAAACCACAGGTACCAAAATGTCACCTGGCACCCTATAAATATGCACAATTTTTACTTGTCAGTCAAAAATAAAACTTAGGGTCAGGCATTGTGACACAGCTAGTTAAGCCCTTGCTTGGAGATCCACATCCTATACCAGAGTGCCTGGTTTGAGACCTGGCTACTCTACACTTCAATTTTTTTAATGCTTTCTATTTGCATGTTAATATGATATTCATGCACAGAGAACAGATTCAATGTAGTTCATAGATACAAATCTGAGAATATAATGGTTTTATTTCCTCCCTCTCTCCTTCCCTCCAACCTTCCTTCCTTCCTTCCTTCCTTCCTTCCTTCCTTCCTTCCTTCCTTCCTTCTTATTTCTTTCTTTCTTTCTTTCTTTCTTTCTTTCTTTCTTTCTTTCTTTCTTTCTTTCTCTCTCTCTTTCTTTCTTTCTTTCTTTCTCTCTCTCTCTCTCTCTCTTCCTTCCTTCCTTCCTTCCTTCCTTCCTTCCTTCCTTCCTTCCTTCCTTTTAGCTGCCTGCACATTGGATTCACCTTCTGTTTAATGCACATGGGAGGCAGCAATGATGGACCAAGTGCTGGGGTTCCTGCCACTCATGTGGGAGACTTGGATGGAGTTCCTGGCTCCTCATTTCAGCCTGGCCTAGATCTGGTTGCTGTGGGCATTTGGGGAGTGAACTAGTAGATGGGAGATCTCTGTCTCTTCCTCTCTGTTTCACTCTGCTTTTCAAATAATCAATAAATAAATCTTTAAAAAAATAAGAAATTTTAAAGGAATAAATCATCTTTCTTGCCTATATCTCTAGGCAGGGAAAAACAGAAGTAACTCTAATCGGTTTCTTCATGAGAATGTAGAACTGGAATTCAAATTCATACCTGCAATGCACTGTGTGAAACTATAAGCTGAGAAATAAGATTCTAAAAGAATAGTAGTGCCCCAACACCAGGAAGAAGACTATGCAAATCTACATTGGGGAATAGCTTATTAACTCAGAGCTCTTAGAATTTTTAAAAATTAAGTTTATCTAAACATGAATTCACAATTAAAATAAACATGCAAAAATATGAGTACACAGTCCACTTTTGTTAGAGTTTGCAGAAATACTGATAGATTTAGATGACATCAGATGTCAAACACTGGCATTATTGGCTACAGGCTATAACACAATTACTGATAAACTGTATTAAAAATAGATGCTGGGAGCAGGCATTTAAGAGCCTAGTAGTTAAGATGCTAGTTGGACACTTACATCCCGTACTGGATGCCTGGGTAAGAGTCCCAATTCTGCTGTCAATTCTAACTTCCTGCTAATGCAGACCTTTGGGGAAGCAGCAGGTGATGGCTCAGGCAGTCGGGTCCTGGAACATACGCGGGAGATGCGGATTGGTTTCCAAGCTCCAGATCTGACCAGCAACTCCACCCATTGCAGGCACTGGGGAGTGAACCAGTAAATGGTAGGTTGGTTTCTCTCTCTCTCTCTCTTTCCCTCTGCCTCCCTCCGTCTGCCTCCCTCCATCTCAAAAAAATGGATGTCAGATTTTTTTAAAATAAATGTAGAAGAAGATATCATAAAATGACTAGGA
The DNA here is from genome assembly GCF_051225735.1 of Oryctolagus cuniculus. Lineage (NCBI taxonomy): Eukaryota > Metazoa > Chordata > Mammalia > Lagomorpha > Leporidae > Oryctolagus > Oryctolagus cuniculus. The sequence goes on from NC_142873.1 coordinate 107,588,553, forward strand.
AGATTTAAAAGAATTATTTGCCAAATTAAAAGGGTATCATCGAAATTTTTAAATTTAAGAAATATTTGGTAACTTAAAGGTAGGCTGCTGGACTTTCAATTCAGTTCCCTGCTAACAGCCTAGGAAAAGCAGCAGAAAATAGCCCAAGTTTCTGGACGCCTGCTACCCATATGGGAAATCTGGAAGAAGCTTCTAGTTTCTGGCTTTGGTCTGGTTCAATGCTTGCTGTTGTGGCCGTCTGCGGAGTGAACCAGAGGATGAAGCTCTCTTTCTTTCGGTCTCCTCCCTTTCTCTCTCTCTGTCTCTTTGAAAGTTTATCTCTCTCTCTGTTTGAAAGGGAGAGAAAGAGAGAGAGAGACTACAGATGACTCCTTTACTAAATATGTTTTCATATATATAAGCCATCATCATTCATTTAATATGCTCTTATTTCTCGTTAATGCAATACACACACATATATAAGGTATGTGTATATACACATATATATGCACATATATTACATACATATATAATGTGTGCGTAGCTCTAAAATGTAAAAGTGCATAGATACATTTATTTCTCCCACCATATTTCGCAGTGTGTTGTCAACATAGTCCCTGTGAAACTACAAGCAATTTTGCATGCCGCTGGCTCTACTATCACCTAACACAAGCTGTTGACAGTTCCCATCAGTTTTACGCACATGAGACCCTTCTCAGAGGTTTACGTGCCTCCTGGCTGCAGAACATGTGTGCACGTGGACGTGCTTAAAGCCTGTTGAGTGCAGCTTCAGGACAGCTCTTGAAATTAAAATCAGCACAGCAGAACCCAGAGTGCTGAGTCGAAAAGAAAAATGCATTTGGAAGTGAAAAATGCTCCCCTGGCTCAGCATCTATTTTGTCCTCACTGGTGAGATTGGTAATCTTGGGAAAGAAGAGTACTGGCGAAAAACAAACCAAACCAAAAAAAAAAAAAAAAAAAAAAAAAGGAAATTTGGAGCTGAAAGACACTTCAGAGGGATGGGCATTTGGCTTAGCAACTAAGATACCATTGGGACTCCTGCATCCCCTGTCAGCGTGGTTGGGTTAGAGTCCTGGTTCTGTTCCTGATTCCGATTTCCTGATACACACTCTGGGAGGCAGCAGGTGATGGCTCAAGTCGTTGAGTCCCTGCTGCCTATGTAAGAGACCTACATGGAGTTTGCAGCTTCTGGCTTTGGTTTGGCCCAGCCCTGGATATTGCAGGAATACGGGGAGTGAACCAGCAGATGGGAGATCTCGTTCTCTCTGTCTTTCTGCCTTTCAAATTAAATAAATAGATAAATATAATACACATATTTAAAGCTATACTAAAAAAGAGGCACTGGAGAAATTAAATAAAGCCAGCTTCTCACTTATCAGGGAAGGCAATTAAAATGCAGAAAGGGGAAGGATCTCCAAAAGTCACAAAACCACATGAGGGCCAGCGCCGCGGCTCACTAGGCTAATCCTCCGTCTTGCGGCGGCGCCGGCACACCAGGTTCTAGTCCCGGTCGGGGCGCCGGATTCTGTCCAGGTTGCCCCTCTTCCAGGCCAGCTCTCTGCTGTGGCCAGGGAGTGCAGTGGAGGATGGCCCAAGTGCTTGGGCCCTGCACCTCATGGGAGACCAGGATAAGTACCTGGCTACTGGCTTCGGATCACTGGCGGTGCGCCAGCCACAGCGGCCATTGGAGAGTGAACCAACGGCAAAAGGAAGACCTTTCTCTCTGTCTCTCTCACTGTCCACTCTGCCTGTCAAAAAAAAAAAAAAAAAAAAAAAAACACATGGGGACAGGAATAGACAACCTTGTTACCTTACAAGAAAAGATTTTCTGGGCACTTCAGAAAAAGTTTCTGATGATATTCAACACAAATCCTTTTTTTTTTTTTTTTTTTGACAGAGTTAGTGTGAAAGAGAGAGACGGAGAGAAAGGTCTTCTTCCATTGGTTCACCATCCAAATGGTCACTCTGGCCGGCGCACTACGCTGATCCAAAGCCAGGAGCCAGGTGCTTCCTCCTGGTCTCCCATGCGGGTGCAGGGCCCAAGTACTTGGGCCATCCTCCACTGCACTCCCGGGCCACAGCAGAGAGCTGGACTGGAAGAGGGGCAACCGGGACAGAATCCAGTGCCCCGACCGGGACTAGAACCTGGTGTGCCGGCGCCGCAGGCGGAGGATTACCCTAGCGAGCCATGGCACTGGCACAAACATAAATCCTTTTGAGTTCTACATTGTGAGAAGGAAATGGAACATTCTTCGAGGATCAAAAATCGTGAAGTTCTCAAGTAAAATTCAAGTTCAGTCTAATTTTTGCTGAAGTTCTCTTTATCTGTATTGTCTCAGGACCAATACCTGTTTACTTGTCTTCATATTGCTACTTAAAGCATGGTGTGCAGTCAGGAATTTACATGAATTGCATTATTTCTAAAGAAAAAGAAACATACTAAATGTTCTTTAGTTTTACTGAGCTCACGATTAGTGTTAATGTTTGTGTGTTTCTCTCAACCTGAAAATTAGCGTTTGATTTTTTCTTTCTCAATTTAGTAGGGACCATTCTCCAAAACCGGAAATAGATAACCCAGGCTCCTCCTGGGAGGAGCTGTTTTAGCCGTGTTGCTCTTTGGTAATCAGCTCACTCCCACGTCAGTCTCTTCTACTAGTTGAGATGCCCTCAGGTATCAGCGGGACAGCGGGTTAAAATGGCTTAACCCACGGGAAAAACGTATGTCCTCTTTCAGGAGTCCACAAGAAGGAAGTCAGGGCGTGGACGCGGCAGTTCCTACAGTCCCATGGACCACGCCTGTTCCCTGTTTCTTCCATGACTTCCTCAGCACCCTGACTTGGTTTTTCTCCAGCCCAGTCACAGCAGGTGTCTCCCGAAGTGGGGTTGCCTACACTCACATGTGACCATATATTCACTCTCTCACTTTCAAATAATCTGGTTCTCACCTGTGCACCTTTACTTATGCCTTTGCTTTGAATTCTTATCTCTGTGGGGACAAGAACTCGGAATAAAATCAAGATACATATTCCCATAATATTTTCACTTTTTCTGCTCCGTTCAGACACGAGTACATTAGGTACACCCGCCTGTCTTCCTGTGCTGGGCACAGTTTTATCCCATTCACTTCTGAGGCCACTGGCTCATCTCCATTTCCCTCTACATGTGGACCACTCACAGGAAGACTACAGGTCCGAGAAGGCAGTTGACTCCAATGGTACATCCTCCTCTTGAGGTCCCTTCATTTCCTTTCACTGCAGCCATAAATTAAAATGATTGTTTATAATTTAGCATTTTTAAATTTACGCTGTAATGGGAAAGCTTTCTCTGAAAATCTAGCTCACTACGTTGCTGGGTAAAAAAGTTTTTATCTGGGACCAGCATTGTGATGTTGTAGGTAAAACTACCACCTGTGACGCAGGAATCCCATATGGGAACCAGTTTGTGTCCTGGCTGCTCCACTTCCAATCCAACTTGGGAAGGCACTGGAAGATGGCTCAACTGCTCAGGGCACTGCCACCCAGGCGGGAGATCTGGGAAAAGCTCCAGGCTCCTGGCTACAGCCTGGGCCAGTCTTGGCCATAGTGGCCATTTGGGGCGTGAACCAGCAGATGGACGCTCTCTCTCTCCCTCTTCCCTTCTCTCTCTCTCTCTCACCCTCTCAAATACATAAATAAGTCTTTTTTAAAAAGCCTTTATCTGATTTTTGAGCAGCAGATATACGTACACAAATAATAGCCATTTGCTACAATGCAGTTGCTCTGAGATAATAAGATAGAAGTGTATCAGTATCTTGCTGTTTTTTAAAGAACACTATGATTTCCAGGTGTTCTATGTGTGAATACATTTAAAAACCCCTGGTATATCAAAGTGATGGAAGCAACAGTTACAACTAACATCAGCAAGGCTGGTTCTTTATATTTAGGATTACCATATACGAGAATTTCACTGTCTCAACTGGGACACATTTAAGAGTTGAAGGAGTTAAGACCATACCAATCCCAAAATGCTCTAGCATTTTGATCATTGTTAATTAAAGACACTTAAAAAAAAAAAAAAAACAGCAGGTGAAAAGAGATCACTCTGGCTTTCACTGTGTTTCTTAAAAGCAGGTGACAGAATTCCCACGTGCAAGATATCCTTATACCAGAGGGAAAAAGATTCTTATCAGGTACAGAACATTGCAGCTGAGGGAAATCTTGAGCTTCCTAGTTACTTCTCTGTATTAGCTCGAGCCCCTTTGTTGTATCACATTTTACGATCCACTGTTCTGGTTTAGCAGTCAAGGTCACTTTATCTGCTGCTCTGAGACTCATTTCCTTATGAGGGTTCCTGTGTCACATAAAACTTGTAGTAAGTCTGGTTGTGTGCTTTTCTCCTGTTGACCTATTTGCATCCATTTACTTCTCAGCTCCACAAGGGACCCTAAGAGAACAGAGATGGTATGTTGCCTAGCAAAGGGTTCCTAAGAGGAAACTTGGTCAGACACACTGGGGTAGGGAGCCACCCTAGTTACAGCTTCACTTTTAAAGCATTAAATTTGCAGCACTGCAAAGAACTGACCGTGTCCCTGCAAAATCTGTATCTTGAAATTCTAACTCCTAATTTAATGTTAGGAGATAGAGATTATGTGGGTTAATGAGGTCATGAGACTGAAGCCGTCGCGTGGAATGAGTAGTTCTCAGGCACCTCAGGCCACTCCATAGCTCTCTTTCTGCCACGTGAGGATACCAAGAGCAAATGAGAGTCTGCAAGCTGGAAGATGGTGCTCAGCAGACCCTATCATGCTGGTAGCCTGATCTCAGATTTCCAGCTTCCAGAACAGTGAGGAATCCATTTCTTTCCATGGAACTCTGTTACAGTAGTCTGAATTAAGATAAGCACCTGTCAAATCCCTATTCTCTAATATCAAATGTAGATTATGGGAGGAATTTAATATTGCATATAATATGATGTATTTATCTTTTTTTTCAAGATTTTTTTTCTTATTTTTATTTTATTTTTATTTATTTATTTGTTTGACAGGCAGAGTGGACAGTGAGAGAGAGAGGGACAGAGAGAAAGGTCCCCCTTACTGTTGGTTCACCCTCCAATGGCCGCTGCAGCCGGCGCACCGCCGGTGATCCGAAGCCAGGAGCCAGGTACTTCTCCTGGTCTCCCATGGGGTGCAGGGCCCAAGCACTTGGGCCATCCTCCACTGCACTCCCGGGCCACAGCAGAGAGCTGGACTGGAACCGGGACTAGAACCCACAGGCAGAGGATTAGCCTATTGAGCCACGGCGCTGGCCCTGATGTATTTATCTTGATCATTATTTTGGAAGATTCAAGTAATATCTTCAGCCCAAATTTGTTTTATAATTGACATATAACCTTGTGGAACTAAATTTTGCAATGAGGACATTTTTCAACACTTTTAACTCCAATTGAAATATCAAAGGAATTTTTCATAAAAATTTAAACTAAAATTATTCTGGAAAGAATACGTTAGTTATAGTGAACAGAGTATCTCCAGATATTAAAATTTATTGAGCATCTGTGGTAATTAACACATCTAATACTGGAGAAAAACAGGCTGAAAATCTATATAGAAAAGAATATAGCTCAGAAATAAACATAAATACATTTGAGAATCACTAAATGATAAAATGTGACATTTTACATGAGTGGAATGAAAGATTTGTTTGCTTATTATTTTCCCAGATCAAATCTATTGGGACAACTGACTAACCACTTAAAAAAAATAAAAGCTATATCCTTTTTCCACTTGTACAACAGCTTAAATACCAAAGAAACCAAAATTAGAAATCCAAAAAATATAATATAAAATACCAGAAAAATCATTCTTAATGAATTTTTATAATTGGGGTTACTTTTCTAAAGATGATGGAAATCCAGAAGAAATTTTAAAAGGTTGAAAATGTAATAACGTATGAAGGTAAAATGCATAAAAGACAAAAATACTACAAAGCCAAAATATAACTGAAAAACTAATAAATATTTAAATATTTGAAAGATAAAGAACAGATTTTTAATATGTAAGTAATTCATGCACAGTCCCAGTGGTGACCATGGCAGAGTCAGGTTGTTTTTTTTTTGTTTTTTTTTTGTTTTTTTTTTTTTTGACAGGCAGAGTGGACAGTGAGAGAGAGAGACAGAGAGAAAGGTCCTCTGCCGTTGGTTCACCCTCCAATGGCCGCCGCGGCCGGCGCACCACGCTGATCCGATGGCAGGAGCCAGGAGCCAGGTGCTTTTCCTGGTCTCCCATGGGGTGCAGGGCCCAAGCACCTGTGCCATCCTCCACTGCACTCCCTGGCCACAGCAGAGAGCTGGCCTGGAAGAGGGGCAACCGGGACAGAATCCGGCGCCCCGACCGGGACTAGAACCTGGTGTGCCGGCGCCGCTAGGCTGAGGATTAGCCTAGTGAGCGGCGGCGCCGGCGGTGACAGAGTCAGTTTTACTTTCCCAAAAGCATCTACAAAACTAGACAGAATATAGAATACATTAGCCAGAAGATTGCACAGGGATATGAGGGAAGAAAGTGCACAAAATAAGCCATATTTATTATGACTTCTCCCTAGGATTATTCTCTAAATATAGGGGACTAGGGCCTAAAGAAACAGAAGCAGTATCCCAGGGAGTGCCATAGTTGTAAATGGCAAGGAGGTTGGGATTTGGAGGCAAGAGTCTCAGTATGAGCTAACTGTAGAGAGGAATCTCCAAGAATCCATACTGGTGTCCCTTGGGCCCTTGGCCAAATCGTAACCTGTACCTCTGTGGGGTGAAAGTCTAACATCCCTAATAGAAATGAGCTGCTTGTGGATTACTGTTGATTAGTGATAAGAGTGTGAAGTTAGGAACGTTTTATAGTTTCACCCCAGCCAGAATGGGAGGACACTGAGAACACCAGGGAAACTTAGCTGCACGCCCAGAAAGCGAATTTCTAGGGATGATAGTAAAGACTATGCTTAGGATCAGAAAAGCTTAAATATAACCTCCCTTACACAGCCTAAAAGCCCAATGGCATCAAAGTGACCCATCAATAATCTAACTGCCTAAAGGAATAAAATTTATATTCTTGGGAAGATCAGAAATCTAGTCTCTAAGACATATTATTCATAATACCCAGCATCCAAACAAAAATTACATGTGAACAATCAAGAAATAAAGAGAAAAAACAGTGAATAGAATCAGAAATCATTCATTCATATACTAAAGTACAGAAACAAGGCTGGTGAAAACAACTATAATAAGCATATATATTTAATGAACTAAAGGAAAAGATGGATGAAGTGGAAGTATCACATTTGAAGAGACAATTAAAATCCATTAAAATTGCTAAAAGGACAGAATTCAACAAATGGGTTTCACTACACACAGCAAATGACATAATTAGTATCATCAAATACAGTTTTTAAAAAATAACGAAAGTTAAGCATTGAGGCAAGGTGAGTAAAAGAACCCATCCTATGATCCAGCAATTCTACTCTTATCTACCCAGAAGAAAATGTGTAAAATTTCAGTAAGCTTTATAGTGAGGCTTGTGCACCTTACAGTATATATGGATGTCTCAAGAACAATGTAAAAAAGAGTTACAAGTAATCAATAAAATTCTTTTTTTTTTTTTTTTTTTTTTTTTGACAGGCAGAGTGAACAGTGAGAGAGAGAGAGACAGAGAGAAAGGTCTTCCTTTTGCCATTGGTTCACCCTCCAATGGCCACCGCGGCCGGCGCACTGCAGCCAGTGCACCATGCTGATCCAATGGCTGGAGCCAGGTGCTTATCCTGGTCTCCCATGGGGTGCAGGGCCCAAGGACTTGGGCCATCCTCCACTGCACTCCCTGGCCACAGCAGAGAGCTGGCCTGGAAGAGGGGCAACCGGGACAGAATCTGGCACCCCGACCAGGACCAGAACCCGGTGTGCCATTGTCGCAAGGTGAAGGATTAGCCTAGTGAGCCATGGCGCCAGCTATCAATAAAATTCTAATAGCCCATTAGAAAATTAGTCAAAGAATATGAAAGAAGAAAAAAATGGTCTTAACTTATGAAAATATATTCAACTGCATTCACTATATTAAAATTAAAGTATCAAAAAAGATACACCAATTTGAGTTAGTTATCACCTTTGCAACCAAAAGTCCTAACAAGTAGTTTTGTGAAAGTATGACTAGACATAGTTATGTATGCGAATGCTCACTTCTGTGTTGTTCATAATAGTAAAATATTGAAAACAACCTAAATATTAATCAGTTGTGAACAGTTAAATAAACCATTGTACTTTGATAAAATGAAACAATATACAACCATTAAAAATAATGATACAGGTATTTTGTAATTTATATAAAAAATATCACCAAGATACTGTGCTGTGGGAAGCGGGTGACTTCCTAACAGCAAGCAGAATACTTTCCCAACTGTATAAATCATTAAAAGGATTTGTGGAATGAGGACGATGGAAGTTATTTTGAGGAATAGAAACTGAGAGTTGTGCACAAAGGAAGCGTAGCACTTTTTATTTATATTTATCTATACTATTTGATGGATTTTTTTTCCTGTGTGCATTTGGTTTTGCTTTTTAATTTGTTTTAATTACATTTTAAAATTACAAAGTGAGAAGGAGGATAGATCTGAATACTAGCTCACATAGAAGCAAAATCCACATTGTTAGGAACCTAAATGACAAAACACATGTCATAAATCACTACAAATAAGATTTCTTAAAGAACTGTGAGATCAAAATAAAGAGCTCTTGATGATTAACATGAGTAATCTTTCACTACGAGTGGCTATGCCAGCATGACATGGAGGTGGGGTGATCTTTTGAGTGGGTACAGTAATTGGAAGTACTTGGATCCAAAATATTTTCAAGCCCCTTCAAATGCAACACACATGTTTGTAGGAATTGAGAAGTTAAAACTAAAACTTAACAATGAACAAAAACTTACATAAACTGTAAGCATTACTTCCTTATATTTTGAAATATTTATTGATTTTATTATCCAATGAATAAAAATAATACTAAAATAAATTCATGGTAATTCTATTTGGACTTTCACTCCTCAAAGCTTTTAACATTGCTTATGATTCATAATGACAAACAGATGAAAATATTCCTTCTCTCTTGGAAAAACAAGATAATTAGGATAATTAAATTTTATAGGACAATTACTGATGCATACCTCAACGCTTATATTTCTAATATTTATTAACAAAGCAATTGAGACTAGAAAGTATTAACTGCATGCCACTTAATGACAGGTTTTAAAAATACAACATGTACAATATAAGTATTTCACTATAAAATTAAATATCATCCAAATTCATTCTTAGTTCCAGGTTTTTTTCTAATAAACATTATTAAAAATACCCTGTCAGAGATCCTCACAAAATGGAACTAAATACCCTATATATTAAACATAATTAATTTTGAAAAATAGACATTTTCACCAGCTTTCTAAAATAAATAAACTTGTATAAAAATAAGTCATTCAATATAAAACACCGTGGAAACCACTTCTTGATGCTCATACAAATACATGAAATAACATTTCAGTTCTATTGGATTTTTGTATCTTAAATTGCTTCTGAAACATTGTGATTAGGTACAGGAGTGCTTTATTGTTTTAGAAAATCGTTATTCAAGAAAGACTAAAATTACTGACTTAGGTAGCTTCCTTTTATAACTAGTTCTTCACATTGCAAGTAACTGTGCTTAAATGTTTTCTCAAATGCAACTGTTTTAATCATCGTAGGGTGGATGATTATACTATCCTTTACTATTTTAAAATTGAGAGTGTATTTCTCAATACTGAATACTAGAGTTTGATAAACTAAGATGACTCTTAAAATATGAGAAGTACAAGAAATTTCTCTTAAAATAAGACTACAGAAAATAATTTAGGAAGAAGTATTTTTCATTCACATCTAAGTGACACAGAACTTTCTGGTTGCATATAATTTAATCCATTAGCATGTTGTCCAACTCTACGTATGAGCCCTGGATGTGCAACTCTCAACAATACTTACAACCTAAAGTTTGTCTTTCTTCAGCTTTTGAGTAATCTCAATATTCCCGAAGGAATGGAACATATGTTTGAAATTTGGAAAGAGGGATTTGGTTTTATTGGAGAAGAATGACAGCAAGTATAAGAATGTCATGCTTAGTGTTATAAAAGCTTATTCTCAGCCCAGAGTCTCCAGTTGGTTTGGAAACGTCATCCATGTTCTTTTAGTACTTGAACACCAGATTTAAAAAGAAAACAGTATCTGTCCCTATTCCTCCGTCAACATGGACCTCATCTCCAAATGGGAAAAAAGGACACCAACAAGAGGCCCCAACTCTGAGTGGTTTTGCATCCACTGTCTTCATCTTTATTCTTAGAGATTTTCAGCTAGGAAATCTATAATCCTGCTAACCCTGACAAAGGATTTCTCTCTAGTCTGTTTAAATTTGAAGCCACAGCTCAAACTGTTCATTTCTGAGTTTCTTTTAGTGAAATTAAAATATACAGAGGTTGAATAGTAACTTTTTTTGCAATTTAATCCTTTTAGTCAAAATTCCACATTTATCAAAAGTTTGAAATCTAAAGTCCATATTTCAGCTCCTCGCTCCTTCAACCTCTTTTTTTTAACAGAAGCTTTGGGAGGAAATGGAGAGTATGTAAATTATAAAACATTCTAAAATTTTCTCTGTATTTTATGAAAAAAAACACTAATATCAGATAATATTCACAAGGCTCCAAAAAAATATATGTCATGAAAGATATCCTCCAAAGTAGAACTTAGAACACTGACAGTAAATATGATCTAAATCTATTTCCCAATGGGTCAACCTATACCAACTCAGCCCTCAGTATGAAGACAGTGCCTTGGAACCTCAGTACTTCTGAAGTGCTTTTGTTGTTGAATTGCTTGTTTTGGGAACTGAAGCCACCCAGGTGGTGAGGAGCTCAGATTAGTATCTCACTACATTGTAACTCAGAACTGCAGCACTACAGCGATCTTCGGACTTCCGAATTTACTCCAGCACACAAGCAGCACGGGGTGTCCTTGGGCAGGTGTCAGGGACTTTGTATCAGTCTCCTTTTGCCTTGTTCTGAGTCACAGATGACAGGAGTATGTTGTGTTTCAGTGGATGTGTTCAGTTCTTAATCGCCAGTTACATCGAGAGTGAGGCAAAAGTTAATTTTTTATCTCTTCTCTATAGCATCTTCAATTAAATACCTATATCCTATAAGCATAAGCTCACAATAACTTTACCAAAATTTCCATACATATAATAATTTGTCTATCTCTAAATCTCTAAAGCCACTTAAAAAGCAATGAAAACTTACTCTCCATTTGTATTGGCATAGAACAAAGGTTTTTCACACCACACTAGTTCAGGAGTTGGCATGGACACTCTAGCTTTTTCTTCTAAGAGGGTCATCAGCTGAGTATGTCAGCTCCTCAGACATCTTAACAACACAGGATGGCTTCAAGAGTTCATGGAACGTGCAGATTCCGAAAAACTATTCAGGGATTTCAAATTTTTTTCACCAAAATAAACATCTCTTAATTCCACTTTTCCATGAGCTTGCTGAAATACTCTCAAACTAATGAAACAGTTTTAATGATTTGAGTGAGAAATGACCATAAAATAAGAAAAAAAAATCAACTGGGGTCTGGGCTCCTCATTGTTGCCTATAATTGCTCAGGTCATATGGCACAATTAGAAGATAAATGGGATGTAGGAATTTGTTTAGGATAACAGTAAAATCAGAATTCTACATGTGAAACTCTAATGCTGTTTAGAAACCCAGAGGCATATTTTTTAACACAAAAATACTCATTTTGAAGATATCAGTAATCTTCAGCTTCTTACTTCTTGTCATTGGACATCCGTGTGTGCCATTTCCTAGCTCACTGCCAATATGCAATCTTTGTGTTTTCTTACCATACCAAAAGCTGAAACAAATAACAAACTTCTGCATTCACTGTTAAGTCCTTAAAGACATGGATGAGATCTAATTCTCACTTATTTCCATCCAGGATTATATTTATACTTAAGAAATTTTATTTGATTACAAGTAAGTATACTTAATGGATTTGTAATATAAGGTAGATATTAAAAACAAGATCATTATTATTAAAATATGTGGACCTAAATATAAATTCTGGTTTCATCACCCAGTAACTCTGTAACCTTGGGCAAATAATGTCCTTGTTATTAAAAGAGGTTTAACAGTAAAGCATGTCCCCACAATGACTGCAGTAATTAGCTGAGGTAAAGTATTAGCACAGTGTTGGTTTATGTAGAGAATGCTCAATGCACGAGGGGGGAAAACAGTGTACGTGCAAATGGGCATGGGAAAGACAATGATTCCAGAGTGATAAACAGTGACGTGCACTCTAACTGTATCAGAAAGTGACAATTTCAGATCTTTTCAAGAGGACTTAAAATTCACATTATGTTTTCAAAATTGCTTCTGTTGTCATTAAGATAATGGTTATGGGTATTACCATTCTAATGGGTGGTGTCACTCTATGAAATGCATCTTAGATTGGGACAACCAGGCTTCACAAGTCGCACTCACTAAACAAGGCTTAAGCTCTCTATTTATCTTCAACACTGAGTGAAGTACTTACTTCAAATCACAGTCTGATAGCGCAAAATACAAACACAACACCTACTTTTAAAATGTACAAGGATACCTATTAGGTGTAAACGTGGGGGGGGGGCATGCGCAAAACAAAGACAATTCATGGCAAAACAAACACCCCTGAAACAACAATTACATCTCACAAATGTCAGTTAGAAGTCTTCTTTCAGGTGTTGATGTAATACAGAAGATTAGCTCTTCCTACACAGATCTACTATTCACAAAAGACAGTATTTCTTGGGCTTATTTATAGCAAGAAACAAAGAGACCTTCCCCCTGTAGCTTGTGAATAAAATTGTTAGAAGAGTCCATCTGCATCAGGAGGTTTATGAAGGCTTCTTCACATTTTTTGTCTGTATGACTGAGGGATGACAGACACCATGAAGTTTGGGACAATCATTTTCAAATTTGACTCTAATGGTTTTCTCTCCCTCATCCACAAGTGCAGAGGAATATATTACACTTCACATAGTCCATTATAACACTACTCAGGTCTCTCTCATGGAATTACAGTTAAGTCACACATCTTGTTTTCCATTATCTTATGAGTTTGAGTGGAACAAGTTTGAAATTGAGGCATGTAAGATACAAAGGTCTTCTTAGCAGATGTTCCTAAGTCGAAATTATTTTCTGCAAATTGTGAGCAGGTGTCCTGGAGGATTCTGACGTCAGTGAATAAACAGTGAGCTGGGAACGGGCACAGCTCTCCTGATTCGTCAGTCAAAAACACACCACTCTCTCTTTTTTTGATTGAGGTAACACCCAAATAATAGACAGACTTTTCACAATTATTTTCTTCGGGGAAACTTCCCTCCAGGTTCAAAAGTTTGTCCAATCCTTCTGAGAACGTAAGATGTGGTGAAATTATGTTGGGGTGTTGATCTGATAATAAGAGAAATGCTTGGGACTCTATCTGCCATGAGTTATTAGGGAGAGAATCTTTCAGCGGAGAATTTTTGCTAGAGAAGCACTTGCTCACTGAACTGTTGATCAGCTCTCGCTCGTCGCTGGTGTCACTTGATTTTGAGCTGCTGACCAGTGTGGCGTATTTCACGGAGGGCTGTCCCTGGCTTTCATCCTCACAGGTTACCTGGGAGCTCTCCACCTCTGAGAAGTTAGCACTGTTGCCTTGCTCACCAATACAAATAGAATCCTTTTCAAAATCTGGAGATGGCAAAAGCAGTGAGACCGTAGCTGCGGGCACCACCTCATCTCTGTTCTTCCATGATGTGTCAACACTGATATCTTCGGAAATGGTTTCAGGCTCCAAAAGAAGAGGGCCAAATGTCACTGACGCGGCATGCTTGGTAAAAAGATGCTCAAACGTTTCTGGCTAAAAGAAAAGACACGCATTTTAAGGTTCAATTGTATTAAAATGGATGCTTCTTTATATCATACTTGAAGACGTGGAGGTCTGTCAGGTCAATAATGAAAGACAGGAGTCAACCAGAAGTACCTCATTTTGGACTGAGCCAGGTATCACAAACATCACAGGGGAGAGGCAGCTAAGATAATATTTAAAAGGGGGACAAGAGAGACTTATTAGACTTGAGTTCTATTCTATGACCATGAACAGGTGCATAAAACTCTTTCTTTCAGTGTCTCCATCTTTAAAAATGTTCTCAAATTTTCCTTCATGGTGTTGCGCTAGAAATAAATGAAATAGTGGCTGAGAGTGCTAATTTCTCAACAAAGATTGGCTGCTATAATTGGAAAATGGGGTCTTATAAAGAATTTCTAATATTTTATAGTAAATTACATTTCTACAAACTGAAAATGTAAGCCTCAAATTTAAAAAGTACATCGAAACAAAATCCGTTAATCAAAACAACTTTTTCAAGGATGGTTACAATAGCTTTTTATGTTATATAATATAGTATGAAGGCAGAAAAAAACTGTGATTAGGGGCAGGGCTTTGGAGTAGCAGGTAAGGCCGCTGCTGGTTCTAGTCCCAGCTGCTCCACTTCCAATCCAGCTCTTTGCCATGACCTGGAAAGCAGTGGAGAATGGCCCAAGTTCTTGGGACCCTGCCACCACGTGGGAGATCCGGAGGAAGCTCCCAGCTCCTGGCTTGAAGATCAGCACAGCTCTGGCCGTTGTGGGCATTTGGGGAGTGAACCAGTGGATGGAAGACCTATTTCTCTCTACCTCTCTGTAATTCCACCTTTCAAATAAAATAAATAAAGCTTAAAAAAAGAAATTTGTGATTAGTAAGAACGTATCTACCTAATGTCATACTGAGACTCTTCTTGGGACTACCTAAAAATAAGAATCATCCTTATCTGTCAGAAACAATGGGGGTGAAAGAGGTGATCACAGACTTGTAAACTACTATTCTTTATGAATAACTTCATATGAAAATATATACTATAGGACACGTGAAATAAGACAAATACACAGGACAAATGCACATCATGTTTTTTATAGAAACAATGGTTACATCACAACAAAAGTTTTGCCAAGCATCTACAAATCAAGAATCTACGTGCAAAAAGCCCAATTCATACAATGTAAACACAATGAAAAAATGAATATAAAAAAAATTCTGTAGATACATCATGTTGAAAAATTAATACAACTAAATTTAGTGCTATAGAAAATGTGTTCAGTTTATATGTCATATATGTATTTTAACTTTTGAATCTTATAATTTTTAAGCTAATGGAATAAATTCAAATCTACTGCCTGAAATAATGGAATACTCAACTGTTCTTAATAATAGCAAGTATATTCCATATAAGACTACAATTTATTTAGCACAGGTAAAACTTTTAAATGAAATATATTAGTGACTGAAACCATAAAAGAATAAATATATCAAACACTAAGTATAAAAATGAAATAGACTTACATAGATATTAAAATACTGTATAATGACAAATATTGTGTTAATACAATTTTTCTTGTTATTCTATGAATATAACATTTTAAGAGGAAGAGTTTCTATTTCTATTTTCTTTCTGGCAGAAATCCATACATTTATGATTTTCTTCAAATATTTGCTTGGTCTATTTTGTCTGTTCTTAACATTTCTATGATGCATTCATTGAATGGTCTTAAAATTTAAATGGACCTAGAAATTCAGATCACTAAATAAAGGAATCAGATGCTATCAAAATGGAAACAAAAATATGTAGAAGTAACTGATAGCATGTAGTCCAGCTCACAGAGGATCTTCAGATGACGCGTATGGTAGGGATCATACTTTGAAAGACTTCATAACAGGAAGCTAATCCTTGAAATCAAGTAGCGTAAATGTCTACAAATACAGACAGA
Organism: Oryctolagus cuniculus; assembly: GCF_051225735.1. Taxonomy (NCBI): domain Eukaryota; kingdom Metazoa; phylum Chordata; class Mammalia; order Lagomorpha; family Leporidae; genus Oryctolagus; species Oryctolagus cuniculus. Next base: position 107,604,463 of record NC_142873.1, read on the forward strand.
AGATTCTACTAATAATAGGAAATATCCATATATTATTAAGATATATTTTATCAATGGGTCACAAAACTTTTAGCTTTGTTTATTAGAAAACTATTTCATTCCATGCATCTCATTATTTTGGAGATTTTACAACAGCCTGGGCACATATTAAATATGTATTCATCTGGAAGGAATTAAGTAACTTCTCACAATTCCACTCTTAGATTTACTTTCCAGTGACATCTGTTAATAATCAATGAAAAGGAAAAAGGCACATTCTTCCTATTCTCTAGTTTTTTTTAATATTCAACTGAAACTTTGAATAAAATTTAAATATAAGTGACCTACACATATATATCCTAAATTTAAATATTATTTAGGTTCATCAAACAGAGGCTTTGTTTTAGCCTGAATGTGAACAATACAACACACTTCATATGCTAAATTTATGGAACTAGCAAGTGGTCTTTTTTCAACTAGGAAAAGTTCTGTCCTTACCATGAACTACTTATAAAAGTGCCAAAGAGTCTCCCTTTCTTGTATCACTGCCTACTTCCCTGCCAGCCAGAAGTCCTAGGTAGTTCGGTGGAAATAAATAGACTTAGGCAAGAATTTCACAAGAGGTTGGGCTGGATGCTAGTGTTCTTTTCTGAACGGGGCAATCTGACCTGGATATGTTGGATCATACTGATAGGAACTGTAATTTCTACTGGCCTGTGACAAGCACAGACCACAACTTATGGCTTTCTTTGAACTGAAATGGGAGTTTGCACAAAAGCCACTTCAAGGTTATTGAAAGCTAAAATTCTCAGGTCGACCAAAGTTAGACATAAAAGCTTTAAGGTATTCAAAATAACACCCAAAATTAGACATTAAAAATAAAAACTAAATATTTCCACTGCTTTCTATACTTAAGAGTGACTGTATTTGCAAAGTTCTGTGCTAGAAACTGTAGATTTAGCATTCATTTAGTTACATCACTGGCTACTAAATATTTGATATCTAATATGTAATGACACAATAAGTATAATATTTTAATGTTTTATGACCAGGAAAATGATAAATCAAAAGCCAAAAATCATGAATATTACTTTCAAACTTTAAATGACCTGAAAAGTAATCATACATCCAAAATGAACTGGACTTAAACCTGTATCTTGACCCAAAATTTACACATTTATTTTGTTCTAAATCAACATAATCCACCATATATTAGTTCTCAACAGTTCAACCAAAATGTTTTAGATTTTCTCCCCATCTTCAAAATGTAAAAATCTTCTAATACTCTATAGACTGTTGAGAAGTTGATACATTGGGTTCATCTGCAGTGATCATGATTAGACTTCAAAGAATGTCCGTTCTCTGTTTAGATAAAATAAATAAGAAAGCAAAACAAAAAATCACTCAAAAAGCCAGTTAAAAGATTTCAAAACATTTTCTGTCAGGCTTGGGCTCTGGACTATAAATTCTTACGTTACATGATAGTAACACATCCTTCTGGGAAAGGGTACCATTTGAACCAATAGCATCTCCCATGTTTTAAATCAAGGGTTTAATATCACACTCTGATAGTTCTGATTACCTCAAGAAATAGTAAACTACAGATGAATGGCAGGATAGGCACAGGGAGAGGAAAACAAGGAGCTGGGAAAATTAGAAGAGGGAGGAACCAGCAGTGTTAGTAGAGAGTTTGCAACAAGAAAAAATAAAAGTTGAGAGAAATGAAAGAAAAATTAAAAGAGAGAAGAATTGAAATAGCAAAGAACAGGATCACAAGACCATTATCATGGATTCTTTTCATATAGAGAAAAGATCTAAGAAGTCAACTGGTCCAAGTCTCGGTCCCTCCCTTTTTCAGACAAAATAAAGTGATCAGCTTAAAGTTATGCACCTAATCACAGCAGGATGAGGACCCTGACTTAGTCCCCCTTTTCCTAGTCCAACAGTCTTTCCCTAACACAGTGGAGGGTGAAAAACAGGAAGAAGAACTTGTTCTTTACTTTGCTTGTTCTACTTGCTGTGATAGTTAACAGATTAATTGATACTATCTCCTGATTCTCTATAAGCTGAGGGTTATATAGGACAAGAAGATAAAGAAAACAAATCACATTTTAAGAGAATGAAATACACTCTTGTAGGCCAGTAACATGCACTTCCAGGCATAAGGGGTAAGACTGCTTCTAAAGAGAACTTCTAACTGTAACATATTCCAGCTCTTCCAGACAGACACCTGCAGATCCATTCTAGCAATTTCAGGGATGCTTCTGCCTCGGGTCTGTGAGGAGGATGTTCTTGGAATCCATGGATTGTTGATCTGCTTCCCTTGAGACACAGGGCAGGCTAAGGAATCTAGGGGAGTCTTTAAGGAAAAACCCATTTGGTTTTAACTTCAGCCCTCCTAAAGTAAGTTAGGTGGAATATACTCTTGTGAAAACTGACATAAAAGGAGCAGGCTTGAACAACAACAACAACAAAAATATAAATGATGAGAAAAATACTGTAAAATAAAGAAAAAGAAGTTAATGAAAGGGAAATGAATGAAAAGTGAACCAAAAAAGGCTTAATAAACAGAAAAAAATCAGATGTTCGTATTCGGAAGAAAAAAATAACAGGTTAGGCAAAAAATGCCGAAGAGAAAAAATGTACAAAACAAATGAAGAAAGGTTATAGTCTTCTACAGTGTGAAATTTGAATTTGTTAGAATGAAAGTATGTGAACAAATCAAATCAGGCCCTCAAAAAAGTATGATCTGAGAGAGCTTCTAGAAAACGAGTGATCTAAATTCATTTCTGAAAGACAGAAAACAACAAGTAGGGTTCAGAGGAAAACGAGCAACAGAAGCTGAAGGCGGTGGCAGCTGTCTCAAGACAGGGCTGGTTAAGCCTGCTGAACGCAGTGGAGACAGTGGTGCAGAAACAGCCAGTGACCACAAGCAAGCAAGAAACCTGAAGCAGAAAACTGGAGCCCAGCGCCAGTTCTGCATATGGGGTGTGGCTCTCCTACTCTTCTGCCCAACAAGGAGGCAGCTTGGTGTAAGAACCACCTCCACACCCCAGCTGAGGACTTGTTCTCAAAAGCACCTAGAAACGGTCTGAGGAGGCGCACAGCAGTCGTGAGATCAAGATTACTATCTCAGAACACAGGTTCCTACATACACGACCCTCGCAGACAGCCTGTCTACTGCTTCATTCCTACACGTGAAAGGATTACCATGGATCTGAGGAAAGGCTCAGATAGTAGAGGAAAGGCCAGGATACACTAGAGGAGAACATGACCCAACAGGAACAGAAGGTTCAGGAGTAGAAGAAAAGAGAATTTTAAAATTCTTCATTTATGTACTTATTTTTACTTGAAAGGCAGACAGAGTTGAGACGGGGGCATCAGTGAGGGAAGAGGACAGACAGCTCTTCCACCTAGCGGTTCACTCCTAAAACGCTCACAACAGCCAGTGCTAGGTCAAGTCAAGGCAAGGAGGTTGGAACTCAATTCTGATCCTTCACAGGGATGGCAGGGACCCGAGGACCTCAGCCATCACCTGCTGAGCAGGTGTGCATTAGCAGGAGCTGGAACTCAAGCACTCTGACAGTGGATGCAGGCATCCCAAGCAGCCAAATGCCCACCCCAAGAGAATTTTTAAAACAAACTAAATCCTCCAACTGATATTTCTAGTAAGATTTAAGGAACTACTGCATTCATAAAATCAAAACAAAGAACTCCGAAAAAGAATACTTGGAAATTTGCAACTGTAATACTAAACACAAGTTCAACAGAAGTACTAGAAGAAACAAAACACTAACTGAAAGATAAAAAGTACAGATGATCTATGCACACACTCCATCCAACAAATGCAGACACTCAAAACAGAAAGCCAAAGAAATAAGAGGAAATAAAATTGTCTAAGAAAACGTAAGATTTTCTTAGAGTTTACAGGAGACACAGAATTGAATCTCTTCACATGACATCCAAAGTGTAAAGTGGAAAAAGAACCAGTGTAAACTCAACACCAAAATTTCAGAACATCAAAAAGGTTTTATAAGAGACAATGTTTTATAAGAGAAAAATTGCAAGTAAACTGAAAAATCAAAATATGAATGGCATCTGACTTCTCAGAAATAACTCTGGATGCTGGAGGAGAAGGCAGGAAGTGCTCCAAGTTCAGTCGGAAAGCCTTTTTCAAACTTGAAATTGATACCCCACCAAACTACGCATCAAGGAAGGCAGGACAAAAGGAGCTTCAGGCATCAAAGACCAAGACCTTATCACATGTTACTTAAAAGGCTTTACGAGAACGCAGTTAAGAAAGAGGAAGAGAAGGAATCCAAGAAACAGTACTGACCAGAAACTGGTTACCAGAGAGCTCAGAGTGATGGCTTCAAGCAATTTTATCCAAGTGTAATTCAGATGAAAGGAGGAGGACAGGGGACCTCCTGGACAGAGTGTGTAGGAATGAGGTCTCCAGAGAAGACAACTGCTGGGTAAAGTAGCTCATATAACAGAAACACACAGAAGGGCCGGCGCCGCGGCTCACTAGGCTAATCCTCCGCCTAGCGGCGCCGGCACACTGGGTTCTAGTCCCGGTTGGGGTGCCGGATTCTGTCCCGGTTGCCCCTCTTCCAGGCCAGCTCTCTGCTGTGGCCAGGGAGTGCAGTGGAGGATGGCCCAGGTGCTTGGGCCCTGCACCCCATGGGAGACCAGGAAAAGCACCTGGCTCCTGGCTCCTGCCATCGGATCAGCGCGGTGCGCTGGCCGCAGCGCGCCGGCCGCGGCGGCCATTGGAGGGTGAACCAATGGCAAAAGGAAGACCTTTCTCTCTGTCTCTCTCTCTCACTGTCCACTCTGCCTGTCAAAAAATAAAAAAAAAAAAAATTAAAAAAAAAAAAGAAACACACAGAAGGATGAGAGAGAGAGACATGGAGGAGGACACAAAGAAGGGAGGGAGAAAGGGAGAAAGAAAGAAAGACAAGGAAATTATAGACATTGAGAAACTTTAGTAAGTGAAAAAAGAGCAAAAACCAAAAGTGACAGAAATGAAGTTAATTTAAAGTCAATTCTGATCAACTGGTGTATAATGCTTCCTTTTTTTAAAAAAAATTGCCTTTTAACATTGGAATCGCCAAGAAATATAATCACATTATATTGCCTAGTTCTGTTGGGAACGTATTTACATTATCACAATATTATAAACTCAATTTATTGGTTTGATATTTTTTACTAACCCATAAATTATAGCATAGACTCAAGTTATATTTTACAGAGATAATGGAAAGTATTGGGAGAAATGGGGGTAATGGGTAAGAGGGTTAATGTCCTTTAATTTTACAAAGAAAAAGGTATGGAGAGGGGCCGGCACTGAGGCACAGTGGGTTAAAGCCCTGGCCTGAAGCACCAACATCCCTTATGGGCACCAGTTCTAGTCCCAGCTGCTCCTCTTCCAATCCCACTCTCTGCTATGGCCTGGGATAGCAGTGGAAGATGGCCCAAGTCCTTGGGCCCCTGCACCTACGTGGGAGACCCAGAAGAAGCTCCTGGCTCCTGGCTTTGGATTGGCACAGCTCCGGCTGTTGTGGCCATCTGGGGAGTGAACCAGAGGATGGAAGACCTCTCTCTCTGTAACTCTTTCAAATAAATAAAATAAATCTTTTAAAAAAAAAGGTATGGAGAGCTCCAGGAGAGTGTTCATGTAATGAATAAGAAATGGACATTTAAGGAGATTTTACTGAGGTTGCATAGGAATTGAAAGAAAATGCAGTAGGAGCATTAGGAGGGGGGAACACTAGGAGAGGAGACAGGAGAAGAGGAGAGGAGTAGAATTGATGGGTCCCACAGTAATTCAAAGTTTAACCTTTGAAGAACTGTGAATCTAAAGGATTGCACAATTTTACATTCTTAGCAGCACTGTATGAGAGTTCTAATTTCCCCACTTTCTCACCAACATTTTTTTTACTATAGCAGTCTTACTGGGTGTAAAGTAATAGCTTGTATTTTTGACTTGCATTACCCTAATATATAGTGATGTTGAACATTTTTTCATTTGTACTTATTGGCTATCTGTGTACTTTCTTTGGGTAAATGCCTATTCATATATAGTTTGCTCATTTTTAAAAATTGTGTTTACATGTATAAAACAAGTGCATATATGTCTGTATTTATAAATGTATATGTCAGTGTTGTAGCACAGCAGGCTAAGCCACTTCTTGGGATGCCCACATCTCATATCTGAGTGTGGAATTGAGTCCCAGCTATTCTTGCGGTCCAGCTTCCTGCTAATGCACCCTGGGAGGCACCAGAAGATGGCTTAGCTGTTTGGGCCCCAGCCATACACATGGGAGACCTGGATGGAGTTCTAGGCTCCTGAGTGAGGCCTGACCCAGCCTTAGCTATTGCAGGTATTTGGGAATAAATCAGTGGATGAAAGATTGCTCTCTCTCTTTATCTCTCTCTTGCTGTATTTTCAACTAGATGAAATAAATAAATTTTAAAATATATATAAAACATAAGATTTCATTTTAAATATTTAAGTGTACAACTTATCATTAAGTACATGAAAGGATATATCATTAATATGAAATTGATGGAAAGGACACCAGAATTTTGCATGTACAGGCTGAGGATCAAAACAAGTTATTGACCTAATCTGAGTCTGATGTCTGTCAGCAGACAGATAAGGCTAATAAGTCTGCAAAAGAATGAGATAAAATAATAGAATATGAAGACATAGGACAGATAGTAAATCTGCCTCTTCCTTTCTACTAATATTACCTTTAGAATTATACTGCATTATTTTCCTTCAAAAAGTAAATTTTAGCTATTTAGAAGATTTTTATCTCCTTTAGAAGAATTTTTATCATAACAAAATCTTATATTATTCTTCACCATCTAAATGTTCCCATTATATTCCAAATGTGATTTATTCCTAACACACTTATTAAGCCCCAGTAATAAACTAAGTATCTTGTGTTTTAGTTATGCTTAAGAACAACTTGTAGGATTAGATAGTCAAATATTTGCAAAGGTAGAAACAGTCTCACAAGCAAGAAAATGCACACCCACTTACAAGTTCTTCACATTTTCTTAATTTATCAAAACCTGGAAAGCTGATATTTCAGCCTACTTGTATACATGTCAGAAGAGCTGCTAACACATATGCTCATTTAGGACATATAGGCGAGACAGTGGGGGCATACAAAATCTACAACCAGGCACTGAGTCAAGTCACACCCACTCAGTAGTTTCTCTGTGCCAGGCATTTTCTGGGTGAGGGAAACATCACTTGGTCAAAGTTTAATCCATGGGTTTTCAGACCTGGGCTTCATCATCCCCCTGCCCTGGTAAACACACAGAAATCATGTCTGTGGTGGTTCATATGTAAGATTTCAGAGACTGACATGCTAAGGAGTGTCTTGGCTTCTTTTTTAAGAGATAGATGAAGGTCAGTGGACTGCTATCTGCCATGCTGGATCCTATACTGGAGCATGGGTTTGAGTCTTGGCTGCTTTGCTTCCAATTCCAGCTCCTTACTAATGCACCTGGGAAGGCAGCAGAAGATGGCATGAGAACTTGGGCCCGTCATCTACATGGGTGACCAGGATGGAGTTCCAGACTTCTGGCTTTAGCCTGGCCAGCCCCAGCCATTGCAGCCATTTGAGGAGTGAACCAGCGAATGGAAAATCAATCTCTCTCTCTCCCTCTCTCTGTGTTTGTGTGTGTGTCTCTCTTTCTCACTCTCCTTGTCATCTGCCTTTCAAATAAATAAAATCTTTTTTTAAAGAGACAGATGGTCATCCCCTGAATATATACTTATATAGTAAAAACATTTAATTTAGATAATTTACATAAGTCCTTAGCTGATTTGCCAAAAACGTTCTACTTTAGAATCTCCCCAGCCCAAAAAACAAACAAACAAACAAACAAAAACTCTCCTGATGACTCCTAGTCTCTCTACTTCTAGTTTGTGAATGTGCTCTGGTCCTCATTAGCACAAGGCTTTGTATTTGCAGGTGCCTAGGTTGTGACTATTCATCTACCAGACACTGGCTCAAATGTCACTTTTTTTTTTTTTTTTTTTTGGACAGGCAGAGTTAGACAGTGAGAGAGAGAAAGAGAGAAATATCCTCCTTCCATTGGTTCACCATCCAAATGGCTGCCACAGCCAGCGCGCTGCGCTGATCCAAAGCCAGGAGCCAGGTGCTTCTCCTGGTCTCCCGTGCCCATGCAGGGCCCAAGCACTTGGGCCATCCTCCACCGCCTTCCCGGGTCACAGCAGAGAGCTGGACTGGAAGAGGAACAACTGAGACAGAACCCGGCGCCCCAACTGGGACTAGAACCCGGGGTGCCGGCGCCACAGGCAGAGGATTAGCCAAGTGAGCCACAGTGCCGGCCCAAATGTCACTTTCTTAACTTCACCCACTCACCCTCTCTCTATACACTACGCTAGGTCCCCACATCATAAGGAGTTAGAACACTGGGTCCCCTTCTTTTATAACATGTAGATTAAAATTGCAACCTCAATTCCATGATAAATGGGTTTATGCTTATCTTCTCCACCAAACTGTACACAGCAGGAAAGTGCAGTGGTTTTCACATCATTATAGCCCTAGGGAATGGCATAGTGACTGGCATGGGAGAGGTTTTCAAAAATATTCTCAATGAATGAAACAAACTATTTTAGAGAGGCAAAAACAGACACATTCTTCCTATTCTACTTTCAACCCAGCTACACTTCTTTGACCATACTGCCCCATTCACTAAGTAGAAAGGAGAATTTTAAAAACTCTGTTCTCCCAGGACCTACCAACAGCCTAGCCTGACATAAATACTATGTGCTTGTTGAACAAATGAATGAATGACATATACAAGTACATGAACCTGAGATATCACCATGATTACATGAAATGTTACTGCATGGATTCATAATGGAAGAAAAGGAAGAGTAATAAGTATTTGATTAATTGAAAAAAATCAGCCACTGTTTTCACGAAAGGTGATTCCCCAGCTTCCAGTGAGCAGCAGCACAGCTGAGGAGTATACAGACATGCAGCTGGCCAGACTCAAGCAAACGGAGGTGTCTATAAAAAGGATGGTTTTATGCAAATGCACACTTCTGCCTGTTCTGAACGCAGGGCATTGTTTCTCCTAAGAGAAGATTACAATTCAATCTTCTGCATTGTTCACTGTGTCTACAACATCACTTATGTATTCATTCACTGAGAAACTGCATAATAGTGTTTTTCTAACTGCAAATCACAGCCATTTGAATGTTGTGAAATCAACGTAGTGGGTTGCAACCAGAATTTTTTAATGAAATAGGATTGTTTTTCACATTCTATTTATTACATTTCAAGAAAGCAGTAAAACACTTCTGTGCATGTTTTACACATCCATATACAGGCATGTACTCAGTTGCGAAGTTAAACGTCCTTCTCACTGTGGGCCAGAGTCAAAACAAAACAAAACTGATAGCTACTGCTACAGGGAACAGGATCCAAAAGCAGACAAATGGTAAACTGATCCCAGCTCTAAAACGGATCACCTAACCACTAGCAACTTCAGTTTTTTTCTCCACAAAAGGGAGATAATAATTCTTATCTGAAGCATACATGAAAGATTAATACAAGTATTTGCATATTTTAAATATATAAAATAATATTTACTGAAACCTTACTATATCACAAGTACCATCCTTTTTAATCTCTAAAAATATTCAATAAAATAAGCACTATTAATCTCATTTTGCAGAAGAAACTTAGACACTGAGAAATGAAGTAAAACTCTTATTAAATCTTAGACTGTATCAGTGACTTTCGCATAAATAAATGGATGCTCTTATTATGATTTCCAGTAATTGTTTAATGAATCCCTACTTTAATATCTTGCACATAGCAGAAGGAATTTCACAAATATTTGCATAGGATAGAACACAGTCCCAGAACTCAGAGCACCATCCACAATAAATAAAATGCTCTAGAAACTCAAATGGGGCAGAAATTTTTCAGAAAGAAGGGTCTAAGGCAAGACCTTTGGTGATGAGGAAGATTCTGTATTTTGTGGAAAGGATTAGTAAAGGTATAACCGAAGCCAGAGACAGAAATAACTGGATATGTAGGATAACAACATATTGCAGAGGAAGTTTGTTGAGAAGTAGCTTAAGAGGACTGCATGTTATCTGGTAGCAGAAGGAAACCACTGGAGACTCTTAACAAGTGATTAATGATAAAGATAACCCCAAATAATTACAGTTTTTTAAAAGATTTATTTATTTATTTGAGAGGCAAAGTTAGAGACAGAGGGAGAGACAGAGGTCTTCCAATTGCTGGTTGACCCCCCTAATGGCTGTAACGGCCAGAGCTACACTGATCTAAATCCAGGAGCCAGGTTTCTATGCAGGTGTAGGGGGCCCAAAACACTTGGGCTATCTTCTACTGCTTTCCCAGGCCGTAAGCAGAGAGCTAGATCGGAAGAGGAGCAGCTGGGACAGGAACCGGCACCCACATAGGATGCTGGCACCACAGGCAGGGGCTTAACTTACTACGCCACAGCGCCGGCCCCGATCATAGTTTTAAAAATCATGTATTTTAACATGAAAACTAAACTTATTTTTTCAATTACCCAAGTAGAAAGCCAGCCTTGCCTTGTTTCAAGAGAAATCATGAGAATTAATAAAACATTCCTTAAACTCTAGGTTGTCTGAAAAATCCAATTATAAAAATATTTACCAATTATTATTTTTGACTAATTTATCTCACAAAGTAGTTTACCTGCATAAATCTGCTTTATTACAATAACTGTATTTTTTAGATTATAATATTTGAGGATAAGATCATATAGGTTTGAATTAATAGAGGTAACTACCGAGGTTAATAATGCCGATTCCAGGGAATGGGCATTTAGCCTAGCAGTTTAGATGCCCAGGTCCCACTCATGAGTGCCTGGGCTTGATTCCCAGCTTTGGCTTCTGACTCCAGCTTCCTACTAATGCAGATCCTCGGATGCAGTGTCATTGGCTCAAGTAATTGGTTTCCTGCCATCCACATAAGAGAGCTGGTTGTCTTCCTGCCTCCCAGCTCTGACTCAGACCCAGCCCTGGTCTTTGCAGGAATTAGGGGAGTGAACCAGGGAATGAAAGTGCTGTCTCACTCTCTGCCCTATCCCCCATCACCATGACTCTCAAATAAATAAAAAATATTTTTGAAAGGTATATTGATTCCAGCCTTTTGTCTAAAGAAAGCAGCTTATACCAATTATATATATATATATATATACACACACACGCACACACACTCAAATACCCATCAGAGTTGACTCAATATTCTAGTATTTACTTATTATGTAATGAGGCACAAGATATATATATATATATATATATAGTCAACTCTCATATGGCAATCCATCTACTGAATTTTGTTTCCTCCTGATTTCAAATTTCTATATTGTTATTTTTGCAAATATATAATATATAGCCTCATATTTAAAATTACTTGAATAAAATAAGAACTTTTAAAATTTAAAAATGGTTAAAGCTCAAGAATACATGTGGTGTCTACATTGATGTATTACGTGTTCTGGGTTAAGAAAATTTAAAAAGCGACCTTCTGAAAATTAAGTCCTTGTGCCCAGGAACAATTCTTGGGGTTTGGAACATCTTCCCAAAACAGCTTTTTCATTCTACAAAGGATAACCAAGAAATCAGGATTACAGAAAAATACTCATATTGAAAACATTAACAGTTACTGAATAGTAGAATAGAAATTAGGTCAGATTCACTTTTACATGCTATTCCATAAAGATTTCCATGAAACTTCTATGCAGACGAAGATTCATAATCACCATAATCATAAAAATAGCCAGCACTTACTGAAAATTGTGTGCCAGGCATTGTGCTAGACACTTTGCATAGGTGCTTCCCAGAAAATAAAATAAGATAAATGGCCATTAAGGGGGTGTCAGAAAGAATTGCACTTGATATGGCTCCAACCAACTCACTTGACTAAAAGATACATTCAAATTCTAAAGCTACCTCTTCCAGCTTCTTTGCTTGAACACAAAAGTTTCTACAGAGATCTGGCATACGTGAAGTACCCCATCGATCTGGCCTCCTCAGCACACAGTAGCGTGGCAGCCTGGAATCAGCCAGGAAATCCAAGGCCATCTGCCGAAAAACCAGACAGCCTGGAGCCATGCAGCTGATTTCTAAAGAGCTGGGTGCCTGCTGATCATAAACGAACTGACTGCTCCAGGTCACCCCTAAGAGCCCACTTTCAAAGTCCACTTCACCACTCAAAGTTCTCAACCCAAATTGCCGTACTCTGAAAGCCATGCCTGCCACTTTCAAGCACATATTCCCAGAATTTCCCATTATAAGCCTGTTATTTCCTTAATGTATATATGTTTAAAATTAGATTTTTTCTAGAAGTTTTAATGTGTCACAGCAAAATGAAATATTGTTTTCTGAAAACAGGTCTTCCCTTTTTATGCCATCTTAATTGTATATGGAATATATATAAAAATATTTAGAATGCTTTTTAATATTCATGACTTCAACTTCAAGTCAAGCTCTCATATGCTTAGAGGTTTCTACGATTAAGATTCTGAACATCAAATACAATACCTTTGGTGTGATATTAACAATGTCCCAAGCAACAAGACAGAAGAGGAAATAATTATTGGCACGATTACATATAGACCAGCATCATTCTGGAGTTTCTCATCATTATCTGAAAAAGAAACACAATCCACACAGCTCAGAAACTTAATAAAATCTTAATTTATTTATGCATCAAAAATTATAAAAGGCTTTTTCCTGATTTCATCATAAATCTATATTAACTTCAACTACGAAAGTAAAAAAGGAATATAAAAGTTTGCTATGATCACATTAACACAATAGCAATTTTGTTCAGTCTTACCATTCTTCAACAAGACATTCTTTCACAATGGTTGCTTTGCCAATCCTGTTCATTTGATAATTTTTAAGTTTCATGAGTCAAGGCGCTAGGTAAGCTGTGATGACTCTGTCTCAGCATCTGCTTCTGAGGAAGCCGTCCTCCGACACCTGACAGTCTGTTCACTTCAGACACACCACCTCCCTCGAAAGATGCTCGCTCACCAGGGCCCGTGTACATGATGACCCTCAGATATCACCACCACAGGAAGACCACTTAGGGTCACCCTGAGATACCCCAGTTCCACCCCAATCTTTCAATTTACTTTTATTTTCTGTGATTTTAATTCTATCTGACATCATATGGTATTAATTCCTTTGCTGCCCACCACTCCCAGTGGAGCATGGGAGTTTATGCTCTGTGATGGTAGACTTGAGATTATTCTTCAATCCCCAGTGCTCAGAACAGTACTCAATAAGTACTTGCCGAATAATATATAAGTGGGTTTTTAAGATTTGATTCTCAAAGCAGAGGAAACATTTCTCCCTTGAAACTTCACTGCTGTTTTCTTGGATTTGAAGAAAATCTAAAGAGTGATAATGCCATCAAAATGCTGCCACTTCAAACGTGGCAAGATGAATCAGAAATACAAGAGGCCCAGCGTACTCACTTCTCTATCTCTCCGGAATTACTCTTAGAGGAAAACACAGTTTCTCTTGAAATACCCCGGGATGTGTCCACACAGGGTACATCCAGGATTCCATCAGAAAGAGTAAGATGAGGGTAACATTACTTCTAACAAATCAGGAAACACAAATCAGAGTAAAAAGAACAAGTGAAGGATTTACCTTGGGTGAAACTATTAATTATCTTTGGTTTTCCCACTCCTTCCATAAATATTGGATAAAGACTGAACTGATATTTCTCAATGGGGATAAAATTATCTGAGGAGAAAAACATAGCAAAGGCTCATTTATACCAAATTAACATAAATGAGTAGAACTTTTTTTTTTAAAAGGAAGCAAGTATCCTTTATATCCAAACATACAAACTGAATTGATGATCTAGGGAGTTGCAAAAATAACCTAAGTAGTTCAGATTCTCTAGCAATAACAGTAATTTTCAAACACTTTTTGGGGAATCTTCTCCAGGGATAGAAGACTGCAATGTTCCAAGGTCATAAAGCAGTGACAGGTCAGGTTCAGGATGTAAAAGCTGTTTCTTTCCCTCATTTCCTTTCCAGGACAACATGCCCTTTCTCCTCTCCTTTATCCCCAAAGCAGGTAATATTTCCTTTTTTTTAGAAAACATAGTTTACTTAGTTTCTGCATTCAACAAGATTGAGAAATCCTATGAGGAGATGCAGGTGAAGAACAGGCGTCCAAATGGTCATCCCTGTAGCAAAGCTCAAAATTGATCCAGCGATGATTTTTACAAACACTAAAGATACACAAATATTTCTCCGAAAGAGAAGTGTCTCTTTGAAGCCAACATTCTGTAGCCCCAAGGCTTAAACAAAAGCATGAAGAGTAACCTCCCAGACAACAATGGTAATGAACTGAACTCAGCTCTCTATCAATAATTGGTAAATAAATTTATCCTAACCTCTAGGTCTCTGGCATGCAGCAGAGGTGTAAGTCCTTGGAAACGTACCATATAATAGAATCATGGCAATCCTGAGCTTCCTACTTAACTTTAAGTCTAAACTCAAACTTGGAGATGTTGTATGGTGTACTTATATGAGGGTGCTTCATATTCAAAAAAGTTTGTGGAAATACAGAATTAAGAGATGTTTATTTTGGAGCAAAAGTTTTTTGAACCCACGCACAGTTTTCTATAATACTTTGTGAAGACCACTTGCAAGCATGGAAATAAAAAACTTCTTGCACCAAAACAAACATATCTCTTAATTCCATTTACTACAAACTTAGGAAGTACCTTATCCTGTGCACTCTACTTACCTCTTGGTATAACTAGTCTACCTTTGCGAGATTACACTGACATAGCTCAGGTGCTAGATCCTCAGGCCTTCAGCCCAGCACTCCCACTCATTGCTAGTGATATTATAGGTTGACACACAGTTAGGGATACAATTTGGCAGTAGATAACAGAAGCCATTTTAAAAATGGCTTTTTAAAAGGTAACTCTGGAAGCAACATAGATAATATTAAATCAATCAATAAATATATTTTGGAGCGAAATGTTATATTATCATTAAAAATAATGACAGAAGGGCAGATACTTCATTTAGTGGTTAAGATGTCAGTGAAGATGCTTGTGTCCCATATCGGAGTGGCCTGGCTCGACTATCTGGTTCCGACTTTTGACTTCTGCACCCAGGAAGGCAGCAGTGATGGCTCAAGTAACTGGGCCCTGGCCACCCACGTGGGAGACCTGGAATGAGTTCCCAGGTCCCAGCATTGGCCCCAGTCAAGGACAGCTGAAGGCAGCTAGGGAGTGACCCAGCAAATGGACACTTTCTCTCTCTGTGTCTGTTCGCATCTCTCTGTCTCTTTAAATGTTTAAATCTCGGCCTCTCAAATAATAAAATTTAAAAATAAGCACTCAACATTAAAGTACATTAAAAATATTAATAGCAGAAAGTACAGAAAGAAAACACATAACATAATTACAAGTGTAACAAATAGTGTGAAAACAACCAAAGGAAACAATTAAATGCTGTGACTAGGTGATAGGATCATACGTATTAAGATGATGGTATCTTCTACAGTTTTGAAGTCTTAACTCACTGGCTATATTATTTGAATTAATAATGTTCAGTATCACACTAATCCATGAAAGTAAGTAATTAAAGCAGCGTAAACTCACCATGGATAGAATACTTCTTAACAGATGAAGGGATTCTAAGCCACTTGATTTCATTATCTTCATTAAGGTTTTTCCATTCAATGATAAAATACATTAGGTTGTAGTCACTGGGCAATGGTATCCAGGACAGAATCACACAACTGCTGTTTAAAGGATAAGCACTGAGTGACTGCACGGTATTTACTGAGGGGAAAAGAAGGAAATTTATTTTTAAATTCAAAATTAATAATAATCTACTCTTACTCTCAGAACTTACTGTATACTGGGGGAGGGGGAAGGACAAGAAGGCAGACAATTTACACAAATAATGTAACACATGGAGATTATTCTTGTATCATGAGAGTTTATATAAGCAGAGAAACCTAGGCATATACAACATTGAAGAGAAACACGATTCTACTCAAAAATCTAAAAAAAGGAACTTTGTGATATCATCCGGAAAGTGGTCTCAGAAAGTTTAACAGGCCTGTTAAGCACCCTCTCTGATTCACTTTAAATTCCTGAGAGAGTGATGCTTTCACAGCACAAATCCATCCATCGCAATGTTCTCTGCACAGAATCCCAGTTAAAACCCTCCAAACTGATGTCCACATTGGAAGGTAAAATTCCTACCACTGCTCCTAGGCCCCAAGGACCAAGTATCAACCTCCCTCTCCACTTCTCTCCGTTCTCCACAATGAAGCCACCCTGGTCTTCATTTCCTTTGCTACATCATGAAGACTTCTGCTCAGGCTGTTCCTTCATCAAAGCCAGTACTCCACCCCCACCCCCACCCCCACTGCAGGTTCTCACTCAACCCCAAGTCCTCAAGGTGGCTTTTCTGGCCTATAATGCCAACTCAGGATCCTTTTCTCTTTTCTTTTCTAAAATTATATTCCTTTCCCAAGGATACTTATCTCAGTTTGTAAATATTAGATTATTTGATTAATATCTGTCACACCGGCCAGCGCTGCGGCTCACTAGGCTAATCCTCTGCCTGCAGCGCCAGTACACCGGGTTCTAGTCCCGGTTGGGGTGCCGGATTCTGTCCCAGTTGCTCCTCTTCCAGTCCAGCTCTCTACTGTGGCTGGCCACAGTACTGTGGAGGATGGCCCAAGTGCTTGGGCCCTGTACCCACATGGGAGACCAGGAGAAGCACCTGGCTCCTGGCTTCGGTTGCAGTGCTGGCCATAGTGGCCATTTTGGGGGTGAACCAACGGAAGGAAGACCTTTCTCTCTGTCTCTCTCTCTCTCACTGTCTAACTTTGCCTGTCAAAAAAAAAATCTGTCACACCCGCCAGCACTGCGGTTCACTTGGCTAATCCTCTGCCTGTGGCGCTGGCACCCCGGGTTCTAGTCCCGGTTGCTCCTCTTCTAGTCCAACTCTCTGCTGTGGCCCGGGAAGGCAGTGGCAGATGGCCCAAGTACTTGGGCCCTGCACCCGCATGGGAGACCAGGAGAAGCACCTGGCTCCTGCCTTCGGATCAGCGCGGTGCGCTGCCGCAGTGCCCAGGCCCACAGCGGCCATTTGGGGGGTGAACCAATGGAAGGAAGACCTTTCTCTCTGTCTCTCTCTCTCTCACTGTCTAACTCTGCCTGTCAAAAAAAAAAAAAAATCTGTCACACCAATTAGACTGAAGGGACTGAAGGCTGTGACCATTATAGATTTTCTCACGTTGGCATTCCCATCACCCAGCACAACAACGCAACTTAGAGTTCCAAGTATATTTATCAAAAAGTTCTGAAGTGTAAAAACCTTGTGCTGGGTGCTGTGTAACTTACAAATAACTTATACTGTAAGTACAACAGTAATCATAATATAAGGCAGGATATAAAATACCCTAATTGTGGTAGAAAGCACTCTGAGATTCATAAAAAGAGACAGTGCATAATTAGTTGAAGCAATAAGTAAAGCCTTTATGGTGAAGGTTAACAATTGAGAATGCCTTTATTGGTTGGTAGGGATACAGAAATTGTATTTTCCATAAAATTTACACTTTAAATATATAAACAGATTACAGACTCCCACAGAAAGCTGTACTCAATTCTCTGATTCATAAAACATACCAAAATGAGGGAAAAATCATTCTCCAATCACAGTAAATGAAGCCCACAGTAATTTTTAAGTCTCAAATTTAACTAGCATTCATATAACTTATCATATTGGTTTTATACATATATATGATAATACTTCAAAAAGCTCATAGAAAAATAAATACCAGATAAATTAATTTTAGTATAAATTTTTAATAATACACATTTCTGTGAACTTTCTGAAGTATCTTCATATATAATACTATATATATATATGAACTTATTTCTACATATTTATTTATATGCTTATATATATATATAGAGAGAGAGAGAGGGAGAGAGAGAGAGACATTGACCTACAATCTTCAAAGGCTTAAGTATTAGATTTATTAGAACATTTTCATTTATTATAATACCATGTTAATAACATTTTACCAAATGGAATCCCAAGGACTGCATTACATACCAATGAAAAATGCATTTTTCTATTTTTCAGACAGAGACCAGGAAGAGTAAAAGATACACTCTCAGATTCAGATAATTTCAGGCTCCTGGGACAGTGTGAGAGGTTTCCAAAGCCTAAGCAATACAAGGGGAAATGGATTACACCTCAATGGATTTCTACTCTACCTCTTACCTTTGCTCACAGGCCATGAGAAAGTTAAATTAAAATTGGAAGACGAAGCACCAATTGAATTGATGGCCACAACTGTAACCGTATGCACCTGTTCTGCCCAAATAAAAGTGAATCTGGTGTGATTTCCCACATCTTCAGACCATGTTCCATTGTGGGAAGTGTAATGGTTTACCACATATCTGCTCACACTGCACAGTGAGTCACTTTTCATCAGGGGCTGCAGGAAACACAAAAATGTATTAGTTTCAGGGCTGCAGTGCTTCTTATACCCAAACAACTCAGGGAACTCTGAGAGTACATTTGCACAGAAGGCAGGAGTCAGATCAAGGCCAACACAGCCTGTTAAAAACGCTCATGGGCCGGGAAAGTGAGAGGGAAAGAGGCTGCCTCTGACCACCGTCTTTGCAGAGCTGTCTGGGTGGCTATGGAGCACACAAAAGTTACTTTCCCTATCTTGGTTTTTTTTTTCTTAAGAAAAAAAGCCGGCGCTGTGGCTTAGTGGGTTAAGCCGCCACCTGCAGTGCCAGCTTCCCATATGGGCACTGTTCCAGTCCTGGATGCTCCACTTCCTATGCAGCTCTCTGCTATGGCCTGGAAAAGCAGCAGAAGATGGCCCAGTGCTTGGGCCCCTGCACCCACGTGGGATACTGGAAGAGGCTCCTGGCTCCTGGCTTCAGATTGGCGCAGCTCTGGTCATTGCAGTCAATTAGGAAGTGAACCAGCTAATGGAAGACCCCTCTCTCTCTCTCTCTCTCTCTCTCTCTCTCTGCCTTTCCTTCTCTCTGTAACTCTGACTTTCAAATAAATAAATAAATCTTTTAAAAAATGTAATAGATCACTTGAAGATAATGAAGTAAGAATAGAATGTAGGAGCAGACTCATAGAATACCGGATGTCCTAAACAGCACTCTGGCCTCAGAATCAGCCCTTAAGGCATTCGGATCTGGCTGAAGAGCCCATGAGAGTATTTCAGGCATGGAAAGCCAAGACACTCTGGCAAAAAAAAAAAAAAAAAAAAAAAAAAAAAAAAAAAAAAACCTAAATGAAAGATCTCTGTGAGTGAGATCCCAGTGGAAAGAACAGGTCATCAAAGAAGGAGGTACCTTTCTCTGAAGGGAGGAGAGAACTTCCACTTTGACTACGACCTTGTCCAAATATGATCAGAGTCGGCGAACTCAAAAGGCTTCCATAGCCTTGGCAACTCATGACAAGAGCCTTGGGTGATCACTGACGCCATAAATAAGAGTGTCAATTTGTTAAGTCAACAACAGGAGTCACTGTGCACTTACTCCTCATGTAGGATCTCTGTCCTTAATGTGTTCTTCAATGTGAATCAATGCTATAACTAGTACTCAAACAGTATTTTTCACTTTGTGTTTCTGTTTGGGTGCAAACTGTTGAAATCTTTACTTAATATATACTAAACTGATCTTCTGTATATAAAGAGAATTGAAAATGAATCTTGATGTGAATGGAAGGGGAGAGAGAGTGGGGGGTGGGAGGGAAGTTACGGAGAGGGGGGAGCCATTGTAATCCATAAGCTGTACTTTGGAAATTATATTCATTAAATAAAAGTTAAAAAAAAATAAAGGAGACAACCTCTAATTAAAGCCAGGCAAAAAAAAATCAGCAAAAAAAAAAAAAATCTATTATGGTGCTACATGTTGGAAGACTGAAGACGAATACTATGAAGAGATTTTTCTAATGTCATAAATCTAGCCAATGACAGGGAAAGGACTCAAATTCAGGACTGTGGACTCCGATTTATCATTCATTGCCCTAAAACTAGCATAAATCTTGTTTGTTTAAATTTATCTCATGTGTTCTGTACTATGTACTTTGCAGGTATTATCTTAGTTAATCTTGAATGCAAAGTACTGGATGTTGATAATGGAGGAGGCAATGCATTATGTAGCGCCTGGGGTGTATGTGAAAACTCTGTACCTCACTCTCAATTGTGCTGTGAAATGAAAACTGCTTTTAAAAAATCTTTGAAAAAAAAGAATACAATGTGGGGGTGCGCTGTCGAGTAGTAGGTAAAGCCACTGTCCCCAGTGCTGGTATCCCATATAGATGCTGGTTCAAGTCTGGCTCCTCCACTTCCAATCTAGCTGGCCTGAGAAAGCAGCAGAGGATGGCTCAATTCCTTGGGCCTCTCCACCCACATGGGAGACCTGGAAGAAGCTCCTGGCTCTTGGTTTCAGCTTGGCCCAGCTCCAGCAGTTGTGGCTACTTGGGGAGTGAACTAGCAGAGAGAAGACCTCTCTCTCTCTCTTAACTTTGCCCACCAAATAAATAAATAATATTTTTTTAAAAAATAATACAATTAGGACATTTTTCTGCTAACATGTTTTACTTAGAAAAAAAAAGCACTGATGGGTAGAATTTTCTCATCTAAAAAGCAAACAAGGAAGAGCCTTCAAATTCTGTTAACAAGGAGGAGCTGAGATGGTGCATATCATCATGTGTATTAATCTAGCAAGATCTGTCACTCATTTCCCTTCCTCTGACATGCTTAGATTATTTATAATGGTAGGAGTTTGCAAAGGTTAACAAGCACCCCAGTGAATACAGCAACCCAGAATTTCTGTCTTACAGTTAAACAACTCATTCCAGTCCCTGAAGATTCCAGTATAAAACATGTATCTAGTCCAATTCTGTTTTCCATTTTACAGAATTCTACAATATAGCTTCCTCCTCCATTCACCTTCACTTGTTGCTGGTAGCATTACTAGCAATTCATAGAAAGGCAGAGAAAGCTGGACTCAATACCTCACACTACAACACTGCTTTTGTTTGTTTGCCATCGAGATATCTCCAAGTAAGAAGGGCAGAGAAAAATAAACATACGCACATGTATCCCATCACAATGTGCAATCATCTGAGTAGGCTGGGACAAAGATTTTAGCAGTCACAGCAAGAAACGTCTCCATTCAAATTTTGTATTTTATTTAAAGATCCATGTCAATTTTAATAGACAAATACTTATTTTGTAACCATCAGGTAAAAATAATGATAAACATCGTTATCTTCTGGTTCTATAAGATGTTCCAGGCTCATTTGATATAGTTCCTGCCCCAACACTAAAATTAACCATTTCTCCCCAAAGCTGTTTCCTCTTAACAATGACATTAGAGGGGCGCTGTGGCACAGTGGGTTAATGCCCAGGCCTGAAGCGCCAGCATCCCATATGGGTGCCGGTTCGAGTCCCGGCTGCTCCTCTTCCAATCCAGCTCTCTGCTATGGCCTGAGAAAGCAGTAGAAAATGGCCAAAGTCATTGGGCCCCTGCACCCGCGTGGGAGACCCAGAAGAAGCTCCTGGCTCCTGGCTTCGGATCGGTGCAGTTCCGGCAGTTGCAGCCAATTGGGGAGTGAACCAGTGGGTGGAATACCTCTCTCTCTCTGCCTGTCCTCTCTCTGTGTAATCTGACTTTCAAATAAATAAATAAATCTTTAAAAAAATAATGATATTAGAAATAAAACTATGAGTGCATGCTGCTTATTACTTAGCCGTGTCATTACTTTTAGGCCCTCTTAGTTTATAATCAAAGAAATGTGTGTATATACTAATCCTTGTATATATACATATCTCTAAGTATTCCTATAAGAAATTGTCTGGGGGCCGGTGTTGAGGCATAGTGAGTAAAGCCCACAGCCTGTGACACCAGCATCCCATATGGGTGCTGGTTCATGTCCTGGCTGTTCCACTTACAATGGAGCTCCTTGCTAATGCACCTAAGAAAAGCAACAGAAGATGGCCCCAGTATTTGGGTCCTTGCCATCCATGTGGGAAACACAGATGAAGCACCTGGCTCCTGGTTTCAGCCTGGCCTATCACTGGCTGTGGCAGTCATCTGGGGAGTAGACTAGTGGATCTCGATCCCTCTCCCCCACACCCAGCCTGTGATTCTTTCAAAATAAACAAACAGAGAGAGAGAGAGAGAGAGAGAGAGAGAGAGGAGAGAGGGAGGGAAGGAAGAGAGAGGGAGGAAAGAGGGAGGGAGGAAGGGAAGGAGGGAGGAAGACATTGACTGTACTAAGCTAAATATGTGTTCATGTCGATGTCTCCAACTCTAATCTGTCACCACATGACCATCCTGGCACTATTCCCTTGCTTGCTTGTAACCTCTCACTCCTACAGTGAAGAACTTCTATCACACCATTCACTATCCATTTTACTTAACTGCTCCATTCCAAGATACATGTATAGTGGTATAAAAATTGTTAACCCATTATTCCATGAAATATATATATCAACTGGAATACAGCACTTGTGTAGCTTCTTTTGTCCCTAATTTTTAAGATTCTAGGCATTTCCAAAGTTTCTCCTGCCACCTTCAGTGAAGTTGTTTCACACACTCGCAATGAAGTTAGATGCCCTTGTCCCAGCCTGCATTCCATCCCAGGAGCCTCCAGCCTCGTCAATGGCTTTTTTAACTACACGCATTAAGGTTTACTCTTTGTACTATAAAGTTCTACAGTATTAATAAATGCATGGTTCTACATACCTAAAATTTCAATATTATACATGAGAGTTTCATTTTTGAAGGATATCTTGGTTGCTTCCCGTTTTCAGTGATTGTGAACAAAGCTACTTGAACACTCACATGCAAGCTTTTACATAGATGTAAGTTTTCAAATCACCTGAAAAAATACCTGAGAGTGCAATGCCGCAATAACGTATCATAATGTTGCATTAACTTTAAGAGACTACCAAACTGCCTTCCAAAGTGGCTGTACCATTTGCTTTTCTACCCGTAGTAAGTAAAAGTTCTATACCCTGCATTCTCACTAGCAATTTGCATTGTCAACTGTTTGGATATTAGCCATTCTAATAGGTATGGAGTCATATCCATTGCTAATTGGAAATTCGTTTATAACAAATGATGTTGAAAATCTTTTAATATATTTCCCATCTGTATATCTACTTTGGTTAGGTGTCTGTTCAGATAGTTGGCCCATCTGTAACTTTTCTATTTGCTTGCCTATTGTTCAATTTTAAGTTCTCTGTGTAATCTAGTAATCAGGTACATGCTTTGGAAATATGCTCACATAGTTTATGCCTTATCTTTTCACTCTTTTTTTTAAAGATTTTTATTTATTTGAGAGGTAGAGTTACAGACAGTGAGAGGAAGAGACAGAGAGAGAGGTCTTCCTTCCATTGGTTCACTCCCCAGATGGCCACAATGGCCAAAGCTGCACCAATCTGAAGCCAGGAGCCAGGAGCTTCTTCCTGGTTTCCCACGCGGGTGCAGGGGCCCAAGGACTTGGGCCATCCTCTACTGCTTTCTCAGGCCATAGCAGAGAGCTGGATTGGAAGAAGAGCAGCTGGGACTCGAACCGGCGCCCATATGGGATGTGGACGCGCAGGCGGATGATTAACCTATTGTGCCACAGTACCGGTCCCTCTTTTCACTCTCTTGATAGCTTTTCACAGAACAAAACTTTTTAATTTTAATAAAGCAATTTGTCGGGGCTGGCACTGTGGTGCAGTGGGTTAATGCCCTGGCCTGAAGCGCCGGCATCCCATATGGGAACCAGTGCCCACGTTGGATGCCAGTGCTGCTGGAGGTTGCTTTACTGGCCTCCATAAACTCTTATAAACCTCAATTTTTACTTAGGAATTAATCATAGATCAGAAAACCATTTTCAAATGTGCTCATTCAATCTTGGGAATTAAACTAAAATTCTGCATTTAAATTTCACGTGTAAGGTATCAAAAACAGTATTTTACTTCATGTGCCTTATTTCCAAATCAATCTCAAATTTGGTATCTGCTGACCCAATAATCTATTCCCTGGTGATAGAAATCAATTCATTTGGGAGAGAGAATTACTAGGCAGAATTCCCAGAGTTTATGGTAACAGTCATTGTTATACATCATCAAACACACAGAATAATCTCTTATGTTTTAGATATCTTTGAAGTATGTAAGTAAGGTCATGTTTATATTGCTCAGGATTAAACATGAATAATATTTTGAACTCAAAGTAATACAAGATATCATCTAGGCCAAGCTTACATTTATACAGCTGACAAAATTGAGGCTCAACAATTCTAAATAACTTTTCCAAAACAGTACTGACATAACTATAGTACATTGAAACGGAATTATTATCTCCTAATTCCATGCCAAAGCTCCAGATGCCCTACTCTTAGCTGTCTGCTATCAAATCTCAAAAATGAAATGAAAACATAGGATTGCAGAGTGTTCTGGAGATTAATAATGACAGGATTATCTTTTAAGAGCATGAAAGTAAAACTTAAGAATAATATAAGAAGCAGGAATACCTTCCACAGTAAGGTGACATTTCTCTCCTTTTTAGTAACATCTCCATCAATTATTCTCCAAAATTCAGGTCCTCTCACAGGAACTGCAAAATTGACAAGGAGCCCAATTGTTAATGTCTTTTTAGAAGGAATATTTTCCAGCCAAATATAAAAGATATCTGTATGCACTTTCAAGACACAGCTGCAAAATCTCTGCTGACCTTTCACATCCTTGACAACAGTGTAGGCTGGCTTGCTCCAATTACTCCAATATCCTAGTCCATCTAACCTCTTGCAGCGCACCTGAGCAGCATAGACGGCACACAGGTCTGGTACTGACAGATTGGCAGACTTTGATTTTGAATCATGTACCTCAAACACCTGTAAAATAAGCCAAAGCATTAAACTCATGGCTACTGCACACAAGTATCTAAAGGGTCCTGATGTGCATTTAATCTTTTTTTTTAAATATTTTATTTATTTGAAAGCAGAGTTACAGAGAGGCAGAGGCAGAGAGAGAGAGAAGTCTTCCATCTACTGGTTCATCCCTGAATGACCACAACAGCCGGAGCTGAGCTGATCCGAAGCCAGGAGCTTCCTCCAGGTCTCCCATGTGGGTGCAGGGGCCCAAGCACTTGGGCCATCCTCTACTGCTTTCCCAGGTCACAGCAGAGAGCTGGGTCGTAAGTGGAACAACTGGGATTTGAACCGGCACTCATATGGGATGCCAGCACTGCAGGCAGTGGCTTTACCCGCTACTCCACAGCGCTGGCCCCATGCATTTAATTTTTTTTTTTTTTTGACAGGCAGAATGGACAGTGAGAGAGAGAGAGACAGAGAGAGAAAGGTCTTCCTTTTGCTGTTGGTTCACCCTCCAATGGTCGCCGCAGCCAGTGCATCCCACTGATCTGGAGCCAGGAGCCAGGAGCCAGGTGCTTCTCCTGGTCTCCCACGTGGGTGCAGGGCCCAAGCACTTGGGCCATCCTCCACTGCACTCTTGGGCCACAGCAGAGAGCTGGCCTGGAAGAGGGGCAACCGGGACAGAATCTGGCACCCCAACCGGGACTAGAACCTGGGGTGCTGGCGGCGCAGGCGGAGAATTAGCCTATTGAGCCGTGGTGCCGGCCAGCATTTAATCTTTTTTTTTTTTTTTTTTTTGACAGGCAGAGTGGACAGAGAGAGAGAGTGAGAGAGAGAGAGAGAGAGAGACAGAGAGAAAGGTTCTTCTTTTGCCTTTGGTTCACCCTCCAATGGCCGCTGCGGCCGGTGCACCGCGCTGATCCGATGGCAAGAGCCAGGTGCTTCTCCTGGTCTCCCATGGGGTGCAGGGCCCAAGCACTTGGGCCATCCTCCACTGCACTCCCGGGCCATAGCAGAGAGCTGGCCTGGAAGAGGGGCAACCGGGACAGAATCCGGCGCCCCGACCAAGACTAGAACCCCGTGTGCCGGCACCGCAAGACGGAAGATTAGCCTATTGAGCCACGGTGCCAGCAGCATTTAATCTTATACTTGAACAGTTCCCCACAACCAAGAGGGAACTGATGTTGTGTTTTCTACCTTCAGAAATAGTCCCATCAGGTTTGGATTGTGAGTCCTTTCAAGTCAAGCATTTTTCTTATTCATTGTGTCATTACCTTTCTGATGGCAATGAGATTTTGGACTGGTTCACTTACAACCTCATTCTCTGACCCCACCACTTATCTTTGTCTACAATGACCTTTAAGAATGTTAACTCAGTAGTTAGAACACACTGTGGAGAATCTCTGGTATCCAGTTTCCTTCAAAAAGCAGGCATTTCATTGTATTCATTTCAGTTATAATCACTGTGATCTAATGGCATAGTTAGGGTTCCTGACACTTGAAAGTCTTTGTAGGCTGCTGTCACAGAGCCAACATGGGAAGCTACAATGTGCACACTTGCCACCATGACTCTGATTCCAGATGTTTAATGCAGCTTCTTCCAAAATGCAGCCCACTGAGCCTATGCATACTGATGGATGTTAAAAGACATTAGAGGAAAAAGACTGCCTTGGAAAAATGGGTTTAGGGAACCTGGGTAAAACAGTTATGAAAGTTTCTTCAATGTAGAAACTTCTCCAAAACTTTAAAAAAATGGCGGCTCACTAGGCTAATCCTCCACCTGTGGTGCCAGCACCCCAGGTTCTAGTCCCAGTTGGGGTGCCGGATTCTGTCCCGATTGCTCCTCTTCCAGTCCAGCTCTCTGCTGTGGCCCGGGAGTGCAGTGGAAGATGGCCCAAGTGCTTGGGCCCTGCACCTGCATGGGAGACCTGGAGGAAGCACCTGGCTCCTGGCTTCGGATCAGCACGGTGCACTGGCCGTGGCAGCCATTTGGGGAGTGAACCAACGGAAGGAAGACCTTTCTCTCTGTCTTTCTCTCACTGTCTAACTGCCTGTCCAAAAAAAAAAAAAAAAAAATATATATATATATATACTGTGACTCTACACTAGGATGACACAGCAACGCAGCTTGCTCCTTATTTCAAGGAAATCTTTATGGGAGCAATTATCTGGGATACATATCACGGGAAATTTTTGCTCTTTAAAAGGGCTAGACTTTGTTTAAACTACTTAATGAAAATAGCTATAGAATACAGAAGGGCATCCTTGAAATACTATCATTAAAAATGTTAAACATACAAGAAATAGCATTTCATGAGGCAAGTTGAAGAACGCTCTAAGTAATCTACCTTCCATTGCTTTTCATTTCCACTTAAGCCATAGCGGATCTGGAACTGGAGATTATTCTCTGGAAAGACTGGCTTTTCCCAAGATAGCTTCAGTAAGCCAATGTTTACAGTGATTTCTGCTTTTACAATGGATGGAGGCAACGGTTTCACTAGAAATTTGAAAAACACTATTATACAAAACAGTAACATGCTCAAATGCATTGCTTTATTTTTATAACTTACTATTTAGAAAGCAGTATCTATTTTTGAAAACTTATTCATTCTCTTATTTGATCCCCTAAAACTTTTGTGACACATAAGAAAAGGACTATCTCTATTTTTCAAAAAAAGAGGTTAATAGAAAAAAATCAGTACACTGCCCATGTGACTCTGCAAATTAAGTCATTTCTGACTGGAAATTGAGACACTGGTTTTTACACGCAAAAGCTATCATACTGAATACATAATAAATATCAATAGGAAACATTTTCTATCCAGAGCTGTAATTAAAAGCAAAAAAAATCCACTGCATCAATTTCCACATGTATGAATTTCAAACTCTTTTGCTACCATTGAGTATTTTTGGTCAAAATCAGAGATAGTGTCTCAGCATAAAACCTTGATATTTTTTACAGTCTGAGGAAAACAAGCTTTTAATGGGCAGATACAGAGATAAAGATGATCTGAATAGCAAGTGATTTTTAAAAAATAATTACATTTATACATCCATAAGTAATTATACACACCCAAACAAAAGGTATAATGGAAAAACCACAGAAATGCAAAGAAAAGAGTCATCTTTCTTCTTTTTCCTTTTGTTTAACCAAGATTTATTTATCTATTCAAAAGACAGAGTTACAGAGGGAGAGGAGAGACACATACACACACACAGACATTGATCTTCCATCAGCTGGCTCACTCCTCAAATGGCTGCAACAACCAGTGCTGGGCCAGGCCAAAGCCAGGAGCCAGGAGCTTCTTCCGGGTCTCCCACATGGGTGCAGGGGCCCAATACCTTGGGCCATCCCCAGCTGCTTTCCTAGGCACATTAACAGGGAGCTGGATGGAAAGTAGAGCCAGCCAGGATTTAAACAGGTACCCATATGGGATGCTGGTGTCACAGGCAGCGGCTTTACCTGCTATACCACAATATTGGCCCCTATCTTTCTTCTTTTCTTATCCCTTATTTATGCTACTGATCTCAGAACTAAAGTCAAAACATTAGTTCAGGCTTCTGTCCACTACACAAAGGGTCCTCAAATTCTTAATAGTTTACTTGGAGAGCCCTTTCTAATAGTAAAAGGCAACACAGAAACTCAACATATTTACAACTCAGAGCCTGGGCACAGCAGGGAGCCTCTGGCACTCCTGACCTCATCCTGACTCAGTGTCTCCGTCTCAGTGCTGAACTCCATAGTCCTGCCTGGATTCTCTGCACCAAGTGAGCATTCCTTTGCAGAGGACACATCATCAACTGGTTAAACCAGCTGTTAACATTTTAAGTAGCTCCTCATCAACTAGAAAAACTGTTCTCCTGGGAACAACGCTGTAGAAACGATCTCACATTGGATCAATTAAGCAACTTTATCCTACATTTAAGAAAACGTAGGTTTTAATTCAAATATGAACTAACTAAAAAACAATAACATTGATTTTTGGCAGAATTTCCTAACAGTACCTAGCACCATAATCTTTCCTTCCTAGTGCACAATCATTAGTGGGTCACATCTCTAAGATTTCACAATGATATTAGATCTTTCTTGATCCTTTAAAAACAAAGTATCTTTTGAAAAGAATGTTTTAAATAGCATGATGAATGTTATCATTCTTATCTATTCTTTCCACTTCACTTTAGTTTTTTCAATTCCTTCTGCTTCCAATCCAGTCACATCAATTAAAGCCTTCAGTTATGACCACTCAGATTACACTTGAAATATCCAGTTTAGGGGCCTGCATTGTGGCATAGTGTTAAGCCACTGCCTATGACACCAGGGTCCCATATGGGCCCCAGTTCATGTTCTGGCTGCTCCACTTCTGGTCCAGTTCACTCCTAATGGCCTTGGAAAGCATTAGAGGATGTCCCAAGTGCTTGGGCCCCTGCCACTGAAATGGGAGACCCAGAAGAAGCTCCTGGCTTTGGCCTGGTTCAGCCCTGGCCACTGAGGCCATTTGAGGAGTGAACCAGCAGATGGGAAATGTCTCTCTTTTTCTGCCTCTCCCTCTCTCTCTCTCTGTAACTCTGACTTTCAAGTAAACAAATAAATATATAAAATCTGTTTTAAAAAATCAGTTTAGATTTTGAGATATTACCAGATGACTTTTGAAAATATCAAATGTTTTCCTAAGTCCACTGGAAGAACACATATAATAGTGCATTATTTATAAAAACATTATTAAATTTAGTTCACAGTGACTCATGTTTATTCATCAAGAAACATCTTAAAAGTACTCCAATTGCTGAAAAAGTATGCTATTAATAATTTAAAATGAACTCAAAACTGTAAAACTTTCTCAGACTGATTATCATCTTAATTCCATTGTAAACTGGAACACTTTTTTTTTTCCAAAATCTAGTGTGATCAGAAAATGGCAAAATACATTTTTAAATAATCCTGAATCTGTACCCAAATCTGCTGATAAAAATGAAGGCACACAACACAGTTTCACATACCTACAGAATCAGGAAGGACACACGTTGGTGGAGAGTCAAGTGAACCTAACGAGTGGTTGACCCTAATCCACATTGTGTAACCAGATAATAGGAAGATTGGCTGAAAAATGCACTCATAAAAACCATCCCTCTGCAAATGGCACTCTTTGGGTTCAGATATGGGATGAATAGATGGAATATCAGAACAATAAAGGCTGCTCCTTGAGAGAAACAAAAGTAGTCAATTAATATACAACATGGCTAAAAACAATATTGGAGAATACTGATTTTTTTTTCATTTAAAATAGAGACTTTTTTGCTCCATCTCGAAATAGATGTCCTGACTAGAAAAGCAGTCTTTTTTTTAAAAAAAAAATTTTATTTATTTGAGAGGTAGAGTTACGGACAGTGGGAAGGAGGGAGAGAGAGAAAGGTCTTCCGTCTGCTGGTTCACTTGAATTCCCAGTTATATCCCGATTTTATGTCTTTCCATAGAAACAGATAATAACTTATTAAATATTCCATTAGACACTAAGTGGGGATGCAGTGAAACAAGTGTCCTATCAAGGAGATAATGAATTAATTAGAGATAGAACCTACAATAGTTTGAAAATTAAACTGTTAGTATATATTAATAAAACAATTTTAGAAGTATAGCCAAAGGTAATAGAGCATTCCTGGCATGGAAGAAAGGCAAATTCTTCACACCGTTAAGTAGGGACTTAAATTCCACCACACATTGAAAATGTAACTGACAACAATTATAGCTCAATTAATGGTGCACTCCTGTTTTCAAGTTCAAATTAATATGCTTGAAATAATTCCAATCCTTGATATGTGTATGAAGCATATAGCCCAATATACTGAGAAGAAAAGTTTTTAAAAATATTTTCTAAAAGAGTCCAAATCAACACTCCACTGTGGGGAGCAACTTGGACTAGCTAAGTTACTGGAATTAAGACTTATTCTATGCATCTGCTCTCCCACAATATGGCGCTGAGAAGGGAGTAACAACTTCTACGCAGCTGCCTCTCGCCAATTTGATTGACTGAGCTGCAGGAGCTGATCTTGCTCCTGATTGGAGGAGTGCAGCGTACTCGGCGTGTGGGTAGCAGAGTTGGGATTGGTGGAAGAGGACTATAAAGGAGGAGAGAGACAACATGCACGAGGAACATCTATCTGAATGAACACCTATGCAGCCCCCGAGAGAGCCGGCCGGCAGTGTGCCGCTCCCCCGCAGAAGTGGGGAAAGCGGCAGGGGGAACTGCCCTTCCACGGAGGTGGAAGGGACGGTAGCCAACCTGGGAAGAACCAGCAGCAAACCCAGGGAGGGCCGAGCAGACAAAAGAACAGCACAGGGTTTAGTGTCATTCCTCCGCGAAGAGGGGGAGTGACATAATGGTGCCGTGACTCGGATAGGAAGCCTAGGCAGGGTTTAGTGTCGTTCCTCCATGAAGAGGGGGAGCGACATAATGGTGCCGTGACTTGGATAGGAAACCTAGGAGGGAAGAAGCGGGAAGAAGTGGGAAAATACCGGAGAGAGAGACTAGCAAAGAGCCTAGGGAAAAGCCTGACGGAAAAGGTGCCGGAAGAAGCTATTAAAAGCCTAGGCATAGACTCGGATACGGACTGTGGGAAAGAAGTTAGGACTTAAAGTGAAAGCAAGAAGAAACTTAGACTCAGATACAGACTGCAGGTTGAAAGTGAAAGTGAAACCTAGAAGAAACTTAGACTCGGATACGGACTGTGGGGAGAGGCCAGGAGAAATGAGAGGGGAATATTGTTGTTGGAAGAAAAGTTAGGGAAACATACCGGGTAGAGAAAAATGTTAGGGAAATTAAAGCCGCGGGGGCAGGACGAGGCAGAGACGTAAGCTATCTTGGAATTCTTCAAGTCAGCCCGGGGAGCAAAAGGCGAAAATCTGGAACCAGAGGCAGAGACGTGGGCCGCCAGGTTGGAATTTACCAGGTTAGCCCAGGGAACTTGGACTGAATGCCGGTGGCGGAAATGTGAGCTGGGCTGTGTGACTTGCGGAAGCCGCCACGCGCAGAGAGAGTGCGCGGGGCACAAGTGGGGAGAGCGCACGGGGCGCGGATAGATAGGGAACGTGGGGCTAGCGCGAAGGCCGTGGTGCGGGCGCGAAGGCCGTGGAGACCGCGGAGCGCGCGAAGCCGAGCCGGGCAGAGCCGGGAACCCGCCGCAGGGCAGGCGCCGGGAAGCCGCGCAGATGAGAGAAGCGCGGGCTGAAGCGACGCAGAACCGGGAACCCGCCGCGGGGCGAGGCGCCGAGAAGCAGCCTCGGGGCGGGCGCCGGGATGCTGCAGGGATAAGAGAAACAGAAGTTTAGAAGTAAAATGAGAGAAATAGGAATGCTGGCAGATAGAAGTAAAATGGGAGAAATAGGAATGCCCGGAGATAGAGAAAGAGAAAAATAAGGCCTCCCCACAACACGGCAGTGAGAGAGCTTGGATTCGGTCTGCCTGATTAGTAAGACGATAAGCACCTGTGGGCGGCTGCAGGTCACCGAAGACAGGCACGTTATCAACACCAATATGTCTCCCCACAACACGGCAATGAGAGGGCTTGGATTCGGTTTGCCTGATAGGGCTTGTAAGCACCTGCAGGCAGTTCTAGCAGAGCAGAGCATGCGCTGCAGGGCACCGAACACAGGCACACATCAGCGCCTAAAAACCTCCTCACAACATGGCG
The DNA here is from genome assembly GCF_051225735.1 of Oryctolagus cuniculus. Classification (NCBI taxonomy): domain Eukaryota; kingdom Metazoa; phylum Chordata; class Mammalia; order Lagomorpha; family Leporidae; genus Oryctolagus; species Oryctolagus cuniculus. Next base: position 107,637,115 of record NC_142873.1, read on the forward strand.
AAGAGAGGACCCGGATTCGGTTTGCCTGATTGGTAGGGCTTGTAAGCACCTGTGGGCAACTCTAGCAAGCAGAGCAGAGTGTGTGCCGCGGGGCACCGAAGACAGGCGCGTATCAACGCCAAAAATAAAAAGAAAGGGGGATCTGTGGGGAGCAACTCGGACTAGACTAAGTTACTGGAATTAAGACTTATTCTATGCATCTGCTCTCCCACAATATGGCGCTGAGAAGGGAGTAACAACTTCTACGCAGCTGCCTCTCGCCAATTTGATTGACTGAGCTGCAGGAGCTGATCTTGCTCCTGATTGGAGGAGTGCAGCGTACTCGGCGTGTGGGTAGCAGAGTTGGGATTGGTGGAAGAGGACTATAAAGGAGGAGAGAGACAACATGCACGAGGAACATCTATCTGAATGAACACCTGTGCAGCCCCCGAGAGAGCCGGCTGGCGGTGTGCTGCTCCCTGGCGGAAGTGGGGAAAGCGGCAGGGGGAACCGCCCTTCCACGGAGGTGGAAGGGACGGTAGCCAACCTGGGAAGAACCAGCAGCAAACCCAGGGAGGGCCGAGCAGACAAAAGAACAGCGCAGGGTTTAGTGTCGTTCCTCCGTGAAGAGGGGGAGCGACACTCCACCTCAGAATGTACAAAGCATTCCTCCACTTCTGCGAAACAGCTCTTCTATCACTGTTTGCTCGGAATCTGGTATTAATGGCTAATGTAGCAGACACTCTTTCCCTTTGGAATGGGAGTAAGGAGGTAACAGAGAGAGGAAAGATGTACCTTCTCTCATTTGCTAATTTTTCTTACACTTTTCTTTCTTATTTCCTCAATATTACGATCATGTGTGTGTGAATGGGGAGAAATGAAAACGAGGGATGAGGGAATCTCCTTGGGTAGAGAAAGGTCAGCATCCATGCGATCAGGACAGCAATGACCATGCACTGAACGTTTACGAGGAGAAATTATGCCATTTCTTCATAGCAAATGAAAGACACCCAGTTCTCACAGAAACCCTGTAAGTCCTATCATTCTCCCCAGTTTACACACAGAATGTTGACGCTTAGTGAGGCTGAAACTCAACCAAGTCTACACAGCTGCTCTCATGGTTATTCTGTAAATGTCAGTGAGATAACTGACACAGTGGACTGACATATTCACCCTCCACTGACACCTTCCTACATGGGAGACCACCACGAGAACAATGTGAAGACAGACTAAAAAGGAAACAGCATAGCAGGAATATGCCCTTGATTTAAAAATGCCCACATCCAGGAGTCTGAGGAGCTACTGTTGCCTTTCAAGGCAGGCAGATCGCTTCAGTTTTCTATTTCCAAAGAATAGACTGTAGTGCTAGGGATAGTATTCAGAATATAGTATCTGAGGAAAGCGATTTGTTTTTCAAGTTGAAAATTAAGATTGTAAGAATAAATGAACAGGGCTGAGATTGTGACATAACAGGTAAGGCCCCCTGCCCAGCATCCCACGAGGGTGCTGGTTCCTGTCCTGGCTGCTCCACTTCCGATCCAGCTCCCTGCTAATGTGCCTGGGAAGAGCAGTAGAAGACAGCTCAAGTGCTTGGGCCCCTGCACCCATGTGGGGGACCCTAGTGAAGCTCCTGGCTTCAGCCTGGCCCAACCCCAGACATTGCATCCATTCGGGGAGTGGACCAGCACATGGAGCATCTCTCTCTCGCGGCCTCTGCCTCTCCTCTCTCTAACTCTGCCTTTCAGATAAATAAATAAATCTTTAAAAAAACAGATAGAAAGAAAATGGTTAGCTCACTATACCCACAGAAATAAAAAAAACAACAAAAATAACACATACCTATGATACCTCAACTGCAAGGTACTTCCCACAAGTGATTGGATTGTATTGGCTGACCATCTGCAAGTCATTTTAGTTAAGTACCCATCAGTTTCACATGATATATTGATATTGACATCTATTTAAAACACATTAAAATATTAATATAAAGCAAAAACACCAATGAAAAACATTTCTTACATTTTTAATAGGATTCTAAAATAGGGTCCGCCATAAAAATTTACCTCATGGAACAAAATAAATAAAACCTCAGTATTCTTACCAACCACATATAATTCCGCATAGCGATGATGGCATTCATGGTCACGGCAGCAGTACACTGCATCGTAGGTAAACTTCCCTCGAGGTTTGGTTGCATTCAAATTGGGAAAAGTAACTTTGCTGACACGATCATTCACAACGGTATACTGGCTTTGAGGAATTTTCTCAGCTAAATTCATCCACCAAACAATCTGTTTTGAGGACACAATCTTGTGCTCATTTTTATAGATGCAGTGAAAAGAAACGTTAGACCCAACACTTGTCAGAATTTTAGGTGGAAAGTAAATGACATCTGAAGAAGGAAGAAAAGCAGGATATCAGATAAAGACAGAAAACATCACATAAGCAATTTACAGCATTGTTAAAAAGAGTCACATCACATCGCAGGGCCAAAACTAAAATGAGCAGACTAAGAAACAGGACGACTCTAACTGCCTGTTCTTGTACAGTTATTCAGTGTTCCAAGCACTCTCATGCTAAGTGAACAAATTGACATTCATTCCATGAATGTCTTCACTATTTTCTAAACACAAAGGCTGTTCATCATAAAATGTTTTACTCAGTATTTGTCACCTGCTAAATTATAGGCAGAAAATGAACTAAAATGAAATAATAGCTTAATTCCACAATAACATGTTCTCCATCAGATCCTGTCTGAAGAATCAATAAAACCTAGAATGAATTCTTAAAACAAACCACCATGAGATAAAAATCCTGAAGAAATAATGGTGTTTGCTATTACCTTGACTGGATACATGAAAATTTCAATAAGCAGGTAAAGTAGAAAAGTGAAGTATAATTAAGAAAATTGGTTAGGAAAAGCAATACGAATGATGCACAGTATACGAAGCTGGGAAAGCTATCAATATCTATCATGTCATCTTTAGCTATTTAATACCAAGATGCTGTCAACAAGGATAAAAGAAACCAATATTTTTATAAAACGTAATTTAAGTGTCCACACACTATTTCATATTGTTTTTCAGCCCTGTGTTGTTGCTTATTATTTCATTTGCCTATTATTTTTAGTGAGAACAGGATAAAATGAAATGATAGAAAGTATTTCTGTCATAGTGCATTATAGGAATATAAGTGCATTTCACAAGCATGATTTAAGACAAGTCATTTTCTGCTAATAGAATAGGAGATCTGTTTTCTTACATATCTCCTGGACCATGCTTAAAAAAACACTTTATTGCTTTTTATTGCCCAAGTTTACATTGTAATACATGGTAAGTTCCAACATCTTCATACTTACATACAATCTGAATGATATTTGCATTTTGTATATATGTAGTCAAATAAAAACAGGAAAAGAATCTTGTAGCACGAAATGACTGGACAGAGCCAGAGCACTAGTCTTCTGAGCCTGAGTGAGGCTAACCCTAACCCTGGTCAAGGGTGGCACTTGAGCCTCTCTTGTCCACTCCTTACTGCAGACCAGAGAGCTCGTAACCCACCTCAATTTGCTCCACACCCTCATTGCTGAGCTGACTCAAATGTCTCAGTATAATACTTATTTTTTTAAAAAGTATGAGTTTTCATAAATTAAGTTGAAGCTTGTTATCTTAAAGATGATAAAACAAAGCTTCAAAGCATTTCACTTCAAAATCAAATCAGATAATAAGGCTTATTTGAGAAGTAAGATTAAAATCACAGTTTTTTGGCATAATTAAACATTAGCTAAAATTTTTAAATGTTAATAAAAACATTTTTAAATGTTAATAAAAACATTTTTAAATGTTAATAAAAAAAATTTATAAAATTTACATTGAAGAAATGTATTGAGATTGTTAAGAGATAAATGTCGAGTATTTAATTTACAAAATAATATAATTTTATCCTCATATGAAACATGATGCAGCATTTAATTTGAATAAGAAAACCATAATGATTTGCTTCTCATGACCAAGTAGCAATAATTTCACATGATCTCCATTGATGAACTTTGTTATAATAAAATTCTATTGGTAAACATTGTTGAATTACTTAAAAAATGCAAATCATGAATCAAAACATTTAGATAAAGTTATTTTTAAATGTGTTTCTTATAGCTCCAGGAAAAGTGATTTTTTTTTTTAATTCTTGGAGCAGATGCACCTATTCTTCTTTAAGGGAAAATATGTTCTCTGAACCATTATAAGAGCTGTCAAATACAAAATAAAGAAATTGCCTAATATCTGTCTTTTCTCTGTCTTGGTAGCAACACAAATAAAGTTAATAAAGGTGTTACAAGAATTCAGCATTTGTAAAGTTGTTTTCAGTATGCGGCACAATCTAATTGCAATATTTGTGAACTCTAAGTTCTAGCAAAGGTCCTTGGTTTTCCTCTAATCATCCAAGACCTCTGATAGCAACACTTTAGCTAATTAATTTCAATACAATTCATAAGAATTTCTTGATTAGAAGTAGTTAATGGGGCCAGCACCACGGCTCAATAGGCTAATCCTCCACCTAGCGGCGCCGGCACACCGGGTTCTAGTCCCGGTCGGGGCGCCAGATTCTGTCCGGTTGCCCCTCTTCCAGGCCAGCTCTCTGCTGTGGCCCAGGAGTGCAGTGGAGGATGGCCCAAGTGCTTGGGCCCTGCACCCCATGGGAGACCAGGAGAAGCACCTGGCTCCTGGCTCCTGCCTTCAGATAGGCGTGGTGCACCGGCCACAGCGCACCGGCCACGGCGGCCATTGGAGGGTGAACCAACAGCAAAAGGAAGACCTTTCTCTCTCTCTGTCTCTCTCTCACTGTCCACTCTGCCTGTCAAAAAAAAAAAAAAAAAGTAGTTAATGTTTTATTAACTGTGTATTTGATAGGTAAAATTATATCGATAAAAAGCTGTAACTACAAAGGTACTGATAATTCATATTGTTTGTACTACACCAGGAAACCTATGTTCAAAAAAAAAAATAGTTCAGTAAAACCCAGAGTATTTGGAAACAATCAGGCAAGTGTGCTAATTCACTCTAAATAATGACTCAATGTCACAGAAGGTTTCTGTTTGGTGAATGTCATTATATCACCTACCAGTGAACAATGATATTAAATACCTAGATTCAAATCCCTTTACACAAAGAATGGGAAGTTCCCAAGTTTGGAGAAACATCCTTTTCTGTTACACACCATCCAGAGGTCAAGGCTCATTTGTGGTAAGTGCTGTGATGTGTAGAAACTGCTGTAAAGGTAATTCAGCCAACTGAAACCTAAAAAACATAAGCAACACTAAACTCCATAATCCCAGGGATAGTGAAAATGAAGGGTTCCACAAAATGTTCTGGATTTGATTATGTTTTTAGTGCCACAGGAAATCCATCAAAATCACCCATTATGCCCTTTTCTGCCTTATTAATGTTTATGACTTTGTAATTATCCAGTTCTACTTTCTTACTGTATGAATTTGTATTGCTTGCCTTACTCTCTAAATCTCAACTTCCTTATCTATAATATATGAATAGCAGTGCCTAACGCATAGAGCTGTTGAAAGGATAAAAGCAGACGTAAAGTACTTAGAACAGTGCCTCAAACTCAGGAAGCATGCCATCAACTATTATGATTATGATCATGATCATGATTCAGTAGAGAATTTTGAACCTAGTCTTATATTTTGTTTGTGATTCAGTACACATCATTATTTCATTACATAATTATGGTAAATAGTGATATAACACAAAAATATACCTGGGAGCAACCTGAATGGGTGTTTTTGTACTCACTCTTGGTGTCCTTGATCTCCTATCTGCTGAGTTTCTGCCTTTCCTGTAATGGCCACATATAACCATTCAATTGCTACTAAGCTATCTAGGTTCATTAAATTAGTAAGCTTCACTTTACAGTCATTGCTAAATCAGTAAATTCTACCCTTGTGGCAACTGTTTACTATTGAATTTTTCCTTTATTTTCAGATTTTCTGTTTGGAGGTCCAAAGTCACCAGATGGCTGAGTAGTGACTAAGTATTGCTAATGGTAATATTGCTGAGTATTGTACTAGCAAATAAAGTAGCTAAGTTGTGTGCATTTTAAATGTATGCTAGGGGCCAACACCATGGTGTAGCAGGGAAAGCCGCCGCTTGAAGAGCTGGCATCCCATTTGAGCACCAGTTCCAGTCCAGGCTGCTACACATCTGATCCAGCTCTTTATTATGGCCTGGGAAAGCCGTGGAAAATGGCTCTAGTCCTTGGGCCCCTACACCAGTGTGGGGGACCCAGAAGAATCTCCTGGTTCCGGCTTTGGATTGGCACAGCTCCGGTCATTATGGCCAATCAGGGAGTGAACCAGCAGATGGAAGACCTCTCTCTCTCTCTCTCTCTCTCTCTCTCTCTCTCTCTGTGTGTGTGTGTGTTTGTGTCTGTGTGTGTAACTCTGACTTTCAAATAAATAAATAAATCTATGTGTATGCTAATAAATCTGACTACCTTATGAACAAAACACAAAAATGAGCCAACATATTTTTAAAACAAGCAAATTTAACCCTGTAGATATTGGTATGAGTTATAAAAAGGATTTCTACAAAATAAAATGGAAATAAAAATACGACTATCCACAGACCTAAAAATCTAAGTTGAGGGGTAGGCATTTGACCTAGGGGTTAAACATACCTATTAAGATTTCCACATTCCATATCAGAGTGGATTCCTGATTCTGGCTCCTGATTCCAGCTTTCAACCAACACAGACCATGGTAGACAGTCGGTAGTGGCTCAAGAGGTTGAGTTCCTGCCACTCACACAGAAGACCTGGATTGAGTTCCTAACTCTGCTACAGCTGTGCAAGCATTTAGGGCGTGAACCTGTGGGTGGGAACTCTATCTCTCTCTGTCTCTCAAATAAATAAATTAATTAAAAAAAAACCCAAATTGAAAAATGCAAAATAAAATCATGGGTAAACTGTAACACAAAATCCATTATGTTATATTGGATTGTTTGTCACTTTAATCCAGCTAAATACATAATATTTCTAAGAATTATTATTAAAAAGTCTTAATGTATACCTAGAATCCTAGAAAATCTCAAAAATCAACATTGTTTCTTTTAGAATTTATCTCTTTTTCATAGAGGGTAGGTTTTCAGTTCAAATTAAGAAATGAAAAGGTAAAGAATGATGTCATTTCACTATGAAAGAAAAACACTTCAGTGGACAATTACAGCCAGATAAGGCGGCACAGGTCCCTCAAGGGATGTAGAAGCCAGGGCCTTCTACTTTCCTTACAAAAGTTCGCTGTAGCCCTAACCATCTCACCATACACAAGTATGTAAAAACCTTCACATGGGACATCTTTAAAATTTGATGCTGTTAATTCATTCCTCTCTAAATATTGCCCAGATAATCATTCAGCTCTTAAGCAATTACATAATCATTGAAAATAGAAGATTCAGCCTTCCTTTGAAAAATTGCAAATGCTGAATTATCAGCATCAAAATACATACATTGTGACAGTCAATAATTATTTGAGGAAGAGAGATGAAAATGATATGAAGAATAAAGGTGAAAAGTTAAATCTATTCACCCAAGATCCCAGCTCTCCCAGCCAGTAACTTGGTGCTAAGCAATTAGTTACACATTTGTCAGTCACCCACCCTCAGCACACTTAGAGATTTTGAACATGTGGATTATAAACTGATAATATCGAATATTTACTGAGTGCCTAGTAAGCACTTTATGTACATTATTTCATTTTATCCATATAAAATTACTTATTTTACAGATGAGAAAATTGAGGCATGGAAAGCGCTATGGTCTAGACATGGCTTTTGCCCAAAGGTGCATGTGCTGTCACCCTGTTCCTTAGTGTGGAGCCTAGAGTAGGGTGGTTAGGTCATGGAAGTACCACCCTCTGGAGGGATTAATGCTGGTCTTGTCAACTGACTGAGTTCTCACAAGAGTGGGTTATTATCAGCGAGGCCACCCCATACATTTTGTCCCTTCTGTATGCAGCCATTGCCCTTTGCTTTTTCACCACTGTTGTGACACAGCTAGCAGGGCCCTCAAAAGAAGCAGACATGACTGCCTGATCTTGGACTTTCAGCCTTCAAAACTCTGAGCTTCAATAATCATCTTTTCTTTAATAAGTAAGTACCCAGCTCAGGTATTCAGTTATAACAATAGAAAACAGACTAATACAGACAGGTTAACAGACTTCACAAATAAATGGTGCGGACCAGGACTGTACAAACTTCCATCAGACTCCAAAGTCAGGGCTGTTAAACCAGTAGTATCAAGTAGCAAGGCAACAGTAAATGAACCTGTTGGGTTGAGTGGGTTGAATATTTGTTTCATGCTTCACTTGGTACTTGCTGTCTCCACATTTCCATAATCAAGCAGAGGAAGTCTGAATAAGAAATTGTTGCCCCTTCGACAGCTCAGGCCACCAATCAAGGGACTAGTAGGTGTCCCCATAGTCACAACTTAGCACGTGGAGGACTGGGACTGTTCCTCAGTAAAACACAGCACTTCATCTTCATAAGCAGGTTGTGACTAAAATTGTGGCTCTTCTGATGTTAAAAATAACTTCAAAAATATGACAAATTAACACTGAACACTCTCAAAAGCAAGCACTGTAGCAAAAATATCTTTAGATAATATATAATATTAAAACAAAATCTTAAAGTTTGAAATGTATGTCAGATAAACACAGGTTATCCTAGGTTTTCAAATCTAATTTAAGGAAACATCAATACAAATGGTTTTCTGAATTTGTTAATTTAGAGATTTGAAATTAACTGTTTCATCTTTCTGATAAGAATAATAATTCAACAAGGTATGCTATGAAAGCACATAAATCTAGAACTCTGAAGGAATTTTAATGAAAAAATTAGCCAATTCAAAATTTAAATAAAAAGCTAACACCATGTGCCCTCTTTTGTTTTAGGACTGTAAAATTTAAAATTAATATATACCAAAGACAAACTCAGTAAACGGATTTCCCTCTCAACAAAAACTATTAGAAAACATACCTTGCGTGACAAAGATTTGAGGGGTACTCCAGTCACTCCATGTTCCTGGACCGTCCAGTCTCCTGCCCCTCACCTGAGCCTTGTATGAAGACCCAGGAAGCACACTGTCTACTAGCAGGAATGTAGCTGATACAATCTCAGCAACCTGTTGAATATTATTTTAAAACATCAGAGCAGCAAGTGATGGGATCTTTATCAAAACTGGCCATAAGCAGACCCCAACAAATTTCAAAGAAGGAAAATCTTACATGGTAGTTACCTGGCCATAATCACATTAAACAAACCAAAAAGCAAAATAACAAATGTTTACACATTAGTCAGTGAAATGTTATTAGTCCATGGGTCCAAGAAACCTCATAAGGACAATTAGCAACAATTGTTAACTGAATGGTAATGAACAAATGACCTTTAGAATTTTGAGAAATGCAGCCAAAGATAGGGGAGCCTCCAGCCGCCACTGCCTTCTACAGCATGAGTTGCATGCAGAGGGGAATGATAAGCTATAGTGCAGGGACCAAAATGCAGGTTTTAAACAAACCAGAGGGAAGGTTTGTTTAAAAGAGCCAAGAGCTGAGCATCGCCTACCAAACACATTCAGTTTTCCAATAAAATACTCTAAGTTATTCAACTCTCTGGCCTTTGAAAACTGTGGGTGAGGGTGTCACAGACTAAAAATTATGAAAAGCGTCAGTAATAAATGAAACAGGATTGGGTTACTGATATTTAAACTCCTATCGTCTCTGATTCACAGATGAGAAAGCTGAAGCCTGCAGAAGCCTTAACTCTGGTCCTTCCATTCCCAACGCTAAAGACTCCCCTGCAGCTCTGTGTGAAAACAGTCTTAAAAACTTAGCCTTTATCTTAAAAGAATGGTTTTTATTGCTAAATTACATGCACCGCATTTCATAAAGTGCCAAAGTACTCACAAGGCCCAAGAGGCCCTTCCTGAGCTCCTCTTCCGCTTCCCCTCCCTGTATCTGCCCGTCCTCATCCACTGTGCTAACTCACTCCCCTTCCGGCTCAGCCACCCTGGTCTCTGCACTGCTCTTCTGTTTGGAAACCCAGTTCCAGCAGACATCAACACCATCACCTCCTCCCACTCCTTGCTCAAATGGCACCCTCTCCAGCAGGCCTGACCAGTGTCCATTTAATGTACAATCATCCCTCCCCAAGCAGTGCTCCCAAACTCCCCTTAGCCTGTTAATATATCCCAGTGTTGCTTGATGCACAGAGAACTGTTCTTGACACCTAGTTGGGTCTCAACAAGTGAATGAATGAATGCAAAAAAAATGACCTGGCACATGTTACAGCAAAAATGCATACACTGCCTGTGAACAAATATACTGAGCAATTAAAAAGTCAGATTGAAATGTAACATCAGTAAACTTCATGTGAAAAAAAATTATGATTATGAATTCAAGTCTCTGTTTAATGGACACACACACACACACACACAAAATCATGTTCAACATAATGACATGGCCGGCGCCGCGGCTCACTAGGCTAATCCTCCGCCTAGCGGCGCCGGCACACCGGGTTCTAGTCCCGGTCGGGGCGCCGGATTCTGTCCCGGTTGCCCCTCTTCCAGGCCAGCCCTCTGCTGTGGCCAGGGAGTGCAGTGGAGGATGGCCCAGGTGCTTGGGCCCTGCACCCCATGGGAGACCAGGAAAAGCACCTGGCTCCTGGCTCCTGCCATCGGATCAGCGCGGTGCGCCGGCCGCAGCGCGCCGGCCGCGGCGGCCATTGGAGGGTGAACCAACGGCAAAGGAAGACCTTTCTCTCTGTCTCTCTCTCTCACTGTCCACTCTGCCTGTCAAAAAAAAAAAAAAAAAAAACATAATGACATTTTGGTCAACTACAAACAGCACACATGATAGGGGTCTCATAAAGTTAAAATAGACCGGAAAAATTCCTAGCACCTAATGACATCACAGGCAACATAACACTCACAGTGCAAACTATTCCTCAGAGGTCTGTAGTGACGCTGATATAAACAAACAGCACTGCCAGCCATATACAATTATGAACAGTACTTAACACTTGACACAGACAATAAATGACCATGTTACTGATTTATACACTTGCTATACTATAATTTTATTGTTATTTTTGTATGGCAAAAAATAAAATTACTGTAAAACAGTATGCTGTGTATCAGGTCACAGCCTCACACAATGTGGGTTTCCCAGGATTCTTGACTGCATCAAGAAGTGATGCCAAGACCTATGCTACAGATCTCTTTCTGTCACTCTGCCTTTCAAATAAATAAATCTTATGAAAAAAGCACGTGGGCCCCTGCCACCCATCTAGGAGATCAGGATGGAGTTCCTGGCTCATGGCTTTGGCCTGGCGCAACCTTAGCCATCTAGGGAGTGAACCAGCAGATGTCAACAATTCTTTCTCTGTCTCTCCCTCTCTCTCTGTCACCCTGCATTTCAAACAAATAAAACAAATTTAAAAAACTAAGCCATCAAGGTTTATATAAATATACTCTATGATATTCACAAAATAAAATCACCTAATGGTCAGATTCTCAGAATATATTTTTGTCATTAAGCAACATGATTGTATAGATATATATACACAAATAAATATGTGTATATATTTACACACACACACATACATGAGGGTACTTCAAAAGCTTTATGGAAAATAGAATTAAAAGATAAATTTATTTTGGTGCAAAAACTGAAGTCCATGCATAGTTTTTTCACAATACACATTTTCATTAATGTCTTAAAGGACCCTTGTAGGCACAGATTTCACAAATTTTTGCAATAAAATAAACTTACCTTTTAGTTCCATTTCCCACAAACTTTCTAAAGTGCCTCTCTATATGAGAGCCATAAGGATTATGTTCAGTTACAATTCATCCTGCTGAGCAGGTATATTCAGTACACAGAATGTAATTTCTGAGGACTTGAGGATTCCTCAGTTACTCTTCAACTTCTGATTTTGTTTACCAAAATATACTTACTTCTCTTATAATTGTTGTGGAATTCTCTGAGTATTTCACTTGATATTGCAGTGGAAATGGTACCTGGGCTGGGTTGGACCAAGAAATCTTTAAATTGCCCTTGTCCGTGATTTCCATACGCAAGCCTAACGGTGGATCAGGCTTCACTTAAGGAAAAAAAAAAGCAACATTTTTCAAACTTTTATTTAATAAATATAAATTGTAAAAGTACAACTTTTGGATTATAGCAGTTTTTCCCCCCATAACTACCCTCTTACCTGCAAACCATCCCATATCCTAATCCCTCTCCCATTCCATTCTTCATTAAGATTCATTTTTAATTATCTTTATATACAGAAGATCAACTTAGTATATACTAAGTAAAGATTTCAACAGTTTGCACCTACACAGACACACAAAGTATAAAGTGCTGTTTGAATACTCGTATTACCGTTAATTCTCATAGTACAACACATTAAGGACAGAGATCCTACGTGGGGAGTAAGGGCACAGTGACTCCTGTTGTTGATTTAACAATTGACACAAAGAGAGCAATTTTAAGTCAAATAAATTTCACGATAATCATATCTGAATAAAAGGAACTCAGAATTAATTTTCAGCATATCCTGCTTTTCCGCTATTTAAAAGGGTGCCTTTATTCAGAGCTGTTTACAGAACCAAAACAAAGTTATACTACTGTGTCTCCTCCTTGCCCCTTATCAGAGCAAACCATGTATCTTAATTTCCTTCCTTCTAAGTGGTTAATCAGCAAGTGAGATTATTTTGATAAGTAATACTGTAAAAATACTTAACATTATTTAATCCAGCATTCCTCAAATTTATTTGAAGTCTCCTCCCAACCCTACCCACCTCACTTGTGAAACCATTTGGAACACACATAGAAATACCCAAAATTTAGCATATCTATTGATTTAAAATAATAACAATCAAGACACACCTACTAAAGTAACCCAGAACACAAATAGTAACATACATAAATGCAGCATCATCAGGCCCTGCCTTGTCACCAGAAGTAGGCATGAAGTTTCTTCACTTAATGAGTTTAACTTTGTAGATGACTTCTGTGTTCAAATGTATGCGTGTATATTGATGTATGCATATGTGTTTGTATTTATAAGTATGTGGCTATATATGTGCACACCCATACATAGTTTCAAACAACAAACCAAACCTTTGAAATATTTGTAGAAACAATTTAAACATCTTAACAATGGTTCATATCATAATGGAAATCTATAAAACATACAATAAAAATCATAATGTAGAAGAATACTGAAAACATTTCATTTGTTCTTTTGTGTCTTTGTTTTGCTCCATGGTGTCTTTCAAAATGTTTCACATTTATTCTTGGGTTTCTGATTTGTTAAATTTAGCAAATAAAAAGGATATGAACAAATGTATATTTAAAATAAAAGTGTTTCCAAAATGGTAGATAACAGATGATGTATTTTCTTCTTTGCACATTTTAATACTTCGCGAGGTTTTTACAATTAATAAGAATCACTCATATACACAGAAATTATCATTATACTGAAGCAGTTAGTGATTTAAATTTTATTTTTAATAAAATAGCACAATATGTTATCTACATTGCATATTTTCAGGAAATTGGACAGTTTTCTCTTTTGCTTTGGTCAAAATTTGACAAATTACAAATTTTAGTTACTATAAAACTAAACATCAGTCTGGAAACCACATGTGAAATTCAAAACAAAACAAAGACACCAAAGAGAAGTGAAATCAAAAAGTACAAACTACTATCCATTTCCTAACTGCATACCATTATGCATCAGCATTAGAAATTTAAAAAGAAATTTTCCTGGATCCCCTATAGATCAGCTGTATATATATATAGATCACACCCCCCCCACACACACACACACATACACACCTATCTGCCTCTTTCAAAGCATTGTTCCTCAGAAAAGCTGGTGGTTCTCACTCTTCATATCCCATGCCCTGACCAATCTAACTCTGGTCAGATCTTCCTCATCAGCCCACTGAAAATGCCCTTATCAAGGTCATTACCCTTCACCAAATCCAATGTCAGTTTCTAGTTCGTCTTGTTCTCCCTGCTGCAGCATTACACACAGATGCGACTCCCTCCTTCTTGAAATACTTTCTTTACTTGATTCCCATTCTCACTGATCACCCCCTCATTCTATTCCTGAACTGTAAACAGGTGATCTCACACAATCCCATAAACCTCTATTTGCTAATAATTCCCAACTTTATCTGCCCTGAAATTTAAACTAATATTATCCAACTGTCCACTCAACATCTCTTGAAATTTTAACAGGCATTTCAAATATAATGTGTTGAAAATAGAACAATTTCTGCACACACACCTAATCCTCCCTGAGTGTCCCTGTCTCTGTACCAGTCTAAGGCTTATCCTGATTCCTCTCTGTCCTTCATATCCTCTAATCCAACCCACTACAGTGGTCAGCACCATCTTCCAAAGGGATCCAAAGGGATCCACATCTATCAATTCTTCATTTCTTCACTGATAGAACTCTAAACCACCTGGACTATCCCCAAAGCCCCCCATGTTGGCTCCTTCCTCCAGTCTTCCAAATATGCCTCACTTCCTTCCCTATCAATTTCATTCTTCAAAGAGCAGAGTAAATTTAAACACACACACATCTGATCATATCAGTCCTCTAATTCCAAAGTTGCCATTGCAACTAGAATAAAACCCAAACTCTGCAATACTGGCCTCATATGCTCTATACCCTGGTAATAAGTAGAACCACAACTCCTAATATTCTCGTATCTCATTTACTCCAAGTACCGGAGCCTTCTCTTTTGTTCTCAAATTTACAAATTCACTCCATCTCAAGGAGTTTGTGAATTTTGTTCTTCCTGCTTGGAGCACCTTTTGCTCTGGATGTTGGCATGAATGCCTCCTCTTCACTCAATTAAAAAGCTAAGCCCTAAAAGAGAAGTCTTTGACCTCCCTAGAAGGAATACCAACTGCAATCTGGACACTCCATCACACTACCATTTTTCTTTAAGGACACCTACAATCTTGGGATATTGTCATACATGTTCAAATATATGGAAAAAGATTTTCTTCAAAATCATCCCTGTAAGAAGACAAATTTAAGAAATTTCTCAGGGCCAATGGTGTGTTGTAGTAGGTTGAGCCTCTGCCTGGCATCCCATATGAGCACCAGTTTGAGTCCTGGCTGCTCCTCTTCCGATCCAGCTCCCTGATATGGCGTGGGGAAAGCATAGAGGATAGCCCAAGTGCTTAGGCCTTTGCACCCGTGTGGGAGATCCGGAGGAGGCTACTGGCTCCTGGCTTCGGATAACCCAGTTCTGGCCATTGTGGCCATTTGAGGAGTGAACCAGAGGATGGAAGACCTCTCTCTGTCTCTTCCTCTTTCTGTCTGTAGCTCTACCTTGCAAATAAATAAATAAAATCTTAAAAAAAGAGAAATCTTTCAAGTTATTATAAATTCTATCATAATATTATCCCTTAACTACTTTATTTGAAAAACAATTCAATTTGATAATGACTCAAAATACTTCTTAAAAATTCACCAAGGGGGAATTGGATTTGGAAAGAAAAGAAGATGGCATTTAATAAAGAATGTGCAATTTTTCTGGGTTATAATTTCTTGCTTGAATTACATGGATGTTAATGTAATCATGCTGTGGGAATCACAAATATATCCCCAGAGGAAAGTTATTTGAAAGCCCTAATCTTAAGATATGGGATCATGCACAGATTTTAAAACTGTTATACCTCAAGTAAATAGAAAGAAATTGGAGGTGTAGAGAAAATAATGTCAGATACTTTGAAAAAATGGTTCCAATGAGGTAAAATCAATGATACAAATCAGATGTAGAGTTGGATTATAATTATTTCAGGAAATTTAAGAGGAAACTAATAACACTGCTAATCCATAACTAATATACAATTTAACATATGTATATGAACTGAGTTAATAAATGAAACATTTCAAGTTAACACTTGGCTTTATTATTCATTTGTAATTGTGTGTTCAAGTTATTAAGGATTTCTGTACCAAGAAAATGGGGCACTGCCTATGGTTTCAGCTTCTTACAATCAAGTTTGTATGCTAAATTACTTGCTGATTTACCTTTTTAATCATTTCACCTGCCCAATATTTATACCCATCTATAGGAGGTAGGAACCTTGCCTCATTCTTTGCTATTTCTCCAAATCCTCGAATAGACTTGAACCTTTAAGAAATATTTATTGAAGCAATAAATGCAGGCAAGAAGCATCCCTCTAATTATTTGATTTATTTCTAGAAAGAATTATCTGAGATGTGAAAAACTGACAACCGAACAATACATGTCCATGAGACTGATGCAGGCTTTAAACAAACCAAACTGCTTTTAAGAAGGAATTTAAGTGACATGATAGAGAAGTCAACCCTGCTGTTAAATCATTCCATAGTGACCCCTAGTGCTACACTTACCATGATTTATAGCATTGGTCAATGGGAGATAAGCTAGAGAAAAATTTTGTCAACAACGTTTAGCCTTTTTGGTGGCTGATGTTTAACTGTATTACCATTTTATGCACAACTTACCGGCATCTATGAGCTGAACCGACATGAGAGGGGACTGCAAAAACACTCCACCAGATGTGACTTTGAAATACATAAGAAGGGTGTAGTTGAGCTTGGCTGCTGGCACAGGCACATGACACTCACAACGCTCATGAACACTGCAGTTGCACTGCACCATCTGAAAAGTGCCTTTCTGGGGGACCAGAAGAGAATCTTCTAACATTTCAGGCCTATATTTAAAAATAAGACCTAAATATTAACATAGATGTGAACATATTAGGCAGGTTTCACAATAAGGACACTGTATCCAAATTGAAATAAGCTTTATGGACATCCAGC